>NC_050202.1:29178333-29790000 GCF_013141755.1 Anopheles stephensi | reverse complement strand
AACAACAACAACAACAAACAACCCAAACATATACAGACTACAGACACGAAACAGACACAACACTCTCTCCCCGTCCCGCCCCGTTATATCAAATACAGTCACAATTTGCCATACTACACCAAACTACCAACACACACACATAGCTCATTCTTATCCTTCCTCCAATGAATGTAATGTACACGGAAACAAACTCAGTTTACAAAACCACTCACACACACAAACACACAGCAACAGAACAAGCAAGCAAAGCGCAAAATTAGATCAATGCAGAATGTCGTCGTTGCCTACTGTATCGGCAGCAGTAGCAGCAGCAGCACGACACAAAGCTGAGAAGAAGAGAAAGGAGAAAAACTATTCATTCGTTGTTTTCCCCCTTGTTCCTTCCGTTGGATTTATCATTTTCTGTTCTCAAACTCAAACAGCCAAAAATCAAACAACTTACAAATCGTTAAACAACACACACCAGCAGTGAACATTAATCCCACGCGACATATATATGTACGATTGTTATTCTTAACCCCAAAAAACACAAAGGCGTTGGCGCATTCACGGAGCTGTGAGCGCAACGGAAAATCTCACCATGTGCCCTTAACCCATTGCCCATTGGTATGTTTGTTGGGTAGCAGACTATGCAAGCTGCCCCGTGTTAATTGTTACACATGATCCTTGCACGGAAAAGAATTTAACGATAGATTTTGTATACTACTACCACACACGCACTATAAAGCAAACACAGTCAAAAACACTCTCACACACACACACATACACTCACTATTAGATACTAGCAAGATTTTTGATAGAGTTTTTCCGATTAAAAGTTTTTTCCGACCGCGACAAATCTCTCGTGAGCAGGACGCGCTAGAAGAGTAGACCAAACGTTTGCAAAAATTATTATCACCTTTGTCCGGTGTTTTTTTTTTTCGCTAGAATAGATAGTGCACAATACTATTAGGAATTGAACTACGAAGTCACACATTTGAATCACATTCTTACTGTTGTTGGGCGCTTGGATTCCCATTATTCGTAATATTGTACCGTATTTTGGAATTTACAATCACACCCTCCCTGGCCCCCGTTTCTGCGGGTTCTTTCGAGTGTAAGCTCATCAAGACATTACGGAGGGAATGAAAATTGAAGGAAGTTGATTTGAAGTCGTGTCCCCATTCGGTGTTGCAATGAACCTACATGGAGACGCCTGGTCCTTTTCACCCGCACCCGCAGTCCCGCAGTTGCGCGAGGGGCGGTGAAGCTAAGGTTGGTGGTGCGCACAGCACTACTAACCGCAACGAGTTACTTAATACGAGATGTTCAGCAAGCAGTAGCGTAGCGTGTTGTTGAAGTTGCAGGTGCAGGTCTTACTTACGGCATCAACAGTATAGGTTAGGGAGATAAAACGAAGAATAATCATACGATATTGCGAGCAGGCAGACGGAGGGCAGAAGGATGAAACGACAGCAGGTTATAACAAATGCCAATACTTATTGCAAGGATGCTGATACTAATAGATTGTACCCACTTTATAGACGACACTATTATGTCGGAGTACTAACGCGCGCGCGGTCATATATACATATACTAATCTAATAAATAGACACGTAAGAGCGAACGAGATACTTTCTCCAAACAGGACCATCCCCATTATTCATGGATTCGGATACACACACACCACGTTTTGTCTATGTATACGCCGGTCACTTACAACATAAAAACGTACAGTCTCACTAACACTAGGCCCTTTTTTCGTGCCCTCTCGTGGTTGAATTTCTAACGAACTTCATTCAACATTGTGCTTCACATCTCTGTGTGTGTGTGTGCGCGCTCCTGGCCTGGATGCTAACTTTACGTGGTTGTGCATTCGTTCGAAAGGAAAATTGGCATATTTTCTGCAGCTAGTTTAACTTTCTGTTTAACTGTTGTACAAACCGAATAGGAGAGAACTGGATCCCTGCGAAGACGCACGAGTGATAGTGAACACTACACCAATACCCAGCACCACTCGCAATGCCCAACACAAACGGTAACACGGAGGGAAGGAAACCGACGACGGCACAGATCAATCTGGATGACTGACAACCACTGGAGACGACTACCACGATGACCACGATGAGACTACCCCGACGACCTACCTACCTCGTACAGAAAACACATACACACTGATACACTGATGGTTACTTAGGCAACGGAAGCTGTGAATGGGCAAACGGACGACGACGACGACGACGACGGACATACGGACGACCGCACAGACCGGATAGTGGGATGACTTACAAACGGCCAACTGTGGTCGAAAGGCAGGATGGAAGCACAACAATTCGACCCCTTTTAGAACGGAATTCAATATGACTTCCCAAAACGAACCGCGAGGTACAGACCAGACCGACCATCCGCCCTTCGCAAGGCCCTCCTTTCCTGTGCTGTGGACATATCATTGCAAAACAAGACGACACATGATGCCAAAACGGACAAACAGATACTACCGCATTAGCAAAACTGGCACCAACGACACACAAACACACACACACAAACACAAACCCACATATACAACCCCGTTGTGTGCCTGAGGGTTTTTGTGCTTCACAATAAATGAAAATGTGCAGGGAAACGAGATGTACTTTCTGTTTTTGGTTCGGTTTGGAAATAAAAGCAAACATGAAACATGAAACATGAAACGCACTGGGGAAAATGGTTCCCACAGCATCCCACAGAGGTGTGTGTGTGTATGTGCCTGTGCGCCTCCTTTGATTTAGGACGCGTTTGCCCACATTGCTCCCTCTCCCCTCAAGAAAGCGTTGGGCTAAAGAAAGGAACAAGTCACACAATATCCTGCTGGATTCAATTGTGGAAGAACTATTGCACACACACACACACAGACAAAAAAAACTATTGTAGCGTTAAACTTTCTTCGAGTTCTCCGATCGTTCGCCTACACATACTACTATTTATGTAAAAGTTTCGTTTTTATCGTTTGTTTCTTAAGCATATTTGCCGTTGGTTAAGTTGTCCGTTTTTTGCTGCTCTATTACAAGTATGCGTGGTATGCGTGGTTTTGTGCGGCACAATTCTTTTATTTGTTAGCGTTAGTGTACTTTGGTTTTGAATTTTGTTTTCATTTGATTTTGATTGGTAAACAAGTAGCATAATGCTTGTGTACGTGTGTGCGCGTGTGTGTCTATTACTTTCCTGTGTACGTTGTTGTTGTTGTTAATAGAGAATGTTAGCAATGTATGACTGTTGTTTCCGTTCAATAATCGCACGCGATCGGTGGTGAGGTGTACCCGTACGTACTATAGGTACTGGCTTGGCTTCGATGGCCGCACACGCGTTGCTGAGAGACTCTATCGCTCTCACACACTCTTTTTCGTGGGCTCTGGTGCCAAAGTGTCGGCCATCTTTGTGTTTTGCTTCGTACTTCCCAAAAAGCAACCCCCCCCCCCCCCCCCCAGATGATTCTAAAAAAGGATCTCTCCATATTTCTTAACACTCTAACCTCTGAAGACCTAAGAGTCATAAGAGAATCGCCGTTTCTGGCCTATTGCAGGAGATGGAAGATAGACCTTTGCCGTGAAATATATTTCATTTCCAATTTCTTCGGTTGCCATCGTGAAGAAATGTTGACCAGCTGAGCGAGCTTTGTAAGTCGAGGCTGGCAGCGTTTAAATTAAGAACGATACATGGTGGATACTACGCAAAGAAGTATTATAGAGCATATTGAGCACCCCTGATGTTGCTGTGGAAGGTGGTGGTGGCACACGCATGCAGAACTCGTCCCACGTGCAACATTGTACTAGAACGCTTCTTCTTCTTCTTCTTCTTTGGCACTACACAATCCTCGAGAGGTCTCGGTCTGCCATTTCTGGCTTTCTGTGACTTCATTTTACCCGTAAAGTAGTCGGCTCTACGTACGTGGAGGCCGTCTGGATGGGATTTTGAACCCTGGCCCTGCCGTGTGAAGACCGGACCGCCCCCCCCCCCAGCTAGAACGCTAGCTGAAGCCTAAATATCGAACCCAAAAAAAAAGAAAGGGAAACACTGCTCGCTAAACCTAAGTACCTTCCGCCCGTTGTTCTTTCCTCTCCCGAATGATTGCGCCCCACCTCTCCGCGGTCGTTAGTGTTTGTTAACTGTTGTTTGTTACCTAGTTTAAGCTGTATATCCTTAATTAACGATTAATTTGTAATCTGTATTCTCCTTCCCCCCAACCCCTCTTCCCCCGCCCCTTCCCCCGGAGCACGTTGTGTTTAGTGTTAAGATATGGCTGCAGCAAGCAAAAAAATGGATGTTGCGAAAACAGAAAACCGATGCGAACGCGTTAGAATAGGAATGGAAAGAAAATAGCGAGCAAGCAGGCAATGTTTGTTGTAAAGCGCGACAGCGAGATTGCGATTCGTTTTGATGTGTTTTCGATTTTTGTTTAATTTTTTTTTTTTGTTTAATTTGTGACCCATCATCATTAGCGTAGCTCAGCCAGGCCCCCCCCAACGGTGAGGATATGCGATGCGATTTGTAATTATTATTTATTTACCTGTGTATACACTAATATAATTATGACGCCGCCCAAAAGTGAGCCACCCTTAGCAGCGCTCTCGCTCCCTCCCCCCCCCCCCACATCGTTTTTGTTATGTACGCTAATATGATTTACACACACACACATACTTGCATGTATATGTAGACGCGCGCGCGCTTGAGAAAAATGATAAGGATGATTAATAAACTGTACTTGACTTGTGGTGTAGTGTGTAGCAAACCAGCCGAGGGCATACCGGTCTAATGCGCTGTGGCTCTAGGGTTTTATGATCAATTGGCTGGCAGAGTAACTGAGCAATTCAAACGATTTCCATCCGTTTTGCGCTTAACGAACGACTTGTGTCCCACGCGGACACTACTATTACTAACACGTGGCAAAATCGTCGCCGTTGTTTTTATCGTTTCTCTTTTAGTTTCGATTTAGTATATTTTGTAAAACGACAAAAGAACCCTATATATATAGTGTGTTTTAAACAGCAAATAAAAATGAAACAAACAAAGTGACTCCCAAAAAGAAAAAAAAAAAATACACACACACTCACTCACACAGTTTTGCACAGAGTAATGCAGCCGCACACGCGTCCTTTGTAGTATAAAGCGAATGTTTCCCCCCGGTGATTCTGTTCCCTTAAAAAAGCCGCACTAACGTATGCATTAAAGGAGTAGACTGATTTTATAGGACTCGCGAGGGTGAAGAACATGGCGAGGGTTATGTTGTGTCTTGGTGATTTGGACGATCCATCCAGTTTTTTGTTTTGGTCCATTTAGAATTGTAGTTGAATATTAATAATGTATTATGAGTTTTATCCTTGAACAGAAAAAAAGGTTTAAATAGTGAGGCACTTGTTGATGACAGATTATAGGAACTTTCTAATGCAGTTGAGTTAAGAGGAAGACAAGACTTCTAAAGCCTGTGTCAGTCGGTCTTTGCTGCTGTAGGATTTGGATCCAAGATCTGCTGGATATCCTACGCCTGAATAGTGAAGAAAATCTTAGACAAAATGAAAAGATTGTTATGCATAATTCTTGATGTTCGAGATAAAGCCGTCCATGTGATCATTAATCAAAATGAGCGATGCAAGGGCACTTGAGAAAGATCATTTGTCTGATCATGAGTGCGTCCTCGATTAGAAAGACTTTGAAGAGACAGCAGCGATCAATAGATCCTGTAGGCTGTTTCCTATCGGAGGACCTTATCTAAACATTCTGGATATCTATGTCCAAGGCGAGGTACTAACTGATCGCCAAGATCTTGGCCTTACGACCTCATAGGCCATGCCTGCCATTTCTGGCTTACTAGACTTATTGATACCGTATAGTTGGCATATTCAGTCCTCACGATGGAGGAATGACTCAGATGGGATTTGAACCTCGGTCCTGTCATGTGGAGACCCCTCACGGCCACACGGAGCCTATTGTTAATATTTTTGTAAAATATTTCTTGAACGTAGATTTCGATTGAAAATTGAAACCCAAGAGACCATCTATTTTAGTTCTATTTTCATCGCCTTTCAATGTTGGCCTATTTCTTTAACGCATACGTTACTGCTGCCGAACTCCCTTCAAACGCCGCTTGGATTAACATAGGCCAAGCATAGTAAAGTAGTATGTTTAACATGTGTGGCTCGCCTGTGGATTGTATTTTGTCCTTTCCCCCATTTTTCCTTTCCTTTTCTTGTTGTATGCTCGATTCCCACCCACATAGTTTGGTCCACTATTGTCGCTCTAGGATGTGTAGCTGGTTGCATTGTCGGTTGCCGGCAAGTCTCTGCCTCCTCTTCGGTGGCAATATTCGGTTACATAGTAAGGCTGACTGAGTGCTGAGTGTTAAAAATTGTATTGCTCGCAGTGAAAATCGGATTGATGTTTCTGGTTTTTGCTGGAAGTATGCTGTCCTGTTCTTTACAGTGGTTTGCACGTGCCGATATCTATCAATGTGTCTCGCTCTCTCTCTAACTGTCATCTTTATCTTTCCTTTCCCCGTTTATGTTCGATTTAATAAAACTTTATTTTCCTCTTTTTTTCAGCTAGATAAGTACATAAGTAGTGCAAATAATGTATCGGTTTTGTGTTTTTTGTTTGTGTGTGTAATATTTTATTGTATTTTTAGTTTTATTTTATTTTATTTTAGACAAGGAAACACACTTACAACACTCATTACTAACCGCAGAGAGCTGCTTCCATCCTTAGGTGGTGCGTGAGGGTGAGAACAGGATCATAAAAAATGCTTACACACGCTCACTGAAGAAAGATGAAGGAAAGCTTAATAGGATAGGAAAGAAGGGAAACAGTAACTGAAGCAAAAACACAAACCACAGCCGATAGGACGGAAAAAAAACACAACCATACGTACACAATCACAAACACCTCAACACCTGTTCACAGAGAGATGGGAAGGGGTGTCGGTGCGCTGGTCGGTAATGATGGTGCGAGGAAACGGAATTTAAATTCGAAAGCGCTAACGAAGCGAAACTGGCAACCAATTAGGCCGTGACCAAATAAGGAAAGTGGTGCAAAACCCCCCCCCCCGGAACGCATAGTACCAATCTGATGAGTGGCTGATAGGGATGAACTGCTGCTGTACAGTGTTCGTACGCTCGTTTGTATGTTTCTGTTTTCTGACTATGTATATGTGTGTTTTGTCTGCATGTGCACTACTACCGCGAATGCCTTGACTGAACGTGATGAATAACCGCAAGGCACTACTGTACACACAAACACACACACACACACACACGCGGCATTATACCACAGTGCAGATGTTGGTAGCGATCATCTAAAGCGTGGCGATGCATTAAGGGTTTGCTGCAGCAGATCACCCGATTACAGTGTACAGTATGTGGTGGTGTTGGTGATGTTGGTGGTTGTTGTTAACTGGCACTGATATTTGTTACCCTGTACGATCGACCACGTTGAACACGTTCAACACGTGGTCGCAATTGCCGCCATATCCTTGTATCCCACCGGTACACTGATCGTGTCCCCCCCCCCCAATATAGGTATTCACGTGAGAGAGGGTGTATTATACAAAAAATATGATTTCCGTTTCCGTTTCCATTCGCTCTATCGTAGCGTATCGTAGGATGTAGAGTAAATCCAGTGTCAAAATAGGGCTTTAAACCGTTTCGTGGTATTTTTAAAATTCTGAAAAGGTAATAAGGAATTGACCGCCGAATGAAGAAGTCAAATTTGATAGAAATTATAATTTCAAGCTATACTACCAGCGTCCTCACGTGTCCCTAACTAAGAACTAAGTCATCCGACATCGACTGCCATCGGGCTTGTTACAATAGACTTTAAGGGTCTATCACTCTATAGTGACTTGCTTTGCAGCTTCAAGCTTCAATCACAGCTCATGTTTAATGAGCGTTTGCTGGATTCGATTAAACGTATGATGTCCTGTAGTAGGACATTGTGTTAGTCTTCGGTATAGTTGTCTATCATCTCGACAAGTAACTGATCGTTTAAAGTCTGTAGAAAAAAATTTGATCAACCTTAATCAAACTGTTGAGCACTATCAGGCCATGTCAGGAAGCTTTTTGGAGTTTGTGTTTTGAGTTTTGAATTTATGTTTCATCCTTTTAGGAGCATCCTCGAATTGGGATGAAGTCAACGAAGTCAATTTTCTTTGATCATGTCTTTCATCATGTGGCACGTGATCATTACCATTTAATGATTGGCAAGCTTTCCTGTCCAAGGTCCTAGGACCTCCACTTCACAACGTAGGACCTTACCGGTAGAGTCTGTTTTGATGCCATAAAATGCTACCAAATGACATCCTAAATGCTTGAATGGTGTGCTTGATGAGCACCATACTCGGCAATGTTTCTAATCACAAGAATGCCACGAAATGACGTTAAAGACCCTTAAAAACTAGTAGTAGAAGGATTATACCCATAGTGTGTCCCTATCATAGACATGTCACCATCACCGTTTCATAATCGATGTTCCCACGTAGGTAGATGTGTCAATCGGTCACATACACACCCAACACACACACAACCACACGTCTCAAAATCACGGTAATCATACATATAGATAGATAGATAGCTAGCACCCATCCTATCGCCCATCAGTCAGTAGTGTTTGTGAGTTTATTGTTGTGTCAAAAAGAAAAGAAGCGTAATTGAAGAATTCTAATTCCGAGCGACGTGGTGAGGTCCACTCACGTCCGTTTCCGGTCCGGTGTTGGTGGTTTGTGCGGAGTTTGAGTCGGCAAACAATACCCGGGGTGCGACTAGTTCCAGTGATTCTAGTGTGTGCGTGTGTGTCAGTCTCTCTCTCTGTGTATTTTATGTGTTGTGTCGTCCCCCCCGTGTCTCACGCCAAGCCTCCCTTCCATTTGCTGTGCCCATTCATAGCGCCTTGTGCCTGTCGTATGTATGTTGTGTTATTCCCCGTTTTCATCAGTAGAAATGGCGGATGCGTAGCGCCACTGCCTGCAGCAGCTTGCGCATGATGATGATGCTCCGGTGAAGGATTCCAACCGAACGTGGCCGCCTGCTTGGAATGGCTTGCAGTAATTTGGCCCTGCTATGAGGGAAGGTAGCAGCTGATCTCCAATCGTCCAATCGGTCAACGCATGATGCAACGCGCTCGGGATCTTCATCAGCGCCTGTTTACTCTTTCGTTTGCGTTTATCCATATAAACTTACGCCAACTCCGCAGATGCTTACACCAACCGCGATGATAGTGACAACCCGCTCCATCTTAGCTTTAGTAACTGTTACACTGTACTTTTGATTCCGTTAATTGTTACTGATTGTTTCCCATCGCTCGCTAACCTAACCCGAGTGCAATAGGGAGAGAGAGGGAGAGAGAAAAAGAAAGTGTGGAGTGCATCATCACCTTCGACGAATGTAAAGCATATGTTTAATTAGTTTAGCTCCGTAGATCCGTTCCGTTGTAAGGTTGTACGAAACACGCATAGTACGCAAGTGTAGCTCGCCCAAACCCTTCACCCATCACAGCATAATGTAGTTTACGACACGCGTGTTAGTTTCGTGAAAGCGTATGACCTGCTGCCATACTTGCTGCCATTGCTCGTTCCACATTTTAGACTCCTGTTGTTCGATTTTGTTCCCCTTTTAACCGTTTGTTGTTAATGCGCTAAAAAAAATGTTGCGATAAGCGAGATATAATTTGTACGTTTTTTTTTTCTTAAGTAAGTACTTCCGGAATGGATATGTTTTGCCTTTGCTGCTGCACCACACTAATTTTGTTTAACCCCCGTTTCCTTTGCTTTCTAATTTAGCATTTTGTTAAATTTGTTTTATAATACCTTTATTTGTTTGTTTGTTTGAACACATGAATGCCTGCTTGAAACTAGTGTATAATTTGCCAACGGAAATGAAATCAAATTTTAAAGCTACAATACGGAAATCCTCGTTCTTGGTGTAACCTCGGAAGACGTTTTTGCTGTACCTGTTACGGGGGAGTAGTAGAGTGTGTGTGTGTGTGCCTGCAAGGCCGATCTGTCCCACGTGTATGGGGACGGGTGATCCGGAGGCGAAACGTTTAGTTACGATTTTTACGTTGTTTGATTTTTCTTTACAACATGGCTCTCCTTCACTGTATCTCCCTGTGTATCTTTCTCTGCTGTCAGAGTTTACCAGACACAAACCAGATAGACATACACACTTACACACACACACACACACACACACACACACACACACACACACACACACACAAAATAACAGTTCCCTGTTTAAAAATAAGTGTCTCCCCAAAAACAACACACACACACCACACTTACTCACAACTCGATGTATGTTGCCCAGTTTCTATCCTTCTTCTGTCGTTGTGTCTCACTATCTACTCCATGTAACGTTCTCCGATGTGATTAGTTCTACTCTATCTTCTCTTCGTCCTTAGTTCTTTATCTTTTCTTTACAAAACTTTCCTCCCCTTGCCAGATCAGTTGTACTTTCTTTGCTTAGTTTCTTCACGTACAGTACTTTCCGGGTTTTTTGTTGTTGTTGTCTGTCCTCTTTATCCTATCTACCTTGACAACTGTTTAGTACGTTCGTTCCTTCTATCTCTTCTCCATTCACTGTTCGTTACTCTTCTGTTCTGTTCTTCTCATAAGCCTTTTGATTTTTTTTCTCCCCCAATGTGTCCGTAGAGTACTAAGCTCCGTCTGCTCGACCTTTGTCTACTCTGTTCTGACACACATCAAACCACACCGATTGGCTCTGTCAATCACATTCTTATACTGTTTACCGTTAACGATTAGCTCTGACCTTGGGTTTTGATACTTTTCATTTACCAAAACCTCGTTTTTCCCCCCACCTGAATGCACCACAAAATTGGTTGTTTTGTTTAGAGAAATGTTGAGCAACTTGCGTTCGAAGCGACGAACTATTGTGGAACTTTGTTGGGTATCACTTATTACTGCTTTCAACTGGTTTCAGCCAACCGCTACGCGGTGTGGTAGTAACAACAAGAAGAAAAGAAAACCAGTTGAATGTAATAAATGGAACCTAAAGCATTTGAGCAAATTTCCCTATTACAATACGAACAAAAACAAACAAACAGTACAGAAAAGTAAACCCCATTTAAAAAAAAAAACCACAACTCGTAACGCTAGAAAAGCAAAAACGAATAATAGAAAATCTGTTTCTACTTTATTTAGTTAAACCTGTTATTTCGCTGTTCTTATTTTCTATTCCCAGTACAATCCTTCCAATCAATCCTGTAAATTCTGCTTCCGAACCCGATCCGCCATCCGCTCCCCCGCTCCCCCTCAAGAAACTCTTCTTTTTTCCGCTGCCGTACCTAACTGCTTGGCTACTTTTTTCCACTACTTTTTTTGGTTTCATTGGTGATCGCTCGGTCACGCTCCCTTTCCCTTTTCTGGTTCTAGGCTTCTGGTGTAGATCTCCTATTGGAACGAAATGTTGCTCCGGTGAAGAGAAAAGGAGTTTTGCTTTTGAAGGATCCCTATTTTACAATTTATGCTGTAAAAAATGTTCAAAACTCGCAAGAAGTTGTTGCTCATTTTACAAATAATCTTTCATAAAAGCTGTGAAATGCGTGGTTGATCCTATGCTACCTATCCTATGAAGTAGGACATTTTTCTTATATTTCTTCCTGAGATCCTTTAAATCCCAAATAATAGTGAAGATAAAAAAATGATTATAGTTACCATGAATCCTGCAATTCTCTTCATTATTTGACCACATTTAAACTCACTTGAAGTTTTAATTGTTCCGTGTCTGTACTTTGAAGCTCCTTAGCCCATTAGCCATGTGTATGTGTGACTCTTGTGTAGAATCCTGATTGAAAAAAAAAAACAAGCATCTCCCCCATTCTGGACGTGCCCTTTAAATTAAATCAAAAATAACTCCCATCTCAGTGAATCCAAACTTTGCTCCAGAACTTCGGAGATAATCAACACCGTTCATCCCGTGTACAGCACAGCAACACCACGCAACAGTTTACAATTAGCGTAATGTTCTACGTGTCTGCACTGTAAAAATTACGAAACTAGTTTTCTTTCGCTCTTTTTTGTACGAAAGAAGCAGCAATTTTGTTAACAAATCCCTTTAGGACAGTCGCTCCCGCGCCCCACGTTCCAAACGAGATTTTAAAACGCACCACACCTTGTGTTTATGCTCTTTACTTTCTACTCTTCATTGCCTTCCTATACCTATTCTTATTATGCATTTATTGCCACCGCTAGTTCTACTTCTATCCTTTTTACAATTTATTCTTCCCTGTTTTTCCTTTTAGTTGTTTTTTTTCGCTTTTTCTTTCTTTTTGTTATTTTCTTTTATCAATTTCTAGTTTTCTACTATACTTTCTACTCTTTTTTCCTCTCACTCTCTCACTCTCTCTCTCTCTTATAAACTCTTCTTCTTCACTCTTCTCCTCTCTATTCTTCTACGCTGGTTCTATTTTCTGCGCACGCTCGAAGGAGATTCGCGGTTTGCATGATTATGTCCATGGTCGTAAACATCACCCCGTATCTCCTTCATGTTCTTCTAACCTTTCTATATAAATACACATATATAAAGATCCTTTCTGTATCGCTATCACAATACTATCTAACTCCTATCTCTTCTGCATATACAATCCACGACCCAAACTAACCGTTCCAAAAAGATGTCCCCTACGCTCTTTGCAAATCCCCGTGTTCTAATTAACCAGCCCGCTCCCCCCCCCCCCCCCCACTCCACACCCCACTCCCCCCTCTCTAAAAATCTAAAATCGACAGCCTGAATTATACTGAAATTTCTCTCTCAACTTTCCTTTCTTTTAATTTCTTACAGAGAAATTCGCGGTATGGACAAAATCGACAACAGTCTAAAATCAGAATCCTTCCTTTGCTCTTGAATGTATAACAGAGAGAGAGAGAGAGATGACAAATCGAGACAGAGACAAGCAAAGCACACACTTAGTGCAAGCGTTACGTAGAAGCGTTACCGAGGGAGAATGCGGTAGCTAGTGTGGGAAAGAGAAAGGGAGAAGGATACGAGCTAACGTTACTGTGCGTGTCGCGTGCCAGTGTGGATAGGAACGGTGATGCGCGATATCCGCACCGATACCTACGGGGGCACTGTCGGACTTTTGTGTGGCTAGGGGGAAACCAAAAGAAAGAACAAAAAAACGGTAAATCGTACCTTAGAGCAAAAACAAACGTAAGGTCTAAAGCTTCAGCTGTGTATAGAAATATGCGTGCAGAAAGTATTGTAGGTGCTATACGAGCTGCCAGTGTATCTAAAGAACCAAAACGTGAGTAGTAAGCAGAGGCAGCAGCAGCAGTCGCATCAACAGTCGCAACAGCGCAGCATCAACAGGCCGAGGCGCAGTACAGTAGTTTTCAAAACTAAAAAAAAAACACATCACAAAACGATCTGGGATGCTGGGAGAGTGTAATGGTGAACGTTACGTAGCCGCATTCGCCGTTCACCCACAGATCGAACCGTTCAATCCTATCAAAGGAGCCCGGTTGCGTTACATGAAGCGTTACCGAAGCCGATTGAGCGTGTGGCTGCTTTGATTTTATCTTCGCGACGGTTGCACGCTCTCTGTCCAGTTAACAACCAACCCAACCAAGGGACGGATCTTTGCTGGCGTTTACGACAAAATCAACGCTGCGTGGCTGCGGCAATCGGACAAACGCGGTGCACGTGCGGACTGGCGCGGCGAAAATCAGGCTGGGCACACTGGGGTACATTAGCGGTCTTTTGATAGCGAAAGTATTGAGCAATAGAAAAAACAAGCGTGTAAGGATATCGTTTTTCGTAGATAAATGCGCATAATATCGTTTGAAAAGCGTGACGATTGTTATTGAAACAAGCAGCAGTAGCAAAACAAAAAAGAAGAAGGAAAACTGACGTGCAGAATAGAATAGTGCTAACAGATCACCCAACTGCAAAACACGTGGTAGACGATTTATTGAGAGTATTATTGTGTACCGTTTGATGTTTTTGTTCTGATGAATGACGTGTAGGCTAAAAGGAAAATTTAATATTGTAGTACTTAACATAAATTACCACACACTACAAGAAGGGACGATCGCGTAACGTAACGTAACGTTCGTAACGTTGAGCTGTTGAGCATACTATAAAACACACGTACACACAGACACACCCGCACACCCACAATCATACACAGATGAATCAAAAATCGATTGTTAGGTAAGCAGAACCACCACGCCCAACTCATAATACCGTATAACTAGGCTTAGTACAACTAGTGCACTATACTTACAAAAACACAAAACCCCACAGCAGCAAATGCAGGCTCTAGCTAGTGCGTAGCATGCGTTTAGTAAGGGGGTGGCAAAGGGTAACCGAAAAAAAAAACAAAACAAAAACCAAATGGGAAACAAAAGAAGCAATCAAAGTTGAATCGTGTTCTTTCCTTTTTGTTCCTTTCTGTCTTGGGGGGACACTCCGTGCGTTACCGGCGCGCATGTTAGGTGTTTGGAGAGAGTTAGGCGCAACATTCACATACGGGTTTTTGAGAAGTTATTCGTTTGCGGTTATCGGAACATTTCGTGCGGGGGGAGGGATACACAGTGGACAGGGTGAGGTATTAATGCGAACCGAGGTCTGATTGAAACGATCACCAGCGACCACCACCACCACCACCATCCCGATCGGACTTGGCGAGGCGGTGTCGGTGAGCGAGGTAGAAAGCAAGCGTAACGGTCGGTGTACAACCAAGAGCAACGGCAGGATTTAGCTGAATTGGAGGAATCGGAGCAAGGTGGCTGCCAATTGGAAATCAGGACCTCTCATTCCCGCCAAACAAACCACAACCAATATCCTAAACCCACGCTAAGCGTACAAGCTGAAGAGTTAGAGCTGGATGGTACATTGGGAAAAAGCGACCGAGAGCGAGAGAGAGAGATAGAGAGAGATCGAGATGATCCGTGAAGATCTGTGATAGTTTAGCGTGATGGTGTCACCGTAAAGCCGGGCACGCTTTTGGGCCGGGTGTTTGTGTGTAGTTGTGTGTAGTTGGGCGATCGTGGTGGTTGTGGTGTGGTGTCTGTCGCTTCAGTGGTCGGTTTCGGTTTTAATGCGTTACCAGTCGCTCGTCGTGTCTGCCCAGGTTCGATCGCCATAGTATATCGGTTTTTCAGCAAAGCGTTAATGCCCATTATAAAGCTGTGCGTGTGTGAGAGTGTGTGTGTGTGTGTGTGTGTGTGTGTGTGTGAATGTGTGTATGAGTGATGATCGTGTGCGCGTGGTCTTGTTTCCGGCACGATCGTTAACCCTCGTTATTCGAATATTTCGTTCGTGTTTAGGATTAGTAGCCAGTAACGTTTTGTTCGTTAGTGAGTTAAGCCCTAAGTATATAGTAGCCTGTAAGAGGAGGCGCCCAGTACTCGGTGATGGGTTCTTCAACTCACTCCCCTCCCCTCCCCCCCGTATCCCTATCGTTGGAAGGGAAATGAGGGGAAAAAGGGTCGAACGAGTAAAATCCCGACGCAACACTACCAGTTACACTTGAAGTGACAAATTTCTATTTCTTAAGTAAGAGGATACAGCACTTTAAACTTAGCGATAGAATAAGTATAGAGACACACTACAACACACAAATACCTAGTGCAATACACACACACACACACACACACACACAAAACAACTTTAAAATGAAAAGAAACATCATCAGGAAAATGTTTCGTTTCAATTGAACAGTCGATCACGCTGATTGACCATTTAGATGCACGTTTTATTGTCCGAAACAAACCAAAAAAAAAAAAGAAAAGCCAGACTTAAACGATGCACGGCGAGTTTTCTAGTCATACCGATATATCTATATATCGTTGTCGTAACAAAAACCCACTACACAAATAAGCAAGCCAATAAATAAACCAAAAAAAAGAAGAAACTAAACTAAACTTGAAAGTAAATAAACGACTAAATATCCTTCTTGCAAAAAAGGGGATCGATTCGCAATAGAACCGAGTAACAAGTACATTTAAACAAACAGTAAATCTCCCCGAACAAACACGATAAAACATAAAACCAAAAACCCCCGTTTACCGAATTAAAACATAAAAACACATACACATAGCACACTCTTTGAACGGTAGTTAATTCCACTAAACAAGCAGGCATTTTTAATGACAGCAGAGGCTCTCGATTTTCGACTCATAATCGCCCTTAGTGCAGTGACAGTGCTGTTTTGACAGTAGTTTGACAGGCGGAGATCGTTTTGAGTACTAATACTAGCACTCCTCTACCCCGAACTTAGATTATAGACGTTATATCGGCAACGTGCGTGGTGGAATACAGGGTGGGAATTTATTCGAAAATATGAACCAGCGTGTGTGTGTGTGGTTGCGTGTGTTGAATGAACTACTTAAAGATAAAGCATGCACGACAACAGGGAGAGAGAGAGGGAAAGAAAATCCACCATAAGAATACAAAAAAGCACGTTAATTGCACACATACTCGAACAGCTAAACAAAAAAGAAAAACCACAACCAAACACATACGATCATAATGTTAAAAAAAACGTGTAAGAAGTAAACAAAGCGTAACACCAAAGTCCACCAGGGACTTAAAGAAAATCAGAGGATCATGCTTATCCTTTCAAACAATGGCGTCATTTTGGTAGCGTGTTTATTTCACTAGCTCCTCCCACATTTGTGTGTTCACGTGGACACCATAAGCCCCATTTTGCGCATTCTCCATTGTAAGGGAAACAGTTCAACGCAACTCAAAACTCACACGAGAAACCGAGAATCCTCGATGATGTAAAATAAACTATTAACATTTCAGTCAGTAGTGAGTTGGAAAAAACGTTGGCCAAAATCATGCTGGCGGTATTATAGAGAGTATTAACGGGACAGGTAAAGGTTTACTTATGCCTAGAATAAAGGTAAATTTTGTGTGTGCGATACACAATTGTCGCCTCGGTAGAGATAATCATCAAACACAGCACAGTAACATGCGTACGGCAGCTGCCGACCAAGGAACAAGAAGCAAATAGTGACATTATTGGTAGTGTGTGTGGTAACGATACGATAAACCAGCGCTCTTCTACGTTTTGTTTCGCTGTGTACGTCATCTGGCACGGCCACTAGGAACACTTACAAAACACTACTCCGCTTCTTCCGATTACTGCTCGTCTTCGGCTCGGGTAGAATGGGGAAAACAATCGATTATCTTAAAGCTCGTTATACGTTACACTGCGTTACTGCGTTACCATTTTCGCACGTTACGTTACATTCAGTTATGTGGTTAAAGAAATGGGCGTTACCATGCCACCTTCATGCAAGCGTTACATGCGTTATTAAATGCGTTACGTTATTATTACATCTAGTAAACTCAAACTCTAGCGTATGCAACGGTCGAGAAATGGATCGAAGCGAATATAAACCGATACATCCTTAAGCGAACCGGAAAACAGATGATCGACAAAGTGTGAAGCAAATTTCTCTAAATACTTGTAAACGTAATCCACAACAAAAAAAAAAAAAAAACACTGGCAAATGGGTTGGCACTCTTTCAAATCATGTGTTGCTGTAAAGCTGTTTTTCAACACACCATTTGCATTTGCTTTGTGATAGCGAGCGTGTCGTGTGTGTTTGATTTGCTGTTTTGAAAAAAGAAACGAAACTGGCATACGCTAATGAACTTTATTTAAGTTTGGTTTTTTAAGTAAATTATTTCAAGCCCCATAGCTTCTACTATCTGGCACGGTGGAAGGCATTAGTTTATTTTTTTGATTTGGTTTGTGATTCGTGAGCACTTCTAGAGCTTCTAGTTCAACGATGGGCGAAACTTGGAACGTCCCGATTCTTTCATTATTTTTTAAGCATGTTGAAGATGCGTCGGCAAACGATACTTAATAAGGATCTTTCGACTGAGTTGAATAATGTGCCTCTATCATCTAATATACAACACCCGGCCCGTAACTCCCGCTTTACTTGTGATTGTACTAGAAGCTCCCGGTCGCGCCATATTTGCTGTGTTTGCCCTAAAGCTGTTACGTGTGTACTGTTAGTGTTAATGAACCCCCCTCCTCTTGGTACCCACCGTGCCTTATATTTAGCGTTCTGTTTTAAAGTATATTATTTTCACCTCCAACGTTGTCCCCCGACCTATTTTCTGTCTGTGCTGTCTGCTTCCTTCCAAAAAGAAACAAACCAAATAAAAAAAAAATGAACTCCTCGAGATAGAGTACGTACTGTCGATATATAGTTAAAACAGAACAAAACAAGCTTTAATAGGAGGGAAGAGAATACTACCGGTAACCGAGCTCTCCTCTCAGACACTCGAACTGTGTAAATCTCGTGTACGTTATAAGTGTGTATGATCCTAGTCAGTCAGTCAGTCAGTCAGTCAGTCTACGCGACTCCATCATACAGCGACTGTCTATATGTTTAAAACAATGCGCGAGTTTCGATACAATACACGCTCGAAGCAAGTCTTGATGGTGGTACATCTCAAATCTCAACTTTGTTTTAAACATGTCGGCACTTGCTTTATGTCCTGAAAAACTCTGTATACCCCCCCCTCCCCTCCGAGACTCTCGCCTATATCCTCCCTCTTTGCGTTACGGGACGATAGGGGAAAAAGAAAAGCATGAACAGAAGCCTATCCTTCCACGGTTTTTTGAGGCCCATTCTGACTGCTCCAAGTCTCCTTCGTATGGTCACTCAATAGCCTTCAACATAGAGTAAACCCTTGCTTTTGGTCTGTATACCAAACAAAGACCATTAAGCAAGATAGGGTTTCCCCTCTCCCGGTAGCCAATAAAAGTGCTAAAACACATACACACACACATACAGAGAATGAAGTGTGAACGAAAACAAGGATTTTCATCTGCTTTCCTTTTAAGTTTGTATCATAGGCGTGAAGAAAACAGGAAGGAAGGAAAATCACATTCAAGCGTAGCGTATATCTTTCAAACCACGGATAATGGTATTAAGGTTAAGGGGTTTAAAGATGGGTGGATGGGCCATCACTCCGTACACAACATTGTTACAAAAATAAAGATATGAGAGATTCAAGAAAATCGACGTGTTTACACAGCTACAACTACTATTGTGTGTGAGTGTGTGAGTGTGCGCGTGTGTTTGTATTTTCGAATCCGTGTGAAGATATCTACCCAAGCGTACAAGGAGGATCTTTTACCATCGGTACCGAATCGATCGCCGTCGCCATATTAAGCGGACCGCGCCTGATCCTCATTTCGATGAGCTAACCGTCAGTTTGGGGACAGAAACGTCAAACGTCAAACGCTATTCGACGTCAACCGCATTGGTAGTGCGGGTAACTGACAGGCATAGTAGGCAATGATAGGGTCGCACATCGCATGAATTGAATGCTGAAAGCGAAGAGCTTCTTCTTATCGTCATCATCAGTAGCAGCACTTAAATTACTTCACACGGTCACACACACACACTAAACTCCCAAGTAATAATACCAACCCCGGAAGCAGTACAGGAACGAATGTAAGCATTACCCACCCATATTTACTGGTTTACCAACAAACAAACAAACGAAAGAAATAAAAAAAAAAACAAACGACCGCGTTGTTTTGTTCCTAGGGAAGAGCAGAGGAAATTAAAGATTAAAAAAAGCACACACTCACACAACCAAGGAAAAAAAATATTTAAAAAATCGTTCTCGTTTCGTTCGTTCGTTCGTTCGTTTGGTAGTGTTTGCATGGGACTCGCACGTGCACTCGTTATGCAGCCCAAACCCCTGGAAGATACAAGAAGGAAAAACTATTCTGCCTTACCAACTTTCCAACCTTCTTCTCTTCAGTTACCTTATCATGTTTTAAAAAAAAACATATTTAACCCCAACAAAAAACACTGCATTTCTCAAACAAGCTAGAAATGTTCCTTACCCCATTTCCTCACGCGTGATTTGTTTTTCTTTGTTGGGTTCCGGTTTCCGTTTTTGGAGCACGTTTTTCAAATTAAAAGTATAAAGCAGATATTAGGGCGAGGGGGTGGAAAAGGTTTGATAAGTCATTAAGCAAAACTTAAGAAATACTTCACACGAAGGAACCAAGAAGAATAAGAAAGTAAATAAAGAAAACACAAAATTGGAGCTAGTAGGCAGAACGAAACTCTTGAAGAGCTGACGTAGGGCGCGGGTTAGTCTAACTAGTCTTTAAACAGTCCTTAAGTAGTTGGTATAAAAAAGCAAGCAAGCGATTTAAACTACCCAACAACCGAATGCGAACAAAAAAAAAACAAAAACCTTAAACCTTAAAAAAACACTTACTCTGATGCATCACGTGCGAAACCGATTCGAACAACAGCAGCAGACAATGGCCCACGGCGTGGTACGAGAAAGAGTGGAAAGTCTTTAAAAAATAACCAATCGTACACCCTGACTCACCGGGCACTCCCAGCATATGGGGCACATAAATTCACCCCACGTGGCAGTGTTTCCAGCTGGAGGCAATCCCCAATCCCAATGCACAGGACATTCGCGGTGATGGGGACCACCCAACTGCCCTCCTTTGCCGTGGTGGTGGTTACGTTGTCTTTGTTTTTTCTAGTACACCAGTGCCCGAAACCGTGCTGGCTTTTGCATATACATACATATAAATATAGGATAAATGGAAGTCTATGAGCTTCTTCCCTTAAACACACACAAAACCCACTACTCATAAAGAGAGGAGAAAACCAAGAAACAAAAGAAAAAGCGTAGAAATCAAACCGGTGGGGGGAGAGAAAAAACAACCCCCGGGTGAAAAGGTTCAAATCGTTTGCAAAAACCAAAAATGCAAATGACTAAAAGCTGGAAATGGAAGAGAAGGAAGCAAAAAAACCCACGGCACCAGTGGCCGGGTACTTCGAACAGTAGCTCTCGAACGATAAATGATATGAACACTTATTGATTTTACTGTACATTGTTATTAATTATTAAAAATTAAAATCATAGATATATTACATTAAACGAGAGAGAGCGAGAGAGCGAATGTAAGCGAAGGAGAAAGATAACGGAAGAAGAACAAACAAACAAACAAGCAAACAAGTAAGAGAGGAGCGGAGGAGAAGGAAGGAAACTCTAGAAGAATGGAACACAACCAAAAAACTAAAAAAGGAATAAAAATGGTTTAAAAAATACATCCCAAAAAAAAAACAACATCTGACTCGACTTCATGTAAGTTTAAGGTAAAATTTAATTCTTTTTAAAATGTAAATTAGAGTGTAGAGAAAGAAAAACTATCTTAAATCGTTTTAAATATCCGAAATAAAGGTTTATTTCGTTCTTAAAATTAAAATCCTAATAATAGACTGATATTAATGATGATGATGGGGCGGGGGTCCGGTGGGCGAGGCGATTACGGCACCGGTCTTCACACGGCAGGACCGGGGTTCAAATCCTATCCAGACCGTCTCTCCGTACGCAGGACTGACTACTTTACTACGGGTAAAATCAAGTCACATCATCATCATCATCATGTTGGCCTACTCTTTTAAAGAGCACGTCGTCGTGACATGGCCCGGTCAAAAAAACGATTTCCAGGATACTCGATCCCTGGCTGCAGCTTCCCATCCGTGTAGGCACCCGATCTCCGACAGGTCTCCCTTCACCTGATCCAGCCAACGAGCTCGCTGTGCTCCCCGACGCCTCGTGCCGAGCTGAGGATCGCTGACGAATACCTTCTTGGCGGGGCATGAGTACGGCATCTTCATAACATGCCTCAGCCATCGTATCCAGCCGGTCTTCGTCAGGATGTCTGGTTCGCCGTATAGCTCAGCAAGCACGTGGTTCATCAACACACCGCCAAAGATTGTCTGGAGGATGCGTCGCTCGAACACATCCAGAACGTTTGCATCCTTCGCTCGGATGGTCCAAGACTCGTGGCCATCTAGGACCACCGGGCGATTCAGTGTGCAACAGATCTCACATTTCGTGCGGTCTCGAAGTCTTCTGGATCTCAGCAGACGGTGATGGCAGAAATAGGCACGATTTCCCAGCACAATGCGTCTTCGGATTTCGCTGCTGACTTCGTTGTCCGAAGTAACGACAGTCCCAAGATAGCAGAACTCCTCTACCACCTCGAGGTTGTCGCCGTCGGCTAACACGCTCTATCACGATCAGAGCCTCCGGCAAGCAGGTATTTCGGCTTCGTCGCATTGATCATCAGTCCAATTCATTCGAACGACCCCGACAGCATGCTCGATACTCTCACTCTGCAACTGCACCCCGTTCATGGTGGCCCATAACAACCGGATCAACTTTCCCGGAAAATGGTGCCGCTGCATAATATTCCATAGCTCATTCCTATCTATTGTATCGTAGGCTGCCTTGAAAAAATTAAGTCACAGAAAGCCAAAAATGGCAGGCTGAGACCATCGAGGTTGTAGTGCCAAGGAAGAAGAAGCAGAATGATGTTTTGTGCGATGACTCTATCGCTGAGAAAACATTTCCGATCGTTAAGTATAACCCTGTAAATTCGCCTTGAAAAGCGAATCCAATGATGAGGGAGCAAATCCAGGGAGTCCAGGCTGTTTTACAAGCTTGTAGAACCGTTCGGTCAAGGCGGTTCGACTCGTAACGGTCAGAGTATCGTTCTACAAAATCATTGTTGTATAAAATCAGCGTACATTTTTGCGCAGTGGCCAATCAATCAGAAAAGTCGATTTAAGTTTGCTTTTAGCTAAACTTTGCCAAATACAGTGAAATACCATAGGTAAACCTCAATTGAAAGATCTTTTAAACTAGTTCTGAGATCAAGAAGGATCGTCTGATCTGTTATGTTATGGTTTCGAAAACATTGAAAGCATGCTTACATTTGTTAATGCTTACGTTAATTTGAAACTGGAATCTGTGGTAAAACTCCTGCACGATACCGATTTAAATGCCTCAAAAATTGTGTGTGTGTAGCTGGGCCCTCAACACTTTATGAATATGTTCATATTGTTTATTTATTTATTTATTAATACTCT
This sequence comes from Anopheles stephensi, assembly GCF_013141755.1. Classification (NCBI taxonomy): domain Eukaryota; kingdom Metazoa; phylum Arthropoda; class Insecta; order Diptera; family Culicidae; genus Anopheles; species Anopheles stephensi. The sequence continues at coordinate 29,767,082 of NC_050202.1, read as the reverse complement.
TTCCATAAGGCCAATGGGTGGAACAGTATCGGCAAATACAGGATGCATCAGCACTGCAACGATTCGAAACAATTGAATGAACGCAAAACATTGCCTACCTTTAGGCGTATGTCTATGATTTGCAATGGGTGAACACTGGATTGCATACATTTCGGCGCACTGATTAAAAGTGTTTGAATGTTTGTTTCTGAAGATGGTTCGTGAGGTATTGGCATTTTACTTCACCCTTTTCCTTATCCCACCTTTTTTTCATGTTCCACCCACTTTGGAAAATTATGTGTACTGAGCAAAGTGAGTAAGCATGGTATTATTTGATTGACCAGCTTGGCCTTTTTAATTTCACCAAGGACGGCTTGACCTTCCTACTGCTATGCAGTAGGAAATTGCTTGCAAGACTGATGGTTCTGCTAAGGATGTCATTAATATCCAACTATCTCATCATCTCAAACTCACCATATTGCGAAGAAAAAAACACCGAAACCATCCTCCATAAGCTGGTTTTACGTATATTCTTTATTTCGCTAGACATACATTTCCTTAACTAGGTGCTAACTCCTATCGTTTCACGTACTGGAGCAACTGGAACAAAAGGACTCCGGTTTCCCTAACTCGTTCTGTGTCACGTTGCATTACGAGCCGCGCACGCTTAACGCTTTCCGCCCGAACATCGTTCGTAAAGCATTAGCGTGCTGCAGCTCGTTGTAACTTTACTGTACCTACGTCGACGTAGATTAATCCCTACAGGAAACACAATCCTTCATCACCTATGCTACATGTACATGCCCCATTAGCATCGCAACTCGCGTCCCTCCGTCTGCTCCGATAAATAGAATCTACCTATAAATACACATGGCGTATAGAAAGTGTGCGAACTGTATGTACAATCATCCCGTCGCCCGGACACGCGGCATCTCTCTCTCTCTCTCTACTTGTGCGTTGTGATGCTCGCCTCCAGCTGCGCCTGGATCTGTTTCACAGCCGAGCTGGCCACAGCATGGCGCTTCAGTATGGTGTTGATCGTCTTCATCGACCGATTTTCGACCGCATCCCAGTCGACCGAAACCGAGCTCCGCAGCCGAATCGCATTGTTGCGCATATTGTTCGCCGTCACCGTGTCGTCCAGCGTCGTCTGGACGGTGCTCGCTGGTGGCGGTACTCTGCCCACGGCAACCGCCGTCAGATCGTCCTGTATGCCGCTCCGCTCGAGATATCGCCGTGCGACGGAATTAATCGCCACCGGCACATCCCGACTGCTGAGCTGGTTAACGCGGAACTTTGTCCGCTTGATCGAGGCAGAATGCGTTAGCTTAGTATCGGGCGCAGGCACATCGAAACTCTTCGTTGGAGCGACCGATCGTCTGCTCTCCGAGGTGACGGTAGTAACCGGTGTCGTCACAGAGCCAGTGTCGTCCAACACTATCTTCTGCTGTTTAACGATCGTCTTCCGCACCGTAGTGGTCGAAGCGATCCGTCCCGACCCGGTACTTGCGAAGGTGGTGGTGGTCGTGGTTGTGGTTGTCGCTGTGGCAGATGCCGCACTGTCCACGTCCTTTTTCTTCTTCGTAGTTGTGGTGGTGGATTTCTTGCGCACAACCGAGCCCGATGTGTCCACCTGCTCGGTTACGGTTGTTTCCTGTGACTGTTCCCGGCTTAACCGAGACCCAGCATTCCGATCACAAAACTTGGTATAGTTTTCCTTAAACACCGAATCCTCATTGCACAGGCTGATCGACTTGGGCAGGAACCGGAACGTGGGCAGCTTGAACGTTTCGTTCGCGAGAAAGTCGGGTCGCTGGGCGAGCTCGTTCAGTTTGTTCTGCGCCCGGGACGTACGGATCGTGTTCACCTTCGACTTCAAACTCTCCAGCTCACTGTCCAACTCGAGTGCGGGTGAGGTGGGCGAGACGGTGGTGGGCGCGTCCTCCGCAGCAGTAGTGCCCTCCGCTCTCCCGTCCAGTGCCTTCACGTTCGTGAGGGAAAGCTTTAGTAAATCGGATAGTTTGCGCAAATCGTCACGTACCTTGTCCAGGCGTGTTTCGGTCTGGTGGTTGTGTGGTGGATGCTGACTGTCAGCTGTCAGTGGTGGTGGTGGTGGTGAGGTGGGTGATGTGGCCGGTTCCGTGCACACGCTTGCCGTGGTGTCGCAGGAGGATGCCATTGAATCGCTATCTGCGGAAAGGCAGGAAAGGAAATCGGACGACCGGGACGCACGGTTCGGCCGCCCATCGGATTGGTTCGTATCAGTGTGTGTGTGTGGGGTGGGACGTGTGGTGGTGTGCGGGTGCTGGACGACGATGACGATGGTCTCTGATGCCGGCTCAGGACCACCGTCAGCTGCGCAAGCTTTCTGCGTTCGGTTAGTAGCAGGCGCAATGTGCTCCTCCTTTGCTAAGCTACTACAGCTACTAATACTGCCATTGCTATCACTACTGCAAATACTACTACTACCAGCGGTACGCTCCGTCGCAGAATCGTAGCAGGCGCCGCTAGCTGTCAAACTTCGTTGACTGCTGCCCGAACGCTCGTTATTAGTGGCGCACGAAGTAGGCACTGCCACTGTTGGCGGTGTGTTAGTGCAGAGCGGAAAGTTGCCGTTGCCAAGCGTCGTCGCGGTGGTAGTACGCATGCCTTCCGGTTCCTTCACACTCGGTTTGTTCTGCTGTGTCGTCAGCTCGAGCACTATCGGTAGTTCACTTTGGTCGTGGTGATGATGCTGCTGCTGCTTCGGATCGTCGTCGAAATGGTGATGGACAATATAGCTCAAAACATCCCCTTTCGGTGCTTCGCTGTCGGCGTGTATCTCTTCATCCTCATTCGCATCAGCGGCTACATTTACACGGCACGTTAGATAGAGGATAGCAGAACGAAGCAGAACGATGTTAGATTAGTTGGGTAACTATTCAACACACTTCTTCTAAGGGCCATGCTCTAGCAGTAGTTCTAAAATAGTAGTAAACACACACACACACACATGCACGCAAACTAACATCTCTCCGCACCATTGCTCTGTACGCTGGAAAAAGGCGCTATCCTACAGGACGCCATTTTTAACTCTCATTAAGCAGCTCCGGTGATGGTGCTTGTGGGTCCATACGTTTGCGGCAAGCTAACTCATCATCATCATCATCATCATCGGCACAAGGAAGCATTTTGTGGCGCAGATTATTAAACACGCAAAGGAGAAAGAAAGCAAGAACTCGTAAGCACAATTAATAGCGCAACAACCCTCCCCCCCCCCCTCTGAAAGCCATGACGCCATGTGATCGTGTTACATGATCCGAACGTCCTGGTTGGACAAAAAAACGAGACGAGGTCGGTAAATTGGTCAATTATTGGTATTATGGCAGCATGGGAAAGTCTTGCTTGTGAATTAATGCTTTAAACTACCGGAAAAAAAAACCCACGCAAACTCCGTATGTAGTCAGTTAGTGTCTACACAAACGCCACGGCAAACCGATTGTTGTTACCGGCAGAATAAAAAGTGGGACAAAACAGCAACAGGAAAACAGAGGGATGTAAACACTAACTGTGGTGGTCGGAAAGAACGGGGGTTGAACTGGCTCGATTGTTACACTAACATTTTACATTTACATCCTATCTGTGGCCAGGTCGTCCAGGTCGTCGGTGTCGTTGCGTCGAGCTACGAGGGGCGTTCTGCGTTGCGTTCGTAAGCTTGCTGGTCACAACTGGTGTCGGCACGAGATCGTTTGTTTTTCTCTCTCTCTAGTTAAACTCTAAGGAACACTATTTACATTGGCCAATTTGGCGGTTTTGTCCGAAAGCACAATTCCCCACTACTGGTTGGGCATTTTTGGTTGAGCTGAACGAACTCTAGGGTTTTGCTACTAGCAATGCTTACAGTGGGAACAGTATACTCAATTTACTGTCACGATCTGAGGGAATGCAACAGATAACAGCAGCAAGGAAAGAAAAGCCGACCGACACCGAGGTGGACAAGAAAACCCACACGTGGGAAGGAAAAGAAAGACGAAAAACGTCGTTAGGACATTCAAGGATAGTACTGTACATACACGCGCAGTCTTTCCGTTTTAGAAATGGAGATGATTTTAAACAATATTTACAACTTTTGTACAGTGAAGGTGCGTGTTACGCTATCGCCAATGCGCTTGGTTTAGTGCTAGCTAAAGGAAGCGGTTGCTTTTGAATGCGAAATTTCATTCCTGAATGTGCAGAACCTCATGATGATGATGATGATGATGAATTTTAAAATGAACGAGATATGCTGTATGTTTGGTCTTGTGTTTGCGGAATGCAGACAGACGTAATGTAACCGGCACCACCTAAACGTTACTCAAGGCTTCCGATGCCATCCTGGTGCTGATCACCGTTACACCAAGCGTTACCGTTTAGCGATCCGAAGGGAACAAATAAAATGTTCGTCACGCGAAAAAGAAAAAAAAATGAACGAAAAAAAAAAAAACAGCCGCACATCACGTGTGACCGACGGACTAACCTCGCGCTATACTGCCTCTCCGACTGCCGGACGTGTTGCTGCCGTTCGCTAGCCCTGCCAGCTCCGGTAGCGTCGGTCGCCGCAGCTGTACGGTTTCACCGGACGGGGCAATAATGTTCTCCGTGTCCTGCTCGAACGCGTACCGATTGTTGGGCGTTTCGTCCCACTTGCCCACCAGCTCCTTCAGATTGTCCTTCGCAATTTCGGCATTCTGAAACGGGCAGGTACAACAGCATGAGCATGAGAATGTCCGACATCGCCGCCGTCGTTACAATCCAATCAGTTTCGTACGTGCTTATCGCCTACCGTCACATTGCTACTGTTGTTGTTGCTTTCCAGCAGGATCGGCTTGAAGTTTGTGAGGGATGGTCGTCGGTTTGTTGGATGGTACTGTGGTTTCCGCTTGATCCACTTGTGTTTGAGCGCATCCTCGGCCGTTAGCCGTTCTCTGCAGCGATAGAGGAAAGACGTTTGCGATATTAGACCTTAAGCAAACTGTGAACCGCGCAATTGTGTGTCGCTTACTTCTGTTCCTTCACCAAACAACGGTTTATAAAGTCAATAGCCTCCTCGGACACACTGTCGAACGCTTCGTCCAGGAAATCGTACCGCCCGATCGTAATGTTTCCCATCGTCTGGATGTCGTCCTCACCGGCAAACGGTGACAGGCCCGATACGCTAAAACGAGAAGCAATTCCAACACATTAGCTGGTCGTCCGCGGTGCAAGTCATCCACCGAACGTACAGCACATAGGCGATGACGCCAACGCTCCACATGTCCGTCGCGAACGAGATCGCCTCAAAGTTGACCACCTCCGGTGCAACAAACTCGGGCGTACCGAACAGCACCTGCAGCTTGTTGTCCGGATCGTACTCGCGCGCCAGCCCGAAATCGATTATCTTGATCCGATTCCCGCTCTCGGTCAGGCACAGTATGTTCTCCGGCTTCATGTCCAGATGAATGATGTTATTGCCGTGTATGTACGCCACCGCATCGCAGATCTGGCGCATAAAGATCGCGCACGCCTTCTCGGTCAGCACGAACTTTTCGTCCAGCACCCGGTCGAACAGCTCACCGCCCTCGACGCTGCAAAGTGGATGTAGCAGTTCCGATTACAGGCCCACACGCGAAACAACGCGCCGTTCGCTACTTACAGCTCCATCATGACGCAGAAGGTCCGATCGAACTCGTACGCCGCGTACAGCTGGGCGATCTTCGAGTGGTGCAGCACGTTCATCATGTGCACCTCGCGTTCGATGTTACGCCGGTCGCCCTTCTTTACGATCTGGATGAATTTGGCCGCCAGCCGGACGCCCGTCGACTTTTCCTTGCATTTGTAGACGACACCGAACTTGCCTCTGTAGGTGAAACGAAATGGCGCTGGTCAGTAAGGATAATGCTGAGCTAGTTGCACAGGATATACTGGTGCCTAATGAAGTCTACAATTTTGCTGTCGATAACCTAATTCCTCTACTAATAAACACCCGATCGATTAATCAAATCGACAATTTTGAACGGTGACGCATCCAGTGCGGAATGTCAATACATTAACATCTCCACACTTCCGATTGATTCTGGATTTTTTTCTTCCGAGGTCCCTCTATTCCTAACCCTATTCGTCATACAGTTGGCAAGCATTATTCATCGTGCGCGACAGGAAATCTGGTTAACATCGCAACACGTGCAAACATTCCGAAGGTTAGTCGCAACAGTGGCTGTGGGACATTGGCATCATAACTTTCCCTGCCACCTAGCGTCTCTGCTGGTCTATCAATCGATACATATACTGCCCTGCCACGTTTAGCGCTGCCACCGATTGTTAGTGCGACAGTGCTGTACCACGTGAGTCGAACGCCACTTCGCTAACCAAGATACGGCCACCGTACAGGAATGACACCCCACGGTGAAACCATTCGAAAACCGAGGATTATAAGCCGGCCACAAACACATCGCCAAACGGGGTGTCTCGTAGCGCTTCCCAACCCACCCTACTAGACTAACAGGTGCTTCGAACATCGACCGACATCGTGGTATTGCCGATGGAAAAACATCACCCCCATTACCCCATCGGGCAAAGGAATCTGCTTGACCCCGCACACGGTCAGTCTGCTTAGGAGCAGTCTGAAAAGTCGAACCCGCGTGTCAGCGGATGATGAAAGATGGACAATCCGGCCATCCGGACCGTCCCGTGCCGACGCAAGCGACGACGACGACGACGACGACGACCACAACATCCCGCGACAGTGGCGATGCGTTCTAATTTTAAACTGCCCACCGCACACAGCCGCACACTCCGACCACTGCCACGGCTGCTGCTGCGCTGACTGCTTCGTTACTGACCTGCCAAGCTCGGAGCTGAGCTCGTATATCTGTTTTGGATCGATGCCTCGCTTAATTTCCACCTCTCGGTACGGGAACGCTGGTGGTATGTCTGCAACAGGAAAGAAGAAACACGAGGAAATGATTACTTAAAGCAGCACAAACACACACACACACACACACGCAGAGCTACGAATAAAATTAAGTACCAGTACCAGATTTGTTGCCACAGTTGTCGAAGTTAATAATTTTAAGCGCGTGTGATAAATGTCCTGTGTCTAATTCGGAATGCAAATAAACGATGCACCTTTGACGTTTAACATTTACGGTCGCGTGTTTGTGTGTGTGCGTTGTACTAAAAGCAGGTTACTAGCGTTTTTAGTACAAACGATCAGATTCAACTGCTGGTTGACAGATCCAACAACTGCGCACTTTCGGTGAAACGATTCTACGCTTGCATTACAATTGACCGTGATCGATCTATCTTTTCGGCCAGACACACACACACACACACAACAGTGGCCGTTTGTTTGACCGTCAAAATGCTGCTGCCCGATTGCACGAATGTCACCCGAAAATCGATGCATCTCGCGTGCTCGGTGCAGTCCTGTACACGCTTGCACTTACTCTTGGCACCGATCGAACGAATTCCGCTACGGACAGTCACGAGAGGGTGTTTGCTGTTTTGTCTGCCCCGATTGGTTTCGCCATTGGCCAACACTAGCGGGAGTAACCGTCCCGGAATGTTTACCGTCGATCTTCTCACATTTCCACCCGCCAACCGGACGAAACCGTCGATCGGTTTCGTTTAGCCGCACGATCAGGCCGGTGTCAATTGGATTAGACTGTCGGCCGTCCGATGGGCGGCGTTTAGTAGTAGACCGGATTGAATTAATTAATCCAACTGCATGTATACACGTCGCCACCAACCGAGTGGCGAGCAGGACGGTCAAAGTAAATGAAAATATATCACTTTCGGCCATCGACACGGCTGTAGCGTCCATTGCAAAAGGCCAGAAGGGGAGGAACCGCGGGGAACGAAGACGGCGGCGGGGCCCGAATTAAGTCCGTCTGTTTATTTCCCTGTTGGCAACGAACGGGCCCTTTTTTTTCTTTTCTTTTGGGAGCGATTGAGGAAATGATGTTGGCAGCCGATTCTAATCGTGCCGTGTCGTGCAAAAGGGGAGGGTAAGCTAATGCAGCCGGCGCGAGGCAAACTAAGATGTCCTGTCATGTAATTTTGAATACTTTTAGCCACTCAGTCCCATCGGCAAGGAACTACAGGCACTACAGGAACGGAATGCTTCAGGCGACCATAAATGGTGAAACGATATGATCACTTGGCACTCGTGGTGGAAAGTCAGGGTCCCATAGTTGAAGCAGCTTGCAGCAGCAGCTTCAAATAGTTGAAGCAGCTTGAGATATCTCACAGAGCTTTTAGCTTTGCGTGCAAGCTTAGCCAAGAATCGGTGATACATTGTAGGATACTGCACTGCATCAGTATTTTGTTTGGGGCTGCTTTCTGCTTGATCGCGTTTAGTGGGTCTAGATTATTGCTCTGGATTTCAATGATTTTTTGTTGGGATAGGAGAAAATGGTGGTCCAGCAGCTACACTTCTAACCCACCAAGGCTCTGCGCCAGGGAGATAGGTTTTCCTATCTTGTCTTCAAGCTATATCTAGTTGTCTCTAGCCATTCGCGGCTCAGAGGTGGAAAGTTAGGGGACGATCTTCTTTAAGGCAATAAATATAAGTCGAACACTAAAATGATGATGGCATCAAGAGTGGCACTACCAACAGAAACGTGTTCACGGACGCACAAAGTACGTGTCGCAACGGACGAAACTGGGACTAAATAGAACTTCTATAGTCCCAGTACGCACATACGCCTCTGAGACATGGACTTCCTAGCCTTCGTAGAGATGATGTTGAGAAGGGGATGATGATGTTGTGCTGCGACAAAGACCAGGCCAGGCTCGATCAAATCAAATCATCGAGCTAACCAGCTGATCATATCATGAAAATGGCACAAGACGATCTGTTCTAAACTAGGTATTTGATTGCAAACTTGGTGGTAGCTGGAATTACGGTGTTGAGGAGTCCGGTATCAGACTCGGCCTATCGGATTGTTCAAGGGGAATACTAGCCTGCAGCAGAGCTAGTAGCTGAGCAGGCCAAGACCATAAAACAGTTGTAGATGTAGATGTTTTAAAAAGTTTTTAGATGCATTCAGAGCATTCGCATTTTCTTCAGATTTGATAATTAGTTTATCAGCTAGACACTGTTCATTGTGCACCTCTAGATCGTGCTCTGCTCCACTCATAAGAAGAAGAGGAAACTTCTCCACCCAAAATACCTGTCGCGACGAACGAAGCTGGAACTGTACAGAACATTAATAGCTCCAACATTCCAGCTCATACGCTTCTGAGACATAGACTCTGTCAGCTAATCCAAAACTGACGAAACCCCTTAGTCGCGTTCGAGAGGAAGATGCTCAGAAGGGCTTTTGGCCCCGTATATGAAGATCGCACAATAAGACTCGCCAGGCTCCGTTGGGTTGATTCTTTCAGGAGAATAACACCGGACGAATAACACAGCCCGTAAAGTCCTTTTAGGCTGTCCACACGGACAGAGAAGGCGTGGTAGGCCCAATGCGAACCAGAACACCATTTTACGTGAGACTGTTCTTCGTGAACTTTCTTTTTATTATGAATTCAATTTTTAAATTCCCCTTCTCACTGGTATCTATGGATGTAACGTTTCAAACGATCCTTACTCTAAGAATGTAACGCTTGGAACGCTTCCGAAGCGTTTCATACAAACCAGAATGTTTCTCTTCGATTTTAAATAAAGTAAATTAACTGATTCTTTACTGATACAAATTGGCTGTTCGTGATGAAGTGAAAAAAGAAAGAATGCCTCAAAACCAACTGGAAAGAAGGCCTATCCTTATTATAAATTTATAAGAAATAAATCTAAAGAAAAACTAACCTATCTGAATAAGAGAAATTATTCAGATTTTCTTCGCACGGCAGGACTTCAAATTCGAGGTTCAAATCCGATTTGGGCCGTTTGTCTCATGGTGAGAGTTGACTATTCAACTATACGGTAGCAGTAAGTTTAGTAAGCCAGAAATGGAAGGCATGACCTTAAGAGGTCTTTAGGCCAAAAGAAAATGAAGAATGAAATCGTTCCACAAGACATTAATTTATTGTAGTTACATCAAACGTTTTGTATTGAACCTGCAAAATAAACTAATTGTCAACTAAATACACAATTATTATCTACACAAGTCACAGATAATTTCCCATCCCTAACCATGCATGGTTGCAAAACAGCGGCCATTAAATTATTTTTGTCCTAATTGCCCAACCCAACGCTCCTTCATTTAGTTCCCGGTGGGGATCGACCCCGCCATCGATTACCGCTGCAATTGACCAAATAATGTTCGCGTGGGACGAACTTACAGCATTTATATTTACATTCTAATTATTATTAGCCACGGTCAAACCCGGCGACCAGTTCAAAACGCAAATGCACTCTGGCGTGCCCTTGAGCGGGATGCCATTGGGGTTGCTTTATGGTAACTAGGTAGGTGAGGGAGTTTTCGTAAGGACAGGATGCAGTGATGCCCGCTCATTTCCTGTCTTCCCGTTTCTGGGCTTTCGGTTTGTTGCGAGGATGGGACCGGAAGCCCCGGCGAAGGGGATGTCTTTATTTCGGGAAATTGCAATCATCGTCCGGTGTAAATGTACCGAATCAACCGCTCAATGAACGATCGCGGGCGGCCATTGCACTGCAAACCACCGGCGCTACCCACCAGAAGCTACCCGGTACATCCACACGGCACCTTGACTTGTGCGAGGCTAGTGATGGTACAAAAATCAGCTAAAAGAAAAACCCCCCGTTTAATACTGGGTGGTTCAACTCAATTCAACAGAAGGTTTGGCCCCATTTTTTTAAACATCCGTGTATTCCGTGCTCTTGTACGGACATTAATCTTGGCCCGATTTTTGGCTGCTAAGCAAGTTTTTTGCTGTTGTTGTTGCTGCTGCTTTTGCGCTCGCCCGTTACGCCACTATCGCTTACTTGGCTTCAATTTGCGTTCATCACTCATCCACTTGTCGTTTCGCACCGTACACACATCGGGAAAAGAGAAAGGAAATGAAACAGAGCCCTGGATTGAGGGAAAAAATATTAATCAAACGATCGTTCAACAGCGATCGATACGCAATCGACTTGAGCCACACCCGAGAGAAAGAGTCGCGCAAAGCTTGTTGTTGACCTGCTTTTCTGCTGCATAAGACACAAACAAACTGTCTTGTGAAAATAACACACATACGCACACACCAACGCAAGCGGAACAATATCTTACGCAGACACTGCGAAACACGCAAAAATGTGTTTCGAAAACAAAATTATAAATGGCGCAAACCCGCACATGAATGGTGCCATTTTTTCTTGTTGTTGCAAATCTGTGAAGAAAAAATGTTGTTTTGGCGATTTTTTTGTGTGTGTGGTTCGTTTATTTTAAGCCCCTTCTTCCGATATGGCTCCGTTCGATTTTTTATCTGTACTAAAAGGGGTTTTCCACGTGTACTAAAAAGGAAAGTTGGTAGCAATCGAGAGCTATAGCAACAACTGTTTGTTCTGCTTCTTTTTACGCCACAATTAAACCTTAATTGTAAGAAACGAATGTTCAAAAAATTATGTACAATCTTTTAGTACACTGTACTAAATAGTAAAAATTGTAGTTTGTGATAAAGTGGATCGCTTGATTAACAAATCTAATTTGAACAATTTTCTTTACCTAAAAAATGTATTGCTCTAAACAATTGCTGAGTTCTTTCTCTCCTAAATTAAAAAAACCACAATTTTTTTGTATTTAAATAAGAATCAAACTCAAAACTATGCTCCTTAATGCTACTCACTTTGATTGACCTTGCACTTTAGCGATACACGAGGCCAAGCAAACCCTGTTCGCCCCGTGCTGTCAGGTGCTGTCCTTTCGCTATTTTCGGTTTTCGAACCAGACCGAAAATAAAAATCAACCGAGAGCCATAGCAGGCAGCTACAGGCCCTCGCTCACTCAAGGAAGAAGAAAAAACAAACACAAGGAGGACATCCTCCAGCGTGACAATCATTAATCTTTCGCACAAAAACTTTCTTTCGCTGGTCGGTGAACATAAAATAACATTAATGTTTCATCCTGTTTCAGTCACACATTCTAGCATTCTAGCCGTCGGAAACAATATCTGTATGGGCCACGGGTGTTCTGTGCTTCGGATAGCGTAAAACTGGGGTCCAGCGGAAAGTGAAACATTACTTTCACTCGCATTCCAAGCATCTCCCTCTCTCTCTCTCTCTCTGCTATTAAACGTTGACCAGCCCAGACTTGGCCACCCGAACGCTCGCCGACAGATCAACAATCGAGCTGTGTTGGTTTAAAGTGTTTCTTTGTCGACATTTATCATCAAAATACAAGAAGACCGTAGACGATTGTCATGAAATTTGCTAGGGACTCACACGCGTAGGAGAGATACACAAAAAAAAACATAAATACCTTTCCACACACAAATTGGCCCCTGCCAGATGGAAGAAAGGAATGGCCACAAGGGTGTGTTTTAGCGGTTGTGTAAACTGTCACAGGTTGGTTCTTTTGCACTCGGCTACCGCGCAGCAAGCGGCATTACGGTGAGTAATGAGCCGACAATGGTGGCAAACAACCGGTAACAATTGAAGGTGTTAATCGGTTGGAACCGGGGGCTTCTCAAGTTCAGCACAAATGTTAATTGTTTCAGGGAAGCATTCTGATTGTTATGTAGTGAGAAGTGTTTTAAATTATGCAAAATGTAATTATTATTATATATTATATATTTTATGGGAACATAAATAAATTTTTTTGCGAAGTACCTCTGGTTTAAACCCAATAAGGAACAGTGAAAAAAGAAGATAATTCTAAATCTGCTTTATGATGGAGGCGCCTGGTTGTTTGTGGCAAAGCACATGTTCTGAAACCAATACGGTCTACCCTGTCATAACAATTTTAATCCGTTTCGGTGTTGCATTAGTTGTGTAACTATCTCGTTATGGCTGAGAATTTTTTTAGTACTATTTATTTCTTCTTCATCTTCCTTGGCACCCAAGCTTGAAAGATCTCGGTCTGCCATTTCTGGCTTTCTGTGACTTGATTTTTAACCTTGGCAAAGAAGTCAGCTCTGCGTACGGGGAGGTGGTCTGGTTGAGATTTGAACTCCGGTCCTGTCGTGACTGGACCACCTCAATTTTTTTTCTCTTTTTTTTAAGTTATTCAATTCTGCTAGCTCTTCAGACAAATTACCAATTAGAAAAAGTTACCTTGAAAAGAATTAGCTGTTCTTCAACGATTTAAACACTTTGACAAAGCCTTATAACATTGCTTCTCATTAAATGTCAGTAAAAGCTATTGCAAAAAATATTACAGTTCAGGAAGAAGCATAGCCTAATTCAGTAATTTGTTAAACTACAACCACATTGGATGTGCCAAAATTTTGAAATTTGGGATGCATTTAGGGACCAATCTGTTAAATTAGTATTTCTATTGCCATTTACTTCGAGGAAGCACTGTAGGATTGCTCCAATAATTTTAAGGAATCAACTAAACATTTTATTTTAAATTAGCATAGATTAGCTCAATTTTAACTGATTGCTTATCAAAATGGTTTTCTTCCAATCTATCATTAAGCAAGGGTCAAGGGATTAAACTTGTCGTCACATCCATAATTTTGCATCATTAAACACATGAAAGAGCTCAATAATTTAGCTTAAAAGTCACTCTAAAACGATATACCACTTGAAACTGTTTTGCGATGGAGACGCCTGGTTAATCATACTGAAGCACATTCTTCATACAGAGTTTCGATCCATATAATCATTTAGAGGATTGTTTCAAATGAATGGTGGAATATTACAAGTTCACTGTAGAACTTTGCCACCATGTAGAAAATTTTTGAGTACAGTTAGGGAAAATAAGCACGCGTCGAGGATTGAGGATCAAATCCCATCCAGGCCCGCCTCCCTGTACGTAAGCCAGACTATCAAGTACCGGGTAAAAATGCGGGTAAGTCACAGAAAGCTAGAAATCACAGACCTCTAGGCGTTGTAGAGTCATTTAAGAAGAAAAAATAGTTTGCAAAATTCTCTTATATGATTGCAAAGTTCCACAGAACACTTCCATCGGAAGAGTATGATCAAGTATTGTACATGTTAACGAACGACCATTCAACACCATTTACTTACCACCGAGAGGATCTGTTTCGTCCACGTGTATCATGTTGGCTGATGAAGACGCTTCTGTACTGCTTACGAAGACGATTGGTTGTAGTAGCTTAACGTTTGAAAGCGTTTAATGTAATCCTCTCTAAGTTTAGTGCTGTAGATTCGATTCTCCTAGCTGCAAACGGGTGGCTTCTAGTGCATACGTAACCTGAAAGGAAAATTAAGCAACGGAACGGTTTTATTTGATTGATAAAAAGCAATGCTTCGCGCCGGGCTGTGTCTTATCCTGATCTTGAGTAAGACCGGTAGTAACGCTTATTGGCACACGCAGTGAAAAATGTTAATTCATTGTCAACCGTAATTGGTGTGTAATTGCTGCACTTGAAAAGTGGCACCCACAGCGAAGAAGCGCCATCCGCTACCCAACCCGATCCTTCCCTCCCGATTATCAGTATGTACCTTTCACAGCGTCCCCGTACCTCGCAACGTTCTCGAGCCGTCGCCACGAGCAAACTGCAGCGGATCGATCGTTAATGCTTCGATGAGTTCAAATTCTTCGCATGGTTTAATTAGCCCGGCGGCCCCCCGGCTCGGCTGTCCGTTCACCGGCGCATTAATTCGCCGCCCATAAGCCTTCATTTCACTTTCACACCACCATTGTTTTCGGACGTGCTCAGTAAAATCCGATCCGACCGGGCATTCGAGTGAAAATCCGATCACAAACACTAACACACTAAGATAATGGTTTGCCTGCCAACATTTACCAACCATGAGCGCTGCCGGCAAGTCAAGGGAGCACGGGCGAGGTTAGGGTCGACGAGATGGGCCCACTTCCGGTCAGCAGGGGGGGGAGGGGGCAATGGTGGTGATGTGGCACGTTTTATTTACCATTCATTCACCTTTCAAAGGCCCGATGTTGCGGAAGTGAGGTTTGCTAATAAAATTTTACATTTAGAGGCAAGCGAGAGCGCGAGAGAGAGCGAGAGAGAGATTGGTATATTCAACTTAAGCCGCTTAGAGCCGGGTGGGTTGCCGGAGTAGCGTCTGGTTGTCGGCATGGACGGATTACGGTTGGATTTACAATCGAAGCCGCTTAACTGCACCTCCTTCATCACAGTACACGCGTTCCCTTATATGGACAATCACCCCACGGCATCGCCAACCGGAAGGAAGTTATCCCACAATGTAAACAAATTGCGTCGAACCTAATCAATTGTGCGTGTTCTCGACGGAATCAAACGCTCACACACACACACAACGTAATCCGTCTGTTGGTGGTGGTGTTGATCGTACACGACGCTCAAGGGACGCACGTTGATGTTTGTATACGTGTCAGCCGTTTTTTGCGATGTTTCGCCTTCGCCACGCCACGCCATCGGTTCGACAAAATGGATGAGTGTACCACCGGCCGATCTCTGACGTCCCTGGAGCCGATGATACAGCCGTCACATTCCTGCCTGCCAGCCAGCCAGCCTGCCTGTCAGTCGGTCCACCGACCATCTCGGCAGTGCTGGTGGGATGGATGCTTATTTTTGGAAATTGCCGACGACGACGGTGCCGACGAGTTCGACGTATACTCTGCATTTCCCTCTCGAAACACTCCACCCTTCCCCCCATCTCCTCATCCCCAATTTCCCGAGTGCTGGTGACGTAACGTGCTGGGGGAAAAGCGCAACAGCGGTCTACACCGATCAGCGATCAAATGGATGACGGTGACAGGCGACCAACAACAAAAAAAACCGATCTCGCACACACAGACAACTTAAACTAACACCAGGGCTGTGCACACGCGCACCACCCACTGCCACGCTCAAGACACCCGATCCCAGAAATAAACATCTTCCCGAGCCCTTCTCAAGGTTAGCACGCCGTCATGTCATTTCCTTCCACGGGGTTCACGCGTTCTAGCAGCGATCAGTTTCCATTAGCCGCGAGCGCGCGCCATCTGGCGGTGGAACATCCGGACCGCCTTCTTTTTCACATTCCAAGCTCCGACACTCCCCCCCCCGGCTTCAATCGACGAGCGTCTCACCGCACATGTACGGACCTTGGTCCCTTTTTTCGCATCAACTCGGGCCTACTTTTGCTTTCTATTTTTCTGTCCCAGACAGATCAAACTGAAAACTGCTGTTGGAGCCATGCTTCCGAAAACCGCAGCGTTTGTGTGCGTGAGAACACGCCAACGAAAAGTGCATTCCTTTCCCTGTCGCGTCGCCATTATGTCGCCAATAAATAAAACAACAAACATACACACAAATTGTGACCGAGATCATTTGATGGTTGGTGAGGTACCGTTTTCTCGGACTCTGGGAGATGGATTTCCGATTCGAAAGCGGTTGACGGAGTGGAATCTGCTGTTTACCCTTCAACGTCCTCATTTCTAGCCGCCGCACAATGATGTGTGACAATAAGAAAAAGGGGGACCTTGCGGGACGGACTCTTTCAAATGCTTTGTCTCGCTGTCTCGCAACAAATCGGCGATGTCTCGGCGATCCCACAAGATCTTGCTTCATGATCATCGAGTTAACGCGTGTTTAGTGACGCTTCACTAATTGCGTGCTAGTTTCCATTTGGGCTAATCGATAAAATGTAAACAAAATGATAAGCGGCGAATCCCAACCGTAATCCCAACGATTTCTAAAGGGAACGATCTAACCTCATTTTCGAAGCGATCAACTTGTTTGATATCTTGATGGTAATTCTGGGAAATTTCCGACCACCTTAACCACTAAAGTTACCCAAAACACCATCCCAAGTATTCACCTTCAGAATATGGTGTGCTGCTGCCGAAAGACACTTCCACTTAACAGGTAGTTGTCATCGATCGTTTGTCCGATTCGGAACACAATTACACACGTACACTCACACACACACGCGCAATATCGCACACACAATTCGGGTTCGGTTCAAAACAACCAAAATTCTATTCAACACAACCAAACCGTCACTTCCCTTCTCGTGGGACTTTGGATTTGTTCCTTTTTCTTTTTTCTTTTGCGTTCGCTCTGCTTCGTCGTCAGGTTTTCTTCTTGTTCCACTTCTTACAGCGCAGTACTAAAACGCACTTGAATCGAGATTTTCTTGTTCGAGCAGACGAAGACACTCAGACACGCAGAACACGCCACTATGAGGAGGACAGCAGGCGCTGGATGAAATTCCTTCGGTGTCGATTTTTCCTACCCGGACAATCGCTACACAGAATTGAATTCCCTTTTTGGCTCGCACGTCGACCAATTGTGACTTGTTTGAAGTTTTTTTTTTTCTTTTCTTCTTTTCCTTTCTTCGGACAAGCGCGCGCCTACCGAGCAACGTTTGCTCGCACGTCGTATCGCACCGAGAGCAGCACTGAGAATCACTCCACCGATCTGCGCCCGGTCCCGAAAGATGGCTTTAGCGAGGTGCAAAATTCTTCCCCGTGCATGATCTCGCACAGCTGGCGTACGGGCGAGTTGCGCAGCACGGTTTTGCGCCTGCCCCGATCGAGTGAGACCGTGAACGTGAGTGACTTTGGGTGCCGGTGGAGAGCGCCGCGTGGCCTTTCTTTGACCGAATAAGTCGACCTCCGTAGTGCAAGCGCGCCCGTATAACAGTTCACGCGGCTGTTATACTGATGTTTGGTAAGGTATCTTTAGGTATTTCGATTTTAAGAAACCTTTCCAAACAGCCACTCACTCTCGAGATGCTGAGATGAGTCGTCTGGGTGAGTTTTCCGACACAATTAAGCCAAGACGCTCAGCCCTATCAAACTCGTCTCGCTCGGTTAGGCATCGTGCTACTACCCCTCGACCATATGAATCAACCGAAGGACACACGGACATTAGGCCCGCTCGCACGAAACGGAAATGAACGGCTCAGGAATGTGTTGCGTCCGCTGCCATCGTCAGGCTATCGATCTTGAACCTTGCTTTTATTTCTGGCACCAGCACGACGCTTCCCTAATGCACCTTAAACAACCTGTTCGAAGTTCGAACGCCACTACCACCGCCAACTGTGTGTGTGTGTGTGTGTGTGTGTGTGTAGGCTCTTTGTCTGGGTGTTATTGCCAAAACCACCTGCGTTGCGCCATCATCGCACGGCAAGAGAGGCATGGGGCAGATTCCAAGGAGGCGCCTGGTCGTTTACGGCGTTGCAGAGAGCGAGCGAGCGGCGTTGCGACGATTGGCAACACTGTAACAACAAGCCGCTTATAGAAGCCTCGATTCTAGTTTTGCCAGCAAGTTGCAGGTCCCGGCACTAGGTTTAGCGAGGTAAGGGAAAATATTTGCCGCAAGAAGTACTGCACAATAGTGGGGCAAAATCAAAGAACATAACTACCAAGAACACGCACCGGGCGAAGCATGCTGACCTACACCACCGGCCCA
The DNA here is from genome assembly GCF_013141755.1 of Anopheles stephensi. Classification (NCBI taxonomy): domain Eukaryota; kingdom Metazoa; phylum Arthropoda; class Insecta; order Diptera; family Culicidae; genus Anopheles; species Anopheles stephensi. The sequence goes on along the minus strand of NC_050202.1, from coordinate 29,748,671 downwards.
TCTAATAGGTACTAACAGGATTAGGAAACCAATTCTACTGGAGCACGTTTGGGAAGGGGAGAGAGAGCACCAAATCTATAAAACGCCGGACAACGTTGGCCAGCCTTTTTGATGGCTTCTGTCTGTCACACCGTGAGCACAGAGTAGTTTGGTAGCTTTGTGCAGTCCCCAGTAGCCGTGCCGTGTTCCATCCAACTTTTCCACTTTTTCCAGCCTTCCTGTCTGTATGTGTGTGTGTGAGTGGTGGTGACCAAATTTCTGGTGCTACTCGGTTGTGTCGGGCAGATTAATAGCGGAGTCGAATTTGAGTTTCGCTAACGAAACTGTGCTTGTTGAGGGCGAGAGTTAAAGGATTCAGCAGGGCAAAAGGTGATTCTTCGTTGGATGTGTGAGGCAGCTGGCCTCGTTTGTGCCTGCTGAAGTCACCAGTATTCGAACGTTTGGAGGTGTTGAAGAAGAATGTTCTCCCCTTAGCTAGGGGATGATGATAGGGGGTTGAAAGAAGCCGGTCAAACTCATTTGATTTCTCCATGGCACAGATACGGTTTTCAACTGACTTGTAAAGCTAAAAATAGATCACTCAATAGTGTTACGAAGTGCAAACCATTAGGACGTAATTACCGACGACGATTCAATCCAATCTCACTTATACAATAGCACTTGAGCTCGTTATTCCTATTACACATGTATCGTTCTTATTTCTTTACATAACAAAGCTTGAAGTTCGATCGTTCTTTAACTGGCTTTCGAGCCCGGTTTCATAGTTAAACTTAGTCTCTCACTCACTAAGTTACTTCTAAATTGCACACGTGGTGACGCTTCACTGAACGTACATGTGGTCATCACACATTTCTCAGCGTTTTCATTGAGTTTTTCCTCCCTCTCAGCCACTCATCCATTTGACGCTCGTCCATTTTAGTGCCAATTGAAACCACATTTCCATACGAAATATCAGTGTAGCGTACCAGCATACGCGGAGCCAAGGTAACGTAAGACTGCTCCTATACAATCTCCCGCCAACCCGTGATCACGACAAACTTGATCCGTTCACTTCACACTGTTCACCTTACAACTCCAGCAGAGTGATCTACCGATGTGCCATCCCTGAAGCAGCGCGACGATCATACAACAGCAGCACAGCAGAGCGAGCGCAGCATGGGCAACGAAAAGAAGGACCCGGGCGGGGTCGGCGTACAGATCGAGTCACCGTCCCCGGTGCCGTCCGGTTGCGGTGGTTCGGCCGCGTTCAACATGATCACCAACATCAATCTGCCCGTGCCACTGTCGCTGGAGGAGAAAAAGTATCTGCTCGCGGTGGAACGGGGCGATCTGGCGAGCGTCAAGCGGATCCTCCAACGGGCCCACCGGAAGCGGAACGTAAACGTCAACTGTGTAGATTCGTTGGGGCGAGGAGCGCTGACGCTGGCCATCGAGAACGAAAATCTCGAGATGGTTGAACTGCTGGTGATCATGAACGTCGAGACGAAGGACGCACTGCTGCTCGCGATCAACGCGGAGTTCGTCGAGGCGGTGGAGCTGCTGCTCGAGCACGAGGAGCTCATCCACAAGGACGGTGAACCGTACGTACGTATCGTGTGTGTGTGTGTGTGTGCTGAGGTGGAGTGGAGAGGGAAGATCTCTAACATCCGATCGTTTTACAGAGCTGGCAAAGGGTGGACATCAATACGGCGATGTTCACACCGGACGTGACACCGCTGATGCTGGCCGCCCACAAGAACAACTACGAGATCCTGAAGATTCTGCTCGATCGTGGTGCAACCTTGCCGATGCCTCATGACGTTAAGTAAGTTGTGTGGGTCCTCTCACATCCTAACGAATCCTAACCCTATACACAATCGCTATCCCCAGATGTGGCTGTGAAGAGTGTATCCGCCGCTCGTCGGAAGATTCGCTCCGCCACTCGTTGGCCCGTGTTAACGAGTACCGTGCGCTGGCGAGCCCTTCCCTGATCGCACTCAGCTCGCAAGATCCACTCCTAACCGCCTTCCAACTGTCCTGGGAGCTGCGCAACCTTGCGTTCGCCGAGCAGGAGTGCAAATCGCAATACCTCGAGCTGCGGCACCAGTGTCAGAACTTTGCGGTGGAGCTGCTGGACCAGTCCCGCAGCTCCCAGGAGTTGGCCATCATTCTAAACTACGATCCGAACTCGCCGCCCTACATGGACGGGGACCATATGAAGCTGACGCGGCTCGAGCTTGCGATCGACTACAAGCAGAAGAAGTTCGTCGCCCATCCGAACATCCAGCAGCTGCTGGCGGCCATGTGGTACGAGGGTGTGCCCGGCTTCCGGCGCAAGTCGGCTGCCGACAAGATCTTCATCATCGTGCGTACCGCGGTGCTGTTTCCGATCTACTGCCTGCTGTACATGATTGCGCCCTCGTGCGAAACGTCCAAGTTTATGCGAAAACCGTTCATGAAGTTCTTGATTCACGCGTCGTCCTATCTGTTCTTCCTGTGTAAGTATCCTCCCGGGGTTAATTGGGGGGGGTGGAAGCATCACTCACCGATGTGTCTCTATCCACAGTTCTGCTCATCCTCGTCTCGCAGCGTGCGGAGGTCCAGGTGGTCCTGCTGTTCGGTACCGAGAGCATGAAACGAGCGCTACAGGAAGAGTTGGCCCGCCAGCGAGGCAACGGGCCAACGTACCTCGAGTGCCTCGTCGTCATCTACGTGATGGGCTTCATCTGGGAGGAAACGCAGGAAATCTTCATCGAGGGCATCCGCAGCTACCTGCGCAACATGTGGAACTTTATCGACTTCTCGCGCAACTTCCTGTACTGTTGCGTCGCGCTGCTACGCATCATCGCGTACATTCAGCAGACGTCACAGATATCGGCCGACCCGAGTACGGCGTACATCGCGCGCGAACACTGGGACGACTTTGATCCGCAGCTGATCGCAGAGGGTTTGTTTGCGGCCGCGAACATCTTTTCTGCGCTGAAGCTGGTCCATCTGTTTTCGATCAATCCGCACCTGGGACCGCTCCAGATCTCGCTCGGCCGGATGGTGATCGATATTGTGAAGTTTTTCTTCATCTACTCGCTGGTGCTGTTTGCGTTCGCGTGCGGCTTGAACCAGCTGCTCTGGTACTTTGCCGATCTGGAAAAGTCCAAGTGTTACAGCCTGAAGGGTGGCCTCCCGGACTGGGACAATCAGGGCGATGCGTGCATGAAGTGGAGACGGTTCGGAAAGTATGTCGTGCGCGTCCCACGGGATTGGAGTATCGTTCGAAGAAACCTTCGATCTCTCTCTCTCTCTCTTTCTAGCCTGTTCGAGTCCTCGCAGTCCCTGTTCTGGGCCAGCTTCGGCATGGTCGGGTTGGAGAACTTTGAGCTGCAAGGCATCAAGTCCTACACGCGCTTCTGGGGTCTGCTCATGTTCGGCTCGTACAGTGTGATCAACGTGATCGTGCTGCTGAACCTGCTCATCGCCATGATGTCCAACTCGTACGCCATGATCGATGAGCACTCGGACACGGAATGGAAGTTTGCGCGCACCCGGCTGTGGATGAGCTACTTCGAGGAGAGCTCCACGCTACCGCCACCGTTCAACATCTTCCCGAACATGAAGCACCTGATGCGTCTCTTCGGCAAGAAGAAGAAGCGTGATCTGAAGCGTGAATCGACCATTGTGAGGCCGTTCGTTCGCGGGAGGCCACACGACCGATGCTTGCTAATGGAGCTTGTCTGTTCTGCTTACAGCGTCGCAAGGAAGATAAGGAACGGGCCGAACGTTACACCAACGTGATGAGAGCGCTCGTGTGGCGCTACGTGTCGGCCATGCATCGCCGCATGGAGCAGGACGCCGTCACCGAGGATGACATCAACGAGGTCAAGACGGAGATCTCGGCCATGCGGTACGAGCTGTTGGACATCTTCGAGAAGAACGGAATGGATGTGTCCGCTGTCGATCGTAAAGAGAAGGGTAAGTTACTTAACTCATCCTGATTCTTGGACATGTCATGACAATTTCATTCCTTCCAGCCGTCTTGGCCAAACGCATGAAGATCTGGGAACGACGCCTGATGAAGGACTTCCAGGTAGCGCCAGTGGAGATTGCCGAGCAGGAGGAGGAAGAGGAAGAGGAGGACGCCAACCCGCTGGCACGGTTCCGGCGGGTCGCGAAGAAGGTCGCCAACAACACGACCTCCGCCAAGTGGGGCCAGGTGATGACCGGCGTCGGGGTGGAGATGAACTCCCAGATCGGTCGTTGCCGCAACCGGGACAGCTTCCGCCAGCAGCAACAGCTGCAGAAAGCGATGGCCGAAGCACGCCGGCTGGTAGAGCGTAGCCCTCTGCCCCGCTCGCGCAGTGCGTCGCCCGGCATCGAAGGCTACACCGATGAGACGACCACCACGCTGCTCAACTTGCTGAGCCAGCTGGCCGAAGAGGGTGACGCCTCGCCCGGCAACACCCTCAACCTGCACGACCAGAAGAGTGGTGCGGCCACGCCGCTCAACATGCTCACCGCCCAACTGCAGGCCGCCCTCAGCAAGACTCCGTCGCCGCGCATGGGCAAATCACCGAAACCGTTTGGCGACTCCGGACTCAAGTCACCGGCCGGCACACTCGGCCCCGCCGGACGGGCACGCTCACCCGGTGGTGGCCTGTCACGGTTGGACGGTCCGTCCGTGGCCAGCAAATCGCCGCTCGCTTCCATCGCCGGAAGCAAATCACCTTCTCCGGACGGAACGCCGGCCCCGGAGAAGAAGAACAATCTCGACGTGAAGCCTGCACCGCCTCCGTCGATCATGTCCCCACCACCCGGCAAGTGTTCCTCCCCGTCCGCCACCGTCCAGTCACCTCCACCGACCATTCAGTCACCTCCACCGACCATCCACATCACGCGTACCGAGTCGCAGCTGGTGAAGAAACCTCGGACCGACTCCAAGGACAGCAACGAGTGTGAGGAGGAGTGTGGTGGAGCTCCTTCCCTTCCATCCTCCCCACCACCACCGGCCGATTGCACCCAGTCCGTGGTTCACAGTGACGATCCGGAACCGCTCGTGTCGGGTGTTAATTCACCGCCGAAGGTTGTGAAACGCAAGGCTCCCGCACCAGTTCCGGCAGCTTCCGCCGGCGAGGACATTTCCGTCGCACGCCCGGTAGCTGTCAAACCACAGCCCGGTCAAGGCATGCTTCCGCCACCACCATCGAAGGATGATTCGGTGGCCATCATTCCTACCTTCAGCACCACTCCGGCAACTCCACTTCCGTCCCACAAACCCGTGGCCGCTCCTCGACCACCCTCACCGGTCGTTCCACCCCCGAAGGTAGCTTCACCTCCACCGACCATCGGCAGCCCGCCGCTAGTGCCACTCATCAAAACGGAGCTAATGGCCGACCTCGAACCGGAAGCCGCACCCGGCGCAACCAAGAGTTGCTCGTCCGGTGGCAGCAAGGAGAGTTTGATTGTTGGCGGTGGCGATGCTTCGGCCGATGCGGCACGGGCTGCCTCCTCGCCGCCCTGTCTCCGTCCGTACCGCAAGGTGGACGACGTTACCACCATCAAACGCCAGCCCAAGAGCGGCTGGTTGTAGGCGGCTGGCGTGAGATTGTGGAGATAGCATTCCGAGGCCGGGCAGTAGCTACAACGTGTGATAACTCACTCGCATGAGATGAGAGGACGATGGTCATAATCTAAAGAAAAATAGAATACGAATATCAGTGGATGCTTCTTAACACAGCAAGGAAAGCGTGACATTTGGAGAGCTTTCCGAGCGCCCTTTTTCCTTGCGGCGAACAAAAACACCTTATTGTTGTTGTATTTCAATTTATAAAAGTGGAATAAATAAAAACTCACTAAAGGTATCCTTGCACAAGGTACAACCAAACGCTGGTGTGATTATGATTATCGTCTCGGGTGGGGTCAATTTCTCACTAACTCACTAACCTAACTTCACTGTCTTTTATTAGCCTCGAACTTAAGTCTCAACTTCACTACTCATTTTCCGCTTCATGTGTTTCAACTTATTGTGGAATCAGTCTGACCTGTGCATGTCCAAAGGCTTTATTACCAAGCCCTTCATTTCTAATAAATAGAATTTGCTCGTCAAATTACCAATTGCCTATTACCTATTGCTAAGCTAAGCATCTCAAGGTGTTTCACCTAGTTACTTACTTATCCGGCGCTACAACCACGGCCGCGGACTTGGCCTACTTCAACAATCCTCGAAACCGCTCCGGCCGTTCTGGAGGACGCATCAACGCCATCACTCCATCTCAGTTTGGGCCTACCACGGCTGCTCTGACCGTGTGGACGGCCTGAAAGGACTTTACGGGCTGGGTCGTCCGGTGTCTTTCTCATGACGTGACCAGCCCACCGGAGCCTGGCGAATCTAATGCGCTGCACGATGGTGAGACCCTCGTACAGCTCGTAGAGCTCGTCATCGTAGCGGCGCTGTCCTCTGGTGTACGACTACTCATTAAACGGTTCTGATATTGTCCGCAAAAGCTGTGTTAGGGATTTGGGAGTACTCTTCGATGAGAAGCTGAGCTTCCACGAACAGCTCGAACACGTCGTCACCAAGGGCAACCAGCTGATAGGCTTGCTTAAGCAACATACTCGCGACTTCACGGACCCGGTCTCCATCAAGGCGCTCTACTGCTCCTTGGTTTGATCGGTGCTGGAGTATGCCTCCATTGTATGGTGGCCATCTGCTGCTCGGCCCCTAGCCCGTTTGGAATCCGTCCAGCGCAAATTCACCCGGTTCGCATTGCGCTTCTGGAGGGTCCAAGTGGACTACGACGCTAGCTGTGCGCTTTTGGGTAACGAGTCGCTGAACCAGCGAAACTGCAACGCCCAGAGACTTTTTGTTGTGGGACTTTTGGACAACCGGATCGACTCTCCAACACTATTCTCTGGTGTCATCTTATACGTCCCAACTAGGCCGCTTCGCCCAAGGACGCTGCTTGACGTAGAGGATCGCTGAACCCGTTTTGTATGTGCTGGAATATAATTGTATCAGTAATCGTCACCAACCGGACATGCCACGCGCTGCGCTTTTAAATTGTATTCGATCCGTCCGTTCCTGTAACTGTTAAGTGTCTTAGCAATTAGGCTTCAAGGGGGCCCTGCGTGACTCGTTGAATTTTAATGACAATAAAGGGAATAAAGGGCTCCTCCATTGTCCTTCCACACATACGAGGCCAAAAATCCTTCTGAGCATCTTCCTCTCGGACGCGGCTAAGAGGGCTTCGTCAGTTTTGGACAGAGTCCATGTCTCAGAGGCGTATGTGAGTACTGGGACTATAAATGTTCTGTACAGTCCCAGCTTCGTCCGTCGCGACGGGTATTTAGCGTGGAGAAGTTTCCTCACGTTGTATCAATGCTGTTGTCGGTGCTGACTTTTGACCCCAGATAGGCGAAGTTTTGGACGACTTCGAAGGTGCGATCACCTATCTGTACATCACTCCTGCGAAGATCAGTGTTTGTTAGCAAGGCCGCTGGTAGTGCCACCGTCATTAGGTGTTTCACTGCTATGCAGCTTATAAAGCCCACTTGTATTCACATATGTAAAGTTTTATCCTTTGGGGGTCATTAAATAACCCTGGCTGCTCGAAGAGAGATAAACCACCATCCGGGTTAATATGCTAGAAAGAGACAGGATTTGTTAAGGCTATTTTTACCGTTTTGTTTCCACTTTAAGATAACTACCAGGTTCTTTCAAACTTTTGTGAAACCTATTAAATAGTGCTCTGCTAACTGGCTTATCTTTACCCTAAGCTGACTTTTAATGGTAAAATCAGATAGTAACCAAGACAATCAAATATCTCTTCTTCTTCTTTCTTGGCTGGCTCCTATGTAGCAAGTCTTAAGGACAAGATCAGCCAACGAGTTCGCTGTGCTCCTCTACGCTTCGTGCCGAACGGGCCGAACTGGCGTGCACCTTTCTGGTAGGGCATGACTCCAGCATCCTCATTACGTGCCCTAACCAGCGTATCCTTCCGGCTTTGGCAACCACCAAACCAGTGGCGAATAAACATAGGAATGGAAGGAGCGACCACTCGGATCCTCGTCGGTCAGGGGGGTCCTCATCGGTGAGAGAATTCCAGTTGTTTCCCTCTAACGTGTCACAATTAGAGGGGCCTCAACTGTTATTCCGCTTGGGGCCTCCTAATATCGTAACCCACCACTACACCAAACATAGTCCGTAGCACTGGCATTGGTGTCCTCCGCCAGCATAGTCCAGGACTCGTGCCCGTATCAGTGTGCGATATATGGCGCATTTTGTGCGTTGTCGGAGTCTTCTGGATCTCAGGAGTCTGTGGAGTTCGTAGATTTCGCTGCTTACGTTGCTGTCCGCGAAGTGACGATCGTGCCAAGGTAGCAGCACTGTGGTGAAGACGTGTAAACCCTTCTTCATACGTCTTACGCACACACATCGTACGCACGCACCGCGCGTGTTACGACACACACACTACTCACTACACTACTGTACGCGTGTGACACTACACCGCTAACATAGCACTAACAGTTACACTACTACTAACGATTAATCCTAATGCAATAAAATAAGTCAGTATGCAAGTGACCATCAAGCGATCAACATCCGGCCTTAGATCTCCATTCCGATCCCGAAAATAGATAGGGACAAGACCGATTGAACTCCTCTACTACCTCAAGAGCATCACCGTCAACCAATACTCTGCTCTTTCAGAGCCTTCCGTAAGCAGGTACTTTGTCTTCGTCGTATTGATCCTCAATCCAATCGTATCGACCTCGCGTTTTAGTCGGGTTGCAGATATCCGTCCGATGAATTCGATGCAATCCGCGAAGCCAAGGAGAGGAACCTTCCAGACCGATGTTCAAGTCTAGTAAGTCAGAAATGACAGGCATGACCTAAGATATCGTTAGGCCAAAAAGAGAGAGAGAGGGAGATCACACGCTATTAGTCACCCGAGAAGATGTCATCGCCAGAGACCAATCAACACATGCGAGCACTGCCGCCGAATAGAGTGTTGTATGATTTTATTTATTTTATCCAATATTTTACATTCAATCCGTATATTCGTGTATGAATGTCGCCCCCCCCCCCTCCCCTATCCACTTTTTACCCCTCCTCGCTCCTACCTTTCAGAAGGACCACCAACTGAACCAAGGGTGGTACAATGAGTACGGGGTCCCGGCGAAAACATGTGGTCGTTTGCTTTTTCACCCTGCCCGCGTGATCATATTGCACATGGTTGCCTGGTTACGGATCGTGGTGCCTTCTCCAAACTGTTTCTGTTTCGCTACTCCCATATTGACTACTATTGCTTTCTTATGGGTGTGTGTGTGTAACAAGTTCGCTTAAATTGTATTGGTTTATTGGTCGATTCGATACTATTACTTTATGTATATGTGGAAAACCTATAATTGCGCTTTCTGTATTTTGTTGTGATTGTGGTTTACTGTGGCCAGTCGTTTCCTACTCGCGTCACCCATCTCATCCGCCTCTACCTCTCTCGGGGGGGTTTAGTTAGATATTATCTATCGCTTGCTCTTACCAAACTTAGCACATATCTAACAGGAGATCAAACGGTTTCGATTTGCCTGCCACCGACGACGGTTTTGTTTTTTCTATTTTAGGTTCGTGCATCGTGGTCTGTGTAGTTTTGTGTTAGGAAGGAATTAAGAACCTTTTCAGTAAATCAGACGAATCATAAGCCATGCTACTATTGCTAAAAAATCCACGCACGAACCTACCGGTCGGACGCACAATCGTAGTACCCCCAACGTGCGTCGTCTAATACTCGCACAATAAAGAAAAAAAAAGACAAAACACAGCTCTTACCAAAATTATAGACATAGTTGGGTGGGTTTCGTTTACAATCATCAGGCCCCGTTGGCAATAATCGTGAGTTTAGCGCGCGAATTATGAGTTTGTGCCTCCTTACTGCGAATGTGTCTACCACTCTAACGTAATTGCTTTCTTTAAGAAATAATAACTCTACAGTATAAATTAGTTAGCGTTTTGGATTAAATCACAAACTGTGACAGAAGAAGAACGAGAGAAAAAGAAAAATACGGACGCTCCGAGTATGAGTGTTTTTCTTTTTGTCTTATATGCTATAATAGCTTGAACAGAGAAAAAAAAAGTGCCACTGTGTCCACTAATTTTCTTCCTCTTTTTTTTCCTCCTCCGAGTCTTTTTAACGCTCATCATCATTACAAGCTACCGGCTTTACACGACTCTACCTGCTATTCGTCTACGTATGGTAACGTTACATGTTGTTCACGAAATGCGTTCTACGTTCCCGGCCGATTGTTTGCGTGCGTTAGAAAGGAAAGGGAATACAAGTTGATTTTAGGCCATCGTTAAAATCAAATCGTACCCTTTCTATGCGTCCGTACGCAAAACGAACGTGTGCGCCGAGCGCGCCTGCCGCCTTCCTTCACAATAATGTTGTTGTTCCACTCTCGATTTGGCACGAGATCTTTATACATTTTAAGCTGGAGCATTATTTTTTTCGTGTTTCGCATACATGTCTAAACTATAAACGGTTAAAGAAGAGATTTAATAGCTAAATTGTACAAATACCCGCAACGTGCGAGAGCTCGACGATTAAAGGAAGTGAAGTTCAACAAACAAAAAAGTAGAAAAAAAGGAAAAAAACAGACTAGGAAAGTTTAGGAAAAAAGGTAGTAGGAACACTTGCGCCTAATTGTTTTGTGTTTTGTTTTAGCGTATCAATATTGTTTCTTGCACAAGCGTTAGGTATGAGATCGTTTTTGCAACAATCGATTGTTGTAGGTCTTATCTAACATTAGGGCTAGAATTTTCGCTGCAGTGCTGTGGTAGGAAGGAAAACAGTTTGCCAACGCAAAAACCAACGCATACGCAATTTTTGCGTTGGAAAAGTGTTTTCTTCTTGTGGCAGCACTGTGCCGAAGGTTTATATTTACATAACTAACATTAGTATGTTCGACTGTTTAAACCACGTTTACCACACCTTTACAACAATTACAACGCTTAAGTTGCCAGAGCCTTCAGCAAGCGATAGACAAATCGTACCCACACGCGTGGTGTGCGTGCTCTATCGGTTGAGGCAAGGCTAGGCGTTACAACCGTTACAACTGTTAGGTGATGGTGATGGTCCCTATTTTTTCATGAATTATTGCTTTATTACATCTGATACGGGAGAAGAGAGAAAAAAAAAAACAACACTGTACTGTGCTTATCCATCTACAACATATACAGTAGCATATATGTACATACACATAAATATACATCAAAAATAAAAGAATCTGAGAGAAATACCTATATAAACATTTAGCAACACCAACTGAGGGATGGATAGGAAAGTGAAATTGAATAAGAGATGTCGAAACTAAACAGGCTCAAACGGTGAGACAAAAATTAAACAAAAAACCAAAATAAAATGGCACCTATACTAATGGTACCAACGGAAAGAGGGAAAAAGAGTAATGGCTACAAAATACAAGCCTTGTTCATCTCATTGCAAATAAAATAGTACCAATAGCCGTATATAGTACTTATATACGAGCAGTAATCTAACCTATTGCCCGCGGACCAGATTCCGAACACGGGAACCCGCGTCTGTCAAACAAGGGGTAGTGCACAAAACGGGAGGTTATTTAGCGTTAAAATAGCCTCTAGTCGGGTGGTGCAGTGGTTTGGAATGGAGTCCGCCTGTTGTAGATATATAGAAGAAGATTCGTTGGTCCTGGTTCTCCTCTCCTTTCTCCTTCTCTCACGTCCGAATGGCACTGTGTGTGTGGAGTGTGTGTTTAGTTCGCTGACGACGACGTCGATGCTTCCTGTGCCTGCTGTTGCGCACCGCCAGACGACGACGACGACGACGACGAGGAGGAAGAAGCTGCCATCATCAGGCGTACCTTTTTGGCGGAAATTTTCTCCACCGCCACAGCGGAAGACAGGCAACGTTTGCGCTCTTTCAAAAAGTCTGCAATGAGATGGGAAGGAACAAATTGTTAGTTTTTTTTTTCGCATAAAGGACCTTAGAATGTTTTGAAACATTGGCTAAAGGAGTGGAGAAAGGCCCACAAGTTGCATGGAACACTAGCTTGTACGCAAGCTTTCGTGAAAGTGCACAGTGGAATGAGAACATGACGAATAGGACAAAACAATTTCATTTAAACGCACAGTTAAATTTAAAAATAAATTATGTAAATAATTCTCATGTTGGCGAGGTGAAATGTTGTAAGGGTTTTTATACAATTTTATATACATTTTGAGCTCAAATTATTAAATTATTAACTACTTTTTGATTAAGTTATGCATATGAATTCTTTTTATAAATACAAAACATTGCTTTTTCATTGATTTAAGTTTATAAACTATTAATTTAAAACATTCTTAACAACAAAATTGATACATTTTTTTACTACTAAAACTGATAAAAAATGTGCACCAGTATTGAGTAAAAATATAGTTAAACGTATTACCCTTAAAATGTCTAGTGAATACTTCAACAAGCTTTCATGGCAACTTGTAACAATTTTTAATACATAATTAACGGTTTAAGTTTTACTTTTATGTCCTATCCCAAACGCAACCAACAAAAACTGACCACCGAAATCCGAATGTGACAAAAGCCATAGGAGGTCATGCGAAAGATCATCAACGGGTGAGCTGGCCATGTAACGTGGCGGTCGCGGTTTAGTAGGAAGGCTCGTTCACGGTGAATGTCCGCCAACAAGACAACATGACAACCAAGCGACGAAGATTGCCCCCTATCACTACTACTGGATGGTGTACGTGTAAGAGGTGGTGCCCATTAGAACAGATAAGACACAGCCGATCCTCGTCAATGTTGAAAGCGGTTTGGCTTGGTTTTGCGATCACCGCCATCCACACTCTGCCGTTGTAGAAATTTCAAGCACGCTTCATCGGATACCTTCAATTAGGGTGGTCCTTATCGGAGAGCGTTCCGTACCTATGCTCTTTAAAGAATTTGTGGCGGTCAGCGTGACAGCGCCATGCCTGCCAAAAGAATCCTCCTATTGTTAGGACGACTACATTTATCCTAACATCAGTAATGGTTATCCAAACAGACAGAGGACCATCATGTCTCCTATATTTCGGCTGTTTTTGATGACATATGATTCTCTTTAGAAAACATTTGTTTCGCGTCTTGTGCACGTTTGCAACGGTTTCTTTGAAAAGTTAAAGGAACCGCAACGAATCGTTTGTTCCACCGGAGCGAAACAGAATTAGGAACGATTGTTCACTCGCAGGACGACCGTCGCTGCTCAAGCGTTATCCGTGCTTAACGAGATTCAAAGTGACCGTTACTAAATGCGCCGACAATGCGTTTCGGTGGTGCAAAACTCACACAGCTGGACGGTGTATATCGCCACGGCCGATTAACATCTGGTTGTTTCTGAGCTGGTATGCATTTTAATACCTCAACATTGTTCGCCAACAACCGGAGAAACATAATTTATTCACCGCATTTTGGCACATTTTACATCCGAAAGAAGGTGATCACTCCAATAGTGCACTCCAAATGACAACCGCCGTCAGCCGTATGGCTACAACCGTACGTTTAGCTTCGATGCACTTCTCATCTTTTATTCATTTATTGCTCACTTTTTTACGTTATCCCGGGTACGAATAAAAACCCGTAAACCACACATGATCGACAGCACAGATAAAACGCGCACGTGGTCGCACGCGGGTCAGCTGGCGTCAAGCCATTAAAAGGAGGCTACTATAGGGGGGTAGCTCGTATTGAGCATTGTGTCCTCGTGCTCCCACACACACACTGTTGTATTGTAGGAGGCGGCATATCCGCTTCTGGTCCCGATCCGGTAGAATACACAAGAAAGGATTTAAAACCCGGGGAATAGCGTATGGTAGAGAGGCTATCGAACAGCCGGTCTGGGGAGAATGTTTGGCGTTTAATAATTTATTCTAATTTATGCACTACTCTGTTGCTTTAAATACCCGGCCCGTGCTAACCCTTGGAGGATTTTTTTAAAGGAAGAGAACTATTCAGGAGATACAATTTCAGCGCACTCAAACACAGACATTTGCCCTCAAAACTAAGGTGATCTATCTGGTTCCGGCGGTTCGACAAAGTGATCACCGAAAGCGCGTGCCATTATTTTTCGGTCTACCCTCAACAAAAAAAACGACCCGCTTTACACATCTGTCCACCCGGGTCAGGTAATTGCCGAAACACGATGTGGTTTTGTTGCTCGTAACACACGCCTGCCCTTAAATAGCTCACCGAAGCAAAGGAACAGAGCGCGGAGGATTAAAAAAAAAACAAAACAAAACATCTGCTCCTTTTTCACGACTTCTTTGCTGGAGGACTTTTGCTTACAACACACACCGCAGAAGATCCGCATAAGCTGGGTTTTGACTTGTTGATCCTGGGTTCAAGCTGAGAGTGAATCTACCTGCCGCCGAGCGCCCAAAAAACCTAGTCCACAGTAGGAGCAACTCCTGAACCTATTTATGATTACGAATCCGGTTCACGGCAGCAGCAAGGTGTTTTGATAATGTTGCGAAACTAAATCACTGATGCGTGTGAGTGATCTTCGACGGGTCCAGCAAAGTTTGCGCGGGAAATCTTGAAGTGGAATTTCAAGGACAAACTAAACTCGTGTACGATCATCGGCACACACTCAACCGCTGCTGCCGTAGTTTTTAAATGTCCACAAACTGTTGCTTCTTCTGTTCTGCTTCGCCTTGTGACGTTTGATGTCGTTATCGCGGCTGCTCCTTACTGCGATAAGAAGCACACAGTAAACACACATGGATCCAAAGATGCAAATATACCTTCACCACGCTTCGTCTAGCTCTAGCTTGGAGGGAAACGAAGACTTATAATGATGTGTTTGTGCGTCTTGTGCGACACGAGACTTCTTCACCCACTAAAGAGTGCGACACCACACGCGTCAAACAACCAACCGGGGCAGGCAGACAGGGCGCGCAGATGTGACTAACAACCCCTACCGCGCACACACACACGCGTTATGAGTCGTGGACTTTAATTGCCACACAATAAACTCGCGTCGTGACAGATTGAAGAATGTAACATCATGTTGGAAGCTACCCTTAGTATCAGCAATGAGTAGGTTCTCCGAAGTGGGTGAGAGGATAGCGAGCGAACTACATAAACTGATTGTGGGGCACAAACTGTTTGGCTTCGGCAATACGAGCATGGTGTTTTGATTGACATGGACAAGCTTCTTGATTGCTATTTAAATACAAAAACGAAGGGTGTTTTATCTAAATTCAACATCCAAAGTCAACGAAACTACAGATGTCGATGCTTTCAAGTCGATGTTGATGTGTGTTAAATTAAATTTAAAATATATTTAAAATTTAAGACACTCTAAAAGATACTCTCAACCAACTACATGATAGTGCTCGGAACAGAAACGCAAAAAAAGCAAGATTCGATCGGTTTCGGCCACCACCACGTTTGGGGACGCGATGTTGTTTTGCGACGCCACAACACACATTATGCCAAGCCGCGGACATCAACAACACCAGAGTTATCAAAGAGACGTGCGGCGCGAACGTAGCAGCCAAATCGTGTATATGTTCGCAACCCGCTGGACAGGATGAAACATGTTTACGCTTGTGGCGTAAAGTAACTGTGTGCTTGTGCCCCGATCGACTCAAGCGGCGGAGCATAAGAAGATGGTGGTGGGGAAGGTGATGTCGAGAGAACCGCTCGAAAGCAAATTCACTCCTCGTCAGACCACATCAAAGACAGGCGAATCTATGTGGAGCTAGCTACGAAGTCGCTTCGCTTCCTCCTAGATGTTGCTGCTCCAGGGGGAAACAACAAACAACACAACACGACTTGCTCAACTTGCTACAGATGATGAAATCGACCGAAATCCACCTGGCGATCCTTCTTTTCGTTTATTTGTTCCATCGGTGCCCATCGGTCCGATTCCGATTGACCCTTTACTCTGGCAATCTCTGTTTAATGCTGTTGCTTCCACATCCATTACGATCGCGATATCCCAGCGGCAGCACTTTGGCGAGTACTTTTAAATTTCTTTACTCGAGAATGTAAACAACAAAACGCAATCGACGAAGGGAAGAGAAAGCTCGCGAAAGAATACCGAAAAACGGGTCACTGCAGCACGGTGGCCGCAGCACCGGAGGAGAATAACAGACCTCCCTCTTGGTGGTGGTGTGTCCGACGATGGTACGATGAAGAAGATGGAGAAGGGGTATTTTTGGGCTTTATTTTTGTAAAAGTTCGTTCTTATATTGATTAGTTTGTTAACATAAGCTAGAAAGCATGATCTTCATCAAGAATATGACGATCCTCGAATGATTGTGCATGAATTTTTTAACCAGGATTCTCAAGATATGAGTTTTAAATTTAAACTACACACTTCCATTCGGTAGATAATTTTAAGAACTTGAGACGTTTCCACTAAGATTTGCTATAAATCGAAGATGTGATCGAATGAGGTGGTTGTGTTTCAACATAACATTTCATGCAAGCTCCTCCCTTACATACTTATTACTGCAGCCAGTCTGTCATGCAAAACGAACTCAACTGCTTCAAAGAAGGGTACCAAAAGCGGAACGACAAAACAAAATAAGAGACGGTGCCTCCCAATCGACGAAAACAACAAACACGTAACAATTTTCTTGCAGTTGAACTTTCGCGAAAAGTGCATTCGCCCAAAAAAACCCGTTCCGCTGTTGCTTTGTCCGGTGGTGATCGATGGAAGGGATGATGGAAGGGATTCGCAGACGCGCAATACTCCGAAAACCACCAACGGGAAGAAAACACTCGCCACCCGTTTGGCCGCAGGAAACTTCTGCGCTACTTGGCTGCAGCTACATTACCGGCCATCAGGAACTGTGAGCAGAACACGTTCGATGGCGTACAAAACAAACGTCACCGTCCTCACGTCTTGCTTCTTTCTTTCGCCCATCCGGGGGCGAGAGATACATCTTTCCAACAAGATACAACCAAAACAAAAAAAAACCCCAACCGAACGATGGAGCAGCAGCAACATCGCCAAAATTCGGTAGTTGTTGTTACCGAAGCGTTACCCCGGACAGTTCCCGGACTCGTTGTCAGTTTTCGATCGTAAAACGGCAGCCCTCGGGGGCATGGTTTGACTCCAGCAACGCACGGTGGATAAATGTAATAATTTCATATCGCGCTACCACGTACAGCGCCGCAGCATAAAAAAAAAACAGGCGCGTTTGTTTGGAGCCAGGAAACGATACGGAGAAAATTGCAGTTCGAATGGACAATGGTGGCGACGCTTTCTTCCACGGGAGGATCTCACCAAGGTCCGCCAAGGTCCAGGTGTTCGGACGGCTGTACGGTAGCGACGCGATTGAAGGAATTAAAGCGACAAACAGCTCTTTATTATTTCGAGCGATGGCAGGAACATGCATTTTCAGTATGACCTCAATATTATGCAGCAAAATTGATAGCTTATTAATTCAATATCAAGAGGAATTGGTAAACTATTTATAAAACTGGTAATTTTTTTTTAATAATTGGAGTTTGTGAACGTATGCAATCAGTTCAGCAGTTTAATCCCTAAACCAAACTAGCAATTAAGCACGCAAACCGACCTACTAACTCGCCTTTAATTAAACTTTAATTATACATTCTATTCAATCCCCACCGAACCAGGGCTGCTTTAAATGATTGTTAAAACCACAAATGTCCTAACGAAACAAAAGGTGCGCTTTAGAGCATTGTAATTTGGATTGTGAATGTTTTCGAAGCTTCCCCTTTTCATGGGCGTTTCTCCACACAATAAAGCACCCAAACTCCACCAGAACTTTACAGAGAGTAGCGCACAATAAATACCCGGTGTGACTATAGACTCACCGGAATTAAATGGCCAAGTCAAAAAATCAAACCAAATAAACCCCATGCTGCAGTAGTGTTGCACCCAATGCTGTGTTGGCTTGTTTGCTTTTTGAGTTCAGTTTCCGATATGATTACGCACATTAACAGAATCCCAAGAATAATGGACAACCCCCTGCTGTGATACATACGAACCTGTACTTCTGCACAATTCTATTCGATCCTTGCCAGCAGGAATTGCCTTGACCTTCTGCAGAAGCACAAGCCGGGATTTACCTTCCTTCACAAGCCCTCTCTCTCTCTATCTCTCGCAGGTATCAATTTCAAGAGGGATAGTTCATAACATTCCTCCAATTTAGACGTAATTGCACACAAAACACACACAAAACAGAAAAATCGTCAACCGCTTATGCCCTTAACCATACAAAAAAGCATAAAAGCAACAGAAAGCAGCCAAAAAAAAAAAAGATCGTTTAAAAGGTGCACACGCTTGGCCACACGCTTTCTTCCGGTCATTACAGGAAGAAGTCGAAACAAAGTGGGTAGAGAAAAAAAAATCCGTAAAGAACCGAATAAATTGACCGACTGTGACCCCGTTGTTACAGAAGCCAGCAACAAGCACCGGAAAAGCGGAACACAAATTTGCGTCTGCCCTTTTGAACCACTTTTTATGTTCTGCTTCTTCGTTGTTAGCTTCTTTTTTTGGAGAGGTTAGTTGGGTGCGCAATTAGCCAAAAATGTACCTTTTTTCCGATATGGGTTAATGCCGCTGTGACACCGGGTATGACTCAACCTCGAACGCGAGAAGGTCTAGTCGGCAAAAGGCGGTGTTTGCACTTTGTTAGCAGCGGTTAGGACCTCGACGGATTGAAGGTAAGATTCATACGGAGCGGGATATTAGATAGATAAAGATATTATGGGGTGCTCTTGCAAGGAGTTTTAAATATCCAAAAGAAAACTGGTGAACTCTGAAAAATTGATGCAATTTACTGCTCTATTTGCCCTTGGATTTGCCTCAGAAGCTGCCGTAGCAATATCCCAATATTCGATGACTAGATTGTTGGACTCGATTTAACGCAGTAGAAGAGGTATCAGTTCCGGACATTACCTTCAAGGGTCCGAATTTCAGGTCAACGGATCTAAATCGTAGTCTTATACAGTTGCAGAAGATCTGAGCTGATATCCAGAGTTTCGATCCACATGATGGAGCATTTGAATCCCTTGAAAGCCCATTGTGGGACTTTGCAATCATATAGTGGAATTTTGTATTAAGAGAACATGGCAATGGAAAAAGGGAAATTTGCCAATAAGCTTCATAAGGGCCTATAATTAATTTTTCATTTGCAAGCCCTTGAAGAAGAGAAATTTGCGGAATAAAAACAAGCTTTCTCGACATTGTATAGGCAGACCTTTTGCCTGCCAACGATGTTCTCCGATTAAGTCATGCTGAAAATGATCTTGCTCCCGCGTTCTCATCCATGCATCGAAGCGCACAGAAACTAGCGTTAAACTCTAATTAACCGTGCAACCCCAAGAAACTCGAGCACCAAACAGTGCCGGGGCCTACAAGAGCCGACCGACAAAGGAAGAGCCATATCAGGCGTAAAAATCGCGATCTAAAACTGGAACAAGACAATTGTATAATTACACTTAAATGTGCAAGTGTACGCTGCCGAACACAACCTATCCGACCCGGTCCTGTTCGCGAAAATACGCCACGAAGAACGGCGAGCACAATTAAATCGTAAGAAACATTTTTCTTCTAACCGTAACGTACATAAACCATCATACACGCTCGGCTATGGTGATTATAATGATTGAGTTCTGCCAGCAGCAGAAGGAGTCGTCAGGCAAAAGAACAGCGCGCATAACTGTCACGCATTCACGTGTGAAGCTCCGTGAACAGTTCTTAAAGGTACGGAAACGCTCGTAACGATCTTCGCCGCCGATCAGAATGCAGATAAAAGCTGGTACAAGAATAAATACCCTACGCTAAATGAGGGTGTGTAGTATATGGAAAATAGATCCATATGCATTTCAACTGTGTTTTGCGCTCTCTCCCCCACCATTTTCAAACGAACAACGCGTTATACACGTGCGTACAGATGTACCCGAAACAGGGGGAAAAAAACAAAACACCGGAGAAAACGTGTGGTTTCTGTTTTGTTGTAAAGCATGCTCGCGATCAGTCAAAAGACAAGAGGGGTGTATTAAAAAAAACCGTTGGAAAAAGCGACGAACCATAAAACACCTCCGCCGAGCACGGGGAGCGTTGGGTTGATATGAGAAGAAAGCAAAAAACACACAGAGTAAAAAGGAATTTATAGTTTCCGTCTGAAGATTTCCAGCTACGATCACATGTTTTAGAGGTGGCCAAGTAGAGCTGGAAGCACAGCATTTCACGCTCAGCATCGGCTGCACCTTTGCACCAGGCGAAGGAGGAATAGAATAGGAGGACGAAGGAAAGCGTAAGAATCCTGCCATCATTTACGCAGGATGATGCTCGACGGATCTTTGCACCCCCACCGAATATAATATGCATTTTTCTGGTGCTTAACACACCCAGCGGTTACGGGCTCATTTTTTCTGTGAGGTTCATCCTTGTTTCTGTATTCTTTACGTTGGTTTCGTGGGGTAGATCTTAGATCGAAGTATGTGTCAGTAACCTTTACATTAGGGGGTAACCCTTGTCGAAAGCCTTGCCATATTGTTCCTTCCTTCAATCGATTTCATGGATCATTTTTCTTCGCTCAGTCGGGGTAAGATGCAATGATGGTACCGAATCGGTTTAACGTGATAAACAATTTGAAAAAAACGCAGAGAAAATAATTAAGATATATTTTCTCCTTATCATGCTTCCCGTATCCCACACGGTGAGCTAGTTCCGCTCTGCCACCAAAAAGCCGCTCATTCGTGCAGTGCGCGTTCATCATTAAAAAAAAGGCACTAAGAAGGCATAAAATCTACTTTCCCACTAGACTCTATCTAATTGGTTCTTGAAAGCCATTCTTCCGGTTGCACGGCAGAAATAATTAACCGCACCGAATCTCGTAAACCACTCCAAAACCAACTCACCTGTAATTTTCGGCTGTCTCAGCTTGGGAACGCTATTGCCCCGGTTAGCACGTTCCGCCAGCTCGTCCATCAGTTCGTCCGGCGAAAGAATGTCTCCAGAGCTACTGCTCGGCGGAACATCCGCCGTCGTCGACCGTCTGCTGACCGTGGGTCTGACATGGGCGGTGTGGGTTAGCGTAAACACCGAGCGTTGATGCGCCCGCACCCACTTTAACTGGCCCTCCAGCGGTTCACCTTTGCGAAAATCAAAGTTCCATTTTTGCATCTTTTTCTCGTCCTGCTGCTTCATGTGCATGTTGTAGAACCTACGCAATAAAAGGGGGCAGAAAGGAGAAGGTAGGTTTAGTGCAGTGTTTCACAAAAGTGCATCCGAATCGGGTGGCGAAGCCGTGTAAAGGCGTCGGCACACTTACTGGTTAAATTCTTCTCGTTCGACGGCACCGAACAGATTGCGCTTCGCACTGTTCACCCGGTTCAGGGCCGGAGACTGTCGTTTGTAGCTTTTGGCCGGCACCGGAGCGGGCGAATAGTGCAACCGCTCCACCATCGTACGATTGTACACCTGAGCACCCATCGTGTGTACTGGAGAGTTTGCCGATTCGCACTGGCACAAAAATATTCAAGCACCGACCACTTTCGGGAACGGGACGCGAAATTGAGAATTCTTTGTTTTTGCACCACCACTGCGCCTTTTACGAGTACGAATCGCGCGCGACAGAGTCTGTTTGTATACACACCGCTGCTTCTTCTGCTTCTTTCACTTGTCAAGCTGACACGCCACCACGGCGGGTGACTTTTGCGTTTGCAAATCTCGTTCCAAAGATGGCGTCGCCGCACTTGGCACGGAGACGGAAAGCACTGCCTATTATGCTGTTTTTCATGGAAATGTTACCACTACGCCACAGCTTTCCGCCACGAGAATTTTCATGCGATGCTACCGAAATCGAATGTTTCCAACCCCCTGTTCGGAGCGTTTCACGTGAAAAACACAGATAAAGCGCAGTCACACAATTTTCTTTGTCGTTCGCTTGTCGAAACACGTTCAACGCACACTTGTTTCGCGACTGGTGGTCGGAGCACACCACTACTAACGTATTCCGTTGCCGTCGCTTGGATTTTTTTTTCGTTCAGCTCAGCTCACGCAAGCGTAAGTCGGTGTTTCTGTGTGTTTGTGTGAGTGATGGGCGATGGTAAGCGATTTTTATTCCCTTTTTCAAGCGATTCCCAGTTTTGAGGTTATGCTTCTCCCCTATGCCACTCGTAACGGGCGTAACCTTGTTTATAGTTTGGTAGCACTGACGTTTCGATTCGTGCGTTGTTTTTCACTTTCCGCCGAATGATTCGTATTTTTGGGAAAAGAATTCTTTTCAGCACCTTTCTTTCCCAATGCTCACCACACCAAGCACAACACTAGCATAAAGCCTTTCGGGCACAACGGAGAGCTTCACTGCGACTCGCGGATGCGGACTTTCATCAGAGATATTTCACTGCAGACGCGCGTCGGTTGAACAGCAAAGGACACAGTTGCAGCACACAGCTTTACGAAGTTCACAATGTAATTCACTTCACACAATCTCTCTCTCACTCGCCTAACCACCGGAATATTTCTATAGGTGAACGGCTTTTCCTAACAACTCGGTTGATGTCGACGGTAAAATTCACAACTGCTCGGGAGCTCGATCGTTGCAACCGAACTCACCGAAGTGTTCAACAGTAATGCGAAGCGTTACGGGCGTTACATTCGTGCGTACATAGCACTCTGGCTCTTTTGCGGTGAGAGAAGATATTGCACACACACTACTATACTGGAAGCATGAGCGTGTGCGTGCATTCGATCGGTCGAGGAGAAACGTTTGGCAGTATAGTGAAGAAAAGGTGTTGGAATCAGCTTTAGATTTTTATTGGATATATTAATTTACGCAACTTGGCACTAAACTACATTACTCGTAATAAAATTTCTTGATTTTTTAAACTTTTTCTCAGCTTTTAATTTTTTTTATTATTGCTTTTCTGTATTTTAGCATGAAAAGTGGCCAGTTTTATGCTTTGTCAAGACTGACGGGGTTTTTGGCATTAATGCTTGCGCAACGCACGATGCGCACGAGAAACGGGAAGCTCGCGCGAGCTTCCAACCGAAAGAAGAAGAAGATCGTGGCATTTTTTCATCACGCAACATTAAAGGCTCCGTCGTTCCCTTTTTTTTCCTACATTCGTTCCTCGGCCAGCCTTGGTGTGTGGAAAGGGTGAGTAGCAATATTTCCTTTTCAGTTCTTCATTATGCGTCGCTGTCTATTTCTCATCGTTTGCTTTGATTGCGTCTTCGGGATGACCACGCGGCGTCGTGGGTTTTTAAATCGCCTCCAATCGTAGAAAAAGGCTTGCGAGAAGTCGCGCTTGATTTCTTCCTCTTCGTTGCAGCGCTTTATTTAGGCTGGGCATTCAGGAAACGCGTACGCGAGACGCGCACACCGCATCATCAGCGTCGCTGGAGATTTAAAAATGATGCGATGTGCCTTCTTCTCCATTTCCTTTTTCTCCATGTGCGTCGGATTTGGAGTTCGTTCGTTTTTTTACTGTCGTCGTTTGTATGCTGTCCCAGGGATTGTGTCTCGTGGTTTTGCTCCCGCATCATGCACGCTTATCATGCGCCCCGAAACGGAACCAAACCTCGTTTTTGTTCTGCTCCTTTTGAAGCGATTTAAATTTTTTGAAAACAACCGTCGTTTTAACCTTCTTCTTTTCAACTCTACCTTTGTACCAGGCTCATCGCATGAAGCATGGTGGTTAGTCAGTTCGATTTTAAAATTCGTGGACCATTTTGTGGGAAGCACGGAAGATGGTGCACGGAGAATTATGCTTTAACTTTTGTACGGATGTAACGCAACTAGCAGTTCCAAACGATTTGCCTCTCCTCCTACGCTGACGCCTACCTGCTTCAGAACTCACAGACATAAGGCAACAGGATCGATCACGTGGTGAAACCCGCTTGCTTTGGCGCTGACGCATACGCATTCCTGGAACGAACCGTTCAAATTTTATGGCATCACACGATGGAGCACGTTTGAGCATGTTTTCCTCTCATGGAGCGTTCGTTTTATTTCGCACCAATTTGAAATTTATTGTTTTGTGGAGCTAATGCGAAGATTCAAACTCCATCTTGGGAGGTCACGAATAATTGAACATATTTTTGAACGACATCAAACAACTATCCATCCGCGTTTGGACCACCGCGACCTGTCCTTCCGAAGAAGCCTACAAAGTGCAGACATTGCTGTGACCTATTTGCCAACTGCTGCGAACGTAACGTACACTGCTTCATCGCACCTGACGGGGGATTAGCAACGATCGTCCGATCGTTCGATTACGGCGCATCACCGTATGGAGATGACACCAAGCAGGACTTGGCGCATGAAGACGACACGAACGGGACACCCAAACCTTACCCTGGAAAACTGATATTTGAGCCCGGGTCCATCAAGGGTTCGTTGAACGTTGGGTGAAGAGTCTCGTAAGGTTTTTTAACCTTCTGGTTCAACGATATCCAGGACTCGGTCCTTGAAAAACAAACGCCCTGTAAAAATGGTTCCATTAGCCAGCTGTATCTCTCATCGCCGGGTTCGTTTTTTCGTTGTTAAGATTGTGATAAATGATGTGACGTACATCATGTCTTTCGTCGCAAGCGTTTGCTGTTTGGTATCCTAGTTTTGTAAATACACACAGGATAATGAAATATATCATATCACGCGAGAGATGCTGTCAAAACTATGAAGCTGAAAAATGTAACCCGTACCCGGAAAAGAAAGTCCTTTCCTGCTCTTTCCTATTGCGCGTATCGATGTACCAGCAGAACTCAATTACTCAACCAACTCCTAACGTGCCAATGTAACGGAGAAGTCCCTCCACGGTACAAAGAGAAACCTCTCCGGAGCAGGTCAATACACCGAACATCCGGAAGAAGTAAGCAGCGAGCTTTGTGCTAATCGTTTCGCGACAATTGATATAATTAATGGTAAAATGGTATTCGCACCGTACGGTGGCAAAAGAAGGACGCTGGGATGACACTTACGGAAGGGTTTCGCCAAATTGGTAGGGCCGGCCCATTGATCTCGATTCCCGTTGCTTCCCGTTGCGAACAAGGAAAAAGGGATGCTTGGTGCGTGGTGGGAAATTTCGTCAATATTGAGCATCGCATTGCCGAGACATTCCACCGGGAGCCGAAGATAGTGAAGGATCAAGTAGGCACAACAGACCGCCGATCGTCCGTTTTGCTCGGGACAAATATGCTGTCATTCGTACAATTAACTACTGCCGTACGTTAAGGGCGGCGAAATAGCTGGGGTTGACCAGAACCCTTGTGACTGGGACCGCCACAGCTAGGTCCGGCCGGTAATTGGTTCGAATTTCGTACGTTCGATGATCCCGAGCCGATGGGTTGCGCCTGTTTGCGAGCGCTGAAGATGAACGACGATAGGAAGATAATTAATCTTGAACGATTCCTGGCCATGGAGAGTGCCTGTACTCAGGGTTCGACATCTTGAAGGGCCATGTAAAGAGGGCAGAGAGCTCAAGATGATGTGATAATTTGCGAATATTATCCTCAAACGGTTTGTTTTGGGTTGTAGCGGGTAGTGTTGAGAAGCCCGCCGGAACACACTCGTTGATGAGCTATCGACGTTTAAATGAATGATTAATACGCTTTTAAAGGACTGCTTTCTTCCAGGAGCGCGTTAGTTTTCGTTTTGTAACTACTCTGACTTATATTCCAACCAATTTTAAAGCTTTCCTTTCTTAATTCACCGCTCAACTTAGTTGCAGTTCCGCCATTAGTTCCAGTGGCAAAATTTTAAATTATTCTATTTACGTTCTAGCCTCCCCGTTGTACGCTCGGTGAAAGCTAATTTACCGCCGGCTGTCCACAACCCGACAACCGCAAACGGGAAACCTAGAATGGAGCTTATTGTGCAGTCAAATTTATGAACCAAACTTTCGCCGGCGAAACCAATTACGGGTTTCGGGGCACGAAAATTACCTTCCAATCTCGGCTCGCTTTCCCCGTGCGTCGTAACCTTATTGGAGCGGACGGATCGATAGTGCGGCGCCGACCGGAAAACCAGAAAACGTATCGCTTATCGAATAAATTGCATCCAAACACAATCGATCGGTTGACAGTTGTTGCGGTGTTGGAAGAACTGGCACCGCGGTACGGCGCACTATCATAAATTGAGTCGCGCCTCCCGTGGAATGAATTCTTGGTGTCCCTTTGCCTTCTCGAAATCCCGACCAATTGCAGACCAGGGAACCGCTGCTGATATACGGTTTGGTAGGTTGCGCCGGAAAAAAAAGGATGCATCGTGTCGCCGGGCTGATGATAATGGAACGTTTGTCACAGTTCGTAAAGTGTGTTCTCATCTCTCGGGCAAGCGAGCAGGCGAGGGAAAAAGGACAACCGAACCGGATCAATCAGCAGTACACGGAGTTGAGATGATAGAGCGACGCGGCACGAAGGGACGTTGGAAGGCTCTTTTTCCACGTTCCGCTTCCCGGGGACGAGGGGACAACCACCATCGAGTAGCATATCACATTTTATGTACCATGGCGAAAGTGACGAACGAGTGAGACGCTCTGATCCTGATCCGGAGCTTCAGCTCGCTGAATGTTGACTTTTGAGATTGCCACAGTGGCTTCCTGTTGGGAGTCGTCGACTAGACTTGGCAGCTGATAAATTTCGTAGCTAGAAATCAATAAACTATCCTTTTATGATCCAGCGTATCTCATCACCACCTCACTCTCAGCTCAAGAGGGAGTTCCCCAATGAATGGGCCATGGAACGAAGGGGCGACGATCAAAGAGACTTAACAACAACAAAAAACGGCCATATGCAGATGCGAAACATACGTAATCATATTTTATGCTTTTCCATTCGTATGCAGCCATTAGCATCGCGCATTCGCACGTTCGTTCCCGAGCGCTACGGCGAGGATGCACCGGTGCGCATCCCGGGACCACATTAATCCCCGCACGTAATTGCAATTGGATGCAGTTAAAGGGATTCTACTTCATCCACTGTGCTACTCGCTGCCAATCCTTTTAGTGCTGGATCTAAATCAACGAAAGAATTAACGAAAGTCCCTTCAGGCTACCAACATTATTTGCAAAGGGGTCACTTTTGTCCTCACCAGTCAGCAAGCAGATTGAAGCTGTGTATCTTATGGTACGGTTTCAAAAAAAAAAGAAGGAAAAACCGAACGTTACAAAAACAATGTCCGAATCGCTTACCGTAACATGATTGGTAAGGGGAAGGAAAGGAACACAGTACTTGTTCATGGTTCAAGAACCACCACCAGAAGAGCTATCCGTAAGCAATTGGGACCAGACGTTGCGCCTGCTTCACAGTTGTTCTAGATGAAGTCTAAATTAACGGTCAAAAACTGTGACACACCCCCACCGGAGGACGACAGGTATTGCACTGCCGAAAAGGGGGAAATGCGTGGGAAATTCGTGGGAAACAAATCAAACAATATTTTCAAGGACCACTGCACATCACACCGTGCTTCCGGTTATGTTGATTGCCGGTGAAATATTGGAAAACGATCAAAATTATAGGTGGAACCCTAATAGAGGGTAATGTGGGAGACTGGCACGCAGTCACATGGGCTGAAGGAGTGTCTTTAACGGTTTTTGTGATATTGGTTGCGAGGGACTTGGGAAGTTGGCCTGTCGGCCCCGTATATTTAAGCAGAAGCGTAGTAGCTTGTAATCCTTGAGGAGCCACGGACGATGTAGCCAGCAAACGAGTTGAATCTGAAGCGTGGATGTCCGGCCGACCGATCTCTTGTTGAGCGATAGCCCTATTTGCATACAATCGTGGTACAAGTGATAATTGAACGCGCTTCATTCCTGTACGAGACAGATTTTGAGGTCACTCGATGGCCCGAGGGCGCAATTTTTTTGTATGTCTCCATGTGTAATTATCTCCGGCGACGCGTTAACCATCCTTGGGAAAGTTTTCAGCATGTCCTTCAGTCTAGAAGAGAGTGGTTATCGTTATACCTGTTACGCAGCAAATGACAATCATGCGGGAAGAGTACCATCAACCCCTTCAGCTGATTTCGAGCCTAGTTTTACGCGGGTTGGACATCCAGTGCCGGGGTTTCCCACACGCGGTACCCAAGCGTTACTGTGCCAACGGTCAAATGGCAAAGGCGCGGGCGGAAGTCGTTGATAAACATCCGCTAGCAAGAGTGTCTTTCGATCCCAAGGTTGCCGTGCCGTGAGGTTCCCGTGACAACACCGTCGGGAAGTCTCTAAGGAGAAATTGTGTAACGAACTTTTCGCTTCCAGAAACCAATCTTGACCGTTGACATCTTCGTACGAGGACATCCGGGATGGGGTTTTCGTTCAGCTCCCGTGAAGAGGTGATCTTCCACGATCCCTAACGGACAAAATGCGGGCAAACGAAACGGTCGTGCTCGTTCGTCTCGTCATCCATTCCCTGTGAGCAGCGAAGCGCGGCCGCGGAAATCAAGATCTTATCGGCGATCGCTCATTGTCTCACCGGTGCAAGTGAATTGTGGACCATCTCTGGGGGCATCGGTCATGGGAGCTGAGCGGTCGAGCTTTGGACGAGCTGAAAGGGTGGTCGGTTTTCGCTTCGCTGCCTGCGCTAACCTTGGACCATGGTGAGATGCAGAAAAATCTGCCATTATGCAGGGCCACAGAACACGGTGGGAACTCCGTGTTGAGGTGCAAGTGCCAACGCCAGCACCAGGGTTCACCTGTTCGGGCTGGGAAAATCGAGAAATGGCTACGGCTTCGAAGCGGAAGTGGTCACGGTCGGCTGAGCGTTGTGTGAATGAATCTCCCCGGACGCTAAACGTGTTGCCCGGCTGTCTGATGATTGTCGGGGCAAGATTTACCGCAGGTGCTCTGAGAACGGTTGAGTTGCGGTGGAGATTTCGGGAGGTTTTCAGAGGGATTTGATTACAGTTTAATGGCTGAAGGAACTAAGAAGCGATTCCCTGTGATCCCTTTTCCCCCACCTGGTTCTTGATCGTTCTGTGGATGACTGCGAGCTCTTCAGACGAGGCTGATGGCCGAGGATCGTTTGGTAAGGAGAAGGTAAATAATCTCCACTTTCCTTGTTCTCGTTGAAACGCACAACAGAGCATGGCTTCACGGAGCTACATGGGCTTCTTGAGGGAAACTTCCTTTGTTGTGCTTGGTCTAAATTTGCAAATTTTTGCTTTCGTTGTAGCAATTTTCTTCGCTGAAAAGGAAATGATCCAGACCAGAACGGGTATGTGCGGCTCGTTGAACAATCCCGACGTTGAATCCCGACCATACTCACACAACTTGCAAATATCGTTTTACACGTCCAAGTACACGCAGGCTCAGGGAAACGAAAAGCGCAGGGATCGTTCAGACGATCGTGTGCAATCGCCAGTATCGCATGCTTCCTACCGCGCCAAGAGGAAGAGAACCGGAAATTACCCATTTTTAGTTCTTCCCCTTTTGGCTATCTTCGTTCGCGCAGGGGTAAGAAATCGTCCGTTCAAATGAAGCTCAACAAAGGTGTCCAACGGCGGACAGTCCTTGGAGGTGAAAGAAAGTGTCCGTAAAGGGTGCGCTCGAAATTATTATCATGTATTCTTCCGTTAAAGCCTCTTGTAAATACTCGCCCACAAAAAAAAAGGCCGAAACGGACGCACCTATTGGGTTTCACCTTTTTAATTTCAGCCACGGTTGAAGCATTTCCCACCGAAAGGGGCAATATCCGGTCGGCCGCGGAAGCGAAGGAGAGATGTTCGCCGTGAAGGACAATTTTAATGAGCCGAGTTCGAGTTGGTGGCTTGGTGTGTTGATTGCGGTGGTGTGGATGGTCATTGCCGGATGGAGCGAAGGCAAGAGAGTGATGTTTGGTTTTGCTTGGAAGGTGTCAAGTTTGGTCGAAAATTACTATCATTACGGCGAGTGACACCTGCATTAAGGGAAGACTGAAGAAAGCGAGTAATTAACACACGGATTTATGTGGTGAAATAACATGAGCTTGTTTTATAGTTCGGAACACAGGGAGGTCTTGATCAGCTTCAATTGTCATCGAGGCCTAGGAGGAAGATTTACACAAACTATTGAACTATTGCAATAGGGATATTGCAGGAACTCCGCTGTCCTTATTTTTTAGTTTGGAATTTGGCCGGTCAATTTCCCAAAATTAAAAAGGGTGATCGTGCTAGATCCAAAATGTTTGGGTCCGTTTTCCTTGATTTGTTGTCCATTTTGAGCATCAGTCCTAATCATCACGGCTTTATCGACTGTCACCAGCTTAATGTTATTTGTCTCGACAACTTTAGGTTGCATAGATCGTGATCGATGTAGCCTCCGCGTAATTCTCGGCAGCTTTTGACAAAGTACAACTTTTCTAACAACTTTTTGTTGGAGCGGCCCGGAAGTAGTTGAGACGGAGGCCCCGGTCTCCATACGGTAAAACCGGGTTTCAAATCCCATCTGGGCCGTTCTCCCGTAGTGAGGACTGACTATCCAACTGTGCGGTAGCAATAAATCTAGTAAGCCAGAAAAGGTAGGCCGAGACCTGAGAGGTCGTTAGGCCAAGAAAGAAGTTGTTAGAAAATCTTAGAAAACTTGAGTTACTCAAACCAATCATACCAATACTTTGAATATTTTCTTGTTGCTCGTAATTACAAGGCTAAGATTGGTTCATGTACGTCTCCCCCCCATTCTCAGTACGTCCAGGGTTCCTCAGGGTCCTTAGTGCTTTCCTGCTCTTTACTAATCATGTTTCCTTCATCCTTCCCACTTCTGGTCACTCTTCTTCTTCTTCTTCCTTGGCACTACAACCTCGAGAGGTCTCGGCCTGCCATTTCTGACTTTCTGTGACTTAATTTTACCCGTAGTAAAGTAGTCAGCCCTATGTACTGGGAGGCGGACTGGATGGGATTTGAACCCCGGTCCTGCCGTGTGAAGACCTGCGCCGTTATCGTCTCTGCTACAGGACCACCCCATGGTCACTCTACGATTAAAAATTAGCCTTCATTCCCGACTTCGAAGCCATTTTCGCGAGGTCATTTAATGTTTTGGGCCTAGTCCGTCGACTCACACCAGGAAGTCACGGCGCATTGTGCCTTTCAGCGCTTTTTTGTTGTTTGGTCCGCATGCTAGTCTGGATTTCATAACAGGAACAGATCTCAATCGAGTGTCACTTTCTCCTTATCCGGCGCCAAATAGTTTGCCTGGAATCGTTGCAGGCTGAGACGAGATCAATCCTAGGTTATGTTTATTGACGGACTGCTTCTGGGTGTCACTGATCATCCAACAAGCACTAGATATCAGTCCAGCTTCTCTCTCAATAGCAATCACTCATGAGCCGGAGAATACGACGTTTTGGTGTACGTTATACCCATCTCCGATGCAGTTGATTAATATTGACAGATTAGTTGCTGCAGACGAGAAGATAGTCACGCGATCCATACGGTACGCAAGGGTAGACGTTGGGTAAGCCATTTAGATTATTTTTATGCGTGGGAACAGCCGATCTTTGTGGAGTGCAGTTCAATTAAAGTGCACTTTTCCACTTGAATGAATGGGAGTTGAAGGGTGATAAAAGCCGGCAAAGTGCTGGTGCTTCAAGTAATGGACGCAGAGAGCTATGAGAGAAATAGTTCAATAATACTTAGGATGGAGAACAGCCAGGGTGGAGAAGAGCAATAAATATGATTTGTACTTAAAAGGAGATAAAAGGGATAACTTCAGTTTCGAAGTAAAAATAATGCTTCATAAATGAGATATACACGATCTGCACAGTTAAAATTATCAATTAGGTTTACTCAAAAATGAAATTATGAACTTCAGTGTCACAATATGGTCCTTACAAACCCTTATCTTTCTTAGTTGTCTTATAAGCTATGTGTGTACGCTTGCTAGCATTTATATACACATGATCTTGATTTACGAAGCCTTCCTAACAAAAAACTTCACAAATAATTTGTTTAAAGAAAGCTTGATAAAGTAATGGTTATACTTACATCTGGTACTACATCCTTAAGAGGTATTGATCTCTCTTTTCTTGATTCCTTGACTTAAATAACCGGTAGCTGAAGTTTGTTTTTCATAGGAAAAATCCAGATAGGATACCTAAAGCTGTCGTATTAGAAATCGGCACCACTAAAATTTTAGCTGCGTCATTATTGGTTTACTAGATCATGCTACGTACAAGAACTCTAACTAAAATAAACAAAAATGTATGTTTTCATCGCAGATGGAATGAGTTCATAACACACTTTAGTTATGCTGTCCTTAGCTGTCGTATTAGCTGTCCTTTTTTCAGTATCTGTTCCTCATCGGTAAAACAAAAAACTTTGTAGAGCCTATGGTCTTGTCGGGAATCGAATCTCATCCGGATCTTCGCCCATACCCTGTGACTATCTATCCAGCTACGAGTCAAGTTAGTCAGAGAAGCCAATATTGGCAGGCTAAGCCCTCTTTACGTTGCAGGGCTCTATATATAAGGTCGATTCTAGAGTACTGCTCTCCTGTGTGCTGCCCATACACAAAAGAATGGATCAATGGGCTTGAGGTCATTCAAAGAAAGTTTACGCGTCACGCAATCCGCAAGCTAGGTTGGGCCGATAGTACCTTGCTCCCATGCTACACAGAACGTTGTGAACTGCTAGGCCTCGAGTCACTGGAACATTGGCGCTATATAAGCCAGGCCACATTTTTCACGCCGCTTTAACACGCACTTGCACCTGTTCGTCCGTGTCCACGTTCAAAAATTTGGTACGCGTCCGACCATTTAGTACTTAAGCAAATCAATATATCATTATTGTAACTAAGATTCTGCATCGTTAATCCGTGAACGGCGGACGATTAAATAAATAAATAATAATAATAAAAGTGGAAGATGTGTGTGTGATACATAAGATTCGCTACATAGATTCGCACTCCAGAGAACTCTTAGTTTAAGCAGTTCTGTAGTTAGTAGATGATAAAACAAGTCTATGCTAAGGTCCATCCAAAACTAATTAGTTGGCTAGTTTATAGAGACTTAGAATGGGCCGGTCCGGTGGCCAAGGCGACAGTGGCACCAGCCTTCACACGGCAGGACCGGGTTCCAAATCCCATCCAGACCGCCTCCCCGTACGCAGGGCTGACTACTTTGCTACGAGTAAAATCAAGTCACAGAAAGCCAGAAATTACAGGCCAAAACTTTTATCGAGGTTATAGCACCAAGGAAGAATAAGAAGTTTAAGAAGGAAGGATAAGAGTTTCAAAGAAGAAAAAGAAAAAGATTTTCATATGGGATTTTCTATTACTCTTTCTTATGAAGAGATACTGATACTATCACCTAAAGAAGGCTTGAATTAAGCCCCCCTTAGATAATGTTAATATAATCTCAAATAAATGTCATTAAGATCGCCTTCCCGTTCGCAGGACTTGACTATGAGTAAAATCAAGTCACAGGAAGCCAGAAATGACAAGCCGAAACCTTTCGAGTTTCAAACCAAGGCAGAATTGTCTTTCTCAGTTACTTATCCACGTCGGAATAAAGACATGCATTGGGAATTAAAAATTGAATTGGGAGAACGAAATAAGACATTGGCTAATTGTAGCGATGCGCTCTCCAGAGACCCCTAACCTATAAGAACTCTGAAGCAGTTCGGTCGAATAGTTTGGATCAGCACTTAGACATAGCCAAAAAGGATAATGAATTAAATCAATGCTAAGGTTCATCCGTCCAATATTTGTTACTTGGTTAATGTTTAAGAGAATTACGGTCATTAGACCACCATTCGTGTCTTCCATAGACAGCCGAGACTTTACGTCAAATAGTACAGAACGCCAAACGAGAAGGCCAAAAGCAGCTCCTATCATTAAAAAACAGTAACGGTCGGTATCATCTATCCTAAAACATTCAGATAACGGATTCAAAACCTTCAGAACAAAATTATTTCACCGCCTAATGATAAATGTCCATCCACCGCAAAAAAGGTACAACGGAACATTCATTAAACCGGCACCCAAAAACTGACCAACCGAAGCAAACTCTGTCCACTCGAGAGAAATGATAAATTGTGTGTGTCACACTCGAAATCGATTTGCTTTCCAACGGAAGCAACAATCTCCCCCGAGTGTGTATATGAGCAAGCTGCAATCCCAAATCCCTGAAAATGCAACGGAACAGGATGAACTCGTTTTTCCCAGGATCGATTTTTCATTCGACCGAACTGAAACGGCATTCAAATACTTTCACCACTGCTCCGGGGACAGAAGGGTTTTCGGTTGCAGTTTGCTGCAACCCTTTCCCATTCGAGTTGGCACGCATTAGAATGCGATGTGTTGTACCATTCGATACGCTTCTCAATCTGACGACGATCATCGTGCTCGGCTGTGACATTCGGGAGCGATTTTCCATCGGTGCGCCGTTTGCACTTGATGGACAACCGTGACGATGGGCTGGTGTTGGTGCAGTTGCATAATCGCGTCATTAATAACGCATAAAATGGGAAAAAAGGTGAAAGTGTTCCATTGCTTTTCCATGCGAAACCTGGAAAACGCTGGATCTTGCCGCTACTCCCCATACTGTGCATATGAACCGAGGGACCGTGGAATGTGATCCGGCTGACAGTTATCCCTGGTAAACATTGGCTAAGCGCCAGTTTAGATGATGTTCTACCGATCAAGCGAGTCGGAATGCTAACGGAACGCTAAGCAAAAGCTGACGAGAGCGTTGGTTGTGTGAAGAGGGATTCATCATCCGGCACTGACATCAGCAGTCAAATTTTTTGAACTGACACATGAAAGATGTAGATACGGGGGTTACACAAAAAAGCATACGGGAGAGTAGAAAGGCGTTGGAAGACAAACTGTACCGTTTTGCAGTTGTTCGGGTGCATCCTTTTTTCTTCCAAATTTTTTAATGACCTCTTTTTTATGATTCTAGCTTCTCCAATAGCGTGGTGCGAACTGTGGTTAAAGCACATCCGCTTTTCAGCAGTTGCCATCTAAAGAGGAGGTCGGATATCTCGGAAAACATGATTGAAGATCGTGCTGCCCGATAGTGATCGTTCTGCGTCAACGGTCGACATCACCGCAAAGCCTTCCGGTGTTTCATCCTCCGTCTCTCCCTGCCTCCTAGTTCCCTCGCGTTCCCTCGCCATTATCCCCGCCATGCCCAGCGTTTAAACTGGACTGAACGGATAAAGTGACAACACTGCAACAGATCCTGTTTTATGTGAATTTTGACAAACTTTTTTTTTTGTTTGGTATTACACAAGCAAGATCGTCTAAAGGATAAGGGGTTCGGCCCTTGCAAGGATCGCGCGGGACACAATCAATCATTAAATCGCAATCGATCAAGTATTGCACCGGGAACCTAAAAGGGGGAACAACTGCGAGCCGCGAAACAGTGAATCTTACCGGCCGAAACACACGAAACCAGCTGTGCGAAGACGAAGGGCTGGCGATTGGGATGCTGCTGTCGCTGTTGTTGTCCCGATTTTGGATAATTTAGATGGACCATTTTGATGGATGGGATGACGCATGCATCTGTGTGTGGATGAAAAAGGAAAAAGGGGCAGAGAGTGTGACAATTGGTGCAAACGGTGGCGGTGGCAGGGGGAAAATAGAGGCGCTTTACGGGATAATGAACTCTAAGCAGCTAAGGGAACGGTGTGTCCTTCGTTTGAAGGTTTGACTTTGTTTACGTCAATGATAATCATCTTGACTGTGTTTGTCGTTTGTTGCGAGGTATGCTGAGCTAAGATTAACGCATAATCCAATTGTGCAGAGGTTGTTTACTTTAGCATATTATTTAATTGGTTTATATTTGTGTTTGCGTTGTGCTATCAAGGCTTAACATGTGACATTTTTAAATAGTACTTGAACATATTGGAAGCAAACTTCAAATAAACACATCTAATGTATTGTCTTCCATAATTCTTTTAGGCAGTTATTTTTTAGGTTTTTTTAGTATTTTGTTCAAATTTTATTTATTTTTTCTAATTTTTAAAGCTTCTTCAAAAAAGTATAAAAACTAAATCCTTAATTCGATGCACACGTTCGGTAAATTTTTCTTAGTAGTTTGAATCGAAAGAATATTAAAATATTAAATTTTATATTTATAATGTCTCATAAACAAAGAACAAACAATATCGATACAAATCTAATGGAAACTTAAACATCTAGATAGCGAATCGGGAAAAGATTCGCTAAAATACAAAATTATAACAACTTACTTATTTATCACGCGTTACAACCACTTTGCGGTCTTGGCCTGCTGCAACAATCCTCGATACCGCTCACGGTTCAGCGCCGTCGTCTGCCAATCCGTTATCCCGGGTGTTCTGGCGGACGCATCAATGCCATCACTCCATCTCAGTTTGGGCCTACCACGCCTCCTCTGTCCGTGTGGACGGCCTAAAAGGACTTTACGGGCTGGCTCGTCCGGTGTCATTCTCATGACATGACCAGCCCACCGGAGCCTGGCGAGTCTAGTTCGCTGCACGATGGTGAGATCATCGTACAGCTCGTAGAGCTCGTCATTCTTGCGGCTCCTCCATTGTCCAAAATTACAACAAAATTGTTTAAAAAAATGGATAAAATAGTGATAGCAATGAACGAAACTTTAGAATAATAAAGCTTTCATCGATAAGGAACGCAGTAAAATTCCATTAAAAAGTTGATAAAGATACAAACAAATCTTATCTTTAAACAAGGATCACCAGTGGGCTGATCATGTCATGAGAAAGTCACCGAGCAACCCAGCCCGCTTAAAATCTTTTTAAGCCGGCCACATGGATGTTGAACGCGTGGTCGGTTCCTCTTGAGATGATGGGAGTGATGACGTTGGGGGTGATGACACTAGGGGTGATGACGTTGATCCGGCCGTCAGAAAAGCCTTGTTATTTTGTTGGACTGGCATGGGGCGGTCCGGTGGCTGAGGAGACAATGGCGCCGGTCTTCAAACGGCAGGACCGGGGTTCAAATCCCATCCAGACCGCCTCCTCCCCGTACACAGGGCTGACTACTTTGCTACGGGTAAAATCAAATCACAGAGAGCCAGAAATGGCAGGCCGAGACCTCTCGAGGTTTGTAGTGCCAATGAAGAAGAAGGCAGACGATGGTGCAAAACCCTGAACCATAAAAAAGACCATGAACGAGCTTGTTGCCCCTGAGTATGTATGTACGGTAAACTCGGTTTCAAATGGAATAGTTAACAAAACGCTTCACCATGATTCATGATTTAAATAGGTTGGAATTAATTTAGTCTTCTTTTTTTGCCCAGGATAGCACACGAAATGCAGCATTAAGCCGCGACTGTTTAGCGCTATAACTTCATCCGTTGCAATTGGTCTGTTACAAGGCCCTGTTCTAAAGAGAACTTTAATGAGTAGAAAAGCTATTTCCTTCATTTCTGGAGTGTTGATATCATGATGGCACTACAAATGTACAGATCACTTTAAGTTGAAGATGTTTATGGTAGATGCGATAACGGCGCTAG
Organism: Anopheles stephensi; assembly: GCF_013141755.1. Lineage (NCBI taxonomy): Eukaryota > Metazoa > Arthropoda > Insecta > Diptera > Culicidae > Anopheles > Anopheles stephensi. The sequence continues at coordinate 29,711,270 of NC_050202.1, read as the reverse complement.
TCTTCACACGACAGGACCGAGGCTCAAAACTCATCGGGGCTGTTCTCCCATAGTGAGGACTGACTATCCAACTATGCGGTATCAATAAAGCATGACTTTAAGAGAGCGTTAGGCCAAAAAACAAGAAGAAATTCAACTCGTTGTCCAAAACCGAAATCAGCGATCAGGAACGTAAGCTAAAAATCAAGCGCAGACATGGGCTTTTGGATAAAGACTGATAAAAGAACAGACAAATTCTTCATTCAGTTCTTCAAATCAAAAGAAATGTGATAGGATTTATCTTAATATGATGAGCTTATAATAATTAAGACATTTAAAAATATCCATTACGAAGGCATTAGTAAGTACTGAATTTATGTTCTTCTGCAAAAAGAATAAACTTAGTGTATTTATAGCAAATGATCGTAAAACTTTTATTAATTATAAATTTCTTTTAATTTTTAAATTTTAAAATTCTTCAGAAACGACCTGGCCACATTGCTTTTTTTCATTAACAACATAAATTAATTTATCACTTAGTTAATAAATAAATACCCACCGACAGATCGATTCATTCCCACGATTGGTGTAATGATTGAGAATCGAAACATAGAAAAAATCGAAAACAATCTTGTGAACAAATACCGTTCGCACTCTGCTCGGCTCTTCCAAGCTGGCCTCCCATCGACTAGATAATAGGTTTTATTAAGATCCTTCAAATGCGAGCGCATTATTCTTCGCGTGCATTTCCGCCTCTACCAAAAACACACACACACACTTCCGAGACAAATTATTGCCTGCACCGGAATCCCGAGCGAGAGGCGAGAGCACTACAAAAGAGCAGCATCCGCCAGCAAGATTTATGGCGATATTATGAAAATCAAAACCCGTATTCCCGACCGGCGGCTGCCCGTCACTCCTTTGGGAGAAATTAAGTTTTCCCTTGGCGGGGTGAAAGGGTTCCGGGTGCTTCGGGTAGCACCCAAAAGAAAAAAAAAAGGATCGAAAAGTATGTCTGAAAGGTCCAAAACAATGCAAGACAACAAAACAAAACGATTTTCCCTCTCGAGTGCCAAGGGGGTTTCTGTCGCAGCGGGGGTTTCTCGCATTACAGCACGCTCAAGTCGTTTGATCCTATTTTGATTCTTCGGTCGGTTTTGTTTTGTCCTTTTTTTTAAAGGTTGTTGAAATGCTGTTGCTCTCGAAAGGATTACACTTCAATTATAGCGGATGGATGAGTAACGGGAAAGGGTTTTCCCGAGCGATGAGACCGGTTTAGAAGGAGTTGGTTCGGATTCACCAAAGCTGAATGTTTTAATTGCAAAGCCCTTGGGAAGTCACCTTATTACACACAGAATATTAACAAATATTCTTAAAGACTGCAATCGTCATTTAATAAGATTTTTATCCCAAAAGCGTAAGCATTCCTGTAACAGAGAGATAAAACGTTATCCTTTCACATTACCTGGCTAGGGAAGCGAAAATTTCCCTAGAACAATGTATCATTTTTCTTCATCACTATTAACGCCTTTTTCGGCATGCAAAAAAAAACGAAAACTTTCCCCCATAAGAATACATAGCCCAAGAACGAATAGAAATTTAATATCACAATGATCGTTCGTTCGCAAAACAAAGGCACAATCCTCTGCCATGCGAAAGGGCTTATCTTATTTATGCTAAAATATGTCCGACTCGCGAGGAACAATGCGGAAATGGATGTTGGTCGCGCACAGCATAACAACATTATCAGCTGCTGAACGGGGTAAAAGGGTGCCGAAAGTGTCACTCGACGATATTTGAAACATTATCTTGCCTCATATCGAATCCGTTAGAACATCGAACATCCAAACGATGCGGACGAAAATCTTTCCCTTAGATTAACGAATTTTAAATATGACACCATGGCAGGGGATAGCAAAAAGAAGGAAGGAAAACATATTGCAGCTCCGTATGCAAATGTGCAAGAAACAGATCCGGCGATGTGAGGTGTTAGAAAATATTTACAAACTTATTAGTGTCCGTCGTCAGCGTTGTTTGCAAACTCGGTTTCATTGCCGCGTGAGACTGTGGCGGCATTAGTTATGCAAATAGCAGAGCGTGCGACACATTTGCACCCTTTTTTTTGGCTGCGGAACAGTAGGTTAGTTGTGCGATCGGGTAGGTCGTACCGTTCGGCGGTTGCTGTGCTAATCGAAGCCGGGAAGCTGACTCGGTTCGAACCGAACGGCTTTAAGGAATTAGTCATCCGAGACATGTGAGATATGACAAACATTCGTTATTAAAGTTTGCTGATCATTACGTTGATCCTACTCGTATTGCTACACCAAGTTTTCGGGTGCTATAGTTTAAATTTTAAATTAAAAAATGAAGCGTTAAATGAGTTAGAAATGTTCTCGCAGTAAGTGATTGAGTTTGCACTAAAGGTCCGACCGATTTTTTTAGTGATATCTGGAATGCACCTCTGGGGTTGATAAGTTTCCGCACAGCAACGTAAAATATAATCCGTTTTTAAGGTAAATAAGGCATCGTACTGCATGCCTTCAACGAGAAAAGAAGAAGGCCTTTTGTTTTGAATAAAGATAATGTATTTTATTTATTTTTTCATTCCTAATTTTTTTTTTCATAAACTTCAATAACTTCGCCATATCAAGGTGTCTCCAAAGTAGTGATGAGCAAAATGAAGATTTGGTCGGAATCGATTCCGGAGTGCTCCGAATTTTTCGATATCGATTCCGAAGAGTAGGTCTGTCGAAACCGATTCAGTTCAATCTCGAAACCGACTCCGGATTCGATTCCGACATAAGCCTAACCTTTACCTAAATGTTGGGTATCTCGGTTGCGAAAAGTGAGTGCCCGTGAGTGGGGGGGGGGGGGTGGTCAGACTTTACTCAAGAATAGAAAATATGGAAGAGCTGCACAGCATATTAACCTGTATAGTTGCCTAATCTTAATTGGGTTTCATTCCAGATTTGGATCCGGAACCAGACCCAGAATCGGATTTGGATCCGGATCCGGAGTTGGACCCGGAATCGGATGCGTGTTTGGATCCGGAACCGAATCTGACAATGGAATCTTTTTCTTCTTTTTTTTTTTTGGCACTACAACCTCGAGAGGTCTCAGCCTGCTATTTTTGGCTTTCTGCCCACTGGTCCTGTCGAGCAGTTTCCGAACAAGGTCCTCAGCTTTGTACCCAATTTTGTGCTCGTGTGCAACATTCCATATTGCTATCCCTCTTTGCCAGTATGGCAATGATCGTCTGTGCTGCTCTGTCAATTCTTCCACTGCCTGAGTCGATGTGTATGCCTGTGTATGCCACTGCTCGACCGTGTAAACGCGCGGTATTGGTATGTATTGTCGCGTCGGTGTAGACTTGACAGGTACGGTGCCGGCACGTAAACAAACCATTGGCCGCAGTTGCTGTTATCGATTAGAATTGTGTTTAGGCAAAGCAACTTTGCCAGCCAAAACATCCGCGTCACGTCGAGATCGCTCCTGTATCGGAGGGACCGTCGCATTAATCAATTGTGTTAAAAATTTGCGGGAAAAACCTAGTGCAATGAAAGCCTTTGGCTCTCTTTCGGAGCCGGCGTAGGAAGCTTCCGGATGTGTTTCGGAGCCGGCATCGGATACTATCGGAGTGTTTAAAGAGGCAGATGAGGTCTCTGAGGGCCAAAGCCTCTTTTAATAAATGGTTTAAAAAAAGAGCTGTTTTGTTTGTGAAGCAAATAGTGGCAAGGCGAAAGAAAACACATATCACAATACATACAAACAGCGTGATCACACACCCATGTATACCCCTGGAGCGCAAACGCTCACGCACACCACCCCATAAGCCCGAATCCGAACGTCCTCAGAATGTCCTCAGCCCATGTAAAAACGTCCTCAATTTTGTATGGCCGGCGGACTTGTGACACAAAATTAGGACGTTGCATGCGGATTCGAGCACTTGTATGACGAGTGGGTGTGACTTGGTTTTCACCCATAGCAAAGTAATCAGCCATGCGTACGGGGAAGCGGTCTGGATGGGATTTGAACATCGGTCCTGCCGTATGAACACCGGCGCCGTTGTCGCCTCGGCCACCGGACCGCCCCGACAATGGAATCGGAACAAGATAATTGCGATTCCAAGCGCCCATCACTACTATAAACATCATTTCAATTACTACTACTTGGCCAACAATGCTATATCAAACAGTTCGTCCGGTGTTACTTTCATATAAAGATGTATTCAATGTATAACGACTGTGATCAATCCACTTTTTGTGTTGAGTTCTCCTTATTTTTGAATTACTACAATCTTGAAGTACTCTCGGAGCAGTAGCGAATCATGTTCATCATGGTGACCCCGAGCAGAATGGCAGTTGATGCCCCTCTAATTGTGACTCATTTGTGAGTGAAATCAGCAGGATTTCCCTCGTCGACGAGGCCACTTCCTAACAGACGAAGCCACTGTCTCGGCGTGCTTTTTGATAGCAGACTAACACTTCACGATCACTTTGACTTGACAATGTCCAAAGCTGTACGCGTATTAGGTTTCATTTGCCGGTGTATGTAAAGGGTTCTAAGATTCGTTCTGTTTAAAATCTTTTTCTTGTTCGCTAGTGCGCTCCATCATGGAGTTTGTTAATATAGTTTGATCCCCGAGACAACAAGATAGAGTTGGTAAAATTAGAACATGATGAAAGGAGTGAGCAACTTATTGAATAAAAAATCTATTAAAATTTTTGTTTTAACGATTTTTCCCAGCGATTCACTATTCGCTGGAACAGCTATGCTTAATGCAGACAGTCGTGGAGCTAGAATTCTAGACGTATGCTTACTATGAGTTTTACTATTCCTTAGCAAAGTAGCTGTAAATACTAAGATCAATATTGATGGGCGGTTATACCTCGTTTCAATTATTAAAATAACCTTTTGCTACTAGAAAGGACAAAACGTAAAAGAACATTAGCTCGAACAGCGAAGAATATCCTGCCCAAGTTAGATAAATTATCATTCAAAGTTCCGAGCATGAGTCAATTACTCAGCAAGAGTGTCCAGTGCTTCACTTGTGATTAAGGTCTTCTAAGCGGCAACGCGATATCATTCAAAGAGATTCCCCGCTGGCTTCAGCAAAGAGCAAAGGATTTTTACGGGAAAATCGTTTAATGGAAAGTTTTATTCAATCGCCATGTTCCTTATAAAAATAGAATCGTTTATTCATAGGACGGCCATGGCTAAGGACTTCTTCTTTCTTGGCACTACAACCTCAACTTACAACCAGTCAGCCCTTCGCACGGGGAGGTGGCGGTCTGGATGGGTTTTGAACCCTGATCCTGCCGTGTGAAGACCGGTGCCGTTATCGCCTCGGCCACCGGTCCGCCTCAAGACATCTTAAAGACCGGCTAAGCACTAAGGACATCTAAAAATGCCGAGGCCGAGGTTGGAGGATAAGATAAGAAGAAATTTACATTTCTTGAATTGTCTGTAATATTTTGTTGTAACTCGGATAAGGTTATTTGGAGGAAAACTCTTACTTTACTTTATTATCAACCTTTGTTGTTCACGACACGATGGTTCCGCTACGACGGATCAAGAGCAAGAGAGCGTCGTCCCCTTCCCATTACGCCGATGATAGCTTCTACTATTATGTTGACATTAATTAACAGGGTGGTCCCAACATATTTTTTAATTAAGTTTATAATTCAGATTATCAAACATCATTTAAGCAATAAGTGTGTCTCAACATTCTAGGCCTCAAATTCATGATCGTGTTGTTGATAAACTGATCCGAGTTTTCCATAAATCAGAGAAATATTCTATTGATTATCTAGAAACTCTTAAACAAAATGCATTGAGTTCTGTCTTAATCTCATCTTAACGCTTAACAAACTAAGTCTTTAGCTAGTATTTTTTCATAAGTATATCAAAGAGAATATTCTGAAAAAAATCAGGCCTTAAAAGAACACAAAGTTCCACCCGAACGCAAACACGTAAAATACGTTATACACTGGAATTTAACTGCCGCAGTTCATAAAATTTGTTAAAAGGCGCGAATTGCTTTTGAGCCACAGTTTGTCTGTTACCCCGGGGGAAAATATTATGCAGTGATACAGTTGCGAGATAAAAAAGAATTGAAGAACTCACACAGTACTTAAATCAAAATGCTGCAATGGAATCACACGCTGCCACGGTTGAGAAGCGCCGTTGATTGGATTAGAAGTCATTAAATGCAGCTTCCTAGCATCATGGGATGGCTTCCCATTTTTATGTCTTCTCTAAAAACGGTGAAGTCAATCTATAGTGGAACCAAACAGAAAACGTTCAACCCTCGGAGCACCATGACTTTAAGTAATGCAACCTAGTTAAACCTTTTGCATCCCGGCGCTATCTTATTGTCCCGCGGTGATGGACTCGGGAAGTTAAGTACATTACCGTGTTTTTTTTTATGTTGTTCAATCTTTCCATATGCAATTTGCCATTTGCGAAGAAATAACAAAAAAACTCAAAAGAAGAAACACTCAAAAACGACGCCTGTGAGATGATCGGTTTGAGCATTATTATGATGACGGGAACCAATAATGTTCCGCAAAACGATCGATCGACCGGTACGGAAGCGATTGGATGACCGGTAGCAGCATTGAAGACTCAAGCCACCAACTGCTGTTCATTAAATGCACAAAAACGGAGAGCTCCCATTAATAACGTCCAGAACACCGTCCCGAGCCGAAAACCGACCAAGTGGACCGTTTTGTGGACGATAAATGGGCACACTGGATGGGTAAGGATCAATCTACAACAGCTCGCCCTTAAGATTGGATGCATTTTTCAGCAAACAGGAATCATTGACTGCGGGATCGTTCACCGTGCCCGGGTGTCGGCGAAACAAACAAAACAACACGGCAGTGGGAAAACAAATCTCCATATCTAATCATAAATAAACTCTAATAATGATGAACCAACCAAAGCTTGATGGCGAAAGACGCGAATGAAGGAAGCCAAGAATCAAGCTGCCATCCGAGATGTCGACAGTTCCAACGAGCGAAGATGTCACAGAAAGAATCTCCAAGAGAAAAAAAAAGATGTGCACCACCGTGTCTAACAGAGGCATTGTCTGGCCAATGTCGATTGCGCAATCCCTTGTAGGAACATCGACACGGGAAATCCCTCCGAAAAAGTTGTGAATCTAATAAAAATCATAATAAATTGCAATGTCGCTCTTCACCGCTTCGTATCGTTCGCAGCGTTCTTTCGGGGCCAGCGGCAAAAGATGCCAATATCAATCAAATCGAATGATGCGAATCAGGAAAAAAAAGTTCCCGTCCATGAAGCTAGCGAGCGTACCGGATCAAGGCAGGAATCACCGGGCTGGATTGACGACCGAGGTTTTGATCGATTCAATCCCATAACGTCAAAACGGCATCGGTCAGCTGGTGGAAGTGCATCAAACGGCGTCCCTCGGGTCGCCTGCTGCACGCCGGAATGATGCATCGGGCGCAGCACAGCAAAAGGTAGGACGGTTTAACGATGTAATAAAACGATCAAATTTCAGAGCATTACGTCCTGAGCAGAAGAGGACGATGGAAAAAAAATGGATCCAAATAGAAAGGAAACGCGCGCGTGTGTTGTACCGTCCGCGAATAAAGCGAGGATTTATCCTGGTGATAAATAAATTTACAGCTTACAAACGTTTGCAGTTCGCGCGGCTGGCTGGTCTAGCTTCCGTTTTACAAGACGTCGGTGGATTGTGAATGCCAGTGAGTTAGACTACTTTTTTTGTTGGGGTCTCGCTCTCTCTCTCTCTCTCCCGCTCGTCTGTGTGTCTTTTGTGTGGTTTACAATGCGAAGGACATATGTTTCGTGTGGTTTAGGTTTTGCTGAAATCCATACCGGCTGTGGAAGTCCGCGGCAGCGTTCCACGTTACACAACCGCAACCGACAGATGAGCTGGGATTATAGTTGGAAGCGCTTGCTTGAATGGTGGCCATTTGTGGGTAGAAGATTAACTTGCCGGAAAAAAATGAGATACATTTACCGAGCTGTGCTCTGTTGCTTGCTTTAGTTGAGCCTTTTCTCTCTGCAAATGGATTGAAGGTAGTTTGCAGGGATTCTCCGTGATATACTTTGCTAAAACTGTTCAAGTCCTGAAAAGTACTGGCAAAAAGACTGATTATAAACTAGCGATAAACATTTTGAAATGGCTAGTTTCGTTTTCGCCTTTTTGTGTCCAATGGAATTTCTACGTCCCAATACTCCTTTCTTGGCCTAACGACATCTTAAGGACATGACTGTCATTTCTGGCTTACAAGACTTATTGCAACCGCAAAGTTGAAAAGTCAGTCCTTACAGTGATCTGGATCCGGAGATGGGATTTGAACCTGACGTGTGACTGTCGCATCTGCTAACCCCCTATTTGGCCTTCCCAAATATACTAAATAGTGTCAGGATCATAGGAACAGAGCAAACTAAGTAGTTGCTTAGAGTCTCGAGAATTCAAGGAGCGCAGTATATATCGATAGAGGTGGATCTTCCTTTAAGGATGCAATTCGGTCTTGGGTCTCTGGAGCGTTTAGAGAGCTTCGAACTCCATAACAGGCCTCGTATAACATCCCCGTTTGGTACCCTTTTAAAGACATACTCCGGCTGTTCGGTCCTGGATGCCTAGAGCATTTGGAGAGCCTTGAACTCCATAAGGGACTTTGTACAATATCTTTGCTTGGCCTCGTCTAGTGTTCCACAAGGCAGCATACTCAGCCCCTCCATTTTATCCTCTCTATCAATTACCTAAGCTACCTTCTTCCCTCAACCTTCCAACTAATGTTTCAATCCTGAATCTTACTCGCAAATTTTCTGTCGATATCACTGACCCTTTATGTCGGAAGTCGCTTTTCTGCAGCTTGGTTCGATCCATCCTTGAATACGGGAGCATTATCCCACTGGTATGAGTGATCACTGGTATCACTGGTATCGTCAAGCTGGAACAAGTGCAGCGATGTTTATACCAGACTAGCTATCCGTAGGTTCCTCGGTTCCTCTAATCACCTCTATTCAGCTTTATGACACCCGATGTCAACTCCTGGGGTTGGCGTCCTTAGAGAAGCGGTGGTCTGTGGCTAGTACAGTCTTCATCACTGACCTGCTCCTCGACGTTACCGAAGCTCCTGATCTCTTGACCCGGATAGGCCTATATGTCTCCACCTGATCACTCCGTCCCCGTGCTCCGCTAGCTATAGTGTCTCGGCGTACGTGCTTCGGCCATAATGACCCCTTTCGTTGTATGTCTGCGCAGTTTCAATAGTGTCTCCGATCTCTTCGACTACTAGTCATCCATCTCCGCTTTACGATCATCCCTCCTTACATCCCCGAACCTCACATACCAGTGACTCACAGTCTGTCATACCACCGTTACGTCGTCTGGGTTTAAGTCTTTGCTCAGCCATGGTGGCAAACAAATTAATAAATAAATAAATAAATTAAACTATGATCAGTTAGACATCGAACTCAATGTATTGGGGGCCTCCAACTTCAATTCTGCTTATCATAGACCTACAAATTACTTGATCCGCAACTAATCGTAATATTATGTATTGACAAGGTTCCCAAACGCTTCCGATCAGCAGAATCAATGTGATAGCGTTCCCCAAACTCAATTCCCTTGCGAGCCTTCAAGGGGCGAAATTCGACACTATGGTGTTGGCATTAACACGCCAAATCAATTTTCTAACGATAATAATAACTTTATTACAGCAATACGGCCAGGCCGTTCTTAATGAATAAAAAAAAAATAAAAAATAACTTTATTACAATAAGGATTATAAAAGCGCTCAAAGTAAGGATCGAACAGGACTAAAGTCAGATATTTGGCTGTATACTCTCTGTAGATCTCTGTGGATTGATCACAGTGAACTGCTGATGTCTGGTGGAACAATTTTATCTATATCGTCTACTTATTTTCTTCTATGGCACTACAACCTCCAAATGTTTCGGTCTGGCGTTCTGAATTTGATACTCTGTCCTGTCATGTGGAGACCTGTGCCGCTCGGCTACCGGATCGCCCATGCATACCAGACCTACATAAGTCTTACAAAAAGAGATCCTGTTTTCTAAGGAATTGATCCCAAGAATCTCAGATCAATATCCGTACACCAATGATAAAGATCGATCACACTAGACTGTTATAGTGACTCTTGATGAATGTTGGATCGCTAAAATGTCTCGCCATTTGACATATTCAAGAGTCCAAGAGCCGGCGAGTCTTTTGATATTTTACTCCTCACAGTGCATCGGAAATACGAGATTACTATCTTCAGTTAGTCAAAGGATTGAAACAAGATCACTTTGTACGATTTTAAGCAAATAGCGCATTAATATGAATAACGGACTTCGGCTAAGAAAAAATCTTAAGCCAGTTTTCCTGAGTCTGAAGCGCTAAGGCAGAAAGAAGAATCTTAATTTAACCTGTCAATAGTAGAGCATTGTCATGCACGTTCTTCAAATCCAGCGCAAATCCAGCGTTCTTCAAAGCATCAATTACAATCAAAATTCCATTAGGCCGAATTCGAATGACTTGCCAAAAATTGGCATTCATTAAAACACGAAACACGGCATTCATCGTCCAAAAAACCATACCGTGATACCTATTTAGAGTAAATTAACCATCTTAATTTAATCTCACCGTTCGTCATCAGTTCCAGTGGCTGAACACATCTTGATAGACGCCGACCGCACATCGATCCATTGAAAGTCCATCAACCATAAATCACACAAAAATGGCACGAACACACATTAATTTGGGTCTCCGCTATCTTGTCTAACCACACGGGGCCATCTCAAACCCACACGTTGTTACAAGAGGTAGCCAACTGATCGTTGTTACCATACCTGTTTTGTGTATTCTTTATGGCTAATTAATGAAAATACCGCGTGTTTTACGACCCTCCCGCAAAGGCGACTTTGTATCGCTTCGTCAGGATCACGCAGGCAAGGAACGGTTCCGAATGTGTCACGGTGTTGGTAACAAAACTCTTCAATCGGAACGCCAGTTTTACGGCTTTTCTATCTTCAAATCCTGTTTGCGTTTGGTTTGACTCACCCAAAACCATCGATAAGCCGCTCCGTACATTATCAGACCCTGTTCCTGAGGCAAGCCCTATCCTCCAGAGCAGATGACGCATCGACCGTAAATGCGTTGGTGATGTTCGAGAAATGTGGCGCACGAGCCAAACGGCACCCGTGGCACGGGCGACGCATTGGAGGGAAGGAGAACGAAGACAAAGTACCGCAGCAAGTAATTTAATTTGCCTCATACTGCACAGTGACCTCGTGCGCGTGCAGAGTTGCGTTGCGTTGGCGTAGATTTGTGGATGATAAAAATAGCCGTCAGTAACCCCCGCTGGAACGATCGCACCGAGGGGACAACTGTTTGCCTGTCCTGCTGTTTGCTACCGCACGATCTGATCTCTGCTGCATGTCCATATGGCTCAGCGACCCTGTGCTGATGCACCGTCAGCCGTCGGCCCTTACCGTTTGGGCTGGTAGACGACCCTTTGGTAATGTGTTCTCGGTGTGTGGTAGGCTGTGAGCCATCATCCCTCGCAAACAACAGCAGGCCAGAAGGAACGGCGCATTGCAGTGTGATCAGCGCACAGTGTGTCACCAAACAACCTTCTGTTAGCTTTAAGCTGAAAGTAAATGTAAACAATTTTGGTTTAATGTTTGGACTGCAGTTTAGGACTGTAATATCTTGCTTTTTAAGATAATACGAATTATATTGAAGCTTTACATAAATGCCTGCTATGTGTAAATGGATGAGTTCAAGAATATTTTATTTTAACCGCCCAGTCTTTGCATATTAGTAGACTGTCGGTGATCTGTTCTTTCTATAATATCCTCTAGAGTCTGTAACCTTCTTCTTCCATGGCACTACAAGCTTGGGAGGTCTCGGCCTGCCATTTCTGGCCTTCTGTGACCTGATTTTACCCGTAGAAAAGTAGTCAGCCCTACGTACGGGGAAGCTGCCCTGATAGGATTTGAATCCCGGTCCTGTTAACGAACCGCCCATTTAAACCCATTTTCTCCGCTTTTTGCGAATTTCCGTCACCCATAAATATAAATAAATATCTTCTAGAGCCTAATTGATGAGTGGTCATCAAGTTTCCAGAAGTTTTTGTTGTTTTTTTGCAGTGTTCCTTAAGGTAGTGCAACATAGTCCAGGCATGATTGATCAATTCGTGTAAGGACTTTGTTGTGTAGCATTGTGTGCTCCATCTTGGAGTAGGTTCGAGTTGTCTGGGGTCTATCTGATATCGAGAGCAAGATTTGAAATATATTTCTTTAGCCTCGCCTACAAAAGTAAACTATAGCTCTTTATCTGTACCGTCGAATTGTATTTCGTCTTGCCTCGTTTACAGTAACGGATTTAATGCTATAAGGATTAATCTCTAAGTTTTCAAGGTGCCACGAGATCACGAAGAACCGTTCAGCTCATCAGCAAATTCGATGGAGTATTGGCATACCTATCTTTCATTATGGTTAGGAGGCTCCAAGTAGCTTAATCTGCCACTCCTCGTTCATCTAAAGATATGGCTTATGCTTTCTTAGCTAAGCCTCTAGGTTCTACAGATGCTCCAGATCTACTTTCTTCAGTCTGTTTGATGTTCTTACACGATCTCAACTCTCTCGCTCTACACGGATATCTTTGCTAAAGGCAAATATCAGTTAAATAATTAAAAACAACTAAAGAGCAACTTGTGCTTAATTTTTGTACATCACTGTAATGCTATAACAGAAGCATCCGACACGTCGTTTCACCCCATCCCAAATTTTGGGGATTTTTCATACATGCAGTTATGCTGGCAGCACCCGTTCGCAGACCCGGATGCATCCCTCTGTCACTGTCGGCTTGCTATGTACCGTACCGTACGGTGGACTGCATATCACGATGTGTGGCAGATGAACCGACCGAGGGTAGCAGTGCGACAGATAAACACTTTTCGACCAGCAACAAACAAACCAACAGTGTGATTTAACCAAACATGAACAAACGAAAATATGAGCCACCATATGTGACTGTACACTGCACAGTCCCTGCGCAAGGACCTTCGCACAGAAAGGTGACGTACAAACCGAACCTCGAAAGGGTCTGCAAAACGGAACCAGAAATAGAAAACAGATTTCTTTTCGATTCTTCCATTGCCTCCGACGCATAGCAAAAGTCCGACCGGATCCATTTGCACAGGGAAGTGTTGTTACACATTTACGGGCGTTAATTTTGCTTTCCCTCGGTGTAACGGCTACTGATCGTGGGGAAGGTTTTTGGTCCTAGGCACGTGTCGGCGTCGTTCAGTTTCGGTTTCATGTTGCCATTGTCTGCAAGACAGCTGACCGCCTTCTACGTATCTTCCGCTGTGTCGGATGAATAGCACGGCCGCTTTAAAAGGCGTTACAAGTACACGAAGGATAATTGTGACGACAGGCAAGGTAGTTACTTCCGAACACGTGTCTGAAAGCTTTTGCTCGGTCGGAAGGCAACAAGATGTTCGGAGAAGTGTTTTGTAAAGGGACAATAGCAAATGAGCTGACAATGCTGTTCCGTGTGTTGAACAGGTGCTCTTTGCTGAATGAATGAGTCGTCGATTTTTGCTGAATTCTACGGTGGTAATGGAGTTCTTCGGTGCCATGTTGGTTCTCAGTTGAAAATTGAAGCCAGGTCCATTTTCGATCCTCTCGATCACTGCTTTCAGCTTCTACACTGTAGGCCATCTGAACCTGCAAAGAGTTTAACTTTGCCGGACCTTTCATCTTGCTAACGCTTTACCGATACAGAATTGACAGTTTTCAACTCCAGACGAGCCCAGATGAATGTGGATTTGCTTTCCGATTAAAGCTTCTAAGTGAACTATAGTTAAAGTATACCTTTGTTGTGTTTAAGTAGAAGCGACTACGACTAGGTCAATAATTTTGGCAACTCCATTTTGCTATCGTTCTTTCTTTTATTTATATTTTATTATAACTATTTATTCTTACTTAACTAAAGTTTAAACTTCAAAAAGAAAAGTAATGTGTGAAGCCAATTATCTCTTCTTAGATATCTAAGCTGGGGCAGGAGCGGTTCGGTGGCCGAAAAGATAACGACGCAGGTCTTTTCACGGCAGGACCGGGGTTCAACATTACATTATACCAGATAATTCATTGGTTTAATGGATTATCAAGCTCTGTGTTAGAGGTATAGTTGTTGATATAATCTGCTTAGATAATAGAGGTCACTATGTAGCGGATCAAAGCGTTTTTGGACAACAAATTTTGGACTTTAAACACTTCACTGTGATCTGATATTCACTATATTGTGCCTAAGCATCGCAATCTTTATCTTTCGGATTTAAATAACAAGTATCGTACAAATTCAGACATAGTTGATGGACGGATGTCCAGCTACAGTTGTTTTGCCCGAGCGAGACTGCATGCGGCCTGCCACTACTGACAGACTGACTATTCGGACAGTTCATCATTTTATATTAAATTTTAGGAACAAATCGTGAGAATAATTTGGAAGGAATATTTCCATTAACTAATATTCTTGTAAGGCGGTACGGTGGCTGAGGCGATAACGGCGCCGGTCTTCATACGGCACTACCGGGGTAAAAATCCCACCAGACCGCCTCCGGGATCTGGGTTTTTTGGTTGGTTTTTTGCTTCGGGTAAAATCAAGTCAAAGAAAACCAGAAATAGCAGGCCGAGACCTTTCGAGATTGTAGTGTCAAGGAAGAAGAAGAACATTCTTGTGGATGATGCATTTGATCTATTTGATTGCTAGAATTCTGATCGGTTCTATGATCGGTGTTTAAAAATTACTTTGATATTTTAATCTGCTTGTTCACCTATGTTAAATTGATTATTAATGGTTGGTATAAGATTTCTGCTAAGCTAATATGACGACCAATGCAGGAGGAGTTCTATGTATCATAAATGCACTCAATGAACTAATCATTGGTGAGGCGAAATTGCAGGCTTCATGAGGTTGGCACATGTGGTGATGGCTTTGATATCGGTTTAGAATTCCAGAATAGCAAATACTAATCAGAAGGTTGGGGCGGTCCGGTTACCGAGGCGACAGCGGCGCCGGTCTTCACACGGCAGGGCCGGGGTTCAAATCCCATCCAGACCGCCTCCCCGTACGAAAGGCTGACTACTTTTCTACGGGTAAAATTAAGTCACAGAAACCCAGAAATGGCAGGCCGGGACCTCTCGAGGTTGTAGTGCCACAGAAGAAGAAGAATCAGAAGGTTAATCATGTGGCTGAAAGTTTCCAGCTGGAGAAAACTAAAGTAGTGACCACGGGTTACCAGTTATGGGTTACCAGTTATAATAATGGCTTACTATCTTCACCAAAGAGATCGAAATTACCTGGGTCGGATTTTCCCACAAGGAGAATGAGCGGAGGGGCCCCAACTCTAGGCAGGCCCTGAGCTCTGAGCAAACCCCCTCTTTGGTCAGCATATTAAATCTTGTAGGCCCTAAAGAGGCTCATATTCTTTTAACCGTTTGGGGCCGCGAGCCGGTTAAATCCGCTTCTCGAATCACCCTTTGATCCCTTCGTTTTTTCCTAATTCACTTTAGATAGTACACAAAATCGTTGTTTAGATTAACTGTTTTCTGTTACTTGTTCTTCGTTCTTTTACTGGTTGAAAAATTTGACGGAAAATGAGAGGTGGTGATGTATGAAAATGGTGTCAGGGTTGCTAGAGGAATCTCCAGTCCACTGAGAATAGCATTGCCACCTTGACGATGGTAGCACCAAGGGATGAGATACTAACTTACTTATCAGGCGCTACAACTGCTTTGCGGTCTTGGCCTGCTGCAACAATCCTCGATACCGCTCACGGTCCAGAGCCTTATCCCGGCCGATCTCGCGGACACATCAATCCCATCACTCCATCTCAGTTTGGGCCTACCACGCCTTCTCTGTCCGTGTGGACGGTCTAAAAGGATTTTAAGGGCTGAGTTGTCCGGTGTCATTCTCATCACGTCGTTATAGCGGCTCCTTCATTGTCCTTCCACACATCCACGGGGCCATAATTCCTTCCAAGCATCTTCCTCAAAAACGCGATTGAGAGGGTTTCGTCAGATTTAGACCATGGATCCGTGTCTCAAAAGTGTATGTGAGTTCTGAGACTGTAAATGTTCTATAACAGATTTTAAAAAAATCCTCAAAGAATAAGGATATTTATTTCGCTAATTATTTTTCTCATCTTTCGCAACAAGCAAAATAAAAAATCAATCGTCAGCTAATAAAATTATCTAATTTACGAGCCCCGCCGTTGGGTTCTTTCCCATACACCCGTGCACGGCGATACTTTAACCGAAAATCTAACGGATTAAACCAACAGCGATGGATTGAGTGAGGCAAACAAAAAAAAACCCGACCGATGCACCGAAAACATCAACAAAAGTGCAACAGCGCCGAAAATGCTTGCCACTTGAAAATGTTACGAGCGTCGCGATGGAAAACACACCCAACACGGGAACGGGGTGGTGGTATAGAATATAAACAAACCTTCAAGTACCGCGAGCCGGCACGGGAAAGAATCTTCGGTTCCTGAAACGAAAAAACAAAACATACGTTTGCTTCCTCGATCGTGAAAGTCATAAAATTTATGACACAATTGTCATAAGTGTTAATGTAATCTTTTTTTTCCCCGGGCCGTACGACGGCTTTACGGAAAAGTGAGGTAAAGGTTTGCGATAGGGATGGCCCTCTGGAGGGTCCTGGCCGCTCTCATACCACCCCAAGCATTGAACGAGTTGTTGACCCTGTGCAGACAGCAAGGAACGGAAGAAAAGGGAACTTCAGGAAACGAAATGCAAACCGAAATCGGTCCAGGAGGAGGGCCTTGCCGGCCGTGTTTGCTGAGGGAAGGCAATCAAAATAAATAATCAACAGAGCAGCGGAGAAAGCCAATCAACGGGATACAGGGTACGGATGAGTGCCATAATTTTGCCTTTTTATGACGTTTGCGTGCGTTGACGTGAGGATCACATCGGAAGGACGTATGAGGATCCGCGATGCCTAGCGGAAGGCATATGCCGTGTACCGATCGGTGGTCGATGCAATTTTATTTCGATTTTTGCAGTACTGCACTGGGGAAAGCACGGGAAAAGGCAAGTGAAGCCAAGCCCTTCCTAGGTAAGGGAAGGAATGTATCAATCAGAGACGAGAGCAAGATCAACCACCGGCAAGAAAATGTTACATTAAATCAATCCACGGAGATTCTAGCAATGAAAGGGGAAGAAATTGTCCATCCTAACGTGTTGAAGTAGCTTTGTACAAAAAACAAGAGAGAGAGTGAGTGTTTTCCCCTTTTCTACCGAGTCAGACGTACTCGCGGCACCATGGCTGCACCAGGTACCAATGTTTATGTTTGTTTTACTTTATGACTTTCGTCAAATTAGACTTCCTGAATGTTTCAGGTCCGTTCGAGCCTCTCCTAGCATACAACCAAAAGCTAACAGAAAAACGACGAACACTATGAGGGTATGAGTCCAGGAGGATGTCAGAACACCCAAAGCTGCACACTGGCTACACTGTCCGGAAGGATTCTCGGTGTAGGGGTCCTCGCTGCCGAAAAAAAGGATGCGTCGTATTTAAAACAAATAAATTAACGCCACACTGTTGCATTACGAGGGCTGTTGTTTCATGGAAGGCGCAACACAAAGGGATAGGTCTCTCGGTCAGCCTGATGGACATTCTTCGGGACTTCGGGACAGCGCTGTGTAATCTGATCAGTCAACCCGTTTTGTTTTTTGGGTGAGCTACACAACGCTCAAAGAGGTCCTTTCGAGTAGGGTCCTTCGTAGATTTCTGACCGGTTTCGGTACTGTGCCTGCGATGGATGGCATGCAGAAGGATATCTGTTGGGATAGTCAACGTTTGACCTGGCTGGCTGGCGTACAGCTAACATGTTTTTTTGGCCATGCTTTGTTTTATCCTTTAGCCTTAGGGAAATCAGGACATCCAAACGACTTCAAATCCTATGACCGGAACTAGATTTCCCATGCACGGAACGACCGGTGACCACCACCGGTTCTGGGTAGTTGCTGCAATTGAAACATTTTCCAACATGATTAATCATCCTTCCACTCGGTTCGCTTGCTGGGAATGACTTTTGGCTTCGAGTTGCATTGTTTCGAAAGCCTATGCGCGTATGGCGAGCGAAAGGGGTTTCGATACGACCCAAGGAATGACCGTTGGTGATCCTGCAACGGATGCAACTGCAACGAAAGCAACGGTATAACAGCATCCAAGCACCGTACCAACATGGGCAACCTAATTAATGGTTCTATTGAATTTTTGGTTGCAACAAAGCCCTCCATCCGCATGTCCATCGGCATTCGGATAGCTAACAAAATGTTTACGATTAGGATTAAATCATGATTTGTCACGTCATGGCCGTCCACCGTTCAAGGTTAATTTTGGCGGTAGGTTGGGAAAGGTTTTAATCGTGACAAATTGTGGTCTATTTGTCCAATACAGGAATTTATCTTGCTTTAAGGAAATGCTAAGCCCGACGCATGATTGATAGTTCTCATCAACGGTGGGCAACGATGTGTCCTACGAAGGAGGATCCTGGAGGCTAATGAGTTGCAGTGGTTCATTAGCATGCGCACTGTTCACGTTAGCGTAGTAAAAAACCGTTAAAGGGATTTATTTTATGAGCATTCCATTTCCCCAAAGTTTACAAATCAAACTCCCGGAGAAATATCCATAAAATGTGATGCAATACTTGGAGATCAGAGATTCTGAGCGAGACCTGAGAAAACAGCGATTCGCTTACGATATAATTCAGTGAGCTCACACAGTGAAGAATACAGTGAAGAACTTCATTTTAACGGACAGCCTTAGTGCCTATGAAGATCACTAAGATCCTCCAAATCAAATCATTGAACAGCTTGGCTCAATCAGGATTTCACAAACTTAGGTCTACCCGGTAATGAGTAGGCCAAACTCAACGGCCAAAACAGACAGAACAGAATAAGGCTTGTTTTATGACCGTCCAATCTCGTGTGTCCAGTGTGTAAGTGGAAGGCGGTCCGGATGAATAACATAGGCACTCCATACCCTAGCCCGACTCTATATGCCCAAGTCTCTCGAAATACTTGAGCTTGAGTATGCGGAGTAACCCAACGCCTTGGAAGTGGGCGTGTGATCGGACGGTGACCGATCAACGAACGGATGAGCAGGTCCGCACCTTTGCTGATAAGGAATGCTGCTAGATGCACTTGGAAAAGGGAGCACGATCGCGGCCCACCACACGACGGCAAGATTCTCATCGGAGATTTTAACGCCCAAGTTGGCAATTGAACCCGCCCCTTCCGGACGTTGACCCAGGTTGACTATGTTCTCATCGATGGAAGGCACTTCTCGGCAATTATTGACCTACCATTTCCTGGTTGAGATTACGCCTAAAGCTGTGCGAGTTTTTGACGTACGTACATCGATGTTCACCGCAAAATCCGAGAACAGAGAATAGTTGAAAAGCTAGTTCGCCAGGTTCCGTGGTTAAGCATACTAACGCCCAACCGAATCACCCGAATGGCATTGTATTGCTGCTCCTGGTCCGTCTCTACGTAGGCGTAGACTACGCCACCATCCAGCAGGTGGTCTTTACAGGTTTGGTCTCTAGCAGGTGTCACCTCTATGGATAGGTTGAACAGGGTACAGCGGAAGTTCGCTGTACAAGAATCGCCATCAGGCGCTTCCTAAACGACCAGATGCTTCTTTGACCAGATGTCAGTTGCTGAGACCTGTCGACTTGAAAGATGGACGCCACAGTAAGGCGCCATCATTAAATCATTAAATGTGGATTTTTGTAAATTTCAATCCGGTCGCACTGACCGCAACGGACACAACCGATTCGCATGTGGTTTTGCCGCATACTGACGTACGGGATTTGACGATATTTGACAGGTGCTCGAGTTTCGTTGTGTGGCAAAATCAAAATATTTGATTACTTTAGTTGAAGTTTCTGAACAATTTGCTACCTATCATACCAACGCGAATACAATGCCAATGGCAATGGCGAAAACGGAACCGGTTTACACACGGGCAGGATCAGGCTCTAGTGCCTTCCGAACCGTTCAACCTTGGTGGGGGCTGACTATCCAGCTAGGTTATTTCACGAATTCTAGTAAGCCATTAGATGGCGGTCAGAACCAATACAAGGAGATAAAATGGAGGAGAAGGCCACGTGGAGGTTCGTCGCTACACGAGGAACTCGTTTTCTATTTATGGATTGGATGCTAATGTACTCTGAATGGAAGGTTTGTCGTGTATCCAACGAGTGCGGAAACCGATTGGTCAGTTCGATTTTGGCAACATCGTGAAGATGAGGTCGTCAACTTTGGTGCTTATTGCTCTTCTCTGTACAGCTACACTAGCGCATTGTGAGTTTTAATCAGTGAAAAAATATTTTTTTACAAAACATCTTCAATTGTTAAAGCAAATAACAATTGTTAAAGCAAACCGTGCTTTCGATGTGTAAATACACAATTGAATAAATTAATCGGTGTCGTTGGATTTTATAAATTAATCGGTGGTTTAGGTTTCGCTAAACGTAACAAGCGGCAAGAATTCGTGGAAACCCCATCTTTAGCAACACACGATGACGATGGTATGGTTGCAGAAACTTCAGCGATGGTGTTAGTCAGAAGTTTTGGAAAAAAATGTGCTGGAACTTTAATCACGGAGAGCATCATTCTAACACCTGCCCATTGTGTGAATAAGTAAGTAGCAATGTCACTAAAAACGTCACTTTTAAATTTCTCAAAGCCTGATTTTTGTTTTATAAATAATATTACAGCTCGGAATCGGCAACTGTTCAAATTATTAAAACAAACTTGCCTTTTGTTTACGTGGAAGAGCAAAAGTTAAATGTCAGCCATGTGGTTACACATCCAAAATATAATGAAGGAGATCAATGGTATAATATTGCTATACTGAAGCTAGAGAAACCAACCGAGTAAGATAACTCATCTTTGATGTACAAAGAAAAGTAAGTATTTCTTGGAAAATAGTAATTTTATCGATTTATTATTCTCTTGCGGTATTGTTTTGTATTGCAGATCCATCATCAAATGTTTATACATATGACATGGTACAGTTCAAAAATTTAAAGCTATTGAATAACACGGAGTGCATGTCATACGGGCAGCAGAAAGGAGTATGGAGGGCGAATATGTCAGAAGTCCAGAGTTGCATTTGTAATAGGAAAATCATTAGAGTAAGTTTTAAAAATCGGCTAAAGTCTGAATAGATGATCCCCCACTCACGGGCACTCACTTTTCGCTACTGAGTTACCTTAAATTTAGATAAAAGTGATTTTTTTCTAATAATAATTTATTATAATTAGACTATACGGCCGTCATACTATACATAAATAAATAATAATTAAAAATAATACATAAATAAATTACTGTAGTAAAAAGTCTGAAAAAGATACCCTTTTGCGTAACTGAATTGCAAAAATTAGTGGGCAAAAGGGCTTAAGTCTGAATAAATGCCACCCCCCCCCCCCCCCCCCCACCCGCTCACGTACACTCATTTTTGCAACTGAGTAACCTAAAAGGGTATATTTTTCAGACTTTTTACTGAAAGTATTTATTTATTTATTATTTATTTACTATTTTTAATTATTATAAATAATTATAACAACGATCTCTCTCATTTTTGCTTCACTTTTACCTAAATTTAAGGTAACTCAGTAACGAAAAGTGAGTGCCGTGGGTGGGGGGGGGGGGGCATCTATTCAGACTTTAGCCAATAAGTGCCCGTGGGCGGAGGGGGGGGGGGAACCTCCCTGTGGACGACCCTGTTGTCGAAAGCCCATACAAAAAAGCTTAACGCACTCATCCGGAACTCAGTCGCAACTCAGTCGCAAAGCTGTCAAGTTGTGACCCGTTTTGAGATACCTTATATATATTCTCTTTCATACATTCATTCATTCATACATACATTCAACTACGACGCTTTTCCATATTTAGATAAAATATTCATGGGATTAGTTGTGGTGTGTTCGGATCGATTGACACCAAGTAACTCACTGGGAATGAACTTAAATATAATGCATTTTGATCTTTTTTTTTTTTTTTCGTTACAGGAAAAATTTGATGGATATTTGAATATCAATTTAATTTACGAAAACCACGTTGTACCATACGTGATCGGAATACTGTCTCATTCCATACACCTACGCCAATTTTCAATTGAAACGTTTGTTCAAATTTCCTATCTTACCGAATGGATAAAGGAAACGTTTCAAGATCTAGGAGAGGAAGTCCCATCTTCGCTGTTCGATCCACTGGTGTGTGCTGAACGATATTTAGAACAAAGGCAGAAGATCCAGGGCAACCTGCTGGTAAAGAAAATTGACTCAGTAGAATACATGGTAATAATTCCAGATAGCTCGTCATCAAACCAGACAGGCACGTGTGTAGGGGTGCTGATTAGAAGTGACGTCGTGGTGACGTTAGCGCAATGCGCTAATTATTTAATGTGAGTACTAGTATTGGACAATCAATTCTAAACTTATCTCTGGCAGTGTTGGACTAATCATCGTTGAAATGCTCCAGTATTCTTTCTTCTTGGGTAATTTTGTCCGATTATTCCTCCAAGAGCATTCGCGACGTTTTCATACATCCCGGGTATAAGGAAGACACATTTTACAACAATATTGCATTGCTGACGCTTACATCAGAAACGTCAATTACACCTGCCAGCATGTATTTTTACTCATTCGAAAAGGAAAGAGTTGCACTGCTCGGTTATAAAAAACGCTTCTTTTTCAAAGGTATTCTTCGTCGGTAATTATTTGACTTGCTCGCGATAGTAATGTTATTCACTATTTTTAACAGATTTAATCGAAACTATAGCCGAAGCTCAACAACTTTCCATTCTTTTTGACGATGATTGCAACCCAACCCAGGAGCAACGTTCCCGATTGGCTGAGGGACTGCAGGTGGAACACATGTGTCTCCGTAATGAGCATTACATTGTTCCGGGTAGCTGTGAAGCGAGGCCAGGATCTCCGGTAGTTTTATCGAGTGATATTGGAAGCGTAATAGGTTTGTCCATGTCTGGGAACTATTGTGGCTTTGGGGAACCAGCAATTGTCACTCTTTTTCATGATCACCTGGTTTGGATCAGTTCAGTGCTTGAAACTCCTCCTAAGGAGTGGTTTGTGTTCACCATTCCTGGCTTAAAGATGTCAGAAGTATGTGTCTATCCCGAAGGCACAGTAGGAACATGTGTTTCACGCACAAGCTGTCCCAGCGTGCATCAGCGAGTGAAAGATAATTTGCCAATCTTTTTCTGCACGGATAAATCAATCGTTTGTTGTCCGGAAGATAGTGCCACAGAGGTAGGTGAAAATTAAACTACATAGCCAGTTACATCAAATTTAATCGTTCTTTACATGTTTTGTTTTGTTTTAGGATGATGTGGGATTTGCAATTTTTCGTTCTTAGACGAATTCTTCAGTGGACAGTGATAAAAAAAACATTGTTCCGAATTCACATCATGGCCTGAATCAAGTGAATAAAGTATTCCTTCTCTGTGTTCACACGAGCACCGTTTGACAATACGTTCGTACGGCGTACGATGACAACAGCATTTTTTTTATATGGATTTTGAGTGTATGCTGGTCGGTCTTGTGTAGGGATGGGCGCTCCGGTTCAAAATCACGATTCCGATCCGATCCAACAAATAAATGAGTCCGACCTGATCCGAAAGAACGATTCCGACCAGTTCCGGAATCGTTTTGATTCCGGACTCGTTTTGGTTCAGCAGAATGGGAATCCGGAGCGTGGAATCAAAAACGAGTGATTTTTCGGCTTTGGTAATGCAAGCAATAGAGTGTTACCTTCGGTAATGTTGTATTTTCGCCTACCGCACAGGTCATTCGCTACATACGGGTCTTACGGGATCAGTATGTTTCCTGCCACAGGGTGCGGTACCGGTCTTCATATGGCTTTGCACATACAGCCCCAGCCATTCCTCTCCCCCCCCCCTTGCCCCCTTCCACCGGATAAAAAACTAGAGCGTTGAATTATGATCCGGATTCGACTCCGGTGGCGGAGCGCTCCGGGCAGATGCGATCAGATCCGGTTTGCCCATCCCTAGTGTCGTGTGAACACCTCGAAATACAAAATACGCTCAAATGATATGTTTTGAAAAGTAGTTCAAATGGAATTTAAATAAATTCAACGTGTGTTGATAGATTGTGTGATACAGGTTTTAAGGTTTTCATCTATATTTATCAAAGATCATGTAAATGACTGTCAACATGTTTATTTACAATAATTTGGAATCTAGTAGGTTTTTTGCATCCAATAATTCATCCAAACGGTTTAAGTTGTCTTCGTACGCTCGTCCATTTGTTTGTCTGACATGTCCGATGGTGCGAACGGGACTTCTTCTTCTTCCAATTTTTAATTAGTTTTCCTTTGGTTAAGGCATTAGTTCTGTTGAAGTTCGGGCATACGAACTTGTGCCATTTTCGACTATTTTCATTCTGTGTAGCCAGTGTTCTGATAAATCATGTCCTGAGATGATTCTATTTGCGATATTTGTTTCCTTAGCTGTTAGATTAGTGTGTTTGTATCATGTTTCAAATTTAAATTCTTTTTGAAGTTCTGCGGGATTTTTTTCTTCCTCTGGTTGTTATGCTTGACCTGTACCACTCGCATGTTTGATCTTGCATTTCCTGTTCGAATATTTTGATAATATCAATGTGTCTGTATTTGTTTTCTATTTGGTTTTTGGGATATTGTGCCTCTTTTCGCGAGATCGTCTGCAATATCATTTCTCCTTATATCGATGCGTGACGGTATCCATGTAATGTTCGTTTTTGTTATTATACATAGTCTTATTATTTCGTATATGTTTTATTCAGTGAATAGCTGTATTTGTGTGGCTGTGTATATGATAGGTTGGTGTAATTTCATTTCGTCTGCCTTTTTCAGGGCTTCGTGGTAAGCTATGATTTCAGTTGTTGTTATCGATGCGTAATTCTTTATATTGTATTCGTAATATGAGTGAGTATTTTTTGATTTAATATAAATTCCTATTCCGGCGTTGTCGTTAATTATGCTTCCATCTGTGTATATCATCATCATCATCATCATCATGTTGGCTTACTCTTTTAAAGAGCACGTCGTCGTGACATAGCCCGGTCAACAAACGATTTCCAGGAAATTCGATCCCTGGCTGCAGCTTCCCATCCGTGTAGGCACCCGATCTCCGACAGGTCTCCCTTCACTTGATCCAGCCAACAAGCTCGCTGTGCTCCCCGACGCCTCGTGCCGAGCTGAGGGTCGCTGACGAATACCTTCTTGGCGGGGCATGAGTCCGGCATCCTCATAACATGGCCCTGCCATCGTATCCTGCCGGTCTTCGCCACCGTCAGGATGTTCGGTTCGCCGTATAGATCAGCAAGCTCGTGGTTCATCCTTCTCCTCCACACTCCATGCTCGAACACACCGCCAAAGATGGTCCGGAGGATGCGTCGCTCGAACACGTCCAGAACGTTTGCATCCTCCGCTCGGATGGTCCAAGACTCGTGGCCATCTAGGACCACCGGGCGATTCAGTGTGCAACAGATCTCACATTTCGTGCGGTCTCGAAGTCTTCTGGATCTCAGCAGACGGTGAAGGCCGTAGTAGACACGATTTCCCAGCACAATGCGTCTTCGGATTTCGCTGCTGACATCGTTGTCCGAAGTAACGACAGTCCCAAGATGGAAGAACTCCTCTACCACCTCGAGGTTGTCGCCGTCGACTAACACGCTGCTTCCCACTCGGGCTCTATCACGATCAGAGCCTCCGGCAAGCAGGTATTTCGTCTTCGTCGCATTGATCATCAGTCCAATTCTTGCTGCTTCACGCTTCAGTCGGGCCCTGTCGTCCTGCCAACGATGTCTATGTCGTCCGCGAAGCCAAGAAACTGGAGAGACCGATAGAGAATCGTGCCACGGATGGCGTTGTCTAGCCTCGCGCCTCGTATGACACCTTCCTAGGCAATATTGAACAGAAGACAGCAGAGCCCGTCCCCTTGCCTCAGACCACTGTGAGTTTCGAACTACCGACACCATGTTCGATACTCTCACTCTGCACTGCTCCCCGTTCATGGTGGCCCTTAACAGCCGGATCAACTTTCCAGGAAAGTGGTGCCGCTGCATGATGTTCCATAGCTTGTTCCTATCTATGGTATCGTAGGCCGCCTTGAAGTCGAAAAGAGGTGGTGCGTAGGGATCTGCCGAAGAGTAAAGATTTGGTCGGTGGTGGATTTGCCTCCAACAAACCCAACATGGTAGCTTCCGACGAAATCCGTAGCAAGGGGGGCAAGTCTGCAGAACAAGATTTGGGACAGGATCTTATAGGCGGCATTGAGGACTGAAATAGCGCGATAGTTCGAGCATTCCAATCTGTCGCCCTTTTTGTAGACTCGGTGAATGACGCCCAGCTTCCACTTCTCCGGTAATTCTCCTTGCTCCCATTGTTTGATTTTTTCTATTGTCATTTGTTTCATAGTTTCTTTGTTTGTATTAGTTTTTTTTTTGGTATTTCATTGTTTAGGGATGTATGATTTTAATTTTATGATGTCTCATTAATTGAGTTCTAATTGGTCTACAAAAAACGATGCCTTCTGTGAGTTCTTTTCTTGTAGTAAAATAATTCCTTATTTTGAACGGTATTTCCCAGATGCCAGAGCGTGTAGGGTATTTAGTGGTGTGGTTCTTGTGCAACCTGTTGCTTTCCTTATGTTAGCTCTGTTTATGGTTATTGCTTTGTGTGGATATTAGTGATGGGTAAAGTACCGAAACATAAGTAACGGACCGGTACCTGGTTTGCAAGAAAAAGTACCGGTAACGAAAAACCTGGTTACTTTGGACCTGTATGTTGAATAAGATGACATGCATTTTGGCGGGATGTTTTGTGCAATTTTAAAAGCTGAATGCGAAAAATCCGCAAGGTTTTTACGCTCTGGAGCGAAAACCCCGAAATTAATTATATTTACTTTTTCATTTTTTCATCATTTAGTCAAAAAATGCCATTTAACTTTATTATTACCATTGCTTGATTATGGCAAACGATGAATAAGTAAGAGGGAAAGGGAAATTATTGTCCTTGGCTGGGGGCTGGGGCTTATGAGGGTACGGTGGGGTGCGCAGAAATGTTTGACACTCCTCCCGAACGTTGCGTGAATTCGTTAGCAGTTATTAACTTTATGTAAGTCTTTTTCCTTGTGAAGTTTCATTACTCTTTCAGCATGTTGCTCGTTTTAATACCTGATCAATGAAATTATTTTTTAGTTATTGTTAAATCATTGAAATATCCTGCTTAAAATTTCCCTGATACAAGAAGTGTACTTTACAAGTACAACTCTACCACCATCGTGTCAACAGACAGTAATAGACACGTACAGGACAAGTTTTCGTTACCAGGACAAGCAACTGGTCGTCGCCAGTGAAATTTTGTTTTCAATATATCAAGTTGATTTTTATCAAAAGTAAACATTAAAATGAAAAAATTAAGATTTGTCTAAAAATTGTAATACAATTTCCAAACTCTTTACAGAAATAGGGATAAATTTGTACCTGCTGTATCCAGGTATTTTTCATTTTTGGACCGGGTCAGGTGCGTTATTTTATTGTATTTGTTCCGAACCACCAGGTCCAACGGTACTTGCCCTTGACTAGAAGATACGATATTACATCAATTCAATATTCTTATTTTAGCCAAACTCTTTACATGAAAAAAATTGCTCAGTCGTTCATTTTTATAAATTTCATACCATTTTTGTGAATTCCAAAATATAAAAAAAAATATTTAAACTGATACTATTTTAAGTTACCAACGGTTCTAGCGGTCCGGTTGCAGAGGTGGTAGCTACGCTGGTCAGAATGGACGGGTGTTGAGACCAATCCCAACCGTCTCCCCGTACGCAGGGCTGGCTACCCTGCTGTGGGTGTAAAAAAAAGTCAAGGAAAATGTCAACATGGAAGGCCAAGAGCTATCGCGGTCAACGAAGCAGAAGATGATGTTTCACTCTTTATTAAAAAAATAATAAACACACTCACAATATTGAACCTAGCATTTGTTATGCTCAATGTTCATATTTAGACTGTTCACCATCAATTTCTATTTTTTTGCTCGGAACCGGATCCGGAACTGGATCCGGAATCGAATCCGGAATCGGTTTCAGGATCGGATCCGGAACCGGATTCGGAACCGGCTCCGGAACCAGATAGTTCCAATTCCGAGCGCCCATCACTACTAGGTGATAACACGAACTTTATTAAGCCATCAGATTGTGGGCTTATGCCGGTTATCCGCACGAGAAGAAGAAGTCCATGTTGAAGTTCGTCGCTACACGAGGAACTCGTTTTCTATTTGTCGATTGGATGCTAATGTACTCTGAATGGAAGGTTTCTCGTGTATCCAGCGAGTGCGGAAACCGATTCGTCAGTCCGATTTTGGCAACATCGTGAAGATGAGGTCGTCATCTTTGGTGCTTATTGCTATTCTCTTTACAGCTGCACTAGAGCATTGTGAGTTTTAATCAGTGAAACAATAATTCTTTACAAAACATCTTCAATGAATTCAAATTGTTACTGCAAGCCTTTCTTTCGACGTCAAAATTCACAATTTTATAAATTAATCGATGTCGTTGGCAGGTTTCGCTATACGTGGCAAGCTAATCGATGATGATGGATTGGTTCCAGAATCTTCAGCGCTGGTGTTAGTTAGTAATTTTAAAAAACAATGTGCTGGAACTTTAATCACGGAGAGCATCATTTTAGCACCTGCCCATTGTGTGAATAGGTAGGTAGTTATGAGCTAGGGGAGTGGTCGGGTGGTCTTCACACGGCAGGATCGGGGTTCAAATCCTATCCAGACCGTTTTCCCACACGCAGAGCTGTGACTGCTTTGCTACTGGTAAAACTAAGTGACAGAAAGCCAGAAATGGCAGGCCGAGGCCTCTCGTGGTTATAGTAGCAAAGAAGAAGAAGAAGGAGCTTGTCACTTTTAAATTTCTCAAAGCCTGTTTCTTTATTTTACAATCTTTTTAAATACTATTACAGCTCGGACTCGGTAACTGTTAAAATTCCAAACACGCCAGTTGTTTACGAGGAAGAGCAGCCATTAAATGTCAGTCAAGTGATTAAACATCCAAAATTTAATGAAGGAGACCAATGGTATAATATTGCTATACTGAAGCTAGAGAAACCAATCAAGTAATATAACTCATCTTTGATGTACTTCATATAATATATATAAATATATATATATATATATATATATATATATATATATATATATATATATATATATATATATATATATATAATACTTGTAATGCATTGTAAACGTTTCCTGTTTTTTTCCTTCCATAGACCAAGCACCTTAATACCGGCATGTCTATGGTTCGCGAACAATACGTTTTATTCAAAGCCACTGTTTACAGGATTGTCACGCAAGAAAAGTAAGTATTTCTTGAAAATAGTAATTTTATCGATTTATTATTCTCTTGCGGTATTGCTTTGTATTGCAGATCCATCATCAAATGTTTATACATATGACATGGTACAGTTAAAAAATTTTAAGCTATTGAATAACACGGAGTGCATATCATACGGACAACGCAAAGGATTATTGAGCGTGAATATGTCAGAAGTCCAGGGTTGCATTTGTTACAGGAAAATCATTACCGTAAGTTTTAAAAATCCTCAACCAGCACCAATCTTCGATTCAATTGTTCCAGCACTGTTTGTTGTGCTCAAAGCATAAGTATAGCAAAGAGTTTAATTTCAGTATGGACTCAATGATCGCATCGCTTTCGTAGAACCGGTCTTCGTACGACAGGATCGGGAACAAAATCCAAGTATGACGTGGTGTCATTAGGCCCGGAGTATCGCATTGCTCCGTCGTATACGACTAGTCGCACAAACTTTGTATAGGATTTAACGGATGAGATCGTGAAATCAAACTTTATCGATTATATATAGAGGCCGTTGGGTCTCTTAGACTTCATTTGTCTCTTAACTGTCCATGGTTACATATGTTGGCACAAACTATTGCGATTATGCCTTAACAATTGTGCTCTATATAGCTCTTGAAAAGGTAAAACAATTGTGGTAAAACGGTGGCTTTGTGGTTCGGCTGGATAGTGTCGACGACCTTCGTTGGCCAGTCGGTCAGCTCTCTCGTTTTCATCCGTACCGTATTGACCCGGAAACCAACAGAAACTATAGAGGCCAGGGGGTAAATGACGCGAAATGTCAAAAAGTTTTCGCCTTCTTCTTCTTTCCTGGCATTATAACACCTCGAGAGATCTCGGGCCTACCATTTCTGACTTTCTGGGCTGGAGATTTGAGCCCCGGTCATGCCGTGTGAAGATCGGCGCCACTGTCGCCTCGGCCACCGGACCGCCCCAAATTTCGCCAACTCGAGCTGAAATCAGGGAAAGATTTCGCTACTCTCTAGCCCTCTCTGTCACTTCCTATGCGTTGCCATGGTAGTTTTCGATTATGGAGAGAGAGAGATAGCATGACGTGCTCTAAACAACACGGCCCTGGTTAGAAAACCATCATCCTTTCTCGCTTTGGTAGGTTTACTGTTTTACTTAGATAGAGCGAGAAAGCATTACGATTTTGCTACCTGGGGGGTAGATGAACCGAGGTGTTTTGGCACTACGTTTAGGTCGAAAACTGTTTACAAACAACAGTATCGCACAATCAGGATGCGTTGGTGTTTCCAAGGCATTTCAAACAATACATTTTGTTTGTTAAAATGCTGCAAGGATCATCAAAATTCCTCACGCTAGCAGCTGGAGATGTTGTAGGATCCGGTAGCAGCAGCAGCAACAGGTAAAAAAACAGTAAACATTTCCTATCTTACCCTCGTAAACGTTCCCACAGCATTCTGTCAGCTCTGTTAGTTCAAATCCCATCCAGACCGTTTCCCCACACGCAGAGCTGTGACTGCTTTGCTACGGGTAACATCAAGTCACACAAAGTCAGCAATGGCAAACCGAAAGTGTTTCAAGTTTGTAGTGCCAATGTAGTAGAAGAATCAAACTGTCAGCCGACCGCATTCGTCAAATCCAACTCAAAGCTTGTATGACTACTCGTATACGACCGAACAATGACACCCGCCTAAGTGTAGTAAGTAGTGATGGGAATATCCCAGTTTTTCGGAAAGGAACAATGTAACGTTTCCTTCCATACAAGAAGTAACAAGTACCATAAGCACTTTTTGCATTTCTAGGGCTATTACACGTGGGCGGCTATTACTGATTGGCGTGGCTTTATAGGGCTATTACTGATGTACAAAGAGCTCCAAACTAGTTCTGAAGCATTTTTAGCTAAAATATGCAAGGCATCAGTTGTAGTGTGTTTGGAACGATTGAAATCAAGTAACTCACTGGGTATGGACTTAATTGTAATACATTTTAATCTTTTTTGTTTTCGTTACAGGAAAAATTTGAAGGATATTTGAATGTCAATTTAGTTTACGATAACCACGTTGTACCATATGCGATAGGATTGCTGTCCCATTACTTACGTGAAGGCAAATTTTCCATCGAAACGTTTGTTAAAATTTCCTATCTTACCGAATGGATAAAGGAAACATTTCGAGATCTAGGAGAAGAAGTCCCATTTTCGCTATTCGATCCACTGGCGTGTGCTGAACGATATTTAGAACAAAGGCAGAAGATCCAGGGCAACCTGCTGGTAAAGAAAATTGGCTCAGTAGAATACATGGTACAAATTCCAGATATTCCAGATAGCTCGCCATCAAACCAGACAGGCACGTGTGTAGGGGTGCTGATTAGAAGTGACGTCGTGGTGACGTTAGCGCAATGCGCTAATTATTTAATGTGAGTACTAGTATTGGACAATCAATTCTAAACTTATCTCTGGCAGTGTTGTACTAATCATTGTTGAAATGCTCCAGTTTTCTTTCTTCTAGGGTAATTTTGTCTGATTCTTCCTCCAAGAGCATTCGCGACGTTTTCATACATCCCGGGTATAAGGAAAACACATTTTACAACAATATTGCATTGCTGAAGCTTTCATCAGAAACGTCAATTACACCGGCCAGCATGTATTTCTACTCATTCGATAACGACAGTGTTGCGTTGCTCGGTTATAAAAAATTGTTCTTTTTCGAAGGTATTCTTCGTCGGTTATTATTTGACTTCCTCGCGATAGTAATGTTATTCACTATTTTTAACAGATTTAATCGAAACTATAGCCGAAGCTCAACAACTTTCCATTCTTTTTGACGATGATTGCAACCCAACCCAGGAGCAACGTTCCCGATTGGCTGAGGGACTGCAGGTGGAACACATGTGTCTCCGTAATGAGCATTACATTGTTCCGGGTAGCTGTGAAGCGAGGCCAGGATCTCCGGTAGTTTTATCGAGTGATATTGGAAGCGTGATAGGGTTATCCATGTCTGGGCGCTATTGTGGCTTTGGGGAACCAGCAATTGTCACTCTTTTTCATGATCACCTGGTTTGGATCAGTTCAGTGCTCGAATCTCCTCCAAAGGAGTGGTTTGTGTTCACCATTCCTGGCTTAAAGATGTCAGATGTATGTGTCTATCCAGAAGGCACAGTAGGAACATGTGTTTCACTAACAAGTTGTCCCAGCGTGCATCAGCGAGTGAAAAATAGTTTGCCAATCTTTTTCTGCACGGATAAATCAATCGTTTGTTGTCCGGAAGATAGTGCCACAGAGGTAGGTGAAAATTAAACTACATAGCCAGTTACATCAAGTTTAATCGTTCTTTACATGTTTTGTTTTGTTTTAGGATGATGTGGGATTTGCAATTTTTCGTTCTTAGACGAATTCTTCAGTGGACAGTGATAAAAAAAAACATTGTTCCGAATTCACATCATGGCCTGAATCAAGTGAATAAAGTATTCTTTCATTGCGAGCCAGGTAATTAATCTTGATTTATTTGCGAAAATTATCTTAGTGATAGTTTCTATACTTGCTCTGGGTAGAATATATCACCGGTTAAGTATATCGTGAGATTTATGGAGCAAACAATGCTTCTAGAAACTGGGCAAAAACTGGGCTACTGTCGCGGTGGGAAAAGCGCCAACAGTCTAGGGCCGCTTTTAGGCTTATTTCGTATAATGAAGAACAAATTCCGTCAACAGGAAGCCTTCTCGAATCTTTCACCGATATTTTGAATAGCTGATTAAGCACCCGCCGAACATTGCCTTGTTTGTCTGACATGTCCGATGGTGCGTACGGCACAGCCTACATACAACTGTCAACTGGGTCTACGAAATATCGCTGCATAATTTGTCACCTGGGCCGCCATGTTTTCGCTTGCGATTGGTTTTAGAACATCGCTTCGCTTTTAGTACATCTGCTTGCGTTCTGTTGACAATAATTGCTATCCGAGAACAGGCAAGGTTAGCGCGTACATCAAAGATTGATATCGTTTATCACTGCAGCCAAGCAAGCTGCTGGCATAAATTGGCGATTCCAACCAACTTCTGCAGCGAAAGATTGTTGGCGAACGGTTGTGCGTTTTCGTCGTCTGTCAAAACAATCGCGTCGTCATCCTGTGAGCTGGTATTCGTGTTGTTTACGTTTTCACACACAAAACAAAATCGGCAGACCCTCGGCTAGCGGCAATAGCGCAGCGCATCAACCCAAAACGGCAAAACGGCTGCGAAACAACCAACCAACCAGTGCGCCGGGAGTAAACACAGCGCTGACACAACGAAGAAGACCGAAACAATATACCGTTAATCCGCGCACGGTCGCGACCGCGTCTTTGTTCCCCGCTCAGAACGAGGCCATTGCACAAGTGTTGTACACAACACCCCCCCCCCCCCCTTTGCCCAATAGCTGGAAAAGAAAGGGGGAAAGGGGAGTGAGAGTGGCGACTGGAGGGAAGCAACAGTTGGCATTGTTGGTGTTTGGGGGCTGTCATCATCCGGCTTTGTCCTCCTTGCAGCAGAAGAAAGTGGGTTGCTCGATGCTGCCGCTGGTTTTACACGTACGCGAACAGCAAACGAAGGCACAACGCTGAATGTAGCTTGCAGCTCGACACCGGGCACAGGGGGTTTGAGAAAGTGTGCAGAGCATCCGGAAGATGGACTACGTCTATATGACCGGTGGTGATCCCGGGAATCCGCGCGCCGAAGACATCATTACGCTAACAAGTAGATATCGCCCACTCACCACCCTTCGTTTGTCACCGCAAATGTTAACGCTGTCTTCTTTCTCTCTTTTCCATCCTACCGAAAGTGTACGAGAACGATCCGGCCGGCGCAGGGCAGGAGTATGCGGAAGCGCCAGAGTACGGTGCATTTAACATCGGTTCCTCGGAGGCCGAATACATCGAGCACGGTATGATCTTGGCGGATGGAGGCGAACGATTCGGCGTGTCTACCGTCTGCTTCGACACGCAGGAGGAGCTTATCTGGATGGGCAACCAGGGCGGTCACGTTACGTCCTACTACGGTAGCGCAATGCAGAAGTACACCTCGTTCCAGGTACACCAGAACGAAGTTGTCCGGCAGATAGCGACGATCGATGCGGGCATTCTGGCGCTCACGCCCACCAGCCTACGGCACCAGATTCGACGCGGTTTGCCGAAGTTTACGTTTCGATCGGAGCGGATGGTCGATATGGTGTGCATGATTGAGCACGCGCCCGCCCGTCTACTGATGGGCGGCCATCAGAGTGATCTGATCGAGCTTGATCTCGCGACGGCTACGGAGCTAACGTGCGTTGTGGCGGGTGTGAACGGGTGTGCCATCTTGCGACGCCATTCCCGGTATCTGTGTGCCGGCGATGCCTACGGAAAGGTGACACTGCTCGATCCGAACAGCCTGTCGATCGAGCACGAGCTACCGACCCACTCGGGCAGCCTCTCGGATTTTGACGTGCAAGGCAACTATCTTATATCGTGCGGGTTGAGCGGTCGCCAGGGCAACCTTACCATCGACCGCTTTTTGATGGTGTACGATATGCGCATGCTGCGATTGGTATCCCCCATTCAGGTGTTGGTCGAGCCGCAGCTGCTGCGCTTCCTGCCGTCGCACTACTCCCGGCTAGCCGTGGTATCGCCGCACGGACAGCTGCAGCTGGTCGACACGGTCGAGCTGAGCGAACCGCGGGTGTGCATGTTCCAGATCAATACCAGCGGGTCCCAGTGCCTTTCGTTTGACATCAGCTCCACCAGCCAGGCGATGGCGTTCGGCGATCAATCCGGCCACATCAATCTGATTTCGGCTGCCAAAATCAACACGCCCACGCTGCAGTTCAATCCGTACTCGCGGGACACCGAGTTTGCGGACACGGTCGAACCGGCGACACCGTTCGTACCGATCACGGACACCAACTTCCCGCTGTCGTCGGTGCTGCTGCCCCACCTAACTACCGGCGAGCGTTGGCTAAGCGATTGGCCACCGTGGATGAATGCGTACGAGCATTGGCGAGCGAAACCGATCGACCCGGTCGTAATCGGCACGATGAAGATGCAGGGACCGATAGGGTACGCGCCCAATCCGAGGACGGGCCTGCGCAACCAAATACCCTACCTGCTGGATGGATCGAATGGCACTTTGGCTACCGGGTCGGTGGCCTCCACCGCGCACGGTGCCTCGTCCACCAAGGGCGGCAACGGTGCGGAGCAGCAAGGCATCAAGCTGGTGCCCCGCCGGTACCGCAAGGTGGAGGTAAAGTACAGCAAGCTCGGCACCCAAGACTTTGACTTCGAGCACTACAACCAGACGGGCTTCGTCGGGCTCGAGGCAAACCTGCCCAACGCGTACTGTAACGCGATGCTGCAGGTGCTGTACTTTATCATTCCACTGCACAAAGCCATCCTGGCCCACTGCTGCACGAAGGAGTTTTGCCTGTCGTGCGAGCTTGGCTTTCTCTTCCACATGCTCAACGTCGGCAGCTCCAGCTCACCGTGCCAGGCAAGCAACTTTCTGCGCTCCTTCCGCACCGTGCCGGAAGCGGCCGCCCTCGGCCTAATCCTGTCGTCCAACAGCGCGAATGTGAACCTGATCAGCCTCATCCAGAACTGGAACCGGTTCGTGCTGCACCAGATCCACTCCGAGCTGCTCGACGCGATGAAGCAGAGCGAAACGATGCACTTTTACGAGCACGGCCAGCAGCCACCGGCACCACATCACAGCGCCACGCCGGAGCAGGACAGTGTGCAAAAGTTTCAGATTTGCAACCTCGGCAGTGGCAAATCGACGGCCGCCACCCATCCACCCACAGCGACGGCCCGGGAAGAATCGGAAATTGGACGACTGTTCGGCACGCAGCAGCAAACGACCCACCGCTGCAACAAATGCAACACGACGCGCGTCAAGGACAACGTGCTGCTCGTCTGCAGCTTGCTCTACCCAACCACCACGACCAACAACGTGGAGGGCACCTTCGGCACGATTCTAAAACACTCGCTCGGGGTGGAAAAAACGACCCCCGCCTGGTGCGAAACGTGCAACAAGTTTACCCCGACGAATCAAAAATCGCGCGTCACCGACCTGCCGGCGATACTTTCCATCAACTGCGGTCTGGACAACGAGAAAGAGCTGGAGTATCTGAAGCGTCAAATGTCACGCTCGACCGGTGCCCAATCTTCGCCCAGTCCGTCGG
Source organism: Anopheles stephensi (assembly GCF_013141755.1). Classification (NCBI taxonomy): domain Eukaryota; kingdom Metazoa; phylum Arthropoda; class Insecta; order Diptera; family Culicidae; genus Anopheles; species Anopheles stephensi. Next base: position 29,674,608 of record NC_050202.1, on the reverse strand, counting down.
GCCCGAGTGCGGCGACCGTGGCGGGCGCGACCACCACTGTCGACCAGTCGACGGTCACATTTAACGGTTCCGGCACGGGCACAAAGATGTGCCGGTACGGCACGAACTGTTCGCGAGTCGATTGTCACTTTGCTCATCCAAGGTATGCCCGTATACTGTATGCTCTTGATGTAAGGCGCTTTGTTTAATGCTTGCTCTTGATCCATTGTAGGAAATCATCTCCGTGCGTTATATCGGCCGCGACGCCCACCGCTAGCTCGGCTGCAGCAACGCACGGCATGCAAAAGTCCTGGTTTCCGCTCAGCTTCCAGATGTCGCTCGACGAGCAGCAGAATCTTGATATTAGCTCGCTGCGTACCGCTTCGAACGGCGAGCCCGTACTGCCGAACGCTGCCACAGAACCGGCAACGTCTGGGGATGCAGAGCAGAAGGAGGAAAAGCCCACGAATGGTATGCTTTTAAAAGTGGCTCTGATTTGTGCCATACGTTTATGCTTTAGAAAGACTTGTTAAACATACTTGACTTCATCGATGCTATGTCGGAGAAGGCATAGTTTTGCAAACTGATCATTTTTTTTTTTGTTGGACAAAGATGATCCTCCATTTGAAATTTCTGAGCGAAGGACACCAAAGCACCCGCCATTTCCGAGGTGACCTGCTGTGGGAATAAGGTTGGGGATCTGGTCAGTTACCAGCCAGAGGTCCTCTCGCGATGGGCTCAGTACTTTGATGAATTGCTAAACGATCAGTTCAACGAACAGCTAGAGGCTCCACTAGCAGATGATATCATGCTACTGCCACCTAGCATTGATGAAACACGAATGCCCATCCGTCGGCTCAAGAACAACAAGGCACCAGGCACCGTCGGATTAGTAGCCAAACTGATCAGAAACGGTGGTGCAGCACTCGCACAGGAAATCCATCAAATTATTACTGAGGTATGGGATAGCGAATCGATGCCGTGTGATTGGAATCTTGGCATCATCTATCCCATATACAAGAAGGGAGATAGGCTAGAGTGCAGCAATTACAGGGGTATTACGGTGTTGAATACCGCCTACAAGATCTTCTCCCTAATCTTACAAGATCGACTTATTCCATCCGTCGAAGAGATAGCTGGAATCAACCACTGACAAGATCTTCACGATGCGGCAAATCTTGGAGAAGATGGCGGAGCAGCAGCTCCACTACTACCAACTCTTCATTGATTTTAAAGCCGCATATGACAGCATAGCCAGGGTAAAACTGTACGACGCAATGAGCCCTTTTGGAATCCCGGCCAAGCTTACCAGGCTTGTACGAATGACAATCGGACGAATGATTTACGCAGAGGTGATGTACAGATAGGTGACCGCACCTTCGAAGTCGTCCAAAACTTCACCTATCTGGGGGCAAAAGTCAGCAGCGACAACAACATTGATGTTGAGTTACGCGCAAGGGTGCTGGCTGCCAACCGGTCATACTACAGCCTGAGGAAACATCTCCACTCTAAGTACCTGTCGCGACGGACGAAGCTGGGACTGTACAGAACATTTAAAGTCCCAGTACTCACATACGCCTCTGAGACATGGACTCTGTCCAAAACTGAAAAAAAATCCTCATAGCCGCGTTCGAGAGGAAGATGCTCAGAAGGATTTGTGGCCTCGTACCTGTGGAAGGACAATTGAGGAGCCGTTACAATGACGTGCTCTACGATGATCTCACCATCGTTAAGCGAATTAGCGAATTAGACTCACCAGGCTCCGGCGGTCTGGTCACGTCATGATAATGACACCGGACGACCCAGCCCGCAAAGTCCTTTTAAGCCGTCCGCACGGACAGAGGAGGCGTGGTAGGCCCAAATTGAGATGGAATGATGGCGTTGATGGGTCCGCTAGAACCCATTGTAGCGCCTGATAAATAAGTAAGTAAGGTGCTACGAACTAGCTTGATCTTGAGAATGAATCACGAGCTAGTCGAGCTGATCGGCAATGCAGACATCCTGACGGTTGCCAACGCCGGAAGGATACGCTGGTTGGGGCACGTGATGAGGATGCCGGACTCCTTACATGGCCTACGAGGAATAGTGATGGAGGAAATAACCACGCAGTAACGTGAATTAAATCAGAGTGAATTAGTTGGAGAAGTTGGAGTAAATCGTAGGTGGTCCAAGAAGGTGCTTGTCGCCGACCCGTTCGGCACGAGGCGTAGAGGAGCACATCGAGCTCGTTAGCTGGATCAAGTGGAGTCAGACCTGAAGAAGACCTCCGGTTGGAAGGGGGCCGCCATTCGTAGCGTTTACGGATAAAATTGTTCCTCGACTGTATTGAATTTGATTAATAAGTTAAATAGTTGTTTGGATCATTGCGGTTACGTTGCAAATCAGCCTTGCTTGCTCCATCGGTGCTCCCCGTATCGCTAACCATGTCGCGCGCTTTTTATTTCGCAGACCACCCGGACGATCCTGCACCGATGCAAAAGATCACCAAAACCTACAACCTGTCAGCCGTGGTGTGCTACATCAACGATGGTTCCCAGCGCAATCTGGTGTCGCTCGTCCACGTCCCGGCCTGCTACCAGGAGCTGAAGCAACCGGGCGATGCCAACCCGATGGGAAGTTGGTACATTTTCAACGATTTTAGCATTTCCCCGGTACCGGTACAGGAAGCGGTGTGGTTCACGCTCGACTGGAAGGTACCGTGCGTGCTGTTCTACACTAGCAGCGAGCTGGCCGCAGAGCAGAGCCGCCTCGGGTTAGGTTTTGGCAGCGAGCACCTTACGCACTACGTTAATCCCTTCACGACCGATCTGTACGAGGAGGAGGGTGCCGATGATGGGCGCAGTAGTGGCCGTACTCCGGACGATGGTAACGATACGATCGGTAACGAGGGCGCCGATTGCAACGAAAACCACCACCCGGAGGCCGGTGATACGGGACCGGCGATCCTGTTTAAACCGCTGGGACGCAACGAGCATTTCCAGGCCGGCGATCTGGTCGCGATGGATGCCGAGTTCGTGACGCTCAACCCGGAGGAGAGCGAGATTCGGTCGGACGGCAAGATGTCCACCGTGAAGCCGAGCCACATGAGCGTCGCGCGCATCACGTGCATACGCGGCCAGGGCGAGTACGAAGGCGTCCCGTTCATGGACGATTACATCTCCACCCAGGAGCAGGTGGTGGACTATCTGACCAAGTTTTCCGGCATCAAGCCGGGCGATCTGGATGCGAACTTTAGCAACAAGCGGCTAACCACGCTGAAGAACTCGTACCAGAAGCTGCGCTTTCTCGTCGACACCGGCGTCAAGTTTGTGGGGCACGGGCTGCGGAACGATTTTCGCGTCATCAACATCATCGTGCCGCCGGCGCAGGTCGTCGATACGGTGCATCTGTTCCATCTGCCCCACCACCGGATGGTGTCGCTCCGCTTTCTGGCCTGGCAGTTTCTGGGCATCAAGATACAGTCGGAAACGCACGATTCGATCGAGGATGCGCGGACGGCGCTGCACCTGTACAAACACTACCTGCGGCTGATGGAGAAGGACGAGTTTACGCACGCCCTATCGACGCTGTACGAAACGGGCAAGAAGCTGCAGTGGAAGGTGCCGGACTAACGGTAAGCTGCACGCGCTGGCAAAATATCCGGCCACATCTCTCTCTCACGAGTTCGATTTATTCACATTTACAAGATTTGTCTTCTTTTTCAGTTGTTCATTGCAGACGATTAAGTCGATGGCCGAATGGGCGGGCATATTTGTTGAGATTATGAAACCCGTTGTTGTGTGAGATGAGAAGTGGTTTGAACTAACTGTGTACAATAGGCAAACAATAGAAAATACTTTTTTAGAATAATAGCCGTGAATCTCCTCTCTCTCTCTACATTCGTGCGATTGTGTTTTCTACGGTTACAGCTTTCGTCGCCTTTTTATATTCTCGAGTTTAAAATTGCTCTTTCGCTTTTCGCTTCAACATAGATTTCATGTATCGTTGTTACGTTCTTATGGACATTTTACATCTATTTTTTTTGGCTCTGTGGGTGGACGTACGTGTAAGCGGTGGGAAGGGACACAGCTGTCAGCAGGATGTTGGGGAAAGAAGGATGGTTGGGGAAAGAAGGTCCATGACGATCCTCATGTTTAACCAAACCCAGCAGCTGGCACCGCTCAGAATAAGATAGCGCGGGAGTTGTTCAGTAAACACCTGACCGACTGTTCCAGTGTACTTCACCTGCAGCCTCTCCAACCTATTCCATAGCGGTGAGGCCCAGCTGATAGCTCAACTCGGCGACCGAGTTAAGATGAGGCTCACACAAATTGCAGGGACACATCGTCGGCGTACAATAGACATCCATTTTGAAGGGAAGCGATCTAATGCGGTCGGTGATGTAACCCCTGATTTGCTGATGAGCGGGTCTGAGAGAACCTCCTTCAATCCTTACGATCCTCCAGAAGGGAACAGAACCAGAGGAGGTCCACCAAAACCCATTCGCACGAGCTTTTCCACGAGGTCGATCATTATGAGAACATGAGGTTCTTCAGGCTGGAGGATACGCGTCTAGGATGGAATTAACCAGAATAGATAGCAGGTCTCGAGGACTTGAGACACTGCACAAAAGGATGAGGAGGAGATGCCTCGATAATTCGTGGGGGATGTGTTGTGCTGCTTGCTTCTGAAGTGGTTCGTTACTTAAGCGACAGAAAAGCCAACCGATGGGCAATGGCGGATCAACCTTGGAGATGACGGTGCGGCCGCTCGGGGCCTCGTCGACGAGAGAAACTTTGTTGCAATCACAATTACAGGGAGGCTTCCAAATATCTTGACCCACCACTGGTGATAGGTGGGAAATATAACTAAAACTATCTTTTTTTGTGGGAAATTATCATCAGGACGGCAGCACGGGAGGAGTCCTCAGGGTCCTATTCATTACCAAGTCATTAAGTTCCACAAATCAGCTGCCGCCATTCCCACCATCATGAATGACACGTGCTAAGCCGTGTCTTTCTCTTCTTATAAGGTCATGGCTGCCATTTCTCACTGCGGTGGAGCTGGTCCGGGTGTGATTTGAACCCCGATCCTGTCGTGCTAAGCCTTACTAAGGATCAATTGACACTGATGAGAAGTCGGTACAACTTAGCCTTTAAAAGCCCACCGTGGCAGGACCTTCTGACTCCTTTATGGTTTCATACGATAGACTTCTTCTTTTACTTCCTAGAGCACTACAACCTGTAAAGTCTCGCATTTCTGTGACTTGATTTTACCCGTAGCAAGGTAGTCAGCCCTGCGTATGGGGATTTGAACCCCGAGGTCCTGCCGTATGAAGACCGTCGCGGTTAGCGCCTCAGATAGACAGTCGATAAAAACATTCCTCATTTAACTTAGCCTACTTAGAGAAATCAGATTTAGCTTATCGAATGTAGTGTGTGTACCCTTAACCTAATACTGTTGCAGTTAGTTCGCTTACAAGTGTTTGCCTCTATAATCTCATTCTCATGTAACAGTGCGTTTTGCTCTTTGGATTCATCAATTCCTTTCGTTTGGTTTGGTCTTATGGTTCGTAAATTGTATGACTGTTTTTTTTTTCTTCTAAAAATATTCATTTCTTAGCGTTGTAAAGATTGAAAATAGATTCCTTTTTCGACTTAAACCTTTTACACTTTAAAGTTTGCGGCAAAAGATCGTGCAGTCAACAGGTGTGTGTGTGTTAAGCTCTAAAATCTTACACATGAGATCACATCGAACAGTTCAGTATAGTCGTACAAACTTTGCGCGACAATCGCGACCAAACCCTTCTTACACACTAAAGCCTTCTAAGCGATTGAAAGTAGAGATGAAAGTTTACGGTTGGCTACCGCTTCTTCCCTAATGCCGATGCAGCATCCGGACACGTCTTCGCACTTCCGGCGATGAACCATTGCCGGCCGTCCCGACCGGATCCAGCACGTCCCAGAACGAATCTACCGACGTTCGACGCCCGAACGGTACTACGTTCGGTGCTGGAGCAGTGAACGTCGTCGTGCCTCCGCTTGCTGGCATTACCACCACCTGCCCGCGCATCAGGGTCGGCACCGACTGTCTTCTCAGCAACGGTCCTGGGCCAGACTTTCCCGGCAGTAGTGTCATCGGTCCGGTGGCGGGTGTGTTTTCCTCCCGGCGTGCGAACGTTCCTGCAAACGGCGGTACGGCTGACTCATCGATCGAGCGCTGAACACTCATCGACGGTTGCGAGTAGTGTTGCTTCATCATGCGGAACTGCTTTTGCTTTTCCCTTATCAACGCTTGATAGTTTTGCAACGATAAGCGCCGCTGGGCGTCCTCCGGCCGGTTGCGACCGCTCCCGGTCAGGTGCTTCGCTATGTCGACACCGGCCGCTAGCACCAGCACTAGCAGCACCGACAGAAACACGTAGATGGATGAGTTTGGCCCTGCACCGTCCGTAGGCGGCTGCTCCAGATCCTTTTTCCTGCCCAGCTCACCCAGCGCTGTGCGCTTGTAGTGTAGCGCTTCGGGTCCTTCCAGCGATCGGCGGGGCACGTTTCGGTCGGGCGAGAACACAAAGAACACCTCCACATCGAGACACCGTCCCGGGTACTGTTTGGAGCGATCGTTCAGCTCCTCCAGGTAGGCAAGATCGAAGAAAAGCTCATCCTCTGCCCCTTCGAAGGGTGTTGTGTGGGGCAGCCTGCTGTTAACGGCACGCTTCAGCTTGGCGGTGGGCCCGCGCAACGATGCGTCCCGGTCGCGGTTCACATGGACACGGTTTTTGTAGAAGTTAAGCACGAAAACGAAAATCAAAAACGTTACACACGAGTACAGGTGTTTGTACGCGGTCGACATGCTGCCAGTTCCATCGAGCGTGTGCGGGATAGTAACGGGGGAGCACTTGCAGGTGCCCAAGCTGCAATCGATCCCACGTTTGGACCGAAAAATCGATATCGGTTCGTTACTGATAAGCGAGCGATTGGTACTGCTTGCTGCTGCTTCGGCCTTCGGCGGAAGGTCGCTACAATGAAAACTGTCTCTCGCGTGAGGGCCTAGTATGTGTCTGTTTGTGTTTTCGCTTTTTTTTTCTACAGGGAATCGAGCGTCGAGTACATACAGGTGGTTGTTGCACCACCACCAGTATCGGTCATTGGTCAGCGCTGCTGCTCTTTCCGTTCGCTCGCCAAGGAGCAGCGTTTTGTTTTTGGTCGAGCGCAACATGCTTTTCCCCTTCGGAAAACTCTTTTTCCCCACATTGGGACAGCAACAGCAGGGGGCATGCGCAAAATAATCCGCTACCGACGGTTCAGTTTAAATAGATTTGAGTTTTGGGTCAGCGCCATCGCACATTCCTTCTAACCGCTCGCAGGATCTGATTTATTTTCCCTTCGAAAGGAAAACCCCCGTAAGCACAGTAAGCGATTTTGTTTACGAAGAGAAAACTTACGATTGCTGTGAGCCTGCAGCGTTACAACACATGTTCAGCAAACAAACAGAAATGCCGCCAAACGGCAAAACGTCATCGTTGCAACACAGACGGAGCACTATGGAACGATAATGGTCATAGGTGCTATGCCAAAAATACATCCATAATTTACGACGATAAAAGATTACAACCGGTAATGACAGACTGACTTATTGCCGATGATCAACACTGATAACTACCAGCAGAATGTGCAATATCTGTGCGAAATAAACGTTGACCCGTTCGAAACCGTGGAATACATAACGTTATTTAAAAAAATATTTGAACAATTCTGATCCATTCTGTCCCACCGTGCACGCACAGTATTCAACCGGCGATTATAAACAGCTGCAACCAGAGTTGAGTAAAAGGAGCAAAGGAAAAGAAGAAACATGGGAGAAGAAAAGGGGCTTTATTTACCTGGCGCATCGCGTCTTGTTTTTTTCCCTACGTCCGCACGCTTAACGCGCATCGCTCGCGTTTGTGTGCTTTTGCATATTTATCGTGTGTAAAGAAAGAAGAAAAGATTCACGTATTAGTGCGCGATAAAACCCGATTATCACAGCTGCGACATCATTCGAGAAGGAATGTCACGGAAGTGTTGTAATGAATTTTATTAAACCCGCTCAGCCAGCCTGCTGTTTTTCACGCCAGCTGCATCGATCCCGTTAGCATTATTGCGCCTTCGATGGTGCATTGTCAAAAAAAAGCATAACAAACGGTCAACGGATGGTGTTTCCACATCGTCGCCTGTCCAGCGAACGCAGCCAAACACAGTGTGTAGGTGCACTTTGATTCAGCTAATGCACCACAAGCACAAGCACGGCTCACCCACGCAAGCGCATACACAACCACGGATCGCATCGCTGGTTGTGTGGTGAGTGTGTGTCACGAAATTCGACATCCATCCAGTGCACCCGTTCGTGACCCAGTTCGAAGTGAGGTGTTTTTGCTGGGAAGTACCAGCACCAAAACCATGGCTTCTTCCATTCACGAGAAAGATCCAACGAACGGTAACGGAATAGCCGGTATGCCAGGAGCAGCAGCAGCAGCAGCAGCAGTGGCAGCGTCACACTGGTACGGGAATGGAACGAAGGGCACAGACCTGCAGCGTCCCCGGAGGCTATCGTTCAACGGGTCCGATATGGAGCTTTCCGACCTGAAGTGTGATTCCAGTGAACAGCAGAGAGCACGGTCCGAGCAGGAGAAAAATGCCATCGATACGAAACAAACGCTGGTGCTGCTGGCCGTCGCCACAACGCTTGCGGTTTCCATCAAATATCTACTTCCGTCCCTCGATTTAGGTTGGTATGGGTGCGGGCAAAAGCGGTTTCCCGTAACTTCATTCACCGTTTTGGCGTGTGGTTTGGGGATGGTGATTGGGAAACTATTTACACACACACACACACACGACGGTGTCCATCCCTTGCCTTGTGCATGCACTCCTCTTCTTCCCTTAACGAACGTTTGGACGCACGATTTGTTTGTTTGCATTGAACAAATGCCTGTGCTGTTCCGTCGAGAGGGTTTTGATGAAATCATCAGCTTCCCCACCAGAACGACCAACGTTGCCAGCACGCGTCGCCCTCACCTAATCATGGCTTTATAAATAACCGCATCGAACAGACGTGGTTAATACACGCTCGGTTTGCGTTCGCTAATACGATTGAATCACCGTTTCGTTTTCCCCTAAAAAAGGAAAACCATTTAACAATTGCTTCCTTATTCGGCGCATCCACAGCATCGTATCGATCGATCGGGTCCAGTGTCGTCGTAGTGGCGGACAATGTGTGGCAAGACTTTTTGGACCGTTGCACCCGCCTGAGGCCACCGGCACTCTCGTGGAAGATGGAGCATGTGCTGCAGCAAATAGAGAGCGCATCCCACGCGCTGTATGCGGTCGCGTTTGGGCTGCTGCTTTCGTCCTTTACCTGGTACATCATCTATCTGGACAGCAGCATTCCGGGGGTGAATCCTCCGACTCCATTTTCCGCTTCCAAGAAACGGTAAGGATCACGCCTGCAATAGAAATAGAGAAATTATTTAATCAAACCCCGTCTCTCTCTTTCCAATTGCAGCTATCGTGGCGGACCCTCCAGCAAGGAACGCCGCTTTCACTTACCGTACATAACGGCCCTGTTGAGCGGAGTGGTGGGATTTTTAATTGTCCTTTTGGTAAATGAGTAAGTGGCCCGCATTTCCAGCGATGGAAAATGGACACACGCCAACACACTTCCGAAAAGTGCCTCGAAACGTGCAACTATAGGGCAGAGGGCTAGTTGTGAACAGTGCTTTTTCGCATTCCGGCTTACACTTCCTGTTCATGTTTTCGATCGGGTTTTTACACGCGCTTTGTGCACAAAAAAAAAACGGCAGCAGCATAGTTTTGTATTTATTTTAGATTAATTTTATGTACACTAACAGTTACGCTTGCGTTATCGTTCCAACGGTGGACGATGGGAAATTAACGTGTATTTTTGGAAAACGGATCGGGTGTGTGAGAAAGTGAGGAAACTGAATTCATTTGTTTATAATCAACTAATTCAGATATGTGTATGCTAGAGTTCTTTTCTAGTATTTTTTTATCCAGTTTTTTTACAATTGCATCGCATTAGTACAAATAATTATCTTATTTGTTTTTTCACTACCAAAATATGTTTCCATCGTGCTCGAATTCGAATTAAATAAATTAATTAAAAAAAAACTAAAAGCACTTAGCAATATGGTCATATATGGTCCTAACGTCTCACCTTAGTAGTGAATGCGCTGACCGTTTGCAATCGCAAGATTGCCCGATCGTACTGCTCCGTAGTACGACCGATTTTCAGTATCTGCAACCGGCTTCCCACTGGTTGAAGCCGTCCGACACAACGCACCAGATCACCCACCGCTAAGGGTGGCAAGTCAAGGTCAATCTCATAGAAAACGCCCTGCATCACCGGCCCTTGATTTCGGTTGCGTAAAAGTATAATCTTCTCCTTCATCCTTGTGCCAGGCTTGATGCTTACCACGTTGGCAACGGTTTCCAGTAGCAACGGAAGTCTACCTTGTTCACGGATCGTCTTCTGCAGGTGTTCGATCGTTCCGGAGATGATGCGAAGGGAGGCTTTCGATTCCTGCACACTGGCAGAAACGTCTGGGTTGGATGTTGCGCAGGAAGTGTTTGCTTTTGGGATGTTTGCTGATGCGTGTTTGCTAAACTTCGATGCACCGCCACCATGCTCTGCAGGAAGTTTTCGTTTTTCATGCAATGTACCGGTGCCACTCGGGAGATGAAACGAGTCATTCAAGCTAGCGGATACTCCGGAGCGGTGAAAGCTTTTTAACCCTGTTGCAGCCATGCCCGTGGAGGAGCTCGCATATTTTTTGCTGTTAGTAGCGTTGGCGAGTGAAATTTTCCGTTTCATAGAGGATGATGTGGACAAGTTTGAATTGAAGCTACAATCCAAAAAGGAACCGTTCAACAATTGTGATGTGTTTAGATTCTGTCTGGAAGAAGGTCCTTGCTGGTGAAACTGTGTACTTTCAGCAAATGCCACACTACCATTCGATCGGAATGCAACGTTTGCTGGAAACGACATCACGAACTGCTTGGGAGGCACGTTCGCAGAGCGGTTACTCTGTTCCGGCTCGCGAAACGAGCTCATGATGGACGGGGTTTCGAGTATTGCTGCCGACATGGGAAACCGTGGCCCGTTTTTGGGCGGTGCCGGAGTTTGAGGACACGATCGATTGTTGTACATTGTTGTAGCTGAAAGGAAAGAAAATATTAGTGGCAAGTTGCTTTTAGCTACAGTAGAACTCACTTTTCCGATAGGACATCGCTGTGTACGTTTTACAATAAACAGGATTGCTGTGATGTGCAGAAGCACATTTCTGCCCAACGGATATCTACACGGCCCAAATGATGGGCATTGTTTGAAAACTGTACTAAACCGGTAGAATGACCCATTTTGTACTAAAAACTTTAGGAATTATTAAAACATGATAAGAAGGAAAGGAATTAGTTTGAGGTACTTACTGTAGCGATAGGAAATATAGAAAAATGTTTTTAAGTCGAAAAATTTATCTAAATCAGTGTAAAATAAAAGCAGCAAGCAAAAATGTACCGCTTCTAAGATAAAATCCGTTGACTACCGAACCCGCAAGCATAAACAAAACATTCGCAACTGTCAACGTACTAACACACACGTACAAACAAAACGAAAACACAACATTTTTCAATATAGAAAAGGTGTACGGGCCTAGAAGTCGAAAAGTTACACAAAATTGTACACCTTTTAACGTGGTTTAGGGCAAGCGTTGTGCGTTTATTAAGTAGTTAAGATTACATTCCATTCGCCAGTAGAAAAAGATCGTTCGAACTGTAGCTATCGGTTGCTTGCGGTCTGTGAACATGTGAACGCAACTAGCTTAATCCTAATCATTAATATAGCCAAAGGAAGAAAATGAGAATAAATTACACAATGAAAGCTATGGATTAAGTGAAACTATCCACTGTAAGTATCATCAAGCAGAACGTTTCGATCGGCCCAAACGGGTTGCGTGCTATTGATTGCTTTCCACAATGTTGTACTACAATCTTTGTTTATTTAGGCGGCGGTTCTGCGATTGTTCAATTGTTCGAGAGCTCTGTTGATAGTAGTGTGCCGATCGAGCAAGCGAGATTTGGCTGCATTTCTGGTTCTATAAGGTTGCGACACAAACAAAAAAAAAACACCAGTCTCAAGATGCTAACACACAAGAACAATCAAGGCGGACGAAAGAAAATGCAGGTTGCATTTGTCATACGGGACGCGGAAGAGAAGCGGCACCGGAATGGGGTGAACGCGCTGCAGCTGGACACTATTAACGGGCGGCTCTATTCGGCTGGCAGGGACGCTATCATTCGGCTATGGAACTCGACGCAAACTACCTCCTCCGAGCCGTACATTCAAAGCATGGAGCACCATAATGATTGGGTGAATGATATCGTGTTGTGCTGTGGCGGTCGTAACTGTACGTACCGGGAACCGGGTTGGGTAGCCCTAGTTTACGCGGTGAGTTGTTCTAACTGGGTTGTTTCCCCTTGCTTTTCCCCGATTACTCACAGTGATCAGTGCAAGCTGTGATACCACAGTGAAGGTTTGGAATGCACACAAAGGTTTCTGCATGTCGACCTTGCGTACGCACAGGGATTACGTACAGGCGCTGGCGTATGCGAAGGATCGGGAGCAGGTTGCCAGCGCTGGATTGGATAAGGCAATTTTCCTGTGGGACGTCAACACACTAACAGCATTAACTGCCTCCAACAACACAGTAACAAGTAATGAGAGTGGAAAGCGTTTGTTTGCTTAAATGTTTCCAATATTGTATAACCCATTTTTGTCCGTTCGTTTAAACCTTCCAGCGTCCAGTATATCGGGATCGAAAGATTCAATCTACAGCTTAGCAATGAACCCATCCGGAACGATCATTGTGAGCGGATCGACAGAAAACACGCTCCGCATTTGGGACCCACGCACCTGCAACAAGATAGCGAAGCTAAAAGGGCACACGGAAAACGTAAAGGCACTGATTGTGTCCGAAGATGGCACGCAGGTCGTGTCGGGCAGCTCGGACGGGAAGATCAAGCTGTGGAGCATCGGGCAGCAGCGTTGCATTCAAACAATAAGCGTGCATTCCGAAGGCGTCTGGTGCTTGCTGATGACCGACGGCTTTTCACACGTCATCTCCGGAAGCCGGGATCGTAAAATCATTATGACGGAACTGCGCAATCCCGCCAACAGTGTGCTGATCTGCGAAGAGCAAGCGCCCGTCCTGAGCATGTGCTACAACATTGACCAGACCGGCGTGTGGGCGACGACCTGGAACTCGGACATACGCTGCTGGAAGCTGCATAAGACGGATAAGCTGTGCAACTACAGCTACTCCAACAGTTGCAGTAGCATCAACAATGGTAGCGGCGATGCTGTATCCGCTCCGGTTGCTGCCACACCAGCCGCTAACAGTAGGCCGGCAACGGCCAGCGTACCAGCGGGAAGCGTGCCGGCTAACCCAGGCAAAGGATACGAGGTGGCCTGCATTAAAGGGGGAGCCGCTATTAAGCGATACCACGTGCTAAACGACAAGCGGTTTATGCTCACGCGCGATACCGACGAGAATGTGGCGATCTACGATGTGTTGAAGATAAAGAAGGTCGAAGACCTTGGGAAGGTGGACTTTGAGGAGGAAATCAAAAAACGTAGTCAACGAATTTATGTGCCGAATTGGTTCATGGTGGATTTAAAAACTGGTGTAAGTGTTTTGCCCGTTTGCCCATCGTTGCTTGCAATCTGTTATGTTTAACCGTCTCGTTCTTCCCCCGTAAAGATGCCAATGATTGTGCTGGGACAGGATGAGATCGATTGTTTTGCGGCTTGGGTTTCGGCGGAAGCGGGTCTTCCAGAACACGCGGAACCGGGTTCGGACCCGAAGGTGAACTATGGAAGCTTGCTGCTGCAAGCGCTGCTCGAGCATTGGAGGCCTGCACCACCGCATCACCACCTTCAGGGTGGACCGGTGGAGCTGGAAAACGGTTGCGATGGCGATATTCGGGGCAACGAGTATTTCAGCGTGCCGAAGCATACGCCAATCATTTTTAGCGAGGTGGGTGGAAGGAATGTGTGCCGGTTGCTTGTGAAAGATGCTGCCGGAGAAACGGAAAGCGCGCTGCTGAATGATACTGTCCCGTCGTGGGTAACGAATGTGGTAATCGATAGAACGCTGCCCAAGTTCATTAAGCTACCGTTTTACCTGTTGGCACATCCGTCAATGTTGAAGCAGGATCGCAATAAGAAGGTATGTTTGTAGGCACTTACCGTAAGAGGGCCCTCTTACTAACGTACTATGGTTAATTCCGTCCACCAGGAACGCTTGATAGCGAACGAGTTTATCCAATGTCGAAAGGTTTGTGAGCACGTGCTAGAGAAGGTGCTGGGGTCCGATTTGCCAACGGCTGGCAGCACCGGCAATTCAAACTCGTCGCAAAACAACAGCCAAAGTGATGGTAACTCCGAAAGCAGTCAGATACCGGCCGAGGAAAGGATAGAGTTGTTGTGTAATGAGGTGGTAAGTACCATCGCTACCGTTGGTTGGTTTCAGTGGACGTGCAGCTGATTATGTGTAAAACTCTTCCCCAACCCCACTAGCTGTGTGATCCTAACATGGACCTGCGTACGGTGAGGCATTTCATCTGGAAACAATCGTCGGATTTAACTTTCCACTATCGAACGAAATTCAACTAAGCGCGGTGCCACACGCACCGCTTGCAACATCATGGATGTTATGTGACACGAGAAGAAAGAACATATATTGTTTTGTAGATCTTTCGCGCCATGTGATGGAAGATTGTAAAAATGATAGTACAGCTCTAAAGTATGCAATAGTCACAAAAATAAATGGCTTTTCGACACAATCACCGCAGGATTGTTGTGTATGTTCTGCACTTAGATTAACCTATTTACCTTTACTTTTTCACTACCAGTAGTGAGTGATTAAACAGCAAGGCAAGTAAAGTTTTCATGTGGAAATGAACAATAATTTCTCAATTAATTTAACTGCTTTCTTGGCGAATTGAATGCTCAGTACATTTATAGCAAAACATGCTTTGCATACCGGCCAGGCGTGTCAAATTGTTTTGACGTTACGCTGCGGGCATAACGTGCGCTACGAACTGACACATGCACACGTTCGAGTTTTCAACCCGCTGCCATACACGCCGGCAAATTGTCAACGTTACACGATCGCACACACCACGATATTTCGCCGGAAAGTTGGAAGAATTCAGGTGCTTCGTGCCACCTTTCCTATGATTTACCTCTTGGTTCCATTATTTAACTAACTGTAGAGCACTCGTGCGGCGTGCAAGATGAGTACGATACTGGAAAAGATTGCCCAAATCGAGTCGGAGGTAAGGCATTCTGTGCAAGCGACTTCTGAACCTGCCCTCCCCAAAAAGGCTGCACCCGTACGAGGTTATGATGATTTGTTGTGTGTTTTTTGTTTTGCGATACCCCTGCAACCTCTCGTAGATGGCCCGAACCCAGCGTAACAAGGCGACGGCTGGACATTTGGGTTTGCTGAAGGCACGGTTGGCCAAGTTGCGCCGGGAGCTCATCACCCCCAAGGGTGGCGGCGGTGCATCGGAGCAGGGTTTCGAAGTTTCCAAAACCGGTGACGCACGGGTCGGGTTCGTCGGGTTTCCATCGGTCGGCAAATCAACGCTCCTGTCCAATCTGGCCGGTGTTTACTCGGAGGTGGCGGCGTACGAGTTCACAACGCTCACGACCGTACCGGGCTGTATCAAGTACAAGGGCGCCAAGATACAGCTGCTCGATCTGCCCGGTATTATCGAGGGTGCGAAGGATGGTAAGGGTCGCGGTCGGCAGGTGATTGCGGTGGCGCGCACCTGCAACCTTATCTTCATGGTGCTGGACGTACTGAAGCCGCTGACACACAAGAAGCTGCTCGAGCACGAGCTGGAAGGGTTCGGGCTGCGGTTGAACAAGCAGCCACCGAACATTTCGTTCCGCAAGAAGGACAAGGGCGGCGTGAATCTGAACGCCACCGTCGCCCAATCGGAGCTGGACCTCGACACGGTGAAAACGATACTGGGCGAGTACAAGATACACAACGCGGACATTACGCTCAAGTACGATGCGACGGCGGACGATCTGATCGACGTGATCGAGGGCAACCGCATCTACATCCCGTGCATCTATCTGCTGAACAAAATCGATCAAATCTCGATCGAGGAGCTGGACGTGATCTACAAAATTCCGCACTGCGTACCGATTTCCGCCCACCATCACTGGAACTTTGACGATTTGCTTGAAATGATGTGGAAATATCTGCAGCTGGTGCGAATGTAAGTCAGCCAGCCGAAGCGAGCGTACCAATTTATTGGAGCTACCGTGCATAACGTACCTTGTTTCTACACTTGCAGCTATACCAAACCGAAAGGACAGCTGCCCGACTACAGCTCACCGATCGTGCTGCACCACGAGCATACGTCGGTGGAAAGCTTCTGCAACAAGCTGCATCGAACAATCGCAAAGGAATTCAAATAGTAAGTGCAGTGCTTACTCGATTTGCTCGGTTCATAATTGTCTCTCTCTCCCTTACCACAGTGCGCTCGTGTGGGGCTCGTCTGTAAAACATCAACCGCAAAAGGTCGGCATCGATCACGTGCTGAACGACGAGGATGTGGTGCAGATCGTGAAGAAGGTTTAGAAATGATCGTTCGTTGTGAAATCAGTTGCGTGTGTTTTCCCCCGTCCGATTCTGTTGCGTCCGTCGATCGGGCTGAAACTGTGCGCAAACAATTATGAAAAAAACTGACCGCTTTAATTCTCAAACAAACCCTCGCTGTTTCCGATCCGTTAGCTATGTGAACCGAAAACGCCCGAACCGCACACACTCAAGGTAATGTTCCCAAACGGCTTTATTTTATTATAGCGCTATATTTTTAATACATAAGTAGCGTATCTAATTGGTGGGTTCGGTGGTGGTGGTGGTGGTGCTACGGAATCGTCCTAGGTAACGGTTGCGCAGCTCGGGATTGAACAGACCACGCCGGTTGAGCAACGTGCGCGAGTTAACGGTCGGTTTGCGTTGCATTGGTTCTGCTGTCGTTGGTCGGGACATCATCCTTCGTTTCCCGCCGAAGCGAACCATTCGGCTGTGTGTCCTTGCGGAAGGTTTGGTGGTGGTGGTGGTGGTCGTGGAAGTTGTGACGGCACTGCTCACTGTAAGCTCACTCTGTTGGGTAGTACTTTCTTCCGGTTCCCCGGTCGACAAGGTCGTAAACGGTTCCTTCGCACAGCACAGTTCACAATCCACTTCCTCCAAGCCGCCACCGGACATTGCGGGACAATCGTTTTCACCCGTACACTCACATCCCCGGTACGCTGCACTATCGCGCTCCGTTGTCACAGTTTCGATTCCGGCATCGTCCACCGTACGGGTCACTGGAACCACATCGTCACAGTAGCACGTAGCGGCAAAACCTACCACCAGGGCAAGTAACCGAAGCGACCGCCACATTTCGATTTCGGTGAGCACACGAATGGCTCGTGGGTGCCTTCTTGCGTACCATTAAATATGAGCCGTCGGCAGAAAACTTAATGGGTACATCGGTCAGCGCCGTTTCCACCGGACGCACGGGAAACAGGTTCTGATTCCTGTTTTCACACTGCTCGAGGCCAGCAGGAAAATTGGCGCGAGAGCGGTTCAAGGCCGGCGCGAAGAAGACACAGACGGGTGACCGTTTTGCGGTGAAACATGTTTCCCCCCTCCCGCACACTGGTCTAGCCCGGCGGGGCATACATTTTTATCATCATCCCAACCCACCCGCAGGAACTCGTACGAGACGGATGGGAATGCGAGCGTTGCGATTGCGAGATATGAGTGATGGAAGATTAACATTTGTCTTGCAGCGGGTGGATCGATGTGTTGTGCCGTTGTCCACCACCTGCCGTGTACATTTCCGGCAACATCGTTACTGCATCATCGCGCGCTCGTGTATACGTGTTTTTGCAATTGTTTTATGTCTGTTACGACCCAGGCACTGGTCATTCCCCATCAGCTGCGAGTAATTAAATGAAAGATTTTAATTTTCTGATCGGCCTTCCATCTTCGTTTCTTAAGCAAGTGGGAATTTAACTTGCTTGGAAGAAAAATCAACACAAAGGAGCAAGCAAAGGGGGCGCGAACACTTGATGCCAGGTTCGATTATTTGCGTCATACGTTTTATATTCCACGCGGCCGGCCCATCTAATGTCCCTTAAGAATGGTCTAGAATGCTCGCACGGACGAACGCTATCGGATCAATAATTGATAAAAAATTTAACCTTTTCTTTCAAACGCAAATGCACAATCAATTTTGCTCACTACAAGGGCTGTGATTGTGTGAAAGAAATTTTTATTTCTTTTTTGTTTAACCATATCCATGGGTGACAATAGATACGTGCGTAGTAGACGGCCAGCCAACTCTCTCACAAGTGGCTCATTCTAGCGAGATAACTATAAACAAAATGCACAAATTATCAGCAAAGTCACTAGTTTAACATTTTGCAACTATAAAACATCGTCTGAAGAAACCCAATTATAGAGAATGTTGTTACTGTGCTACAGAGAGAGATCCTAACTTAAATAATGATACAATCTACGGCTCATATGTACACGAACATTTTGGGGGGTCTGAATGTATAAATAAGCTTCGAAACAAGCAAATAACAAACGAATTACACGAAACTAACGACCGTACACCCTCTAGCTTAACTCAATACTTTGTACAACGAAACGCGGCTTTGTGACAGTACACCCCACCCCCGAGGGGTCGCGGAGTGTGGTCATGTTTTGCGTGCGAGGAACGTTTCTTCGAGGCAAGGAATCAGCTCCCCTTACTCCAGGATTGGGAAAAGGGGATCCAAATTCCAAAACTCGCTGAAATCATCGCTCAGCGCATAGTCGAGAGACATCATGCTGGGATCGGTCGGCATTAGTTCGCTCGCTATCGTGGACGGGACGGGCGATCCGAGCGATTCGTACCCGGCGTCGGAAACGCTCGACAATCCTCCGGGGCTCTTGAGCGGGTGGTGCGCGATCGGCGATAGGAGATCCTGCAGCGGCGACGGGGGCCTTATCGTGATGGGAGCGAGTGGCGAGAATGGTTCCGCTGGGAGTGGTGCTGCTGCCGTAGCAGGCGCTGTCTTCTCTGCCGGCTGCTCCATCGGTTCAAGTAGAATCAGTTCTTCGCTTGATGCCTCGGCCACCCCATCCTCACTGCCGTCCATGCAGGTGGTGGTGACTGTTGTTTCGCTGACTTCTTCATCGCCCGCCAGTACGATCGTTATGCAGTTCGTTTCGTTGTCGTACGTGCCGTAGAGTGTATCACTATTCGGTAGCATCACGGCAGGTTGCTGGTTCGGCAAGGGGTCCGACGAAGGGACGACGGAACGCACATCGTGTTCCTCCCGTTCCTGCTTCGGCGGTTCGGCCGGCTGCTCAGATAGCTCGTAAAACGGCGACTTGCTGTAGTTGTGCGTGGTCAGTATTAGGCGATTTCCCGTAGGGGTCTCCGGTCGACTGGGTTCCAGGAGTTCTGCTGCGGTCCCCACCACTGATCCAGACAGGCGCTGGCCGGGGCGCTCGCCTTCGGCATCAAGCGCGCGGCCTGCGCGATCAATGTCTTCCAGGTCTGCGCCGACACCTGCGAGTAGGGTTTCGGCAAGCTCCTCGAGCTGGGACACGTCGAAATTTTCGAACATGTCCTGTAGAGCAGGCAGATCGCAATGATCCTCCACAGGGCTGCCAGCCGCGGATCGTTCGCTGTCGGGGGCAGTGTCGTCTGCGTTTCCGCCGGACCGCACTTGTACAGTCCCTGCTGCTGAGGGCATCGTGGGGATGCTGCTGATCCCGTTTGGCGCCCGGCAGTCACGCAACCCACACTGCCACCAACGACAACGTCGTCCTCCTGCGGTTCCTCCTTCACCTTCCGCTCCTGTGCCAGCAAACGCTGCTGCAGATCCTCGAACCGTCGCTCAAGATCCAGATACTTGCCGTAGATTGCACTCTTCTCGGTGTCCAGTGCGCTGCACCGGTTCTGCAGCTGCACAATCTGCTCCGACTGCTCGTGGATCGTCTTTTCCATCTCTTCCATTTTGGCCTTCTTTCGGTCGCGCGATGTTTGAGCGGCGACACGATTTTTTAGCTTCCTGTTAGGAGGGGGGGCGGGGGTTGCGATGAAAAAGCCATTCATTAGTTTCTGGGTTTGGGTTTGTCCAAAGGAGTTGGTTTGCACTTACTTGCGCTGAATCTTTTCCTCCCATGTCAGATGGTCGAGGCGGCGCTTTTTGCCGCGCACGATGAACTCATCCATCGAGGACGATTCGTCATCCGAAACCATCGACGACAGTGCAACCGATGCGGGCCGCTTGGCCAACGGCTTCACCGCCGTCGTCGTGGTGGTGGTGGTGGCCGACGGTTTCGCTACGACCGTCGGTGCCACGTTAATTGGGATGTATTTGGTCGGTACCGTGATAAAGATCGGGGTACTCATGATGATTGTGACGGCGTTCTAGAACCTTCTCTAGATGGGGCGAGCCTCACTCCGAAAGTGTGTTGTGTGCCACGCTGGCATATGAACGCAAATGTGAATGATTAAAAGCACGGAAAGTGGGGCACTTTGAGCCGTGAAAAGTGACACTCTTTTTTACACTAACATCCTGCAAACGTTGGTTGCAGCTCAGCTTCCACTTGAATGCTTTGTACTTTTATCCAAATATGCGTTAGCGAGCGGATACTTTGCTGTGCTTTGTTTGTAATCGCAAGCTACTACGTGAATGACCCGAGTGCGTATTTTTCACTTCCTGTTCGTTGGTGTGCTTGAATGAATGTGCAAGAAACCGCACACCATGCTGCTGCTTTTCTTTTAAACCTTCCACTCGCTCGGACAACCCGCGAAGGGCGCAAAGGGGTACGAATTTTCTGACGAAACAACCATGCAAGTGTTGCGCTATTGTGAATGGAACTACCAACACCTTCCGTGGGAAAATCCTCCCCATCAACTGCGCACAATATGGAACAGACGGATGTGGTCGCTTCTGATTGGTGGATGCAAAACGGTTGCCAGATTTGCAGAAGATAAAAGTCGCTAGCGTTCGGGGAGTTTTAAATCCTATTGCAATGCAGTTAAAATACAGACACTCGCTTTTTTACTAACCTTAAAAGGCATTCTAATCAAATATTTTGTATAAATGTACTAATCATCGAATAAAATTACCAAAATAATTTAATTTAAAATATTAAATTCAATCTCCCTTCGTGCTGGCAACACTTCCGACGGAAAACTCTACAAAATGGAAAGCTGGCAACCCTTCCTGTCCAATTTGACAGCTGCGGCATGTGACATAACCGAAAGCGAGAAAAACCAAAACAAAACAAACACGCATTGGTAGCGGCCGCAATCGGTTCGCAATTTACCATCCTTACCTCACAGTGCACAATCCAAAGAGATGGCTTTAGTTCTGTTGCGAAGAGTCCGCATCACATCGGCTCCTTTCCTTGGTCTGCAACATTGCCAGCGATGTTTTAGTGCTCGGTTGTCGGAAAATGTCAGCAGCGACCATGGTACCGAACAAACGAACACGGCTAGCAGCGATACAGAGCGACTAGTGAAGGTGGCCATCATCGGATTGCCCAATGCAGGCAAAAGTACCCTCATCAATCGACTCATAGATCACCGAGTAAGCGGAAACGGGTTTGATTTGGGTGTAGGTCTGTTTAATGCGGAAATATTCTTCCATTACAGGTTTGTCCAGTTTCTGCAAAGGTTCACACGACGCGAAAAGCATCGAAAGCTATCCACAGCAAGTCCAACTCACAGGCGATACTTTTCGACACACCGGGGCTAGTGGGCAGCCGGGAGATGAAGAAACACCAGCTCGACCCACACTTTGTGTCCGCCTGCCGGCATGCCATCCAACACTCGAGCCTTATCGGTGTCGTGCACGATGTGTCGAACTCCTGGACACGCCACGCGCTCAATCCGGTGTTGTTGCGTGTGCTGGAAGAGTACGCTCACATACCGAGCTTCTTAATATTGAACAAAATCGATACGTTAAAATCGAAGCGCATCCTGCTGGACATCGTCCGCAACCTGACATGCAATCGGCTCGAAAGCATTCGAAACTATGGCCCACTCGTTCGGCGAAGGAAGAATAAGGAGATTTCCAGGGAAAAAGGATCCCCCACCACCGTGGTTGAGGCTAAGGAGGGCACACCCGTGGAAGGGTGGCCAAATTTTACGGAAATATTTATGGTCTCTGCTATGACGGGCGATGGGTTGCGTGAGGTGATGGCATTCATACACGCCAACTCGAAGCAGCAACCGTGGGAACATTTGCCGGAAGAGCACACGGACCAAACGCCCGAACAGCTGATCGTACAGAGCGTCCGTGCCCGGTTGCTCGACTTCATGCCGCAAGAGATCCCGTACCTGCTGCAGACCGAGCTCGAGTACTATGAGGTGGTCGGTGGGAAGATACTTACCAGCGCCATCGTCACCTGCCCGAACGATCGGATAGCACGGCTGGTGTGCGGAGAGTCGAACGGAAAGCTGCGTCAAATCAATGAGCAGGTAACGTCGGATTTGATCGAAACGTTCGGCATGCCCGTACTGCTCACGATAACGACGCGCGTTCGCAGCAAGGAAACGAAATCATAAGCCGTGTTGTGGTTTGTGGTTTTCTCTTGCGACCAAAGGGATTTTGGAAACGGAGTGATTGCCGGTAATGATTCTATGGGTCTGAAGATTTAAAGTACCCCCTAAAAAAGATATGCACCGAATGGAAACAGCATTGCGGCATTGTTTCGAATAAATCAATAAAACCACCAACAAAATTACATATAGAGTAGAAGGTTATCTAATTTTCGATGCAAAAAAGCCTTTTAATAGTACGATAAATGAGAAAGTTTTTATGCTTTAGTTTGATACACTTATAAACCTGTTGAATGTATTCGTCCCCACTTTGAAACCCATCCCCAGGTCTCGAGCTTCCCATTTAACGTATTAAAGAGCCCGGTAAGTCCTGTTGATCCCGTACTTGTGCACGTACCATCGGATAAACTGTTTACGCAATGTCGGGCGACAGAACGATTCTCCATCGGGGTTGAAGCTTTTCCTCTTCACTTTGTACCCGTTAAAAAAAGAGAGAAAAAAGAAGCACGCAAACACTCATGCGTAAAAATTACGCAAACAGAAACATACTCCAAAAGCGTGGTGGGACCCGAACGAGCGCGCCGTATGCATTTCGACCCAACAGTTTCGAGGGGTTTTTTTTTTTGTGCGTCCCAATGGATGCTGCTCATCCCGGGCACCGTTTCGAGCCCAAAACCTCTAAAGTGGAAAAATGAACCACTTTGTGCGCCCGGTAAGGACGTTAAATCCATCCCGGCGCCAGCCGTCGAAACGGAACGAAGTTCAATAGTGTCCGAACGGGAGCCACAAGCGTTGCCTAAAGGAAAGACTTCTAGTGTCGCGGAAGGTTGAAAAGAATGGGCAGCTGTTGTTTGGTGGTTTGAAGGTGTGTCCACCGTGTTACCGGACGTGTAAGGAAACATTTGCTTTAAACTGTTGTGATCCCTATCCCAATCCCTCCTCTCCACTAAATCCAATATAGAATCACGAACAGGGAACGCGAAAGCGCATTGAAGTCGAAACAAAAACGGACGGGCAGAGCCGCCGTCCTTAGCAGTGGATACGTCCGCATGTTCTGGTGACCCTTTTTTTCCTCCCTGCATTTTCCGGTCCGTTCGGTTGGCGTACGCAAAAGTGTTACCCTGATTCCCATGTCTCGGCTGGACATGATTGAAAGTTTTGAAAAACAAGCTCCCGTCGAAAAATCAAACTCAACCCGCTCATCAAACCGATTGACCATGTGTCGCTTTGCTTGAAGCGCAACAGGCAATGTGGCGCGTTCGCGCCTTTCCCGAACGTACGCATCGGATGTGAAGTCTCCGAACGTTAAACGACGACGGCGATGATGATGATGTTGCTCGTCCGTCCGCATCATATCGGTGATTGGGGAGGTGTGCTATCGTGGGGATGACTCGATGGGGTGGTTCTGCTTTTAAGAGTCCGTTCGGGGCCAGCACTGCCTCAGTCGGTTCGCTGCGTTTCGAGCAGTCGGCAGCAAATCACGGTATCAGCAACAGCCCGAGCACCGAGGTACGGCCGTGTGTCCTTTGCAGTGCTGCTGGCCAGAACGGAAGGACCTACAACCGGGCTGAAGCAGCATTCTTCTGCTCAGTGCTGCCGTGTGGTTCGACGCGTGCAGGTTGCCAGTGATCTTGTGCTGTGTGTTGCGGAACTGTAGTGTGATTTTGGTGAAAATGTTTGTGATTTGGGACAGTTAAAAAGCGACGGCAAAGGATCGAAGGAGACTTTGATGAGCTCAATTTTGAATTTGAAATTCTTTTACGTTGCTTTATGATATTTCTCTTCCATATTTTGTATATTGTGTGTAATATAAACTATTTTAATCTTTTTTTAAACAACGATATTCCAATTATAAAATTATAAAAACCATTTTCTACTTAATATTTTAAATTTTTTTTGATGAGTTTTAGTTTGTTTTAAAATTTTGTATATCTTTTTGTTGGAAAAATCAAGCTTAATATTACAAAACTGCAACTATTTTATTGCTTTTTCTGTTATTTAAGTTTTAATTTTTTATGATGAAAATCCAAGACATTTAGATGATTGTTTTTGCTTGAGCTTGCCGTCGGCGTTTGTATTTCCATGTATAAACTTAGTTAAATATTTTGAAAAAGGAACTGTTTAAAAATAGCATTTCGAGCATCATTTATCCATTTTCCAACTTATTTTATTATATTTCTGTTTTATTATTTTTTGTTCCCATTAACGCGTGCCTTAGATTAAATTGCTTTAAAACCCCTTTACTGGTATTTATGACCAATACAAATAATAACTAGAGCTGGGGGGGAGGCGTGACCAGTAAGCACCAATTTCCTTTCTCTTCGGTAAGCGAAAGACTCACCCACGACGAGTGTCTCCGGCAAACGATTGGTAAACAGTTGGCCAACTTGAAGCACACACTCGCCCAAACGACAGACCGATCGATTCCGATTTTGGAGCTGTATATCCATCCCCCCCTCCAATCTCTAACCGTCGATCTGTTCCGTGTGTGTTCTTGTTTCTGGTTCTGGTTCACCGTGCAGCAGATCGTAGTTTGGTCGTAGGCCGGTGATGTGCAGGAGCTGTGGCGGACCAACGACGCTGGCAGGACGCTGCGGTGGTGGGTTTGGCGCTATCGTGTCCGGTCGGTGGTCGGTAAAAATTAGTGCAAATAGAGTGATTAAGTGGTGATTAATTTGTTGACGCAAGTTGCAAAAATAACCCGTCCGAGGGGGGCGTGTGTGTGTGTGTGTGAGGAGAATCCTTCAGTGGTAAGGCAAGGAGTGGAACATTGGTAACTTGATCGGACGGCCGCCTATCCAGCATTTTTGGACGACGGAAGAACTCTGGGTTTGGGACAGCAACAAAAAAAAAAAACCCGTCGGCCGTGTCTTCACATCAATGTCCAATTAATGGTATGTTTATACTTTGATAATTAGTATTTCAACATTCGCTTACGTCCTCTCTAGCTACAAGAAAACCATATGGACAAAAACCTAGGCACAATTGCTGTTTGACAATAATTAACACCATTTACATTTACTCCACACGTCTGCTTTAAGTTGTTGTTAGCAGGTTTTTGTTTATTTAGCAAACAGCTCTAATTGCACGTTAAACGAAGCACTTTCCCAAACCTCACCAGAAGCCCAGCGTCTTCAGCGGTTTCTGCACAACCGCACACAATTGTTGTCACTTAAAAAGGGTTTAATTTTCGGCCGAAATTAGTTTCGCCCGTCGGGGGTCGACGCGTGTCAAAGATTTTGTGTCGTTTAATTAATGCATGCTGCAGTGCAATAATGCCAGCAGCATCGCGATTGGAGGAGGCTCGGTTCAGCTCGTGTGGTGGGTTTTGCTTTTCTTCAATTGAAGGAATTGATACAGGGTGAGTGAAGGCAAGGGAATGAGTGAGAGGGAGAGTGTTTAGTAATTGCTCAAGAACTTTATGTTTCAGTATTAAAGAATAACTCACATTGAATCTCATAGCCAATATTTTATTTGAATTTGTTTCTAACTTGCTTCCTTGTTGATGGGAGATTTTTTTTATTACATGTAGTAGTGAATTTACAATGCTAGAAATTGAGAAGTAAATTTTGCTTCAATTAACAATCAAGCGAATAAAATGTACTATCAATCAATCAAACTGCAAGAACCTTAAGGTCCGACGCACCATGAAAGGTCGACGGCACCGTGCCATGAAACCTGATTTATTTAATGTATTTGTACAATTTACTGAAATTAAGCGGAACATTTATGTTATTTATGTGTAGAGCACTAAGTATAGTGCGATTGTCAATACGGCGTCAAGCCGTCAAGCCGACCAAAACCCCTATTAATCTTTTCAATCGTTTAACGCTTTTTGGTCTGGATCTATATCCAGCGAGTGAGTATTCGCACTAGCGATTGGATTTAATCGTTCAACTAAGTCGACCGACGTTTCAATTACTAGGCGAAAATTAAGTACTTGTTTTATGAACGTAACAATTTCCGTGCAAAATTAAGTTAAAATGCAATTTTTGCTGGTATTTGTTCGATAAATCAAAGCTATAGCCAACCAGAGAAATATGCTCGCTGGTCAAGCTATTAAACATTTTTACTCCTCTCCGATCCTTTTTTGATGAGGCGAATTTTAATAGGCCAATTTTGCTTCATTTTTATTTGAGGATTATTTTAACAATTTGTTGATACAACTATAGTTGAGCTAAAAAGTTAAAAGGGGTTTTAGTATCCTTAGAATCTTCTTCTTCTCCTTGACTTAGCGGGTCTCGGTGATTGAATTTAATTTATTAATTGATTCACCGTACATTTGCGGAGACTTCATTAAATGACACGCACATGACATAAATTATTGGATCGCTTTGTCCGAAAGTCCGATGTCCATGTGCCCGATAACGCAAAACTTGCAACCATTGACGCGGTCTAAGGGATCCCGTTGTTGTTGAAATAATTATAAATCTGTGCTTGTTAGGACACAACATCAAGAGAGTTGTCGAGAAGGTCGGATACAAAAAGACCCTGGGATATTTTATGACCAACTACCAGGAAATGATTGAAGTCCTATAGTCCTAGATCTTCTTCTTCCTTGGCACTACAACCTCTAGGGGTCTCGGCCTGCCATTTCTGACATTCTGTGACTTCATATTACCCATAACAAAGTAGTTCGGTCTGGATGGGATTTGAACCCAGGTCCTGCCGTATGAAGACCGCCGCCGTTATCGGCTCGGCCACCGGTCCGCCCCCCTAGTCCTAGATATCGGCTATCTAATATAAGACTTATTGACTGATAGACAGTGAAATGCAAGGATATATTGCTCATTAAAAAAGATGCAGGAAATTAAAAAGAATCTAGTTCAAAGTACATCGTATATAAAGTCTATATAAGTTAAGTTACATGAAAGTGATACAACCATACTTTCCCAAAAAACGAGCAAATAAGGTGACAAAATAGAACAATTTACACTTGGTATCTGTCCTGGGTCAGTCAACACGTCTTATACCAAATAATCTTAGGATTCTTTACTGTAACGCAAAGATTTAAAATGCTGCTTAGAAAGCAAACAGAGTTTATATACATTTTTTATAAAGGATCATTAGATCTTTTTTGTACTAAATACGTTAAAAGATGATGGTCGACGATAGGGTTATTCTATAGCTCAGCACTTACTTACTTATCCTGGCTTCGCGGTCTTGGGCTAATGCAGCAATCCTCGACACTGCTCACGGTCCAGTGCCATCGTTTACCATTCTCGACCACGCCTCCTCTGTCCGTGTGGACGAGCTAAAAGGAGTTTATAGGCTGGGTCGTCCGGTGTCATTCTCATGACGAGCCTAGAGAAGGCCTTACCTCCTCCAATTCTGGCTTACTAAACTTTATGATACCACGTAGTTGGATAGTCACAGTCCTTATACTAAGGGAAAACGGTCCGGATGGGATTTGAACTCTGGTTCTACTGTAGGAAGACTGAAGCCGTTGTCGCCTCAACCACCGGGCCGCTCCCACTGGATTCTGGCGAGTCTAATTTGCTACACGATGGCTGTAGCTCAGCATGACGGGAATGTATTATTTTTGGTTCGTAATTGGAGCTCCAACATTTACTTCACTTCACTATTTCTCAATAATTTTAAGCCTGGGCACATAATACATCATTCAAATAACTTCATGGTAAAAATTAATACTTTTTTAATCGTATGCTTTAGGACTTAAGCGGATCGATCAGTAGAAAGTGATCGAATCAAAACAGGTCGTAGGTTGAAGTTCATCAATTATTAGGGATAAATTAACAAATTTTAAAATAATTGATAACCACTCAAACTATGCACAGCTCATTGATGCATTTGATCTCTAAAGCATCAAACATCTATCACATAGTAACTAGCAATGTAATCTAATCATGCTCACATCAATAAATGTCAATCATCTGCTAGACACTACAACACCAGGCGGCAAACTGATTTGCCATTCAATTACTTAGCATGCAAGACAATTCAGCTAAACGCGCCGCCGAAACAAGCTGTCACCAAAACACAGAGTGGACAAGGTTTTAACCTTTCCGTCGACACTTGTCTGATGGAATCGGACCGCGATGGGATGTTCGTATGTTCAAAATGTGGCCATCTGAATGTGATCTGATCGTTTGAAGGTTATCCTGAATGGAATGGACCAAAATTTGCACAAAAGCTTTGGTGAGGGAGAGCAGAGTTAGTTGGCCACCGAGGCGGACACTAATTGATTTGTTGTGATGAATTGGCAACAGTAAGCATTGGAAGGCAAACATTGTGTCTGAGCCTGAGAATTATGATTGGATGTTCAGCAAGGGTTGATAAAAAGGTTCATAAAACCTTATGTAATGTATGGAAATCAAATACCAACACCACCTGACGAACGCTTCCAATTGCAAGGCAGTGTAGCACAACACCGGAACCCACAATTTCCACCGACCCTATCGAGCAAGATCGAGACCCATTTCCTTCCGCCACCCCGCCCTGCCCCCCTCCCCCAATGCCAAGGACACCTGCACTTCCTGCACGCCATTTCGATCGTATCATGGTGGCTGGCTGGGATGGTAAATTGCATTCGATAGTTAATCACCTTCAAAACTTATGTTCCGGCCTCGGTTCGATGAAGCAACTAACTCCTTCCGTTTTGCCGAACGACACAGAACGATGACGGAAGTCACCGCTCGAAACCATGCTGAAAGGTTCCGTCTTATCTCTGCTAACCTTCTCCCCCGAGAATAGCGTGTGCAGATCTTGACGCTCGCCAAAGACACCGAACCGTCGTACCAAAGACTGCACAATGGGAAGCAAAAGAACCTAGGTTAAGTCGGTGACCTTCTGCCAGCTCTCAGGTCTCGACCCTCCAGCCACTTTTTCTTTCGCCCACTGGTATAGTTTATCGATTTCATGTAATTCATTTTCCAGTCCCATTGCCATTGCCGTAACCCAATTATGGTAGGCCATCTTGCTTGTAGTGTAGCTTCATCGCACCTGCAATTGCCCGCAAATTACCGACACCCGATCGAGACCGGAGCAAACCCAAATGTTTGTCGGTTTGCCAACAGGCAACAGCCGCAGCGGAACACACTATCGGGGTTTCCCTCGATGCGTGCCCAGGCCGAAGGACACGGCGGAAGGTGTCTGGTGGGCAATAAACCATTACTGGTTCCGGTTCCGGACGAAACGCAAATGACTTTTATTCTAATGTGCAACAAAAGTGTATGGTGCGTTCTGTTCGATGGATTTCGACCCGGTTTGTGGACGGGGCCGGATGTTTGACTATCTCGAGCGCTGGTGCTCTAATGGGGATGCTTTGAAGTAATTTATATGCTTCTTAATCATCGGTTGATGGGTTCGGCTTTCACGGAGGATATGGCAGCGTTTTCCTAGCGTCCATTAAACGATACCGAGCCTGATTTACAGCACTCGCCGTGGTCGAAACTATTTTAATGTTGTTTAAATTCTAACTCACCAACATTATCGCTTCACGGTAGCCTTTCTGGCAGATTTCAATCTCACAGATCAACCCGTTTCCAGTTCTGTTACCAGCTAGCATTACATACCTTTCTTGCAAATGTACACAACGATTCTAGAAGCAAGAGAGAAACAGAAGGAAAAAACTAGCTCCAGTGTTAGTTCAAAAGGATGTAATAAGCGGGTGTCGTAAGTTACGATCTGGGTTTAATTTGAAATCTCACTTTTCTTCTTGCTTAAGTTGAACCGATGCTTTCCCTAGGAAAACGAGTTATTCGTGAAACGAACGATGATATCGGGCAAGATGTTGAGAGGAAATGGAGAGTGAAGTTAGTAAGGTTGGAAGACTTATGCGAGAAACGTTAAAATTGGACCCATGATGTGAATGTAAAAAAGGCTTTAAATAATATAGCGTTTAGTTTCTTTAGTTGAAGACAAATATTTGTAAGAAACTATGGCAGTAGAAACATCTTTACAAGCTATCTGTTGCCTTTCGTTGGTTGTCGTTGTGTAGCTCAAAAAGCAAGCCATGATTCTAGATTTTAAATCCCTTTTCGACCGTTGGAATGACTGACTTATTCGACCAGCATGGTTTAAAGGAGTCCAGTAAGAAGGTATTACATTGGGCTGGTCCGGTGGTAGAGGCTGATATGGACCTGGAATGATAGATATTTTCTGCGGAGACTCGTCCTAAGTTTCCTTCTTGCCCTTGGCCTGCTCAGGGTTAGAACACGCCTTTAGACATGGCCATATAAGTCGTTAAACCTTTTTCCAGGAAGCTCGGACATTCTTCCCAAGCACGATTGCATCGGATCTCAGATGCACAGATTAGACTCCAGCTGTGATAGCCAAAGGTGCCTCGTGCCGAACGGTTCGCTAACGAGCATCTGGCTTCCTCATCGTATCCTTCCGGGTCTGGTCACCGTCAGGATACTTGCATCAACAACTCATTCTCATTCATTCTCGATCTTCATTCGCACTGTGTAACACCAGTCACTCGAAAATGGCGTTTTGATTGGTGTCCTCTGTCGGCATGGTCTAAGACACGTACACGAAAAGTGCGCCAGGACGAATCGGTGTGCGATATATCATGAGTATCGTGTGTTGCTAGAGTCTTCTGGATCGCAGGAGCTTGTGGTGCAGGTTGACCCATAGTAAGCACGATCGGTAAAGTGTTCTGCTGACAACGTGAGACTCAAAAGCCTACTTCTCCAGGGGCGAATTAATCACCGTGGAGGCATACCCTAAGCGAAATGGAAGTTGGAGTCCTCAGGGCTGACAGGGGGAGTTCGTAGTGAGTTTGTGGCCTTTTTTAGCACAAGGAACCTAGTTCTTCTTCTTTTTTTCTTCTTTGGCACTACAACTTCGAGAGGTGTCGGTCTGCCATTTTTGGGTTTCTGTGACTTGATTTTGCCCGGTGCGGAGTGGTCAGTCCTGCGTAAGTTTGCGTAGTCCGCTAATCATTTTATCTGACACTGATCTTCTCGTTAATATCTTCTATACAATCATGATCATCTTCACGTTAACTATTGTAATTCTTCTTCTTCTTCTTTGGCACTACAACCACGAGAGGTTTCGGCCTGCCATTTCTGGCTTTCTGTGACTTAATATTACCCGCAGTAAAGTAGTCAGCTTTTCGTACGGGGAGGCACAATTATTGTATTTGGCATAGAATAATATGGAGATGATATAACGTTGTCTATTAGAACTTTAGTTCCCCAAAATAAAGCAATGTTTATATGAAAATTTAGATAGGTTTAACTAAACGATCTAAATCCTGATGGTAGAGCTGTTACCTTTTTAATCTTCCGAGGAAACAATTTTATTATTTTTGTTTGAAAGAATAGCCCAAACTCTGCGGAGTAATTTTTCTAAGTAACTCTAATAAGTAACTCACTATCTAGCTACGATTTAATTAAGTCAAGATACCCAGATGCCGCCGGACCAACACATCCTGAGGTAGTATTGTCAAGAAGACGTCTTTTTCTCTGCGTTGTCTTTCACAAAAATCCCCGACCCCGCTTGTTTTGGTGATCCCGCTGCGAAACATTCTTATGTTCCGGTTACCGACGGCAGTAGAATTTGGTCAAACTGACAAGCTTCATTGCCCTTTGCCACACGCAAAAAAAAAAATACGGCATCCAAACCCAAACAACCACGCTCGAATCTTTCACACGACCCCCGCAAACAAGTGCGGCCAGAGCTATAAATGAAATTGTTATTATAGCATTTGTGTACTGCAAATCACACCATTTACGCCATCTCAGCTGATAACGCTAGGTAGTTTGAGATTTTTTGTTTGGCGCATTTTTTTGGAATCCAGCTCAAACCAACGGCGGAACTAGCTCGATCAGGGTTATTATCAGGTTGGTTTGAGCAAATTATTTTTCCCCATTTTTTCATGATGCAAAATGAAGTAAAGACTGTGAAACCATTCGACCGACATGTTTGGACGGTTTTGCGTTATCATGTGACGGACAGCAAAAAGGTGCCGAAATGATGCTTTTAACGTCCTATTTTTTGATGCCAGCGCAATCAGCGTAACGATTCTATGCCAAACGCAATGAGAAAAAAATATTTCCAAATGAAAGCGATATCCTTTCTTGAGGATACCGAGTGAAGAAGCACACAAAATTGACAAACTGTGAAACACTTTAAAATAAACAAATAATGTAAACCGCCAACGCTCCACTAGTATCTGCTTTACCGTAAAAGAAACCCCCGGCCGACTTTGAGGTTGAGCGAAACGAAATCATCATTTGTAGATGGTGCAGAAAATCGGATTAGGGTTGCGAAAGCCTACTTTTGAGCCGGGAATGGGGAGAACTACGTCCTTCGGTACGATTGAACGTGGAGGAATAAGAAGAGAAACAACAACAAAAAAACAACAACGATCACAAGCGTAACATTAAAAAAAGGACACGAAAAACATAAAACACAATAAAGGGTTTGATGTACTATATCAGCGATTTTTGCTTTAGAAGATTCAGACTAGGGATGGGCATAATGATGGAGCGGTTGCGGAATCGATTCCGGAGTGCTTCGAAATTTGCGGAATCGGTAAAAGACTCGAGAAGGGCACCCCGCTACCCCACTCTGACAAAATTTGTTAGGCACTGTAGGATTTACGCCTAAATGTATGCAATTCGCAGTAAACGCTGCGAAAGCTTCACAGTGTGCTTTCAGTGTGGTCAAAAATGGTAGAATAAAGTCGAATGAAATTTTGCTTATTATTCGATAAAAACCTCCTACCTCTATCCTGACAATTTATATTGGCTTACAGGGGCTACGTACTAATTTTTGGTCGCACTAGTGGTGGACAATCGGGCTTATAACATACACGGTGTTTCCGGACTGTAACGTAACATTGGTTCGATGGCTACTCGTTTCTTTTTTTTATTCATAAAGATCTGCCTGGCCGTATTGCTATATTCGATGGCTACTTGTTAACGGGCATAGATATTCAGAAAAGGTGGAAAAATAAGAATATCAACATTTTAAATCACTTCTTACAATGTATATTATCATGCTCTACTCGCTGTCCAGAAGCAGTATTAAGGAACGAGTTATGACCATATAAAAATCCCACTGTGCAATAAAAATGACAGGCCACAGTGCTGCACACAAAAGATTCTAGGGGGGTACTTCTCGAGTCTTTTACCCCGGAATCATATACGGAATTGGATTCGGAATCCGAATCGGAATCGGTTCCAGATTCAGAATGTTGTTGATCATTTTCATTTGTTGCAGCATACTTGTTAGCATGAAACATAACAACATAATTTCTATACAAAATTTAAAATTAGTTAGCTAAAATCGATATAAGTGTTATTCAACGAGCGGAAGGCCGCGTTAAGATGCGTCTATCATTGATGAATTTTACGAAACCTCTCGAGATTGTAGGGCAACAGAAAAATAAGAAGGAGTTAGGTTCTGTAATTTGTTCCCTAATCGTAATTAGGATTGATTTCAGTTCCGTATTTGATTCCGGAATCGGGTCAATCAATTCTGAACACGGAACCAAGTAGTTCCGACTCTGAGTGCCCATCACTAATTCAGACATCCTTGATAAGAAGCGAAGCGAAGGACTCGTGTTTGCGATACCACGTGATTAATAAAAAAGCACAATAACGTAAAGCTGACTAAGTCAGTAGAAATATGAACCAATTCAATTCCAAAAACAGTATAGAATATTAAAAAATATTTAAATTTCTTAAAAATAATTTTACAACAATATCAAATTAACTTAGCCTCGAAAAAGCTACTGGGCAGTTTTCATCATTCCTGCATACATAAAAGCATAAAAAAAACTCTCAGCCATCGCTTGTTGGCGTGATTTGTGATGCTGCCAAGTATGAGCGATTGCATATCCTCATTTCAACCACATATCGCATAAAAACTTTTCGGTGGATTGCAGGGAAAAATGTAAAAAGTTGAACAAAAATAATGTCAGCTCCCCGGAAATGATTGTCCCTTGCCGTGCCTGTGCTTCAACAAATGGTTGG
The DNA here is from genome assembly GCF_013141755.1 of Anopheles stephensi. NCBI lineage: Eukaryota > Metazoa > Arthropoda > Insecta > Diptera > Culicidae > Anopheles > Anopheles stephensi. Next base: position 29,639,996 of record NC_050202.1, on the reverse strand, counting down.
CGCATAGCGTGTCAATTATGACGACTGTTGATGAGTCAGGATGGGACCCATTCTTGAAGTGTGCCAGGCAGCGAGAATAATTCACGATTTGGAGAGTGTTTTATGATGCTGGGTGAAGGATTTTAAATTTTGAAATTCATCCCTTTGAGTAAGCTGGATTTTATTAAAAAAAAAGATATTCATATTTTAAATCAAACTAACTTAAAAAATGGAGAGCATTAGCAAGTCTTAAGTGAGTTATTTTTATTTAATTAATAAATCAAAAGCAGTGCATGCAAACAACCTCGTCAAAAAGGCAACAAATTCGACGACCCGAACGCAGGACCCACATTAATAGTCAAGGGTTAATTGTGGAATTTGTGGAACCATTGTCTCGTCAATTCATTCGCAACTTGCCCCCCATTGACGGATTGACGGCCACTGCCATGGATATTTTGGGCGTGCAATTGCCTACGTAAGCATTCGCCAGTGCCGGTCCAATTTAATTAACTCCTCGAGCGAGAGAACGGTTTCTAACGGGTGGCCAAAATTGAGCTGGGGCCATTCGGACACTCAACTGGTCACAAACACCACAGGCTCCCCTCCCCCCCCCCCCCTCGAAACCGTTGCCGGACAAGCGGTACTTGATGTTTGGTAAACAAAAAAGCGAATAATCAAACCGCCGTGCTGTGGAAACTCTGTCGAGGGGCGATGTAAGCGCGAATTTAATCGGTTGTGCTGAATGGCCGAGGGTGCGAATCGTAGTTAGTAATTAGTCGCTTAGAGGTTTACAGCAGGATTGATTTCATCATCCCCACCTGCTGCGTTCCTGGTAATGAAACCGAGCTCGATTATGAATGAATATCGTGTCTGCAGAATCGGGTGATGGCTATTTCTTGGAACTGCTGTACATTTTACACATTGTAAGTCAAACTCATCATACTTGAGAACAGGTTAAGGCCCATCGAACTAACTACAAAAGTTAACATTATGATTCATTTCACTTAATTTACTTACTTACTTACTTTCAATAACTTATTCCAACTTTTTGACTTAGTTAATACAGCATCATCAATGATTTGAACTGCAGTCTCGAATTTAAATAATTGAGTTGTAGTAATCAAGTGGATTAAGATCGTACTTCTTAAGATGTGTAAAAAACTAAACATATTTAGTTAGCGCGGACCTTCGCGGACAATGCAGAAAAATTTAGATTGTTTTGTTTTAATTAATGAAACCTCGTATCCATTTTCTACAGCCGTACTTTAAGCATCATTGCAGCTGTAGAGTCTACCAAAGTGTAGACTTTTTTTTAAACTAAAACCTTAGTTTATTACCATTAGCATTATTACGTCTGTTCCATCTGTTCTACAAAAATCTATTCTAAACAGCCTAAGGTCCATCAGTTTCGTCACGTGAGCATCAATTTCTAAAACAACGGTGAAATTGAATTTCCGAGTTTCGGTAAGAACAATTATTATTTTGGTTTTTTTATTAACGCAGTTTTGTGTAATTATCTACCTTCATCATTTTATGATCAGTTTTAATGCAAACCATGGCCAGACAATCCTATCAATTAGACAACGTTTTCATTAGAATCCAATTTGAACAGGTGTGAATGTTTCTATTCATTCAGGATGGTCTGGCTGTATTGCTGGCCGTATTGTAATTGTCTGCTACAGTCCTTAACACAACTATACAACTATATTCTTAAAGAAGAACTATAAAAATAGGTAAAAAAAGGTAAAATAGCTAATAATAAAAGAAGAACTAGAAGACTTAGCTTAAATTGATATTGTAGTAAGATGTAGAGAATAAGAAAGCACATATTTGTAAGCAGAGTGCCTAGTCGACTTTGACATTGGGATTATTTTTTCTATATTTCTCTTTTGTAACATTTTGCAACATTTTGCCTTTTCGCAAAACGTTTTGCATTATTTTTACATTAGGTTTACGGTTTTCTCTAGCCATGTAAAGCAATAAATGTCCGATATTTGCCTACTATTCGTTTGGCTTATCTATTTCTTACACCTCGAGAGGTCTCCGGCCTGCCATTTCTGGCTTTCTGTGACTTAATTTTGCCCCGTAGTAAAGTAGTCAGCCCTACGTAAGGGGGCAGAAATGGCAGTCTGGATGGGATTTAATTCCCGGTCCTGCCGTGTGAAGACCGGCGCCGTTATCGCCTCGGCCACCGGACCACCCTTATAATTTCCTATATTTTTTTTTTTTATTTTGTTTTATAGAGGCTTTGTGCCTTTTGGCTGACATTCGCCTCTTATAATTTCCTATATGACATTAAATTTCCTTTTGGGTTGGCATTTTTAGGTTGGGCAACTCCTAATGCTTTGAACTTCTGAGACAAATAATGTTTGAATTTTTACATCAACCCGTCACGCGATATGTTCTTTTCTCTTATATTAGTTGAGGTTTGTTTCTTTTTCTTTCCTATTTTTAGTGGAATTTGAGGACGTTTCAAGTAATACTATGTTTTTATGGGTAGAACTTTCATCATTTTAAAACTTGGGTAGATGATTTCATTTTTTCTTTTGTTTTTTACAACATTTTTTGGCGATCTTTTGATGTTACATTTGCTTTATGATCTAGATGTTTCTTATATTTTTTCAATCGATACTGACTGATTTTGTTGATTCAATCTTTTGCTAACAATATATTAAGAAAGTTTTAATGACTTCGCTCAACCTAAATTGCGGGCATGAATGGTCGCTCAAGTTTAAGATAAAAGGCTATTTTAGGCTTCAACCGGATTTTATGAAATTTTAGTCACCTAAATTGAGCTACCTTAATCGCAACTGACTTGCTACTTAAGAGATTTTTTATTATTGAGTGATGACAACTTTTAAAAAAAAAATAAAAAAAGTAAAATGAGGTTAATCACATCACATTTTAAATCAAACGTTAACATTCCTGCAGCTATTACACTGATGTAGCAATTAATTAATATTACATCTATCATTCGTCAAGCAACCCAGACATGGAAGCATTGAACCATGATCACTCGTTGGTTGGTTGTTTTTAAATGTTTCCTGTAAATTGAACGATTGAGATACGATAAACGTTACAACTTCGATGTCGGTTCGAACGCGATAAGCACGGTTTTTTTTTCGGGACCCATCAACTCAATCACATTAACAAGAGAAGCAAAACAGCAAACTTTACTGAGGGCTTGTTCAATCTGTTCTAAAAAAAAAGAGCGGAAAGCAATAGCCTGCCCGGCTAGGTGCCACGCCGTCTGGTACCTAGATAAAGTGCTGGCCAAAGTCGGTGAGCTAAACTCGATCAAATATTGTGTCTATTTGTTGGTTTTTCTTTTGCTTGATACAAAATTGTTCATGCTGTAAAACACACCCACCGATTTTGGCCTGCGGTAGGTGGGTAAGCCAATGGGTCATATTTAACAATGACTCGGCGAACAAAATCACTGTCCCCTGTCATTATACGGTCGACCGAAGGCTTCAGGTAAGCAGCGAACAGTACGAAACATTACCTTTGGCATGAATAGGTGCGAGATATACCGTGCGGTGACTCACGCCACTTCCTCCTAAGTGATGTAGCATCTTTTTGCTGATCGTAATGTACCCGTTGAAAAGTTTGTCGCGAGATATGTAAATGCTGGCTGCTACCGGTCAAAGTCGAACCTCAAAGTGCGTTGAGGGTGCGAAAGACACTGTTTGCTCGTTACGGCACTGCCGCCCCACAGTGCGATAAGTGTTTATCGATGATTATTCAAAACAAAAATAATCGGTACTTGAGTGCGTTGGGCATTAGTCATTCGCAATGCCGGCATTGGGGGCCATTTGGTTGCAGGTGTTATGCAACGAGGATTTTTTTTTTGCGATGAGGGGTAGAAATTTCAACCCGATTTTGTTTACTTTTACTGCATGATCACTTTGTACGCAGACCATCCCGGGTAATTACAGGTAATCGTTCGATAGGTTTACTTCTCTTGCTGTGTATTTGAAGTGAGATATTTGATAGTTGAGTCATTGACAACGGGCTGTTGGACCTTCACACAGTTGATACGGTTTTTGCAGATTTTGTTTAGATTTTTTTTTGTGCATTTTGTTATCATTGAGGTGACAAAAAATACAATTTTTTGTTAAAGGGCAATCTTGATTAGACATTGGATCTAGATCTAGACGCTAGAGAAGAAGAGAATAGCGAGAATAATGAGCAATATTGAAGACTATTAGACATTTCATTGATGAGCAGTGTTGATGAAGTGCAGTGTTGATAGCAGCCATATTCAGATAATGAACTCGCTGATAAAGGGCTTAGCTGCTTATCAGGCACGACAACCCTTTCGTCTGCTAAACTACCGGGCAGCAGGCATCCACGCTTTTTGCTTCCCTATAAACAGACTGTAAAGAATATACGGGATCGGTATCACTCGGTGTCATTTAAAAAAACCTGATCCACATCTGTCTAGTCCACTCCTCATCATTGTAGTCCACGTCATTTTAGTGGCATCTCTCTAATTCTGCCACACTTCTGAGGATGAAAAATCCTTATCCTTATCCTTGTTAAAATCCTCCAAAGTGGCTAAAAATATTTTGAAGGCTTAGGACAGATTCCTCGTCTAGGATAGGCGTATGTGAATACTGCGTCCATAAATGATGCATTCTACCGTCCTAGCCTCGTACGTTGCTAGAGCAGGTATTTCAAGTGGAGTACTTATCGGTGGCTTGGAGGTTTAGTTTGTAGCGCCGGTAGCTGCTTCTACGAAGGGCTTGGTATTGAATTCCAAGTGGATCAGTTATATCAGGTTAGCATGTACCCAAACACTTCGACGTCTCCTATGTCGGTGTGGAAGGTCTGGAAAGACTAGGCACTGATCTGACTGAATCATCAACTACAATAAAGTCAAGGTCACCAGTAATAGGAGGCCATAAACTCTCTGGCTTTTTGAGCCAAAGATGAAGAAGAAAAAGCACCCTTGCATCATAACTAAGCATCTTTGTTCTATTCGTTGGTAACTTTTGGCTCAAAAAATATAAAATTTTGGACGACTTACTACTAAAGCAAAATCCTTCAGATATTTACAATGAATGCTATGCCCAATGACCGTTCATCTTATATCTTACTAATGAGCCATATTTTGGAAAAAATCTCTTATTAAAGCAATCCACTTTATGTACAAATTATGTAGATGATGGGATTCTAAGCAATGTTTTATACGCTATAGTTTACAAAGCGCGATAGATATCTCTCTTCCTTGTCTAACGACCTCCTACTTAGGTCATGCCTACCATTTCTGGCTTACGGGATACCACGTAGTTGTATCATTGCCGCATGAAGATCAGAGAGCTTCTCGTGTAAAAACTAGATAAGCCAACCATCTACTTAACCTTCTGCATATTTACTAAAATCTCGGATATCTATTCAGAAGCTTTGATAACATCAGCTCCTAGGCATAAAAAAACGCTTGATAAATCAAGTTATGTTAACGTGGAGATGCGATAATATCAGTTTCAATGCTACGAGTTCGGATTGCAAACAATGACGTATTCGTAAAATAAAACCGATTTAAAAAGTTGAATGCATGTCGTTCGCATTGCCTACATTTAGGCGCAAAAAAGCTCCCATGGTTCAAATTCACATTGAGCACCTTATGAAAATTGGTTTGGAAAATGCATTCGGGACTAGTTTTTCCATAATTTTAAATTTAAAAATGAATTTAATGATCAATCATAATAACAACAATAAAAGCCCTGAATGCAACAGAAATAGCCAGCAAACACCGAGCATCAACGGAAACAATTCCCCCACCGGAAATGGGATGCCATTCAACAGTAATAACTAAATCGGTGGTGGCTCACCTTTCGCTACTTATCGCTACATTTTGTGCGGCTTCCGTGAAATGCTCGTTACGTTTAGAGCACTCATTTCGCTCGATTAGAAAGAAGACGCCAAAAAAATTTGTCCATCCATTTATTAACATCTAACAATTTTACCCGAGAAGCACCTGAATAAAGGGCCGTAGATGATGAGGGGCACAGCAAGCCTTACACTCGCTCTAACTTCCTTTCTTTAATGTGCTGTGAAGAAAAAGGAATGCAAAAATCAAAACGAACCTTCACAAAATAATCTCGGCATCGTTGGGGAAAGCCTCCGAAAAACCAGTTCGACTTTCCCACGGTTCACTAGGCAACCTTTTGCGTTTGCGGTGGAGAAGCCCTTCTTACGCTGCCGCAATGGAATTCACCAAGCACAAGGCCATAATGCGTGTGTGTGAGTGTGAAGGGATAAAGAATTAAAAAAAAAACAACGGAAAGAGCTCAGTATGATCGAGCTACCTTATTTTGTTTACAGATAAGGTAATCGCTAACAACACGCAAGATAAGCAAACCCACCGGAAGAAAAAGGGGTGAGAACGGGAAAAGAAAATTTGTTTTTCCTCTGCTGCATTCCCGAACGGGGTAAACGGGTTGCCGAATCAACCGGCTCGTCACCGGTGATCTGCCGTACGATTCCGTTAACTGGTTTGTTGTGTTTAATTTTATCTTCCTCGCGCTCGCTCTCCCTCTCCCTCTCCCTCTGTTCTGACCCTGCTTGTTGACTTTTATACGCACACATCATCTGCCATGCGGTTCCGTGGCAGATTCGTTTAGCTCGCTTTGCTCTCTTTTTGTACGGATCCTGGATTGGCTGCTGCTGGGCGTGCACCTGCGACGGGATTCATTTGGAGCCTTCAAAACTTTCGCTTTGAAGCCGACGCTCATGTTTGCATGCTGTGTGTAAACGAGGTTCGTCATATTTGGCGTGGTTGGTTCTCGTTGGGTCCGAGGGTTTTTTCTTTCCCCCATCTGGTGCTCAGCAAAGCGAACTGTTTTCCCCAAAACATGATGATGCTGTTGATTGCGCGAGCAGCGGATGTGATGCGATGGCGGGAGTTTTTCACGGGTGACCAGCTCGGTTACGCGATAATGATCCTGCTAGCAACCGATTCGTAATGGAACCCGATTGGTTTGGCGTTCCCACGGAATGGGCTGTCGAGTTGTTTGACTTGCTGTGGGCAATGGGGAGGGGCGGTTGAAAACGGGGGATGAAGTTATTACCAAGAATTGCTAAATGTTTCCATTACGCGGAACGATTCTTATCGTTGGTTAGAAAACTTTTCCGGTAAAGGTAAAGGTTAGATTGCTATTGACTCTTTGGTCGTTTCGAGCGAGATGCTGGGAACGAAAGGTAGCTGTGGAGTTTTTTTTTTTGTGTTGGTTTGGTGGGGAGAATTTGATTGTATGGAAAACGATGTTTATCTGTGAAACACCAGGCGTCTCCATCAAGGAAAAGTTTCGTTAAACGTTTTGTGAAAATCAATGTTTCATTTTACCGATCAGTAATCAAAAGCTTAATTTTAGATTGGATTGCTTGGTTGATTGAATTAGCATTTTGACGGGAATGTTTCGGGGTTGGATTTAATTTGCAATTTTACCATTTCTAGTTAATTACTTATGTTTATTGAAATAATAGTTTACTTCACAATCAGCTAAAAGTACTCATCATACTCTAAACTAAAATTATGATAAAACATTAAAATAGAAAACAGTGGTCAGTTTGGGAAAACGACACCTACACGCAATTTTCCAGCTAAATGAATGCCCGGTTTTCCGCGTCATTGTAACTATAGGCCTCCGCATGCTTTCTCTTTCTCTCTCACGCTCTCCAATTACTTCTGCATCCAATTTACCGCGTTTACCTTTTCTTGTGGCAGTCAAAAAGCTTATCGTAACCGGAAACGTTACCGCCGTTTGCATCCAACCAGACTCTGTGGCAAATGTTCTCGTTTTTTTGTGTTATTGTGCCTTCGCTGTCCATTTTAAGCATCATCGCCCCCAGCCGGTGTACCGGGTTTTTGCGGTTGATAAAAGTAGGCTTTGAAATGTGAAAAGTCGGAGCAAGAAAACCCGAAACATTTGCTAACAATCAGCAAGAACTTTGCAAATGTTTTTGAACCCACGTTTGTGTGTGTGTGTGTGTGAGTGCTTTTTTTTAGTTAGAATGTTCAAAAGTCCTTTCATTCGGTATTGTGGTCATCCTTTTTCTTCAACTTCTCTTCCTCTTCCTCTTTACAGCCCCAGCATCAGCGGCTGCTGCATAATGTCCACCGTTGGAAGTAATAATTAGCGAACGAAACTCTCTCCCCACTTTGCCAGAGGGTGGCTTTGTTTTCGCCGTTTGTGGGCATCCCACCGACGATAAAAAAAAACGGATCCTCTCAAAAAGCTCGACCACAATCATCCCGACTACCTTCCCAGAAGCGAAGATGATAAGTCGGCGATTTAATCGATCGGAGACGGAAGCGGTTAACGGAGGCACGTTTGCCACAGTGTTCTAGCGTTTCTAGAGAAGTCTTACAAATTGATTTGTCAGGAAACATCCCGACAACAGGTACCGCAGGCGATACCGGTCTGGAGAGGCATAATAACCCCATTTGAAGATCCACCATCGTCACGACAGCCAACCTGCTGCTAGCATTCATCAAACGTTCGGCGAACAAGTAACAAACGCACCCAACACCACCATGGGAACCGAGCCGGGGACGACCAATTCCTCCGGTTCGGGTGGTTCCGGTTCGCGGGGTGCCAAAAAGCGTGACTCTTGGCACACGGCACCCGGAACGAATGGGACGTCCGGCGATGGTGGTGGACGCGATGAGCCACCCGATTCAGCCGACACGAAAGAGGCTGCCGCGAACGGAAGCTCGGCCACGACCAAGCCCACCACCGAGACGGCACAGATCCTGCAGAGCGGCAAGGAGCGGAACATGGTGGTGGCGTTGACGGGCGAACGGCGACGGGAAACCTGGAGCCAGAAGGCGGAGTTTTTGCTGGCCGTGATTGGGTTTGCGGTGGATTTGGGCAATGTGTGGCGCTTTCCGTACATCTGCTACCAGAACGGGGGTGGCGCATTTCTCATCCCGTACTGCATTATGCTGCTGTTCGGCGGGTTGCCCCTGTTCTACATGGAGCTCGCCTTGGGACAGTTTCATCGGTGCGGTTGTCTGTCCATCTGGAAGCGCATCTGTCCGGCGTTGAAAGGTAAGTGGCTCGCTCTGGGAGGTTTTGTCTGGAATATAATGGAACTAAACTCATTAGTTAAGTTAATCACAATAAGCTCGAGGGTTCATTTGGGTGTTTTTATTAACACAGAAAAATAGATAAAAAAGATGTAAAGAGAGCTATTCTCTATCTATAAAGATTGCTTAGAAAACATTCGCCTAAAAGTATGCAATTTGCCAGCATTTTTTATTTTCCGAGAATTTTGTCAACAGGGCTTCGGGGCGAGTTTTGTATTAAAACCCCTTGAGGTATATTAAAGAAAAAGTTCTAATGAGCAACAGATTTGTAAAAAAACCAGAATCAAAAGTTTATTGGAATGGCATTCAACTATAATGAGTTTACCATTTTCACTAATTACCCCAATCGGATTGAAGAGCAAAAGATCTGTTTTCTACACTTTTGTGTACAGTTTTCCCAAAAAATCTCACTTTCTCTCTCATACGGTCCTTCTGGGTTACGAGGGTTAAAGTGTACAAAGCATGCAAAAGACAAGATGTTTTGCCTGAACTGGCAACTTGAGGTCGTTTTCTTGTGGTAAAGGCAGTCGATACCCGATATTCTCTTATTGAAGCAGTATGGCTGACCGTTGAGGAAGGTATGACAACGTCACGCCAATAGCTCACCATCCGCGAAAAATGGTACGTGACATTCTATCGTTCCACTGGTTCGATCCAGTCGACCTGTAGCTACACAGCGAGTTTGGTGGAACGCTTTGCTCCTTTGCTTGTTTTTTTTTTTTTTTGCTCGACCCATCGCTAAAAAGCGGATGAGGCGGATAGGATGATCGCTATCGGATAGCGATGCGAGCAATCAAGCATCGTAGACAAATCAGGCCGGTTTGTAGGATTGATTTGCTGTGGGACGGTGGTTAGAGGCACCGTCGTTCCTACCTCCTTGCCGGAAGGAAGTAAATAGGTGAACATTAACACACGACGCATGTTCGGTGGCACGCAGACACAAACGCACGTGCCTACGGTATAATGGTTACAATTGCTGTTCCACTTGCACAGGACCGTTAGAGCGGAAGGAAGGCAGGAAGGCGAGTAGCGCGGTGGAGGTAAAATCAAGAAAATTTCCACTCACTCAGGCACCCCAGCTGGGGCAGGAAATGTGGTACGAGGATGGGAAGTGTTCCATCATTTAGATGATTTCCCTCGCTTTTGTCCGCTTTGCGCGGGTCTATCGAGATTTCGATTCTACGATTCCTTGAGCTATATTTTTCCTTCGGGAATCTCTCCTTTTTCGCGTTCTGTGCGGAAGGATTCCTAAGGATTTGCATATAGCAATGTGAAGCAATGGGTAGGAATGAATGGGATTCTTTTCATCCGACTGCTGATGTTGTTGTCGTAGATTATTGCACCTCTGTTACGGGGCCGTAATAAATCAACAAATCAATTGCACGTTGCTCATCAACCTGAGGCATCCGTTCACTGCGCGTTTTGATGAACATTTTCCGGAGCTTTGAATGACACGAGCTGGCGCTCGTATCCGCCGGTGGAGAGAGCTTTACACATACGCTTTTATGTGCGAGTGATGCTGATCCAGCGGGATGATCCTTCGACGGGCAAAAAAAGAAGCTGATAGCGTGATGATAGCGGATCATCTCTGATTTACGCAAGGGTTTATCGAATGGAAAAAAAAATCGATCCAGATGTAAGTGGACGAGGGAAAAAAACGCTTACAAAGAGAAGTGGATCAAAAAGTAACTTTAACTTTAACTTTTGGAATAAAAAAAAGAGTTTAAAAATATTTCAGTTCGCCTAAAGGTAGGCAATTTCAAATTGTCATCACAAAATTTAAAAAAAGAAGAAAAATTTCGTTTGCCAAACTGTTACAAAGTTCATTTTCAGAAATTCCTATTACTAGCCCGGTTATTGATTTCTTCTTCTTCTTTCTTCTTCGAAGGAAAATAGTAGATAGTTTCTGCTCCTTCCATTGCTTTACGCGAACACATTCATATTTTGTGCTTAATCCCACACTTGAACAAGCACCAGTTTTCTCTCGGCAGACAGCGAAAACCTGTGCTCACACAATTTACTTGCGAACGCAGGCGTGCAAACGTCGGCGAAGAACATCCGGCAGCGCAAAACGTTCACCGGCCCGGTAGCTAGGCAATAAAACACGTCTATAAACATTCGCTGCGAGTAATTTGAAAAAGCGAGCGAAAGCGAAACGGAATAACGGTGGCAAACGCACGGTACAACAACTTGACAAGTGCTAACGATTATTGGTTCAAGTTTTTTATTTGTCACTTCTTGCGCTGCGTCGTACCGTTGGTCTCTCGGTTGGTGCTTAAGGATTACTTCGTTCCTGCCGGGCGGGATGCTGCTGAGAGTGCGTCCGATTGGAGGAATTGGATCGGAAAGCTTAACAGCGGAGTGCTGTGAGCTGTGGATTGTTTTAGCAATGAAACGACGGTAGGTTTTGTTTTATCTGTACCGGGGGTTCTTTTTTTGTTTTTACCTGTTGCGAGGTGTTCTTGCTTCTTGGACAATTGAATTTTATTGAAGTGGTTCGTTGCAGTCACATTGAACGGGGAAATCACTATCTTAAGCCATTAAGATGCATATTCGGTGGTTAAGGAACATCGTAAACAGGTCATAATTATGTTGTTTAATACATTAACAGGAGTTACCAGGAAAACATCGATAGGCCTTGAGTTAATGTGATCGTATTATGGTCATGAGCTGTTGTGAACGTGTTCGGAATTGGCTCTCATATATGTGCTTAGTCTTACTGAATCTACTACATGCTGCATGTTTAATGGAGCGATCAGCAGATCATGAACATTGAGGTTATGTCATACAAATAACTCTAGACTCTCAAGCCCAAAGCCAGTTTTCATGTCGCCCATACTAACTGAGCAGCCAAGATAGCCACACTTTGAGGTGAAGTGATAAGTGTTTGATGAACCATGGCCCACGACCGCGATCAGTTCAGAAGACTCCTTTAGTAGACCAAGATTTCAAAAACCGTAATGATGCTGAATAATGTCTCGAGTATGTATTACACGATCGTGGATCGCCTTCAGTAAAACCTTTCCAACGTTTTTTTATGATTCAGGATAGACCTTATGACCTCCGATAGATTCATTCCTCTAGATCTCATCATTTAAAAACATTGCAAAAGGGAGTAAAAAGGAGCTCGGTTCTCAGGAGCTTGTCCAAGAGAACTGGTTATATCAGGGTTTCAAAAGGCCCAAAATATACTGTGTTGCGACATATCGCAGCCAGATCTATAGGTAAATACATCACTGATAGCGATGCCTACGTCTATAATATTGTGGTAAATCGTTTGTGTGATCGTTGAGGTGGCCTAACGACATCTTAGGACATGTCTGCCATTTCTGCCATTACTACACTTATTGTTACCGCGTAGCTGGATAGTCAGTTCTCACTATGGCGGAACGGCCAAGATGAGATCTGAAATCTGGTCCTAACGTGTGAAGACCAGTGCCGCTGTCACATCTATCACTGGGTCGCCAAATGATCGTTTTTCCCATTTATTCCAAAGCCTCTCGCAAGTTTCTGCTATCATAGGAAATCCACAGCTGAATGTTGTATGCACTATCATCGTCCTCACCGTATAGATTTACTTATGAAAGATAGTCCCCAACGGATGACGAACATTACTACTAGAAAAGGCCGTAACCAGGGGAATCTCTTCATATTTTCTCTTGAAGATTCTTGAGGATTTTCTACAGATCTGAACTTGAGAATTCTTTTGCCTAAAATTCTTATTAACTTTAGTTTTATTCAAACGGAAGACCTATCTGATGTTAAGCTACTTTGTGCTTGGACTTTATGCCGGGATCGTACTGATTTTATTATTTTATGGTTTTTTTACGCAAATTGATAATTAATTTTACTAAATTGAGATTATTAGACTAGCAGCTTTATTTGTAACTTCTAACTTCATATCTAATATATTCAGCTACATAGAAAGAATCAGTAGCTTCACCTTGATTATTGTGGTTTCTCATCTTCACCTTGAGCCTTTTGCTCCAGATTAAAACATTGATGGCAATTTCTTGCACAAAACCGCGAAACAAGTTCAAGTGCAGACGAACTTTGCACTACCTACACCACACCATCGACATCGGTTGCCCTCCAGGACCCGTTTCTGTACTGGCCAATGTAGCCAAGCCTTCAAAATGGATAATAATTTGAAATTGTTTTTGAATAGACAATTTAGCATCCATTTATCCTGCCAGGCCAAGCCTAACCAGTCAAGTGCTTGGCTCTGTGCGAGTCGGGCTACATCTTCGGACGTAACCCGCGCTGCCCTTTCTGCCCGGTACCGGGTTCCACTTGCTGCCACGGCAAGCAAGGTATTGATTGCGGAGATTGAAAGTTGGCAGGAATTAGATTAAATTTTGCCACCCTTTCGTGCGTTTTCATGCGCTCCATGGGACCGGATGTGTGAAATTTAGACATCCTCCGAGGGTTGATGAGCAGCTACTCGAAAATCAACGTCCGATGACGAGTGCTTCTGAAAGCCCGCCACCGCTCACAATCGGGCTCTTGTCTGCTTGTGCTTCTCTGGATACAGAAAAAAAAATCTGAAAAGCTTACGATATAACCTCACCGTCGGTCGGGAAGGCTTGATGTGATAAAAATTAATTTCAACCATCTTTAAGATGGTGATGGAGGAGAAAATGGATAAAAAAGAGACGGGTTCACGAAATATATAGAGAGGTTTCCCTAGAATGTACCGAGACAACAAGTGACAATTTGCTCGCTCGCACTGAAAACGGTCTGCCGGGAAAAGTGCCCCTATGACCGTGCACAAAATCGGTCGCAGAAAGTGAACCGCTCCAGTGATAACGTCACAAACAATGACTATTCCATCGGCTTCGGCAGGACCAGGAAGGCGTGCTTCCTCGTCCACGCCCGCCAAGACGATGATGGTTAAGCTTTAGCGTGGGGAAGTTGGTGGATTTGTTGAAATCAGACTTTCATAAATTATGAACCTGCACACCGAGATGACAGCCAAGCCGGGCCCGGCAGAGCGAATATGGCTAATGCGTTCATGCGGGTTGTGAGTTTGTAAATTAATTTCCACCACGAACACCGACCGACTTCCGGGCGTACAGCTACAAAGGATTATTGCTTCCTGCGAGGGTGTGTCCATGAATTTGTGTACGGGGCCATTTTTTGTGCGCGCGTGTGTGTGTGAGTCTAGGGCGGCAAACAGCCTTCGTCATCCAGCTTAAAGTGGGGCGTTTCTTTTACGAGTTGTTACGAGCAATTAATTCACTCATCAGCTTCGTAGTGATAACCCCCTCCTCCCTCGGGGAAAGCTCCAAAGTTGGTCCGCAACAAACCCGTGTCTGCCGTCCGTCGGCTCTGATTAATTGTCACCGACGAGTATAGTAGTATTGATCGAATAAGAGCGTAGTATCATCAGTTTGGATTGTACTACTTCTTCGAGTCTCAAGAACAAAAAGGCAGGTCAGTCCATTTTGTGATTAGCATCGAATACATATACAATAACAGGCGCTTTCCGGTCCATTAACATTTTGCGCAACAAGAGACACATTGGCTGAGTTGAAATACATTCGGACGATGACTTTGATTTGAGCCGTGTTCAGCAATTCATCTACCGGTCCCTTGTGTCCCCTGGTGGGCTCGTCTCCAACAATCGAACCCGAAACACCCCATGAAGCGGTAACTTGTTGAGCTTGTTGCATTTTCATTCGCCCAAGCAACAAGTGCCTAACCATTGTGGAAACCGGCAAGAGTGGTAGAGCTTGGTCCCACGGGCAAAGAAACCCCATGACATTGCAACGCAAAGTAAATCCCACTCGGCCGCTCAAAGTCAGTGGTTTTTAGAAAGCCCTGGCAAACGAATAGAATAAGAATGGAGGAGTCGTCGGGGGAAAAAAAGTTTGTGCCACCAGAACACGGTTCGGTTTACTTTACCCTAGAAAGAACGGACGAACGACACTCGACAGTGCCTCGCAAGTGTTTACTGAGGGCTAAGAACACGGGAACAACTGCTGCACATGCCCGAGAACCGCAAACGAAATGAGTGTGTGAAAGAAATTTCAGACCACAGTGCAACGGAGATGTGGTGTGTGTGTGAGTTGGTAAGAGAATTAAATCCATTGTGTAAACTCGTGACTGCTGTGGGCGCGTACAATACACCGGACGACAATCTGGGCCGGGAATCGGACAGAAAAAACAGCGGTCCGGATCCTCGCTTCTTTTGCGGTTGAAACGAAAGCAGTCCGTGGCTTTAGTGAATGTTTTGCGATGGGACTTTGGCAGACCGGACCGGTACCGGATAAGTCGAAAAAACAGGGCTGTTAGGATGAGTACCTGTGGGCATCGATTTTATGTAGGGGTTTTAAATTAAATGCTGGACAAAATTTGGAGTGACATCATTGGAGATGATGTTACTGCAAAGGATTAAGTGTGACTTTGATATCGCCTATCCTTGTTGTTTGGTTCATATTTTTATGTGCCAACAAATTGGTTGGTGTTTATGGGATGCTTTTGGGCGCAATTGGACATTATTGATTATAAACCAGGAGCCCCTCTAATGGCCCAAATCTGTAACGCGTGCTTTACAGTTGAACATAAAATCTGGGCTACCTTACCGTATTCGTTCGTCTGATTGGGAAATAATTCGCTGGACCCTCAAACGAGTCCTCCGGGAGGCACATGAGCTCGAACCTGGTCTTGCGGGTAACCAACCTTAATGGCACGGTAACACATTTTCGTTGAGTTCGATGTCGGGCTCGCTGTTCAGCTAGGCACGTGGCCACCCGGTAGGGGTGACAATAAATCGGACCGGCGCTCACCATCGTAAATCACCTGCCACCGAGCCCGGACGCTATCCGATTTTATGCGTCACTGACCAATAACTCAATCGGATGTAGTAATATATTTTAAAATCGCCATCCTTTGCCGCCGGGATGCAAGTTTACGATTCTGCTGGAACTTGCGAGCTCTCGTGCCGTACTTAATCGATGGAGTTCGTTTGTGTTTTTGTTTTTTCGCCGCACAGGTGTCGGCTACGCTATCTGCCTGATCGATATCTACATGGGCATGTACTACAACACCATCATCGGGTGGGCCGTCTACTATTTGTTCGCCTCGTTCAGCTACGAGCTGCCCTGGACCAAGTGCGGTAATCCGTGGAACACGGAAAACTGTTCACCGGTCACGGGACGGGTCAATGCGACGACGCTCACCTCAACGACCACCACAGCAACGACGCTCCTGTCATCGATGGCCACGGATGCAGCGTCAGCCGGTGTGACACTGGTTGCAGCTGCCGTGGGCAACTCGACGATGGCCACCACCACCATGCACCCGCACTACTACCACAACAGCGAGCAATACCTGCTGTCCAGCGCACTGCCCTCGATGCTGTCCAATTTGACGACGAGTACGGTCGCGACCGTGGTGGAAGTTGTCCGTGAAGGACCGGCCCTGTCTAGCCCAGCGAGAGAATTTTTCGAGTAAGTAACAACGGAACGGAAAACAAGCAATTGATGATTGTGGTCATAAAATGCTGCATGGTGGAGATGTCGACTCATAAAATCGTGGTTAGAAAATACGGCTTCTTGGTTGGTCTGTCTAGCGCTGGGACAGAGCCATTTTTCCTACGGTAATAAAAGTAGCCTCGTTGTCACGTTTTGATCCATTCTCTTTCCAGACGCCAGGTACTGGAGCAGTACAAATCGAATGGGCTGGACTTTATGGGTCCGGTCAAGCCGTCTCTCGCTCTGTGCGTCTTCGGTGTGTTCGTGCTGGTGTACTTCTCGCTCTGGAAAGGGGTCCGTAGTGCGGGCAAGGTGGTTTGGGTGACGGCCCTGGCCCCGTACGTCGTGCTGCTGATCCTGCTGGCTCGTGGAGTAACACTGCCGGGTGCTGCCGAAGGTATACGCTACTATCTAACGCCACAGTGGGATAAGCTCAACAATTCTCGAGTAAGTACCGAGTACCTACACCAGGTCCCAGTTTGATATCGCCTTCAACTTCCAACCTCAATTTCGCAGGTATGGATCGATGCAGCATCACAGATCTTCTTCTCGCTCGGACCCGGCTTCGGCACGCTGCTAGCCCTCTCGAGCTACAACAAGTTCAACAACAACTGCTACCGGGACGCGTTGCTTACGAGCAGCATCAACTGTCTGACCAGCTTTCTGGCCGGGTTCGTAATATTTTCCGTGCTGGGCTACATGGCCCAGGTGCAGAACAAATCGATCGAGGAGGTAGGGCTGGAGGGTCCGGGCCTGGTGTTTATCGTCTACCCGGAAGCGATTGCCATGATGAAGGGTTCGGTGTTTTGGTCGATCATCTTCTTCCTGATGCTGATCACGCTCGGCCTAGACTCGACGTTCGGTGGGCTGGAGGCGATGATTACCGCACTGTGCGATGAGTATCCGCGCACGATCGGCCGTCGTCGGGAGCTGTTTGTGTTGATTCTGCTCGGGCTGATCTACATCTGTGCGCTGCCCACCATGACATACGTGAGTATAATGCTTTTCTGGTACTTGTTTCTGACATTTGGAAGATGTTACCTGCTAAGAACAGAAAACAGTACTACATGAGTGTCGGTTTCAGTGATATCTCTCATTTAAGTCTCCTCTCCGTACAGTGATGGGCATTTGATTTCTCAATTATTTGTAGCAATTTTTCATATCAAGTCATTCGAATTCTTGCTTGCTCTTTCATCAATAAACATTCCACGGAGTGTCAATAAACAAATGGCAATGGAATGCCGATGGTTAAAAAAACAAAACGAACAGGCAGGAACTCATCTGTGGAGTGGAAAAATCAACAAGCATCGGTAGAAAAGCAGGCTTTTGAAGTCAACATCAATTGTTGATTGCGGTCAGCAGAGTTAGAAATAACAGCTATTGAAGAGAAAACAAGAAAGAAAAATCTTCAACCGTTTTCTGGAAACAACTGACGCGATAAGATTGAAAAGAAAAGAGTACTCACTCACTCACGGAGTTCAATTGAACGGTGAGGAATGAGGAAAGCCTCTCGAAGGACATCGTAAAACGCACGATGCCACCGTGCCCGAGTGAGTAAGTGGATGAGTTGGCATTGATGGAAGTATCTGTTCGTTCGGTTTCCCGCAGGTTGCTGGACAGATAATGACCCACTGGGTGGAATGAAAGAGGAGAAAAAAGAAAAACAAACAAAAGTCTACTTAATGGCCCGGTTGTACCATTCTACCCATTTTGCTGGCCCAGATTCCCCAGAACCGTCCCGTAGTCGATGATAAAGGAAGTGCCCGGCCACTGACCATCCCCGGGAAACACTTCACATCGGTATGGGCCGGCATTCTCACAACATTTGAATTGATAAGTAAAGTTCCTGCCTCCGCCACCGGCCATTTGCACAAACACGGTACACCAATGGTCGGCAAGTGATAAATAATGTTCCAGAGTTAATTCAATCACTTACGTGATACGTGCCGACGGAGGTCGTGTATTCGGGGGCTGGGAATCCACCGAGAGGTGGTCATGTTTTTATGCATGAGCCAATGGGGAACCGTTTAAACCATCCGCTTCCGTAGCTCGTGTGCCGGTTGTGTTGGATGGATACGATTTATCTCGCAACGGTTGCTTCTCTCGTCCTCTTCCATCGGTAGAGGTGTGTCCTAGATGGAAGCGTCAAAGCGGACACGGAAGCGGATAACCTTTTCCACATCATTGCACTGGGGATATGTATCTTTCTTGTGTGTGCCGGCGGGCTACATACATTTAATCCTACAATCAACTAAATGTGCGAGCGTAGCAAGACTCAGCAGCGCGAATTAGCAAGACACAATTTATGTGCTTTTAAACGCGTCGGGTCATCATGGTGCAATAATTGCAGTCGACATGGCCAATGGATATGGAAATAATGCTTTTTCTTCCATCATTTTTTGCAGGGTGGCGTCTATTTGGTAAACTTCCTGAACGTGTACGGTCCGGGACTGGCGATACTGTTTGTCGTGTTTGTGGAGGCCGCCGGTGTGTTCTGGTTCTACGGTGTGGAGAACTTTTCCGCGGACATCGAGCAAATGTTGGGCAAGAAACCATCACTGTTCTGGCGCATCTGCTGGAAATACATCAGTCCGACATTTTTGTTCGTACGTATTGAAGCCCAAAATTGTAAACGACTTTTCTTCTTAAACAGCAATACTTTCGGTTCCAGTGCATACTGATATTTTCACTGCTCGGATACGAGGAAATGCTGGGCGAGGAGTACGAGTACCCGGAGTGGAGTGTGGCTGCCGGTTGGGCATTGACACTGTCGTCGGTCCTTTGCATTCCAACGTACATGATCTATAAGTTTTTGAGAAGTCCGGGCAACTGTAAAGATGTAAGTATAATTGCTATGATAAATAAATATTGTCAGAGAGATAGTCGGAATTTATTACCGCCATTATTTCAGAACAAAAATGGTTGATTTTAAGATAAAAGTTACTGGAAATGCGAAACGCCTCGCTCTGGCTGATACCCATACACAAAAAGGGTGACCGCTCAGTATGTTTCAACTACCGTGGAATCTCAATGCTTTGTTCCAAGGTCCTAGAATCCTTAGTTCACTCCTCCATTCTTCCTGAAATAGTCCCCGACCTTTTCCCTCATCAACATGGCTTCATCTCTAAACGCACTACGTCCTCGAACCTTATGCTCCAGCTGCCAAACCGATGTTATTTACACGGATTTCAAGGCGGCTTTCGACAGTCTGCCGCTGGACCTACTGATGGCCAAGCTTAATAAACTTGGTATCGGGGGTCAGCTACTGTTTTGGTTCGAATCCTATCTCATTGGCAGATCTTACAGAGTTAAAGTGCTGCAGATTCCTCCGGTGTTTCACAAGGGAGTGTCCTCAGCCCACTCCTGTGTTTGTTGTTTGTCAATGACTGTGTGTACTCCCTTCCTCCCAACGGTTATCTGCTCAATGCTGACGACCTCAAAATTCACCTTCCTGATTGTCGTTCCCTGCCAGTTTTCCTTAACAGTTTTTCCGTTTGGTCTTGTAATAACGGTCTGGTGTTATGTCTCGATAAATGTTGTGTCATTTCGTTCGGAAGATTCCTTAAGTTCCACTTCAGCTACACCCTTCATGACACTGTCATAAGTCGAGTAACCTCAGTGAAAGACTTAGGTGTGTGGTTGGATGAGACTTTCTCTTTTAGTGTTCATGTTGACCATGTTATTGCCAAGTCCAACAAATCTCAAAAACAACTCAGAGACCCCCTCTGCCTAAGGGCCTTGTATTGTTGCTGGGTTCGATCCACTCTGAACTATGCCGCCGTTGTTTGGTCTCCCCCAGGCTCGACCGCAACGGCCAGACTGGAGAGTGTGCAGCGAAGATTCACCCGCGCAGCTTTTCGTCGCTTCCTTACTGGGTTTCAAAAGGCTCTCCCATCATACACTGTTCGCTGTCGGCTTCTTGGGTTTGACTCCATTGAAACTCGACATTCCCATTTCCGGTCTTGCTTCATTGCCACCCTCCTCTTCCATGACCTAGATGTTCCATCCCTTCTATCACAGGGATACCCTCTTTACGCCCCATCCCGCTATCTACGTGACAGACCTCCTTTATACATCCCTTCCCGCCATACGCGTTACGGTTCAAATGAACCTCTTCTTAGAGCGCTCTCTGACTTCAACAAATCGTATCATCTGTTCGACTACAATATCCCTGTGTCCCGCTTTCGTTCACGTCTACGTGAGTCCTCGTCCTTGCGTCTACCTTAGTGTTTCGTGTACTTTGTTGACTTCCTACTGTTTCTTTTCCTTATATTCCTTAGTTATTAAGTAAATTTGTGAACCCCTTGCGGCAGACAAATAATGTAAATAAATAAATAAAACTAGTAGACTCCACACGGTCTCTTTCGTAGCAAATTATGTCGCCTAAATGTATGCAATTGATGTATTGTTTCTAATCTCGTTAGCTAAAGGTCAGTAATAACGGTAGATTAGGTTTGGATTTAGAACGGTACTGGCTTTCGGTCCAACCTGTGTTATAGATTAAAGGCACAGACCCAAAAATATTGTTGATTCACATAAGATACAAATGATTCGAGCCTTTTTATTTGTGTGATGAAATATGGGAAGAAATTGCATACATTCTGGCGCTCAAACTTTCAAGGTTTGTAAGGAGTTCGCGACGAATTAGTCAACTTCAAATCTTTGCTGAACTGCAGTGCAGGATACAGTGAAACATTTGCAGATATAACTGGAACCTTTTCAATATGCTTTACTTTGCCCAAGCAGAAGTAGAGACTTTTTAGATGCCCTTAAACATTACAATTTATTTGGGAACTTTGGCAATGATTCTTTGGCTGCATTCTTTTTTTATGCAGTCATGTGCGCTGTGTGCCCGAGACAGTTTTACTTCTATGACTCTATTTCCAATCCATCACAGCTGATTACTAATTATTTGCCTTCTCTCTCTGCAGCGCTTGAGACTCACGTTCAAACCGGAACCGTTGATACCGACGGCTATTCCCGGCCAGCTGTACACCGGCACCGCCGTCTGACATGATTGCGCGGAAGAAAGCTACATGCGGCGTGGCATCTTTGTGCGCCTCGATTCACCAACGAACTCCTGCTGTTCCCCAAACGTCACCATTACCGTCGCTAACCATGATCGTCGTTGTCGTAGTAGTAGAAGTAGTAGTACTTACCGTTGTAATCGCGAACGTAGTAGAGGCTGCCGGCGAAGCAACAGCAGCAGCACCAGCTGCACTAGCAGCAGCAGCAGCAGCAGTAGTTGTAGCCATCATCATGTTGGTAGTAATAGATGTACTCTTGGTAGGAAAGGGCGATGCGCCTGCGTTGCCGAAGGCATTGGTCAATATGATAGTATACGTGTTCGGGCAGATGAAAGCAACTCGCTCTGTGGAGCGATCCCGGTTGCGTCGGCCGTGTTGCTGCTGGAGGATACGCGCTCAACCCCTACCGGTTGCTATCCGTTCGGGCTGAAACTGTCGCAAGCCATTCCGTGCTATGCCGCGACGAACACGTTCCGTGGGAAGTTGACATTTCCGTTGGCCACCGAATGGTTGGTGTAGATCTGATCAAATCAGCGTATGAGAGAGGGAGAGAGAGAGAATCATGAGGGCTATTGAAGGAATTGGCAGCCGTCCGTAGCAACAGCCATCTGCGGATGCATTATGCTGCCCGCTCTTTCATGTGCCAAATGGGACATTGGACGGATCCTGTCGAAAGATCTACACTCACCCATTCGGCGGATAGATAGTAAATTGGAGTTGGAATTATGTTTAGGTGTGGTAAGCAAATCTATTGAGCTTGTTGTGAGATTACGTTCAACTCAGGACTTCTACGTTGATTTGTCCCTTACCTGGCAATGTTGTGCTACAACGTTGATGTTGACAGATTGAAGCGAGAAGTGAGAGCATAGCTACAGAAGGATCGTTAAGTAGATACAATTGTTTGAAATAGGACCCACATAGAGCAGATAGGAAGTCTCCTACAGTACGAGAAGAAAAAAAAACACATCTTAGGAAAAATCATGTACGGCTACCGGACATATTGCAAGTTGTTAGATGCTTTTATAAAGTTTTACATATTTCTAGCGGTCGATGCATTTAATAGACTAATTGGAAGAAAGTATTTAAACGGATATTTATATCTCCATATACTAGAATTTATATATATACCAGTGTTAGGCTAATATACCGTGTGCAGAGTAAACCCCCGCTGCTGAATGTTTGCATAGTAGAACTATTTTTATGGAATCTAACCGTAGCGCCTAAGTATGTACGGGACGTCGCATTACCTGCGGCACACCAAACACAGATGTTGATGTCAGATGGAAGCCAAGCAACGACCACGAACCCTGTTTACAAACCTGTACAACGCATCCTTAAGGACCGCATCTTGAGGTATCATTCGTTCATCGAACACTTGTTTTCTTGCCTTTATTCTACGCCAGTGTACCGCAGTGTTTTAAACTCTCCAAACCCTACTAGTGGAGAGGATACCAGAAACGAATGCTCTCCAAGAACCGAGTATTTAGGAGTCGGGTCAGGACAATAGCAATCGAGCAGCAACACAGCCATTTGCTGTTCGGTTGGGTTGAAAATTCGAATGCGAACAATCGAAATAGAAGAGCAAGATGTCAGTGGTAAGGGGAGCATTTTTGTTTCTTGCGGTTTGTTGACAAGTGCAGACGGATGAGCCGAGGCCCTACAGGAATCTTGTCTTTGGATCGGAAAATAGTAACACGGACAATAAAGTTATTTGATGTTTTTTTGTTTTGCTTTCATAAGTTTAACACACGGAGTACATTTAGAATTTAGCATAAAAATAAACATCCGAATCGGTGGAATGAATGATGATTTCTCAGCTTTTTTTTCAGCAAGTTGATCTTCGGGCAGACCCCAGTCAGCTGTCAGACTTCGAGAGTCTGTAGACCTTGCTGCATTTTATCGGTACTTTTCAAGGGGAGCTGGAATTTTTCTATCCACTTCTAGACCTTCAGAGTTGAATTGGGAATATTTTAGGACTATGCAGACAATGCATCTTCTTGCTGAAGGGTTTCAACGTGCTGCAGCCCAGCTGGGAAGCAACGATTGAGTTAAGAGGAATGATATTGATGTGGTATGAGAGTTCCGATACCTAGCAGCTGATCGTGATACAAATTGTCCGGGGAATCGT
Source organism: Anopheles stephensi (assembly GCF_013141755.1). NCBI lineage: Eukaryota > Metazoa > Arthropoda > Insecta > Diptera > Culicidae > Anopheles > Anopheles stephensi. The sequence goes on along the minus strand of NC_050202.1, from coordinate 29,616,287 downwards.
ATCTACTGCGAGCTACATCAATTCCTGCAATTCAGAAAACTTGAACAATTCCATTCCATCCTCTCCTGAAAACCCGTAAATTGGACAAGAAAGTTGACGGTACCCATCGACGTTGATGAGGTGACCCAATAAACCTTTGACAACCGGAGGTGCTGACGATGGTCAATCGATCGAGCCACTACCGTTCTCGACGAATCTTTCTCTCGCTTTTTCTCTTGCTTAACGACCTCCCAGGTCATTTCTACCGTCTCTGGCTTTCTAGACTAAATGATACTTCGTAGATGGATAGTGGTCATCGCACGGAAGGGATTTGAACCCTGGTATGGAGACCGGCGCCGTTGTCGCCTCTATCACCGAGCCGCCCCAACCTCGACGAATCGCTCTAACCATCGAAATCTACTGAAATAAAAGCAGACGACACACATCGACTCTGACGAGGCGGTGCCCAGTAAACCGTGGACTACCAGAAGTGCGAACGATGGTCAATCGATCGAACCATCGATCTACCGACAAAAATGCTGACCACCGAAACGCACAACGACGGCAACCACAAGACGGATCGACCGACGAAGCTTCTAAGTTATTTAGGACCAATGTTAGACAAATAAAGTTCATTTCGGTCCATTAGTTAGAGTGCGAGCACGGAAGGCGGAAGGTCTTTAGATTTTAAGTTTATTAGCCTTTCACCGTATTATGCTTCAGTCCTTCGACTCGATCACCTACAGCGTCTCGCATTCAACGCCCTCTATATGTCAAAGTTTAAACTAACAGCAATTGTGCTGTCAGTTGATTACTATAATCAGCAAAAGGGATAGGGCGGCCCGGTGGAAGATGCGATAGCGGCGCGGGTCTTAACACAGGAGTTAAAATCCCATCTGGGCCGTTCCCTTATAGTGAGGACTGACTGACTATCCAACTATGCGGTATCAGTAAGTAAGGTCCCGGCGCCCTCTATATGTCAAAGTTTACAGTAACGCCGACTGTGCTGTGAGTTGATTTGTAGTATTACCAACACTACAAACGCTGCTAACTCAGCTACCATTCAATCACGTTTCTTTCTTGCTCCTTTCATTTCGTAATTACTTAAAAACTGCTGTGCTACCGAAAAAAGTTTGGTCTTCTATTTTAAACAAACCTTTACAAAGCCAATACAAACATTGATGAGAGTCATCTCAACACAGCAGGATGACACACGAATTCGAAATCGTTGTTGAAAGCCTTATTGTTGCACAACACACGTTAGACGAAGCTCAACACGCAGTGACGCGCAAATTTCAGTAAAACAACTCCTAAATTTCCGTAAATTAAACCCAGCCTTCCGGCTGTTTGTTAGACAGTTGCACAAACAAGATGACGACATTGCCTATTAATACAAACAGTTTGGTAAAGCAAATTTGGTCTGCCGAAACCGTGGTATAGAATGTTCGAAAGGCTGATTTATCGTAAGCCTTCATAAAACAAACAGAGTCTGCGTCTGCAAAGCCACGTGCTGTTAGTCTAATTGTTCACCGGTACAAAAACAAATCATTATTTATTCAACCAGCTTCCTACACACCCGCAATGCCTCGAATGAAGCTGCGAATGGTCGGTGCTACAATCTTCGCGAATCCTGCTGGCCACGCACTGTTGCAGGTCGGATTGGTGAAGGAAATGATTCCACTCAGCCGTCCGCCACACACGAGCGCCCCGCCGCTGTCTCCCTTGCAAGTATCCACCCCGTTACTGTACTTGGCGCAAATCATGCTGAGGAATGGAAAGAACCAATCGCGCTCGTTAGGTACATAGAAGGTGATTTCACGAACCTTTTCATTAACGGCCGGCACTTACTTCGATGTAACACTTTGCGATGGGAATGAGGCCCATGCGCGAGCGCAGGTCTGCTGCGACACGACGTCCATGTTGGCGTAACGCAGGTCGTTCGTAGGAGCCGGACCGTTATAGTTAGTGCTTCCCCATCCGACCACGTGGCATCTCGTACCGGCAGATACTTCCGCGGTTTGCAGTGGAATCGGAGCCATATTTCTTCGGCCACTGAAGCCATTTGCAGTGACCGTTACGATGGCCGCATCGTAATCAGACGTACCGGGAAAAGCATTGGGGTTGTAGCTGGGATGGACCGCGATTCGCACCGCTTGGATTAAGGTACCACCGACGTTGGACATTGTACTACCTCCATACACAGTTACCTGTGGTACGAATAAGAAAAACCGCCGTCGAAAGCTTTGTTTTAGGGAGTGAGACATTAAACGGGCTGTGCGACTTACCCTTGAAGGTGTGTTCCGATAAGGAAACACACAGTGGCCAGCGGTGAGAGCATGCGATGCTGTAATAATGCTAGCACCGCAGAAGAATTGATTGTCAAAACGCAAGCTCAGTGCGTATTTGTGATCGGTAATGTACGTCCCAACACCGTTGACTATCCGGCCGGATTGTGATGCGCCATCTGTTCCTGCCTTGGCCGTATCGTCTGCCCGCACTGCATTGTTGCAGAACAACCCCAAGAGCACTAGTCCGATCACACACTTCATCGTTTCGTTCCCCTCTACACAGCTATGAGTGCTTCAGAATGTCTGTGCCGGGTTTTTAAGGCCCAAAATCCTCGCCAAGATTTAAGCAGATGTTTTGGGGACTTAACGGTGTACGTGTATTGTAAGTCGTCTGATCACATAAAGACTCTTTCCAGAATTGCCTGTTTTGCTGTTCAATTATGTGCTTCAAAATTGCACTCTAATGGTAACGCTACATTTGTACAAACAGTGTGAGGATCTGCTTACTTCCTACTAGACGAAAAAAAACTGGACTGTTTGTATTTTGGAGCTTTCCTGCACCATGCCTATTTTCTGTCAACTGTTTATGTGTCGCATAATCAATCCTTGTGGATACAGTGACGGGCAATAGAATAAAACTTGTGAAAGCCTTAAAATCTGGTTCCAATTCTATGGTATGGGATATAATCTCCATGAAGATGCTCTACTGCTCCTTTTTTAACCGTGGTGGAAACCTACGGGGACCACCTCCTGGGTACTGCCGGATTCTTACCGGCAAAAATCGCCTCGGACCTTCACGGTAACTCCAAGATTACCAACTAGGGTATTGCAACTAGAATGACGGTAGAGACGTTTTTGTCCATAAGACACGTCTCGGGGCCGCGCTATGACTACCTGATTAGGGCGTCTGGCGTGTCAGTTTACGCTCATCAATGGATGCTGTATGAACTAATGGGACTCCAGCATCTTAGATGACGTACTACCTGCAGGAGTACGCCTGAGGAGTGCAAAGCTTCACTACAGTTTACAGCTGCGATCCTTGACCATCCTCAGTACCTTCTCTTTCAACGCGAATGTGTCGCTGCTGTAGGCGAGACAGGATGGTCTTGGTCGCTTCTGCGATACTTCGCCAATTGCACCGGCTGAACGGCGAACAACAGTAACACGTGGGCATTCAAAGAAGCCCGAAACCCGAAACGTCGCAAAGCCCAGACGGAAAGCTCGGGTAACAGCTGGCGTGTCCAAACACCTCCTGCTGCCACTACAGTAACGAAGCTTCCATCTCCGCTGGTCTAGCTGATTTAAAATCACACCTGGTATAGCGGCACCGGAGAATTATCCCCGCGACCACACAGGAAGAGTCGGACGAAGCAGTTCGGAATGCGCTAAACACTCGCTGCACCAGTGGTCGGGAAAAAGTATACTAGAGCTCTCCGATGCACCTGTTTCTCGAACAAGGGGGCGAAGATAGCTGCTTCGCTTCGCACCTTCGCGGCCACAACTGTAGCGATTACTCTACTGCTCCTTGGTTCGATCAGTGCTGGAGTATGCCTCCATTGTATGGTGTCCTTCTGCTGTTCGATCCCTGGCTCGCTTCGAATCCGTCCAGTGCAAATTCACCCGGTTCGCTTTGTGCTTCTGGAGAGTTTGAGTGGACTACGACGCTAACGTTCAGAGACTTTTTGATTCGGGACTTTTGGACTTCCGAATCGACTCCCCAACGCTACTCTCTGGACTCGACATATACGTCCAAAACAGGCCGTTTGTGGGGTGCGTACGTAGCTGGGACACGAATTAGCTCTGTCCGCGTGAAGCCTCTTGCCGGTTGACGAGAGAGAGAGAGAACGATCGCACAGTGAGATCGTCTTTCGGTTCACAGGGTCAGGATGCGTGAGGACTGATCATCTGGCTGCCGGACCGACAATGGCGTGTTGTGCTGTGGCATGCACGCCTAGTTAGTTTTAACAAATTAATTACATGTTTTATTTGTCTTATTATAATTATTCAATGATTCAATGAAAAGATAAAAAGTTAAAATTAATCATAACGGAGGAAGAAATACGATGCTTCCTGACCAAAAACTGACTATTCGGCGATAAAATGCTTAAAGCCTACCATCCGACTGCAAGCAGCTTTACGCGACTTCTAGTCCTGATGTCATCGCAACGCCTTGACATTCGGCACAAAAAAATGTGTGACGATCGCTTTAAGCCGCTTAGCCTAGCTGAGGAAACAGTGAAACTTCCATGACGGGAGGCTTTCCTTGAATGACGAACTGGAACATGTCGTCTCCAGCAGCAGAAAGATGCTTGGACTGATCATCAATATGGCCCGCGAAAGACACTATACAGGCTCTGTGGCCAAAGTCTGTATAGATGCTTCCCCCCTCCCCCCCTCCCACTCATTGTGGGAGCTGAGTTACGCAAATGGGTATCTTTTTCAGATTTTTTACTATAGTTCTTTATAGATTTATGATTAATAATTATTATAAATTATTACTACAAATTTTTTCACATTTTTGCTTAACTTTTACATAAATTGGGTGGTGGGGGGTTGATGCTACCAATTCACACTTAAGCCAAAATGTTATGCTTGCGATGTCGAACCGGTTCTTCTACATTCGGCAGAACCCGAACCTGCACCCGAAAGCCAGAAACTGTCTAGAACAAGCAAATCGATAAATCCAGTATTTGACATCCAGCTAGTGACTATTATTGATGAGTGAATAAAATCAAAGAAGCCACATTTAAAAGGTCATGACGATTGGAATTTTGGAAGCGTATAGGAACGAACATAGGAAAAGGAGATGGCTGATTTTAGATACTTGCCATTGTGTCATTAAAATTTGAAATATTATCCGATATTACGACTCGGAGTCGGAATGATCAGATAGTCGTTTTTGGAAGCGATGTCACGGATCGTCCATAAATAACGTAACGTTAAAAGGGTAGTGGGAAGTAAAAGGGGAGGGGGGTGGGGGTGGTGAAGGATCGTAGTTTAGTTTTTTAAGGCTCTTTTCCTTTTAATCTTAGATATTTTTACCTCTTCATCTCCAATCCTAACCTATAGGAAGAAACCGCCCTGTGCTGTTACGTTCAGCACGATCAACCCCATCTTAAAAATTGGTTTGCTGCCTTTAATCATTATTTAAAAAAAATCTAATTTTTAATTTAAATTACAGTTCTTTGAATCTTTCTGGCTGTTGTATCTGCTTTTACTTCCCACGTTGCTTGTTGATATGCAAGTCTCAAGTTGCAAGTCTTGTTACCGATTATTGGTTTATCCAGCGTTGCCACTTTGCATGCCTTTTAGAGATTGTTACAAGAAGAAGTAGATGATCGCTTGCGCGGCTGAAGTCTGAATAGATGCACACCCCCCCCCCCCCCCCCACCTCACGGGCACTCATTTTTACAAGTGAGTTGCGCAAAAGTGTATCTTTTTCAGACTTTTTACTATAATTATGTATTTATTTATTGTTTATAGTTAATAAAAATTATTGGCTAAAGTCTGAATAGATACCTCCCGCCCCCCACCCCCACGGACACTCACTTTTGCAACTGAGTTACCTAAAAGGGTATATTTTTCATAGTTTTTAGTGTAAGTATTTACTTATTTATGAATTATTTATTATTTTGTAAAATTATAAATCATTATTACAACAATTTTTAACACTTTTGCTTAACTTGTATCTAAATTTAAGGTAACTCAGTAGTGAAATGTGAGTGCCGTGAGTGGGGGGCATCTATCTGGGGGGGAAGAAAGCTAGCGTTGCACGATGATTGGGGACGTTCCCTAGCCGTCGGCTTTCGATCTTAACCGTACCCAAACGGTCAGTTAGATCGGCAGTACGTTGCTGGCAGTCGAAGAAGACACCACAGCATGCATCACGCAACGGTTCGCCGGTGGACAGTTCGGCTATCGGCGATTCTGGTTGTTAGTTCACAGTGTGTGTGTTCCAGTGTTGTGCAGAACGAGTTCCAAACAAACGACTATGACGACAGCGAGTGTGGAAAGCGGCTGGTCCAGCACGAACCTCTCGTGAAGGGTGGATATTCGACGCGTCCCGGAAACTGGCCGTGGCATGTGGCACTTTATCAGCGCGGTATTGTCAGCGACAGTAACGAGTTCGAGTATGCTTGTGGAGCCAGCATTGTGCACCGATACCTGATCCTGACGGCGGCTCACTGTGTCACGTTCGCCGCTAGCCGACGCAAAATACCGACCGAAAATTTGTTGCTAAAGCTAGGCCGCTTCAATCTTTCGAACGAGGCAGAGGAACATTCACAGGCGTTCGACGTGAGCGAGACGATCGTGCACGAGGGCTTTCATCCGACAACGCTGGAGAACGATATCGCAATCTTGCGGGTGAAAATGCCTATAATTTATAATGAGTTCATTCAACCTGTCTGCATATGGAAGCGCGACGACGGTCTTGTCCTGCCCAACATCTACGAAGAGTTGGGCACGGTCGTTGGCTGGGGTCTCACGGACGGAAATCGCCCTGCGACAGTGCTGAACGAAGCGCACATGCCGATTGTGAGTGCGTTGCAGTGTCTGGCAAATGATCGGGATTTTTTCGGACGACTGCTATACCGAAATACGTTCTGTGCAGGATATAAAAATGGTACTGACGACTCTGTCCTAAGTGTTGCGTAAATGTAAATTCTGCTTTCGTGTTGCTTGCAGGAACGGGCGTCTGCAATGGCGACAGCGGTGGAGGAATATTTTTCCAGCTCAATAATCGTTGGTACCTAAGGGGAATGGTTTCCTTTAGCAAATCCTAACTTTCTTCCGGGCAGCCGGTGTGTGATTTGAAAAGATACGTCGGCTTTATCGATGCTTCGAGGTACATTGATTGGCTGTACGAAAACACGCCCAACAGCAGAATGGATGATCCGATATTGGGCCATCCTAACATTCGGCTTATCAATCAAGGAGATTGTGGACGAAACAATTTTGCCGACGAGCCCGTTGAGGAGCGTAAGCCCGTCTTCAAGCAGTACCCTTGGATGGCAGCGTTACGCCATCCTTTCGCCGCTTTCAACTATGTCCCCTGTAACGGAGTGTTGCTCAATCGAAACTACGTTCTTGCAACCGATTGTGTGTTTGACCCTACACTGTAAGTGTGTGTGTGTTGACAGCGATAATTGCCCGGTTACCCGTATTACCCGGTTTTTGTCTGCCATTCTAGAGACGAGATCAGTGCTACTCTTGGCGATTACGACATTTCTAAAACGGTCGATTACTTCATGGTGCATGATGATGACCAGCTGCCTGAATATTTGGGCTCTGTGCAGACTATTCCCGTGGGTCAACTGCTGCAGAAGGATGAGCTCGTGCTCGCCCGTCTAACCGTTCCAGCTGCTATCGGTCGGAGGGAGAACATTGCACCAATCTGCCTTCCAGTAACTCCACAAATGCGGAACCGCTTGTACAGTCGCTACATTATGACGGGCTGGAAGGATTACGGTGAAGATTCGAAAGTGTTGCAGCGAGCCATTTTTGATCGCATTAATTTGAGCAAGTGTAAGGCTGAATTTTCGAGCGGAGCACATTATGCAAATGTAGTAAAGCAGATAGCGGCTAACAAGATCATTTGTGCACGAAATCCGCTAAATGCTTCTCGTTTCCCGGAATGCAACGAGTACCTGCCTGGATCGGCATTTCAGATATTAGAGAAAACGTCGAATCGATATTTGCTTTACGGACTGCAGACCGGCGTAAGTGGCTGTGATGTTCCGGAACGGTACATTGCTATCAGCAAGTATCTGTTGTGGATTTTGGATAACATTCGTGGCTAAACGCTGGAGATCTGCGAGTTCTGCGCTGCACTGCTGTAGATGAGTATTCTGTAGAAAAATAAAATGAAATAAATGAACGTTAATCATGACATTGTCCTACAAGTCAACTGCACTGTTTTCAACGAAACATTTCAAAGAAATTCAAAGAGAGCTAACACGCACTGATCTTAAATCAATCCAACATTGAAATGATACCAATGTGAAGAAATTAGAGCACTGGCTCTTATTTCTCACTCAAATAAGCACTTGCCACTTTTCAGAGCAACTCTAATCGGCAAACATCGGAGTTTGTGCCCTCAATTATATCAGAGTGGCTTTATTCCTCAATTATATTCGAACGGTTCTGATTACGGTTGTGAGATTCGGGATTCAGAAGATTCGAAAGACCTGAATCGGGTGGGATTCTAAATGAGGGATTCGAATCCGAATCAGATTAAAGATAAGTGTTATGGTGATGCAAGCTGGTATATTCATCACGGCTCTCACGGCCTGCATCCTGTGAGATGCTGTGAGGTTCGGGATCGTCAGTGATCTCGCATGATATACATATAAGTATCCGTGTGCATGTCTCGGTGTTTATTTTACACACATGAAGACAGACCTCAACTTTAAGAATCCGAATCCGATCCGAATCTGAATTCGAATCGGAACGAAATTCGATTGGGATTCCACCGGGATTTGATAGGGACACAATTGGGATTACTACTCTGGTTGGTTCTCATCATTCCTGGTGGAGTCTTGCTTATTGAGCTGGTTGACTGAGTTGAGCTGGTCAGTTGATGTTGCAATTGCATGAACAATGCTATTGCTTATTGTATGGTACCTGTATAATTAAACCAAATTTAAAACCACGCTGTCGCCTCGACCACCGAAGCGCCACGTCCACGACCAACACGATACTACACTTTATTAATCAGAAAAAAAAACCGTGTACCCTGTCTCAGCTGCGGGCAAGAGGTGTTCGGTGCCTCAGGTCTTCGCACCTTGCTCAATTAGCGCTTCCGACCTTCTCTCTTAGTACCCAATCGTCTCTCTTCGTAGTCGGGGTTTGAGACAATGGCAAACGACTAGTGGAATTGCTTCTATATCTGACACATAGCTGGCGCCACGATCGTTCCAGATTTTACTGCATCAAATCAAGCTTACAAACGTCCGATGAAATCTGTGTCGATTCGTACTGCTCGGTGTCCTTTCGACAAGGCTTCTCATACGAGGGATGATACACCGTGATATGCCTCACTCCTCCTGCCACACTTACTGTCTGTCCTGTGTGGAGGTACTAAGTATCCACGATGATCGTAGATCGTGTAGGGCGTGTATGAAGACAAAGTCAGCCACACTTTACAAAGTGTGCAGAAGCTGATGATCAGTGGTCGTTCATTCGAATCGACCGTCGGGTATTGTTATTTATTTATATGTTACAAATATCTGCGTGTAGGGCTATTTCTAGCAGTCCAAAAAGTTAAGCTTAATATAAACGAAAAATAATACAAAAATAAAACCGTTCTATGAAGATCCATCTATGAGGACTGATATAACCCGTAGCTGTATATAGTCAGTCCTGCGTATCCTGCGTAGATCTTCGAAGATTTGTGATTTGAACCAAGGTCCTGCTGTGTGACAGACCGCCGACGTTGTCACCTCGGTCATCGGACCGCCGCAACCAGACGGAATCATCTGGGGTAAAACATAGAAATCAAACACGAAACGATGTATGGTTAAAGGCCTAGAAGCATTGAAGTAGATGAAATCTAGAAGCATTGAACCGTATATCTCGCAGGAATAAGCCGGCATTTCCACTGCAGTAAGACACAAACTCAGGCGTATGTATTTCTGATAAAACCACCCCGGCTGCATCCAATCTCCCTCAGGTCTGAGTCCACTTGATCCAGCCGACGAGCTCGCTTCCTTTACGTGTTCCTTTACGCCTCGTGCTGAACGGGTCACTGGCGAGCACCTTGATAGGGCAGGAGTCCGGCATCCTCATTAACGTGCCCTACCCAGCGAATTCTTCCGACTTTGGCAATTGTCAGGATATCTGCATGGCCAAAAAGCTCAGCTAGCTCGTGTTTGATCTTCCTTCTCCACACGCCCTGTTCGCACACACCGCCAAAGAGTGTCTGTAACAACCGCCGCTCGAAAATGACGAGTGCATTGGAGTTCTCCGCCAGCATAGTCCAAGACTCGTGCCCGTAGATGACAACCGGCCGAATCAGTGTTCGATATATGGCCTCTTTCGAGCGTTCTAGGAGTCTTCTGAACCGCAGGATTTTGTGGGGCCTTCAGATTTCGCTGCTTACGTTGTTGTCGGAAATTATGATTGTGCCAAGGTAGCAGAACTCCTGTACTACATCAAGATCGTCGCCGTCAACCACGTGCTCTATCACAGTCAGAGCTTCCGGCCTGCAGGTACTTTGTCTATGTCAATCCAATAGCCAATCTAGCGTCTAGCGAATGGTCTTTTTTTTGAAAGAACTTTCGCTTCAAGCAACAGAAAACACATGTTCGTGGTGGGAAGTTGTGCCTTAAATAAGAGAAAAATCTTCCCATTTTCACAGTTCTTCAAAGGATGAAACGAGTGATCAGTCTAGTGCTTTGTGGACTGTTCTGCTGCATTGCAGTGCTGTCATACGATAAAGACGAGACTCCATCAGATGGCGTGGCGCAATCTGGACGTATCTTCAATGCTATAGAAGTGAAGATAAAGAATCATAAGTATGCGTTGAGCATTCATTTGGAGAATCGATTCTTTTACGGTGCGAGCATTATTACTGCTTCTCACGCTTTAACGGCTGCTCGTTGTGTGTACCTCTTTTGAAAGCAGCCGTCGAGGGTTAGTTGTAACGCATGTTGCACAAATCTTAACCGCAATAATCCGACGGCATGATATCTCAATTACCCAGTTAACTGTACGCGGAGGCAGTACATCCGCAACCACGGGAGGGTTCCTATTTCGTGCTTCTAAAATTGTTGTACATCCATTCTACAATTCCGACTCATATCCTGGTACGTCTGATTTCGATGCAGCTATAGTAACGGTAGCGTCGAACGCTGTCAGAGGAAAAACGAACATGGCTCCGATAGCGCTGCAGACCTCGAAAGTGCCCGTTGGAACGAGTGCTTTGCAGTTGGATGGGGCCGTACTAAACTTAACGAACTAGCGCCCACAAATGGTCTGCGTTACGCCAACATGAATGTTGTGTCGAAGGCGGTTTGCGCGGCAGCATGGGACCCATTCCCAGCTCAAAGCATTTAATCTAAGTAAGTTCCGGTCGTTGATGAAACTTTCGTGAAATTTCCACTACTTTAACGAGTGTGATTGGTTCTTTCTATCCCTATAGTATGATTTGCGCCAAAGCCAATGGAGTGGATATATGCAAGGAAGACAGCGGTGGTGCACTCGTGTGTGGTGGACGGCTGAGTGGAATCATTTCCTTTACCAATCCGACCTGCAACAGTGCTTGGTCAGCAGTGTTTACGAGGATTACTGCATCCAGCATTCGCAGCTTCATTCGAAACCATACGGGCATTTATCAATTATGAATTTCAATCTTCAATGGTTTGGGTTCGAGGGTCAAATATGTTTACTAATGATAACAAAAGTCGAAACAAACTGGAGAAGACAATAGATGGAAATGTATGTTGAAAGAATTGCGTAGATATTCATTCAAAAGCACAGCAGCTCTTTTGAAAAATTATTTCAAATTTTTAGATCGATTGTGCAGTTTCGAAAATAGATTAGTTCGATTTCGAACCATTTTCGACCTCTTTCGTCATGATTTCGGTTTACAACGGGGTCGAAGGGTTTGATTCTCCAAAACGTCATTAGCGATTGAAAAAATACAAAGAAAAGCCCCTTTCCGTCAAAACTTTGTCGCGTACACGTCGTGCCCGATCGCACTGCTCCGAGTTATTGAAGGAAATCTGCTCAAAAATGGCATTCGGAGATGTTAAAACCGCCAACGGACTGAAGGAATTGGATAAATTCCTTGCCGACCACAGTTACGTCGAGGGGTAAGCGAAATACGTCCCGTTTGCAAAGTTGAGGTTATGCTCGCGATCATCCGACTGACGTGCAAACCGCTGTTCCTTCCCGTCCCGTTTTCAGATACACCCCGTCGAAGGCTGATCTTTCGGTTTTCGATGCCTTGGGCAAGGCTCCTGCCGCTACCTACGTGCATGCGCTGCGCTGGTACAACCACATCGCATCGTTCAACGCCAAGGAGCGCTCGGAATGGGGCGGTCAAGCTCTGCCGCAGGTTGCCGGCGGTAAGCCGACAGCTGCAGCACCGGCCGGCGGTGACGACGATGATGATGTGGACCTGTTCGGCTCGGAAGATGAGGAGGAGAGTGCCGAAGCAGCGAAGCTGAAGGAGGAACGCCTTGCCGCATACAACGCCAAGAAATCGAAGAAACCTGCCCTGATCGCCAAGAGCTCCATCCTGCTGGATGTGAAACCTTGGGACGATGAAACCGACATGAAGGAGATGGAGAAGAACGTCCGCAGCATCGAGATGGACGGACTTTTGTGGGGCGCGGCTAAGCTCGTACCGGTCGGATACGGCATTCACAAGCTGCAGATTTGCTGCGTTATCGAGGACGACAAAGTTTCGGTCGATCTGCTGACAGAGACGATCCAGGAGTTCGAAGATTTCGTACAGTCGGTTGACATCGCTGCATTCAACAAGATCTAAATGTGAGAATGCGAGAATGTTCGTGGGCGCGCTTGTTTCTTAAGTTTCTTCCGGCTGCTGTTGCAATGGCAATAACAGTGAAATAAATGTGAATCCTTTCTAGACGCAGCATACCTATTATATAGAATGTTCCGAAACATTGGTCCGTTATGACGTCAGCAAAATGATAAGCAGACACAAATCGAGACCGTCAAAGACGGAAAGGAATCCTTTTTCCTACATTTATGAAGAAATGATGGGCCATGAACTGGAATTGGAATGTTGGCTTGGCGGACGTTGTAGGAAAGTGAGCAGAAGCACTAATGTTTTTTTGTGTCGAAGTAGTTCCTAATATAATTTCAAGAGCTTAGTTAAAAAGAAAATAATTCCATCTCTATTTCTAGTGCAGACAACATAAATATTTTCCTCAATTTGCTCAAAAGGTTGCGATTAGAAAGCAGCTTTTGTAGCGTTCCGATTGCACACTGCAAAGCCCTACAAATGTTGAACCGGTTCAAGTTCAATCCCTCACAATTTGGCGCCCAGCTTCGATCGCTAAAGTGCATGCTGTAAACCTCGCCCATCGTCCTTTGACAGCTGCAACAAACACAAACAAAAATCCGTGAGAAAAGCGCACGATAAGGCGAAACAAATTTTAACTTCCTAGCAAAAAACGTGACGATTTTCGGAAAATCACCCGCTTCTGTAACTGTTGCGAATGGCGAAGGTGAATCTTTAAGGTGTGTAGCGCGCGACGCGTTTCAATGTTTGGCAGGACGCGGATTCTGTGCGCGAGATGGATCAACGATTGAAGCAGCCGTGGTGAATTGAAAGAAGAAGAAATACACACAGCCTACCCATCATCATCACGCAAAGAGAGCGAAGGTCCGGGAAATCGATTTTACTCCGTTCGGTGGCAGATCATTGGACAGGCTTTCGGCGAAAAATTCTGTTCCGAGCTGGAACGGCATTCGAACCGGCTAGTATATGCCTGTTCGTGGGAAGCATCGGAAAGTGTATGCGAGTTGATTTTCAGTTTCCGTAAGCACAGTGCGTGTATGTGTGTACGGTGGGAAAATGGTTCCGTCATAAACCATCCACAAAACAGCTGGAACGGTGAAAAACGGGAGTCTGTGTCGCGCGTGGCAATCGTGTCGTGCTTGGTGTGGTGTATCATTTTTCACGCATAGATTGACGGTACCAGCGTTCAACCGCGGCTAGCATATTCTTCGATACGTGTTAGGGTTGTTTGAGCGAGCCTAAAAAGGTATAAAATTGCGGATTTATCCTACCGCGGGTTGCGATTTATCCCGACCACACGATAGGGAGAGCAGAGCTCTAGAGGTAAAGGCTGGTTGAGAGAAGAAGAACACGAGCACGAGCAAGAAAGAGAGTGCAAGAACCCAGCACGTCGAAGACGACGTCCACGGCAAAACGGTGACGATGGTGAGAGCGCGCAGAAAAGCTTGTGCGTGGTATTTCGAAAAGGAAGCTGGTTCCACGAGCGTTCGCGAAAACCGGAACGGCACCGACTAATATAATTTTACAGTGGAAAACATCCAGTCGCAAAAAAAAACGGCCCTGCCTTGCAAGTGACAGTGACATCCATTGCCACTGTGTGGGGAGCACTTGGGTCGGCGGGTCTGGCGGTTGATGCAGCTTCCCACCGATGCGTGGGAGCACAGATGCATCCGATGACAGATTTTGCACTTTGGTTAGGTGCACAGAGATTGAGCCCCTTTTACGTCCAAAAAACCGTTCAGAGAGGAAAGCAAAACGATAGTGAGCCCGAGGATTGCAGAAAAGTGTGATTTGGGTGGAAAATTGTTGTTTTTCTTCACGGAGAAAAATTCCGTTCTTAATGTCTTTTGGACAAAGTAGGCTATCGGCGTATCGTTTCCGTTTCCATACATTCACACTCTCACACGCACACGCACAAGGGTTCGAAGTAGAGAAGGAAAATAGCAAAGTTTTTCATTGTAGTAGACTAACCGATGTCGGTGGTGCTTCCTGAGTGACGTGTTGTCAGGAAAAGTTCGCCAAAACTTGACGACGATCGGCGCACCGCGCGATTGGTATTTTCATTTCAAATTGCCATTTTTTGTACAGGAAAATTCAAGTGCACTGTGGGGTGGGTTGTGGGCCCGATCCAACCATCGATTGCGTGTGTAGCTGAGAAGTGAGCAAAGTTTGTGAACAGTTGTGATTTTTTCTCCAAATTTCTACGCACAAATAACAGAGTGCGTGTGCGTGTGTGTGTGTGATTGGGAAAATCTTGCCGTTCGTTTTGTTATCACAGCCATCTATATGCGTTTTTCTTCTCGACTACTGCCGTGCTTGTAGGCCCGTTTTGGTGCTGGCAGTATTGTGGTGGTAGGCCTCATCAAGGTGTAAGTGTGACGCGCGTGTGTTTACCGTTCGTGTGCTGCCGAAGAAGGTGCATCACAGTCCCCCGAGCGGAGGAGGGAAAAGGCAACAGCGCAAAGAGAGATCGAAAATTCTATATTTATCGAAAGTGGACATAGCACAGTGTTTGTGGCGGGTTAGTTTTTCCCTTTTTCGTGCCAGCAATTGTGTTGTTGTTGTGGTTGCGTGTGCCACCGCTACCGATCATCACCGTCGGTCCTCGTCGGTGGCAACCAACGAATTCGCTGCGGCAGCAAGGAACCGTTCTGCCCCGGTTTGGGGGTTTGGGGACCGGTGAGCCGATTTAGCTAAGCAATCGCTCTGGCAGCAAACGGACGTCGGCCTAAGCGCGACGCATCAGCAACACATCCGGCGGAAACAGCGACAGCTTCACCGTCCGCCGGGTGGCATCCGGGAGCGGAGCAACATTTCGGAGTGAAACGGATTCGCCACCACGGAGCTGGCCGGACCGATATCACCATCAAGCGGTGCGCTATAATGAAGAGGCGCAATGCCGATTGTGGCAAAATACGACGGCCCATCAAGAAGAACAAAATTGCCGAACAGATTGGGAGGTATGTATCTGGCACGAGGGTGGGAAGCATCCGGAAGCTTTGCTTTACTGCTTTGATCGTATGATTTATTGGATTATCGTTTGTTGTTGGTACGAAAGATTTGAGCGACGTGCATCACGTATCTCACAAACCCACAGGAAGAATTCTCTCCAACTAAGGATGCTTAGGATGCTCTCCGGCAAAGCATGCTACGTTGTGCTTGCCAGTTTGCGAGGGCTTAGAAGCAGCTAGAAAAGTAGAGGCAACGCCAAGTCTCAACAACTCTGCCTCTGGTCGATGGAAGAGCGAGAAGCAACCGGAAAAAAGTGCCATTAAACAGTGTGACCTCGGTTGGCATGTTTTGTAATCTTTTTTCTTCTTCAGCTGATAAAATTTGTCATTTTTTTTGTGACGTGTTGAGCTTCGTGAGCTCGGCAAAGAACGCCAACGCAAACAAAGGTTTAACAAATGGCATTCCGTTTCGATTTTGTTATAAGAGCCGCTAGGGACCGTGGGAAGAGGCAACAGCATGGGCGAGTGCAACGCTGCGCGCGCGTTGTAAACAAATAAGACCATCGTTTTCGGTAGGCCAAAAGGTGCCTTCGTCGTCGAACAGCGACAGCGAAGGAAGAAGGGCACATGCGTCGGCATTTTATTGCCTGTTAACTAAAACGCACACACACACGCGCGCGCGGGCGCCATCCTTTCCCTGTATCGCGAAAGCTACCGGCAATGATTC
Organism: Anopheles stephensi; assembly: GCF_013141755.1. Classification (NCBI taxonomy): domain Eukaryota; kingdom Metazoa; phylum Arthropoda; class Insecta; order Diptera; family Culicidae; genus Anopheles; species Anopheles stephensi. The sequence continues at coordinate 29,599,847 of NC_050202.1, read as the reverse complement.
CCGCGAGGCTCCAATATTGTCGTTAATGGGTCTCCGTGGCACCCCCTCCCCGAGGGACGTATCGCGGCGTGTGATTGCTGGTATCAGTGCGGTCCTTTGGTGGTTGCCGTTACCGTGGCGTAATAAAGGGCAAACCGGCGGTGTGCCTGGTGGTTATTTGTTTTGGCTGGTCGGTCGGCTCTCACCTGACCGAGGGGTGCGAATTATCTCGTCAGGCGCGTGCGAGAAGACGCGCCACATGCCCGCGGAATCTTTGTACAGATGGTCGGGACAGATGATGTCGGAGACTGTATGTAAAATCGATAACGTACATTAATCGATCTCGCCGCTATAAGGGGTGCATTTGTCCCAAGTTGTGTACACAACAACGCTCAATGTATTAAGTCGTTGAACCTAATCGAATGAAGCATAACTTGAAAGCTAGAAATTTGAATTTCTGTATTATCCTATTTTACCTATAATATCTTTATTTGCTTTCTTAGTCAAGTCCTCGATACCGTTTACGGTACAATGGCGTCGTTTTTATATAAAATATTCCGGCCTTTCCGACGGATGCATCAACACATTTACAATAAAGCTCCTCCTCCTCATCCTCCTGCTAGCAACTCCCTCTAGAACTCTTTTACGAGAATTTTGTCCATTTTGAGCAGAAACCTTAGCTCAGAAAGCTTATGTGGGTATTGGGACTATAAATGTTCTATGCAATCGTAACTTTGTCTCAGCGCGACAGGTGTTTTGAGCACAGGAAGGAATCCTTAGGCTTGTGTATGACCGGTTGGCGATCAGAATCCTTGCGCTTATCTCAAAATCAATGTTGACGTGTCATTTCTGGCTTTTTGTGACTTTATTTTACCCTCTCAGCTTAGATTTACCGCCTGGATAGTCAGTCCTGTATACATGTGTGATCATATCTACCGGTAAATCCCACCTGCGTGAATTAGTGATAATCAGCATGGCCGATTATGGCCGAGACGCGGGTCAGTCTTTTGGTGTTGAACCTCCGACTGTGGGTAGAGGTTGCAGAGCCTAAGTAGAGTAGGAATCTCCTAACCAAGGTTTTTTTCTCCGCCTGATCCATGCTTTGATAGGAGCATCCATGCTGGTGTATAGGAGAATCCCTAAACCAATGGCGTTAGTATAATCCAGGGTTTCGATTGATTTACAGCAGATGGCCTCCAAAGTTTCCACTTCCGAGTCTCGTATGGTTCACTCTAGCGCTAGTTTTATGAGGAGATCAAAACCCATTTCCACACATCCGCCTGGGTCCTTCGGAGGAAGAGAAGGGCCCTGAGAGCTTTCCATTCACCTTCAACTACTAAGCTTGGCCGGGAGGAAATCACTCAAGATATTGTAGCAATACAGCTGTTGCTCCGCTATTTTATGTAGGATTTGCTCCATGGTGAAGATCTGGTTAGTGGTTGAACTTTTTCCGTTTCGGAATCCTCTCTGGTAGATTCCAACTATCCTTGCGACGAACGGAACAAGTCGGTCTTGTAATATTAACGGAAAATCTTGCAGGCGGTATTCAAAACCATAATACCGTTGCTGTATCTATCTCGCTTCTTGTATATGAGGTCAGATTCTAATCCCAATCACACATCTGACATCGAAACACCATCCCATACTTCAGGAATAATCTGCTTCGATCCTATAAAATAAATAAAAGACTTATTGAGAATTTTGTGAAACTATGATTGCCTTCGTAAGAAGTAGAACTCTGCATAAACCTTCCTGCAGCCAAGGATGTTCCTGGATAATAGCAGGTCGTTCTGCCTAGAAAACTTATACAAGTTGTACAATTCTTCTATAAAGTCATTTTTTGGTGGACAATTTAAAATTAATAGAGGGTAATTAGTTATCCTAACAGAAATAAAATTTCATCAACTGCATTAATACTTTGATGGTACAGTAATCACAAAAAATGTTGAGGATTTTATTTAAAAGAAGCATACGAAATCCTTATACTCTTCAACTTGAAGTTGGGTAATCAACTTATTAGGAAATTATAGTTGAAGAATACTCACGTCTCTCTTGAAGGGTCATGGATACATAGAATCCCTTCGCCATTTTCACATTTTGTATGGAATTATGTGTCTTTTGTGTTGGATGTCCGGGGTAACCGATTTCCAACACCTAATCTGGATAATGCTTCATCATGTCTACTGTCTACAGAATACTTGTTGCTTCCTCTGAATGTTTTTTTTTAATTATTATTATCATCTGGCCATTTGGTAGTCTTCTGCATGTCGCTGATATAACGCTTTTGCAACCCAGTCACCAGCTCCGTTGGAATGTATCTGATGCGCCTGACTGATCCTGTCCATTTATTCTCCTGCTATACCTACCGGCTAATTCTTCCGTTTGCTTTTCCATTCTCCGACCACTCTTCGCCGTTTGTGATACAATTTTACCGCACGAAATAACTGCAACTGGCACAACAGCTGCAGCATGCAAATAGGATACGTTTTGTGTTCTCCCTTTAAGCGCCTTCCTGTGTTTCTTTCATTCCTCTCTATGTGGTTTTGTTTGTTGTGTTGTAGTCAGCTGGTTCAACTGGCAGCCATCAGCTGTCCCTCGCGCATATCCATTGGTCGATCGTGGTACACAGTCCATCCGTATTAGGGATGGGCGCTCCGGTTCGGAATCACGATTCCGATCCGATTCGAAAGAACGATTCCGACCAGTTCCAGACTCGTTTTGATTCCGGATTCGTTTTGATTCCGGACTCGTTTTTTATTTGACGAGTAAACAGCCGCTGTTAAAGGAAAAAGAAACACAGTAAGTGAAAGTAAAAAAAAGAAGAGGTAACCCCCGTCGCCTCCAAAATTCTACCCGCAGATTATACCACCAAGCAACCGTCTGGCAAGGACAAAGAAGAGAGGAGATAACTCAGAACAGTGTGCACGACACATATATTTACAGCAGAATGGGAATCCGGAGCGCGGAATCAAAAACGAGTCCGGAACCAAAACGAATCCGGAATCAAAAACGAGTCCGGAGTTTGTTTTCATGCTGATTTTTTTTTCTTGATTCTCTAATTGATACTTGATTTTTGGGGCATAAGTTTTTACCGATTTATTGTGAAGAGGTGAAAACATGGGCTGATAATGATTTTCGGCTTTGGTAATGCAAGCAATACCTTGCTTTGGTAATGCAAGTTTTACCTTCGGTAATGGTGCATTCTCGCCTACCTCACAGGTCACACGGCTCATACGGCTCATACGGGTTCAGTATGTTTCCTGCCACAGGGTGCGGTGCCGGTCTTCATATGGCTTTGCACATACAGCCCCAGCCAGCCTTGATCACCCCCAACCCCCTAAAGAAAAAAAAAACGGAGCGCGGAATCATGATCCGGACTCGACTCCGGCGACGGATCCGGATCCGATCGGATCCGGAAAATGGTCGAATCTGCCCATCCCTAATCCGTATATAATGGCATCAGTTGAGTGTGGTTTGATCGTTGGTTTGTAATGCTTAATGCTCATTTATTAATGGGGGATTTTTTTCTGTTCCGTTATCAAAAAAGATTTAAAACAAACAATTGAAAGTAATGGAAAACGAAGATGTTAAGCCAAATTTCCCCATACAAAACGCTATCGAAACGAAAAGATAAATATTTTAAAAATCCTGTACCGGTTGGAACAACTGCTCAGTGAAATTATTATTATTTTTTTTTCAGCAACACCTTGCTCTACATCAAATTTCTTCTCCTATGGGCGTCCGTAATCACAGCAGACTTTTTGCTCGAGTTTCGTTTCGAATTCCTATGGCCCTTTTGGTTGCTGCTCCGTTCGATATATGATTCGTACAAGTATAAAGGATTGGTACGTTGCATTCTCCAACAGGCGGCTTGTGAAACTGTTACTTACTGTAGTTTTCATTTCAGGCATTTTCCGTACTGTTTGTCTGCATAGCGGTAACATCCGATCTTGTCTGCCTGTTTTTCATCCCCGTTCAGTGGCTATTTTTTGCCGCCAGTACCTACGTTTGGGTGCAGTATGTCTGGCATACAGGTACGTGTTGCTGTGTCACTAAAAACGGCGTCAGAAGGCTAACATCGGTTTTCCATCGTTTTCTGTGACCGTTTCAGATAAAGGAATCTGTTTGCCGACGATAATACTGTGGATATTGTTCGTCTATCTGGAGGCTGCCATACGATGGAAGGACAGTCGCAATATACCACATCTCAATCTCTGCCGGCCGTTTGCCGCCCATTGGTAGGTTTTTTTTTTCTTCATAGCAAACAGTGGAACCGTTTGATGGTGCTGTAAACTATTGCGTTTGTCCATTTCAGTATCGGGTATCCGGTGGTGACGCTTGGGTTCGGTTTCAAGAGCTATGTCGGTTACCGCATACGGCAGCGCAAGCAGCGCGAGGTGGCAAAGGACAATGACTTCTACATGCAGTTGCTTCAGGAAGCACTGCCGAAGGAAGAGTCGAAAGCGTTAGAGCCGTTGCCCGATGGAAACGAGTCGGCTGCGCAGAAGGATCTCGTACCAGTGGCGGCGACGTCGAGCAACCCTAATAGTCTGAATAACAGTAGTAGTAGTAGTGGTGGCGCTGCGAGCAACCGAAGTGACACAGGACAGCATAATAATCATCACCATAATCATCATAATCACAACCATCACCACCATAACCATCAGCAGCAGCAGCAGCAGCAGCACCACAGTAAGAGTACCCAGAGTTACAAATCGTCGAGCAGCAGTAGTGCCGCTTCGACGACGCATGCAAATGGGCACGTCGGTAGTGGTAGCTCACCGTCGGCATCGTCGAGCAGTGCGATGAACGGGAGCGTCAATCACTCGTCGCACCAGCAGCAAGGCTCTTCCAAGCATCGGAAAAGTTTGGACAAGGATAGCAGCGCCAGCAGCAATGCATCGTCCAATTCATCCAGTACGTTTAATGCCGGTAGTAAGATGAACGGCGGCGGTGGTGGTGGTGGTGGCGGCGGTGGATCTTACTACTTCCACCAGACCGCCACATTCCAGCAGATCGGTAACAATAGCTCCTCCACCTCCTCCTCCAGCAGTAGCACCAGTAGCAATAGCAGTAGCAACAGCGGCAGTACCACAATCAGTACAAAAGAAAGCTCGATCGCGGTGAATCGTGCAAACGATCATAATGGGACCGTTCATTGTAATGGTAGTACCGTCGGGAAGGATGCCAAGGAATGTGCCGCGTCGCAAGGACAAACGGCTCGTAAAGATTGCGACCGGGAGGCCAAAACCGGTGACAACTTGGCCGGTTCGGGTTCGAGCAACTCGACAAAACACGGCAGCGGACAAACGACGGCATCCAGTCGTTCAAAGAGTCCAACCGAAAGCACTCCACCATACAGCGGTGCGTTGGGAAATAAATCCAATGCCGGTAAGCAGAATGGTCACGTGACGCAATACCATCAACCGGAGCTGGTACAACCACCGACGGCCAGTGAAGCAGCAGCGACCAACACCGAATCGAAAGGAGGTAGTGGTCGTTCGGGGCGCAAAAATCGATTCAAGAAGGCTGCCGAGCAACAGCAAGCGCACCTGTCCGCCATCGCAAAGCTGTGTGCGACGCTTGCACTCGCCTCGTCCGTGACGACGCTTACGACGACGACAGCGACCTCGACATCCGGTGGTGGAGGCGACAAGGGAACAACCATCACATCGTCTACGTACACCGCCACCGGCAGTGCGCCGTCTGCGTCCGTTAAAGACAATCACCAACAGAACGGGGAACAGGCGAAGGTGCTGGCCAGCACATCCAATGGCAGCAGTGCTGACGGTGGCAAACCGGACTGTAGCGTCTCGTCCGTGAATGGGACGCTAAAAGCGACACAAACGGCGACCGGATCGTCCTGTTCAGCTTCAGCGTCCGAGTCCGGGCCGCCAGCCGCAACCGTGATTGTGCAGAAGGTGTGTGAGTCCTGCCCACGACTCGAAGGGGATGTAAAGAAATTGCGCGCCGAGCTGTCGGCACACCGGCAAACCGAGAACGAGCTGCGCCAGAAGTATGATTCCAACACGAGCAACCTGAAGGCGTGTCTGCAGGCCAAGCAAAAGGATTACGATGAACTGCAAACCCGGTAAGCGGAACTAGTGGAACGTGTGCTTCTTCTAACGATCTTTGAAGGTCATGCCTGCCATTTCTGGCTTACTAGACCTATTGGATACCGCATAGTTGGATCAGTCAGTCCTCACTATGGGGGAGCGACACCCCATGACAGTGTACCACCGAGAAATGCGTTTGTATTAGCATCTCATTCCTTTTTTTCTCCTCCCTCTTCCCAGATACCAGGAGCATTGCAACCAACGGCAACAGGAGCGTCAGAATTTGCAAACCGTCGAGAGACGGTTGGGCGAGGAACGACGCCACCGGCAGTCGCTCGAGGCGCAACTAAACAACGAGCGCAAGTATCGCAAGCAGGCAGAGGAAAAGGCCGCCCGGGCCGAGTGTGGCGAGCCGTGCAAGATGAAGAAACAGCAGATGGAACTCGAGATGGATAAGATGCAGAACGAGCTGCACAGCATGGAGGAAGCGAAGCTGATGGCGGAAAAGCAGGCTCGTACCTATGAGCAGGAGGTAATTTCCCACCGGGCGATTCGTGGCATGTGGTATGTGGTAGTAAATGGCGCAACTTCTTTCCCCCCCCCCGGTTACAGTTGCGCAAGATGGAGCTACAGCTACGGAACCGCGATGCGCAGCAAAACACCGAGGTGTTGATGAGCGCGCTGGCCGCAATGCAGGATAAGAACGCGACGCTCGAGAAGAGCCTGTCGGCCGAAACGAGATTTAAGCTGGACTTATTCTCCGCCCTCGGTGGCACCAGGCGAGAGGTTGAAATACTGACCTGTACGTGTCGCGGCCGCACCTTCCGGCAATCGGGCAAGCCCACTTGGAAGTAATGTGCCACCTCTCCGCTTTTGCTTTTGCAGGTTCGCTGCGTGCGAAGGAAGAGGAAATACTGGACCTGAATGCAAAGATCGTACAGCTGCTGGCGGTCATGCCTACCGAGAACCTTTGCCTGACCAGCCACGGTGGCGGTACGGGTTCGGACGGCGGTGCGTCGATGATGCGGTTGGCCGATGCACCGCAGCTTCTGCCACAATCCATGACGAGCGGGCATCTGAATGGCATTGGGCCCGGCAGTGGCACTGGTGGCAGTGGTGGAGGAGGCGTAGGCGCGGCCGGTGGTGGCAGTGGTGTAGGTGCAGGCAGCCAACAGCAACCGAGCCCGATGTCGCACCTGGTGCAGAACGGACCATCGTTCTGCAGTCAATTAGGCAGCCTCGGGGTGCTCACGTCCACGATGTCGGCACTGCCCTCGTCATCGGTGCTCTCCGGTCCGCACACCAGCTCCGCCGGCAATGGCACCAATGGGGGACAAATAGTACAAATGCAAGGCTCGAACAACGGAGGCGCAAACGCCGGCAACTGCCCGTCCGGGCTCGATCCGAACGCGACCATTTACACGCCGAAAAACAACGGCATGGTCGGTGGTACCGAAGCCTGACCGCATGAGCTATCGTTTTTTCCGCCCAGCAATGTGTCATACTCCACGCGAACTCCGTCAGCGCTGTCGCTATTTGTAAGCTTGCCGGGTAGCAGCACCACCATCACGTCCACCACCACGAACGCCACGACGAGCGGCAGCGGCAGCAACCTAATCAGCGCCGGCGTGGCCAATCTGGCGCAACAATTGAACGCACACCAGGCTCAACATCCGTCGGGCGTTTCGGCAGCGAATAGCTTACCTTCCTTGCTACTATCGCCGCCCAGTCACCATCTCAGCATTCATCCTCATCACCACCACCAGCATCATCTTCAACCGCAGCAACCGTATCAGCAGCAAAAATCACAATCCCATCACCGACAAACGCTTCCGTCAAACGATCCGTTCGCTTAGAGATGCCATTCGCTTTTACGACCTGGGAATGCTTACTTGTTTCTTCTTTCTTCAGCTAATCATTTGCTCATTTCTTCTTTGCACTCTTTTAGATCGTTTTGGTTTCGGTACACTTACTTCTCTGTCTGTCTGTCTGTCGGTCTGTTTGCTTGCAAGCGCTATTGCAATGGGAAAACACAACTTTGCTGTCGAAGATAACGCGATATTGATCTCATATGAACTAATCTCCCCATACGACGAGCTTGCCTTTGTCGCACTCACTGGTGAGCAACAGCAACGCGCTGCCTACAGGTGACCTAACGTTTCAAACGCAACACGCGACACTACTGACACCCTGGCTGCTAGCCCCATGCTAAGTAGTGTTTGCTTTCTCGCACTCCCTATTTTTAAGTTCCTAGTTTTCTTTAAACACAATCCAGTTGGATACAAATAATGTGTTTCACTAATCGGAAAATCATGACTCTCGCCTTGCTATTTCGTAGCGTACTTTATAATTTAGAAGGATTTGGTCATCCTTAAGAGGGTAGTACACGCTGGTGGGCTGATAAAAAGTGATTCTCTGGACCTCTTTTTTTACAAATAACTAACTCCTATGAGCCGGTACATGTCCTACGTATGAAGCGCAAAAAGGAAATTAATAATATAGTACTGAAGAAAGTGTTTCCTTAAATACTAGTGATGGGCAAATTGAGGCAGAATGAGTGAATGAATTAGATGATTCGTGAGAGTCACACATCACCAAGAGTTATTTCAACTCATGTGAAATAAAGATGAGAGAGCAACTGCTCACTAACACGTGAGAGGTGAGGCCGCCGAAGAGTGCACAGCTACCTTGTTGAAATCGAAGAGCGCGCTCAGAGTCCTCATTTTATTGAGGCGAGGCCTCCCAGTAGCTCTCGAGCTCACTATCTAACACTACTTGTGGTTTAGTTCTCCGTGCCGACTAAACACTCAATCACTACGTTTTAGGTTCACTCTCTTTGTCTTAACTATCTGAATAAGTTTCAACTCACTCACTGTGTATTAATCACTTTGTGAATTAAATATCGCTTTGACAAATGAAAACACGATGGCAATTTGTGTTTGAGATAAAAATGATGTAATGCGATATCAACGTACTGAGGGTATTGAGTGAGTTAAAACGAGATGAGTGAATTAAAGCAAAGTTAGTGAGTAAAAACCTAGTGAGTGAGTTAAAACGTAGTGAGCGAGTGAGAAAACGTAACGAATGAAACACAATCGTAACAACCTCACAGAAACGTGGTGAGTGAGTGAGTGGCTAGTCGGCATGGAGCGGCGAACTCTTCAAGAGTCAGTATAAGATTTAACTCATTATTCTTACTCACTCTGATTCAAATCACGATACTTTTCGAGCTACTGTGGCCGCAACATCATTGAAAACATGGGCTTTTCAAATCCCATCCAGACCGTCTCCCCGTACGTAGGGCCGTGACTACTGCTTTACTACGGGTAGAAATCAGTCACAGAATGCCAGAAATGGCAGGCCAGCGACCTCTCGAGGTTGTGGTGCCAAGGAAGAAGAGAGAGTGTACTACCCTTTCTTAGTACGTCGTCGCTGAAATCCCGGAGCTTACTGTTTCCAATCGGCACCGTACTTACCAGAATCTTCAAGCAGCTAAAATCATTGATCCATTCAGGCCATTGTGTGTCCGTTTTTTTTAATAGTTCCTTTCACTATTCTTAGCACGGTAATGGTATAAATTTTTTGCTCTTAAAAACTCAAACCCCTCTACTTGGAGACGACGGAGATCGAAGGCGAAACCCGACATTTGCTCGTTGGAGACGCTGGCGCACGTCTTGAACTGCGTTTCCATTGGGTTCGCCACCCCCCCTCCCCCCCCCCCCCCCTCCCGCCCACTAATTTAAACGCCACAATGCTTAGCCAACCGGTTTGCAGGTTGTTGGAAAAGCTAACTTGCAAACGAGAAAGTATCTTGCTGGAAGGGAGGAAAATGCAGACATAATGTTGTGATATTCATATTACTTAAATATATATATATATATATATATACACACACGTACAATATATATATTCTTACATGTATGTATTTTTACAATTAATCGTAAATCTAGATTATTTATCATGTACACACACACACAACAGTATACCGGAACACTCAAACGCGATTCGGTAGCTTCAACTGTTGGCGCCAGTCGGAGCGCACACCACCTTTAGGGAGATACTTAGGGGCAAGATGAAGATACGGAAAATCTAATTTGTCCAACAATAATCTGTTGCCCGCTTCCTTGACACACACACACACACACTCACATACTGCCCCAGCAACTCGGTACAGTTGCCTACAAGAAGCCTATCATCGCCTCTGCAGCAGCCAAACGTGCAAAAGGTTTTTAGTTAAGTTTCGTTCGATTTTTTGTTCGTACTAAGTTAGTGCTATAGCTCGAACGTTTTTTTTTTAGCTTTGGTTTTGCTTGCTCACTTTATCACGCGTTTAAGTTGCTTTTATATCACAACCAATCGATACGGGCATCTCCCGACACCGAAAGCCGCTCGGTTCTGTGTGCGGTGGTTGTTATCGTGGTGGTCGGCTGCACGAATAAATCTTCTGTGCTGGATAAGGAAAAGCTAGGGGGATATGCATTACATGCTAGTGCGAAAACGTTTAACTTATCGTGTAGAAAATCCCATTTTCCAAGCTGTGCATGTCCATGCGCGGACAAGAAGAAACCCACGACACAACTGCACGAACGGTACGGCTACAGCTGGAATAGAAATGTGTTAAGGTGCAGGAGGAAAGTCCACTCGCGCAATGTATTATAGTCCCGCCACGGGGGGAAAGACAAGTAGGGAGGAGCGCAGGAGCACACCGTGAAGCGACAGACGGTGACAATTAGTAAACGATAAGATGATAACACTTACACGAAAACCAAGCAAAACTACTGCAAGAAATATCGAGATCGATATCTATGGATAAAACAACCTTAAGGAACCCTATGGAAGATGGACGACCGCCGAGAAAGATCTATGGTGTAATCACACTAAAGAAAATAAAAAAAAAACCGAAAGTGATAATGCAAATGTAAAAGATGAAGTTTTCCGAATACTTCGATTTTGAAAATGTCCTTCATGAACCGGTCCAGTGAAGCATATCCGAATGACTTGGTGGTTTGAATATTCCTGAACTTGGGGTTTGGGTCCTGAGCATAATTGCAAATACGTGTTGCTATTAGTGTATCTTTTTGCATTAGTGTATCTTTTTGCAAATGCAACGATTGTTCAGAATAATATCATTCGAAGCTGAGTATAACAGCAAAACAAATCTACACTAAAAGTACAATCCATTGTGATTGCTTCAACAGACACCTAAACGGAGCAGATGCAGCAGACCGGGAGAGGATCAGGCGCAGAAAGCAGAGGGAGCAGCATGACAACGAAGAAGTGCCCCTGCCATTCCCAGCCAACGCTGGGCTGGTGGCTGAACTGCTCGAGATGGGCCTGGAGAGACTTGCCGCGATCATGCATTAGGAAATGGGACCAGGACGAATGGAAGCTGGGTACCATTCACCCAGTGTACAAGAAGGGCGATAGACTGGACTGTGCTAACTTCGGAGCCATCAAAGTCATGAATGCTGCCTTCAAGATCCTGTACCGCTCACTCTTCTGCAGACTTGCACCCCTTGGTGCAGATTTCGTCGGAAGCTACCAAGATGTTGGAGGGAAATCCAAGACGGACCAAATCTTCACTCTAGATCAGATCATCCAGAAGTGCCGGGTGCACCCAATCCTCACGCACACCCCTGTTCATCGACTTCACGTTAGCCTACAATACTGAGCTGGGCACAGCTGTTGAGGGCTTTTATGAACGGTGTGCAGTGTAAGGCGAGAGTGTCGATCATGTTTGAATCATGTCGGAATCGTTCGAATCTCACCGGGGACTGAGGCAAGGGGACGGACTCTCCTGTTTGCTTTTCAACATCGCTCTGGAAGGTGTCATGCGGGCTTCGACATTAGGGGTAAAATTTTCACCTGCTCTCTCCAATTCCTTGGCTTCGCGGATACCATCGACATCATCGGTCGGACATCTGCGGCGGTGTGCGAGGCGTACACCCCATTAAAACGTGAGGCCGATTGGCAATTGGATTGACAAAGACAAAGTACCTGCAGGCCGGAAGCTCTGACCGTGATGGAGCTCGACTCGGAAGCAGAGTTTTAGTTGACGGCGACTTGAGGTAGTAGAGGAGTCTTGCTACTTGGGCACGATCGTAACACCGGACAACAATGTAAGCAGCGAAATCCAAGGGCGCATTGGTCAGGGGAAACAGACTACTGAGATCCAGAAGACTCCTACAACGCACGTAATGCGCCATATATTGCACACTGCTACGACCGGTAATCCGCTACGGGCACGAGTCCTGGACCATGCAGGCGGAGTCCTGGACACCAATGCCGGTGCTACGTATTATCCTTGGTGGGGTGTGCGTGCAGGGCGTGTGGAGAAGGAGAATGAGTCACGAGCTAGCTAAGCTGTTTCGCGATGCAGATATCCTGTCGGTTGCCAAAGCCGGATTTGCTGCCATGTTTCCAGGAGACGGATTGGACACCATGCCTTTTATTTTAGACGTGAAGAAGAAGAAAAAGTGTGTGATTCCTGGACCAGATACTTTACATGGCTATTAATGTTTTCCTTTGAAAATGGTAACGGTCTTTATGCATAGCACTCCATTTTTGAACTCCACAAGGGTGCAAATGATATTATTTTACCCGCTTTCGGATCATCCAATGTTTGGCAAGCGAACGAGATCTGTAGTAATCACGCCCAGGACAGCATTGTCTCTCATTACAGATGCATTTAGACTCATCACCACACAACGGAAATGGTGAACGTGCAAGCTACTATTAATATTGCGTGATGAGATTGAAAAGGATACACTTTATTAAGAGATAAAGAAAAGGACTGATAGCATATCTTCAATAAAATTGATTCTTCTTGATTCTGGTAAAAAAAAAGAGGGAGCAATGATTGCATCATGTCGTTATCATACGAAATCTCCATCCAAATTAGCTACAAGAGACTCAGAGCGAAATGCAGAAAAATTGTGATGGTTGCTACTTGTGTCCTATACTGCCTAACACCTGGCGGCGAAGTTCGAATTCATGATGGACTTCATATAGGCGACATGATGGACCATAGCAAAGGACTGGAAACTTGCAAAGTTTGCCGAGAATAGCAACATCACAACCACTGACCAGATCTTCACGATGCGGCAAATCTTGGAGAAGATGGCGGAACAGCAGCTCCACTCCTACCATCTCTTCATTGAATTTAAAGCCGCATATGACAGCATAGCCAGGGTAAAACTGTACGACGCTTTGAGCTCCCCAGGCTTGTAAGAATGACAATGGCTAACATCACATGCCAGGTGAAGGTGGATGGAAAACTCTCAGGGTCCTTTGCTACCATCAAGGGCCTGCGCCAGGGAGATGGGCTTGCCTGTCTCCTTTTCAACCTGGCGCTAGAGAGAGCCATCAGCGACTCGGAGGTGAAATCTTCGGGGATCATCTTCTATAAGTCAATCCAGGTCCTGGCAGAAACGCTGATGACATAGATATCATTGGTTTGAGGCTCTCCTATATAGCAGAAGCATATCAAAGGATCGAGCGTGCGGCACAGAACCTCGGGTTGAAGATTAACGAGGCGAAAACCAAAATGATGGTGTCACCACCTGCGGCCCTGCTAACAAACACTGATTTACGCAGGGGTGATGTACAAATAGGTGACCGCACCTTCGAAGTCGTCCAAAACTTCACCTATCTGGGGTCAAAAGTCAGCACCGACAACAACATTGATGTTGAGTTACGCGCAAGGGTGCTGGCTGCCAACCGGTCATACTACAGCCTGAGGAAACTTCTCCACTCTAAATACCCCGTTCGAGAGTAAGATGCTCAGAAGGATTTTTGGCCCCGTATGTGTGGAAGGACAATGGAGGAGCCGCTACAATTACGAGCTCTACGAGCTGTACGAGGATCTTACTAACGTGCATGCGTAGTAGAGTTGCCAGGCCATTCCGGTGGGCTGGTCACATCATGAGAATGACACCAGACGACCCAGCCCGTAAAGTTTTTTTAGGCCGTCCACACGGACTGAGGAGGCGTGGTAGGCCCAAATTGAGATGGAGTGATGGCGTTGATGCGTCCGCCAGAACGGCCGGAGCGGTAACGAGGATTGTTGCAGCCGGGCCAAGACCGCAAAGCGGTTGTAGCGCCTGATTAGTAAGTAAGTAAGTGCTTCCATTTATAACAAATTTATTGTGAGGAGAATTTCTCTCCAGTTAAATGCTACATTACTACATCGCTCGATTTAGTGCGTCTTCGATGGAAGTCCTAATGATCGGTAGTGTCGTGAAGCATACCAATCGGCTTTGACCCTTTTAAGTAGCCAAAGTCGGATTGTCGTTAACATCTTTTCCACTGTGTTGCGTTTACCTGAAGCTGGCGTGGAACGGTCAAGCAATGGGGGTATAAATAAAATCTCTCCTCTGTATAAAATCGATGCAAAGCTAGCTCGTGGCGGCGGTACTACAGCTGAAGTACAGGAAAACGAAATAGGACTAACAAATGGCGCCCAGCCTACAACTTTTGTAGCTTGAAAGGTGATAAAAATGCGTTGATTTTGCGTTGTGCGCGACTGTTTTTCTCACTGCTGGTGAAGTGAAACGTTTGCACGCGAGAGCTGCAAATCGTACGTTTCCTGTGCATCGTATCGTTCCACCTTGGAGTGGCCAACTTCGTTAGCGGAGTATTGCACTTCCAGCAGCACCGTGAATTCCTTCGGGAAGCAAACGTCTCCTTCGCAGAGATTCAGCTTAAAGTTGAGCGCTATCGGCGAGGGATCGTTGCCGTTCAACGGTGCCGCATCGTTTGCCGGTGGTGGTACGATGAGCAGCTGGAGCGATTGCCCGGCAACGGCATCGAGGGTACCTTTGGTGCATTCGCAACTCCACTCGGTAGAAGGCAGCTCGAGCGACCATTGCTGTGGTGCACCGTCGGTTAGCTTGGTGGTTTGACCGGGGAAGGTCATGTTAAACGCCAAGCGCAACGTGCTCTGGCCAGCATCGGGATGCATCTTGATTGGACGGGTTGGCTTCAGCGTGATGCCCGTACGGCGATCATCGCCCACACTGTCCAGCTCTTCCGGTACGCGGAAGTTCAGCTTTAACGGACGGATACTGCCATCGGCCAGGTTAGCGACCAGCAGCTCGTGGTTGTTTGTGTCTGCAATGTACAGGTGGTGGCCGGAACGATCGAGACACAGTCCGGCCGGTTCGTTGAAGCGCCGAATCGAACCATTTGCCTCGCGGAACTCACAGGTCGTCGCGCAGTTGGTCGTAACGTCAATTTTCTTTATCTTGTGATTGTACGTGTCCGCGAAGTAAATGCAGCCGTCGGTCGGATTGTACGCGACACCGAGAGGATGCTGGAATTTGGCCGAATATTGCTTTCCATCCAGATCGCCGAAAGCGAACAGATCCTGTGGAGATAGAGAGAGAGAGAGAGAGAGAGCGAGCAGAAACTCGGTTAGATAAGGCAAGGTATGGCTTTTGTATGTACGTACCAATGGATTACGATCGCCACCGGCCACGGCCATCACTTTTCCATCCGCGAGCGAAATCTTCCTGATGGCGGAACTCTCACTGTCCGCTAGATAGACCTCCTTAGCTACACGGTTCACGGCCAACCCGGATGGTTGTGCAAAGGCGGCACTGTGTGGGTAAGACGTGTTGCGGTTCTGCTCGTGGCCACTGCCTGCAATGGCACAGCACGTACCGGCGCTGTACTTCTTGAACTTCCACCAGATCGTATCCTCCAGGAAGATGGCCCAAATCTGATGAATTCCCGCCATCGCTATCAGCAGCACATCCTTGGAGGGAACGGTCGCATCGTCCGCATGGAACGACATATCGAGGTCACGCGTCGAGTACACCGCTACGTCCCACGGTGAGGATAGCAGCTGGTCACGCCCAGTCTTTCCACCGGTACGATCGTTTCCCTGCGTACCGTTTCCGGCGACGGTGCTGACCATGTGTGATTTCAGATCGATTCTGCGGATGGCATGGTTTTCGTTGTCCGCCACGAACAGTACGTCCGGCCCTTGGAACGCAACGCCCTGGGGAGCGTTAAAGCGAGCCTTCGAGAAGTTGCCATCAAGGAACCCGCTCTGTTTGCCTCCGACCTTGTGCAGCACCGTACCGGCCGAGTCGATGATCAATATCCGGTGGTTGCCCGAATCGGAAACGGCGAACAGTGGCTCCTCGTTGCTGTCTTCCTTTGCACTACCGCCGATGGTTGTCGGACACGAACAGGCGATCTTGCCGGGATATTTCATGTTCGAAGCCAGCGTTCCCGTCCCGGACAGATTAAGAGGTAGCGAATGGCGCTGGATTTCGCCCTTTTCCCTGTAGAATCGGATCGCGCTGCCAACGTACAGCTTCAGGTCCTCGAAGTTTCCTTCGCCCATTATCACGAACAGGGGGTTCGCACGGGGCCCCAGTATCATGAGTGTCGGCCAGCACTGTACCCGCAGCTTGCGCCACATCGCCGATACGTTATCGTTGACGACGGGGTGCGAAATTTCGTACCGTTCGACCGCAGCCCGGATGTTGTTGGAATCCTTTTCGTTCTTGAACTTGGCGCTGTGCACTCCGATCACCGCCAGTCCCTCCTCGATCGGGTACAGGTGCTCGAGCCGCTTCAGATTCGGCAGGATGTGCATGCAGTTGATGCAGCAGTAGGTGAAAAAATCCAGCACAACCACCTTCCCGCGCAGCGAACCTTGCAGCGTTAGCGCTTCCGTCACGTTGAACCAGTCCAGTCCGTCGGGAAACTCGGCCGTTACGATTTTCCCGTCCCGATCGGCCACCTTCAGATAGTCCATGACGAGCTTCTGCCGTTTGCCTGCGTTGTTGCCGGCCGACAACAGGTCGTCCGCCAGCTGGTTACTGTTGCAGGCCAAGACCTCCATCATGTCCTGACCTTCGGGCGATGAGCTCATTCTGGAACCTATCTTGACGACGTTACGAGGAAAGCTGGGAACGCACGGGGTGCCGATGATGTGATGATACTAGCGAGAGCTTACACCGACTGCGCCTATTATTGTTTTGATCGGTGACGTTTTGCATCGGAATGCAGCGGTTTGACGGCTAGCAGCAGCAGCAGCAATTCGCGAAAATCGTCCCAAAACAACAAACAGCGCCATGTGTGTTGTTTCGGTGGCTGCCTGCTTGATTGAGCAGCAGAGTTGGTGAAGCGGTAGCAGAGATGCGGTGAACCACGCGCACGGTACAATAGGGAATTGTTTTTAAAAATTCAATAGCCTTAAAGTTTCTAATTATTTACAAATTGATCTGCATTTTACAGCATGCCGCGTTGTTACGATGTCGGAAACTAGTACCACCAAAGCATGCAAAACATCGCACTACGATGTGCTTCAAGTCGCACGGGACGCTACTCTGGAGCAAATTCGAAAATCCTATCAAGCACTAGCGTTGCAGTATCATCCGGACAAGAAAAGGACAAGCAATGTGCCGGCTACCGACGAATCAGACCACTTTATCCGCATCGACCAGGCGTGGAAAACGTTGCGCGACGATCGATTGCGTAGAATCTATGATGCCGAACTGATGCAGCAGACGGAGGAATACTTTGTAAACGAGGTTCTCACCGAAGCTGACTTTGAACGGGACGAGGACGGAAACTTCTGTTTTCACACGTGCCGTTGCGGAGGATACTATATTTTGCCCGAGGAAAGCGAACCCGGCGAGTCGATATACGTTTCGTGTGACGAATGTTCGCTAGTGGTGCAGGTTAATTTAGGCAAAGGGAGCTAGACTTGTGGCGTAAGGTGGTAAGGTGTATATTTTGTGAATAAAATTCCTCTATTTAAGAAAAAACATTGCGAAATAGGAAGGATTGTGAAGGAAAATATTCGAACTTATCGTTTTGTTGTCGTACTGTTGTATTTACCTTACAAACTGATCGTTTCCTACCTTGCCATGTGTACACCTTGACATTAAGAAACGTCAAAAGAAATGTCAACCATTCCGTCGCGTCATTAAAAAACTTGGGATCGAAAAAGTTTTTCCTGCTCCAGCGAAAAAGTAAAAGCGTTTTGTGTCCGCATTTTCGCAGTGGAAATCTCGTTGCGTGTGTTTTTACGGAAAGCGAACCGATCTCGCCCGTCGTCATGAACGCGTTTGGTGATAATTTCGAACAGTCGGAGGTGGATCCGGCGGCCGAGTTTTTGGCCCGTGAACAGAACGCCCTCGCTGGGCTGGAAGATGAAATTCCGCCCGTGTCTGGTGCGGCAACGTCCGCCACGAATGGTTCGGTCAATGGTGATCCTGTGCCGAAAGCAGGTTCGTGGATAGATAATACCGTTGCACTCCGCAGAAACAATGTTAGGCACAATTGTGCGTCCCCTGTACTATATACTCATCATGCCCAGGATTGTTTCGCCCATCCGTCATAACGCTTGGGGGCGACGTTAGGAATAATCGTAACATTAGTCATCCGTCCGGATGTGTGGGGGAATGCAGGGATCGATCGACATCCCCTTTTTGCGTTAACGTACAAGGGACACACACACAGTTTATCTAGTTCAAGCATCACTTTCGATAGCTTGGGAGCTGCTTCGTTAATCGAATTAACGCGAGGACCCTGCCGAAAAGTGTCGTGTGCTGGTTAACATAGAGATCCCAGTTAATAGCGATGAAACAAGTTTTTCGCCAATACACTAGTAATGCTTTGCTGCCATAATTGTGCTTATCGTATCCGGACACATACACACACACAAACGCTCTGTTGTTGTATGTAAACGCTTATCTACATTTTTGCACAGCCTCCTCCGATGCTTTGCTGTTCGTTATGTTTTCTGATGCATCTCCCCCGTGCCACTAGCGAACCACGAACATATGTTCTCTGTCTGTATGGAGTGCTTGCTGTTGTCTTCCCAAAAAAAAGAATCATTACTTTTGTGCCGATAATCAATCATTTGTATACGTCCCCAACATTGTTGTTCATCACAAAACCCATACGGTATCCATCCTCCCATTTATGAATAATCTTTGTCGAACCCCGCTGCTGCAGGAAAGCGCATGTAATTTTCTAATCAAATTTTTGTTCGTTTCATGTTTTCTTTTATTCTTTCTTTTTTTTTCCCGGATACTACAATATCAACACACACGTACACCCTCTTCACGCCTTTACTGTGCGCGGGCCACTTTGATCGAACTGTGGTTTGTTTGGCTTACTTTTTCTTCGTTTCGTCGCTTGTTAACGATATGGATATTGCGTACTTATTGTTGTCTACTAACGACAAACCGTCATCTGTGGTCGAAATTTAAACAAAAAATAACCCGGTCATAAAACACTACAATTTTGCCGTATCTTTAAACGCAAACAATGTTTTTTTCCTCTGCAAAAATGGGGAAAACACTCACTCAAACACACACTACACGATAACACAGAATCGACAGGACTCGAAAACGAGCTAAACGGAAGCTTTGAAATGATCAGTAATGCCGATGCGCAAGATCCGCCCACTACTGCCGATAATAATCACAACACAGGTAAATAAAGAACTAACAAAACTGGTTACACTAAAACCACAAACACACACAAAAAAAAAAAAACGCTACTTTACCATCGTACACCGGGTTGTCAGTAGGTACCGTACTAGAGCAAGGCCGTTTTTCACTTCCTTGATCGTTTCCTAGGACACGTAGTGCGTCCGGTTGTGTTGCTACTTCTATTTCTTCCTAGTTAACGAGTTTTTCTTGTGTAGCTGAATAACAGTCCCCCCACCCCATTTATTCTACAAATTTGATCTAATTCTTTATAAGTTAAAGCATTTCTTTGCATTGCGCATTCGGACCAAAATGACTCACGATAAAACAAAATAACGACAATTCTAACATAAAAAAACCATCTTTCGGCATTTAAACACAATTCCCACTCGGTCGGCTAAGTCCGACGGCATGAATAGGCCCGTTTGTTTTTGGGGCCCTCCTACACGTTTACTGCATCTATGGGCATGAGTTTCTAAACAAAATTAAAACAGAAAAACATACCAGCTCCAAATTTAGACGCAAAACAAAATCCCAGGACAGGCATGTTGTCGGCATTGTACTAAGTATTGTTTAAGTTTCCGCAAGCAACTATCATTATTTGTTTCGTTTTTTAGTCTAATAATGTTCTGTACAAATGTGTTTCTTTTTCTCGATCCCTTAGAAGATGATAATGATGATTTTGCAGGCTTCACAGGTAAGTGTCGACACACGCAATCACGGGGCTAATACAACTACGGGGAGTACAATCGGTTCGCTGTTACGTTTACGAATTTATCTTACTAATTTGCGTCAACACACCATTAGTTTGCCTTAATATGCGGTGTATGTGTATGGTTCTCTTTATGTACTTACTATTGTTCAGTTTTTGTATACAATTAAATTAGCTGTAGTTGTCGCAAATACTTCGTTTAATAGCTGCTGTAGTTTTTGGCATTGGCAAACAGAAAAGGGGGGAAAAACACACACACACAAAACATTAAATTTGTCCATACTAAGCGCCGTGTGCGGTCGGAGAACTATTTAAATGTGTCTTATTTGCAGATCTTTCATTTTGTTTGTGAACCTCTGATATGTTATATTTGAATAGAAACAAACTATAGAGCAACATCCATCAATAGCCGGTATCGCGAAAGCAATCGTTAAAAAATTAACAGTCGTTAGAATAGTAAGCAATATTGTATTAACGATCGTTAAATTTCAGTCGTGTACACCGAACAATGAGTAATTCATGTAAGAATGTTGGTTGCCCGCTCAATGTGGTTTTCTTGGCGTTTCTCACAATGCAGTTTGCAATTAAAAAGCATATCAATTGACCAGGAAGGGTGCATCAGAAGGGTCCCTTTTCAATGGGCTTTTCTTGTCTCTCACGAGCCCATGCAGGCGTTACAGTCTCTCTGCATAGTTCGGTGGCAAATTATGTGGGACACAGTTGTTCAATCCTTCCTATGATGTCTAGGCTTAGCACCTAGGACCATTTAACATTAAGCACGCATCTTTGGTGTAAAGACTCCAAAGTATGTGTCTGCCATCCAGGATAGCACGATAAAGGTCATTTTCTATGTCTTTTATGAAGTGCAAGCCTACACGACTTGCATTTCTGAACGCAGTTGAAGGTATTGAAAAATTGCCAAACGTTCCTATCCGGTATCTACCGGTAGGCTAAGACGAGACTTACCTTAGCTTATTTTTTGGACGAGATTCTTGAGACCCTCACAACCAGCTTATAGGAAGATCAATTCCTAACCGATGTTTACGAGGCCGCTGAGCATCTTTTTAGTATTCTTAGACTAAAAAACCGACTATAAATTATTCATCCTCCGAATGAATAAAAGGATAATTTTGGAAGCTAGGGAATGTACTATCGCAACTATTGTAGAAAACTAGGCTTCACTGAGAAATGAGGAAAATGTACTAAAGAGAACACGTTTGAGGATGAAACACTACGAGATGAGATATGAATTTAACTCCTTATCTTCCTTGAGTGCAACGTGCGATTAAATGCTCTATTTCTTTCGACTTTGATATTTCCATCGACAGTTATTTGCATAGTAAAATTTACCACCTCCTCCTATTCAAATAGAAACACAGATCGCATCAATGACTCTGAAAAATTTGCTGGAGTTACAACTGAACCAAAGATAGGCACAAGGATCATTCTTTAAGATCCATCCAAGAATTTCTTCTTTTTTTTTTGCTCGACGATAGCGCGATTTGCACACACAGATGGGAACAACACTCATGCGTACCTTTTTGTCTTCCATTTTAGGTGTGTAAAGTAAAGTGAAAAGGAATATTAAAGAAAACAAAACCTTTCATCAAGTACTATACCAGATAGAAAGAAATGTGAAGGAAAGTAAGGAAACGGAAAGATCATTTATCAGAAGCTTTAAAATGTATATTTTAATACTTACTTACTTACTTATCAGGCGCTACAACCGCTTTGCGGTCTTGGCCTGCTGCAACAATCCTCAATACCGCTCCGGCCGTTCTGGCGGACGCAACAACGCCATCGTTCCATCTCATTTTGGGCCTACCACGCCTCCTCTGTCCGTGAGGACGGCCTAAAAGGACTTTACGGGCTGGGTCGTCCGGTGTTATTCACATGACGTGACCACCGGAGCCTGGCGAGTCTAATTCGCTGCACGATGGTGAGACCCTTGTACAGCTCGTAGAGCTCGTCATTGTAGCGGCTCCTCCATTGTCGTTCAACACCCAGCTTCGTCCGTCGCGACAGGTATTTAGAGTGGAGAAGTTTCCTCAGGCTGTAGTATGACCGGTTGGCAGCCAGCACCCGTGCGCGTAACTCAACATCAATGTTGTTGTCGGTGCTGACTTTTAACCCCAGATATGTGAAGTTTTGGACAACTTCGAAGGTGCGGTCACTTATCGGTACATCACCCCTGCGTAAATCAGTGTTTGTTAGCAAGCCGCTGGTTGTGCCAGCATCATTTGCGTTTTCGCCTCGTTAATCTCCAAGCCGATATTTAGTGCCACTCGCTCGATCCTTTGATAGGAGCTGCATAGGAGAGCCTCAAACCAATGATGTCTATGTCATCAGCGTATGCCAGGATCTGGATTGATTTATAGAAGATGGTCCCCAAAGTTTTCACCTCCGAGTCGCGGATGGCAAAAAAAAGAAGACAGGCAAGCCCGTCTCCCTGGCGCAGACCCTTGGTGGTAGCAAAGAGCCCTGAGAGTTTTCCATCTACCCCTTCACCTGGCATGTGATGTTGGCCATTGTAATTCTTACAAGCCTGGTAAGCTTGGCTTGCTGTCATGGTATGCTGTCATATGCGGCTTTAAAATCAATGAAGAGATGGTAGGAGTGGAGCTGCTGCTCCGCCCACTTCTCCAAGATTTGCCGCATCGTGAAGATCACGTGGTCAGTGGTTGATTTTCCGTTTCCGGAATTCTCTCTCTGATAGTTGTTGTTGATATTTTAACACTAGATACCACAAAAACGTCGTCTGCATTGATTTTCGTACCGTTGTTAATTCGAACAGAAATGAACACCAGATGAATTTGATTTAACCAAAAATGAACCATTTAACGACTGTTAAAATCTGTCAACTGCTTGGCGATACCGGCTAATGTTTGTTACCCTGCTATATAAAAACAACACACACGCATGAATTTCGTGTCCGTACTAATCACCTCTCTTTTCCACCTTCTCTTCCCGCTCCCCACCACACACAGTACCCAAGCAGGTGACGGAGGAACCGGAAAAGATTCGCAAATGGCGCGAAGATCAGAAGGCCCGGCTCGAGGAGAAGGATCGCGAGGAGGAGCGCAAAAAGGATGAACTGCGCGAGCAGGCCCGGAAGGAGCTGGAGGATTGGTACAAACATCACGAGGAAACCATCTCGAAGACGAAAGCCGCCAATAGGTAAGCCCAAAAGCAAGCCGAACGATCGATTGAACGGGACTGTAATGGGGGGGGGCGGGGTGGGGCAGATGAGTGCTGGCGTGTCCCTGGCCAACACACACACATACACCAGCAAACATATGTTGTTGATAGTTTTGGTTTTATATTCTAACCCACCTGAAACGTTCTTTTCTCTTTTGCTAAACAAACAAACAAACAAAAAAACAAAACGTAATGTACTAACCAATCAACTTTTGCGCCATTTTGTTTGAAAAAAATGTGCCCAAAAAACACAGGGAATCGGCCAAGTAAGTAAAAAAAAAAACATACAAACAAACCCACCAACAATGCGTTGTGTCTGTTACACAGTTTGGTTTGGCTTGCGTTATGATTTCGTTCGTTTCTTCTTTTTTTTTTGTTTAAATTTCGATTAATATGATTTGCCATTTAGATTGAGATTAGTTGGATGATGATGATGATGACTGTGTGCTAATACCCGGTTTTGCGAAAGCCATCCATTATTAATACTCTAAGCTCCATTAGTAGTACATTGAAACTCTGTTACTAACGGTTATTGCATCGGTTGAATGACATTATTTGTGTGTGTGTTTGCGTGTGCGTAATTCATGACGATTGGCATGTTACCTTTTGTTTGATTATCCTTTCTCTCCCTCTCTCTCTCTCTCTCGCGTCATCCCTTAGCGAGCCCTTTGTGGTGCGTAAAGCGTGTGTCGGCTAACTTATACCGGTTTGGTTTTGTTTGTTGCGATTTCAGAAACGCCGAAAAACAGTTCGTGGCCGAGACGGACGAGATTGAACCGGGCACGGAATGGGAACGGATCGCCAAGCTGTGCGATTTCAACCCGAAGACGAACAAATCCAGCAAGGACATCTCACGCATGCGTTCCATCATTTTGCAGCTGAAGCAAAACCCGCTCCAGGCCACCAAGAAGGTTTAAGCGTTTCCGGCGCAAGGATTCGTCCGCATACATATTACAATAATGCAATTATTGCGATAATATAACTATAAATTAAAAGGCAAAAAAGCGACACCGATACCGGGTAAGGCAAACAGTACACACAACCAATATCGTGGCAATGCTGTGTAGCGATTCGGGGAAAGTATATATAATAGTATACATTACCTATATTATACACTGTGTATAAGTATAGCTGGTTAAAGCTGTAAACAGAATTCCTCTCACGTAGACAAACACGCAAACATTCAAATGCGGGAAAGCAGTTATAGACGTAAAAGAAACATGAATCGAAGATAAACGGAGAAAAAAATAGTGTAAATGCACTTTAGCGGAATTTCCTTTGATGGAATTGAAGTCCGAAATTAGTGTGAGTGGTGAGGTGGATTGATTGAACGACTTATCGGACCCGAACAGATGGATCGATCCTGAAGAACGAACTGTTCAGTTGTTCGGTCACCCACTACGAGGAGCTAGAAGGTAAGTATTGTCCTAGGTTCTACCTTCCTTCATTTCTTGGCACTACAACCTCGAAAGGTCTCGGCCTGCCATTTCTTGCTTTATATGACTTGAGTTTACCCGTAGCTGAATCGTCAGTCCTATGTACAGAGAGGTGGTCTGGATGGAATTTAAGCCCCAGTCCTTCCCGTGTGAAGACCGGCTCCGCTGACACCTTGGCCTCCATCTAGATTTGATGAAGATGACTGATGAACATTACTACATTGAAGATTAACTCATTTACTGTAATTATGGGGATATACACAAGTCATCTTCTTGCATCTATCCTACAGTTTGAGGACAGGGACTATTGAGCACATGTATAGTCTCAGGATTCACATACACTTATTTAAAAGGGACAAAGTACAAAATGTCTTCAGTGAAAAAAAATAAATCCTGGAGCATTTTTGGCAGTCGATTTGGGCTCACTGAGTGTTGAACCTACAAATTAAAATCCAAGCTGTCTATCAAAATGACCGAAGTCCGGTCATCGGTTTCTGCAACTGGTTAAAAACGTACCAAAAAACAGTCTCCATCAAGATACTCTATTGCTCCTTGGTACGATCGGTGCTGCAATATGCCTCCATTGTATGGTGGCCTTCTGCTGCTCGGCGCCTGCTCCACTTGGCATCTGTCCATCGCAAAATTCAAGTGGACTGTGATACTGGCTACGTGCTTTTGGGTATCGAGTCGCTGAACCAGGGAAACTGCAACGCCCAGAGATTGTTTGTTTCGGGACTTTTAGACTACCGGATCGACTCCCCAACACTACTCTCTGGGCTCCACATATACGTCCCGTCTAGAAGTCAAGAAAAGGTAGAGTAACATTGGGTCACAAGGTAGACGAAACACGGTAACGGAAGTAGGCAAAGGAAACAATTCACCTACGGCATTGAAGTCCGATAGCGCACGCACCCAAGGGTCATGATGAGAGAACTACGAACCCGTCGTAATGGGATGAGGAAAGGGAGAAAAAGGCCGCCAGGAGGGTAGGGGAGTCAATTTTGGCTGGAAGGATGTTGGCAATAAATAGCCTGCGCGCATGACTATGACGATCTTTCCAATCCATAGACGATCCAACCTATCCATAGAGGAGACGTCTGCTGGAGACCAAACGACCAATTTGGCGTAGTTCAAAATAGGACGGACTCGGACCCAGCAATAAAATGCCTTCAAGCACAGCTGATCACGGACCTCAGACGCCATTCGGGTGTTGGACTGAGTTGATATGCGGTTCATAAGGCAGTTAGTCCAGAGTGACTCGTGGGGGAGTGGTGAGCTGGCAGCTATATAGCTGCTTATCATGCGAGCGGCCGATCGAGGTTCCGCAGCATTTTTCACAGGACACAGGAAGGTAGAACTTAACTTCGTCGGTAAACAACAGACATCATTTGGGATAAGAAGCTACACTGAGTGGGCCCACGGAGCAGTAGGCGCTGGGTAGTGGCCCGTGTGCGCTATGGAGCTCCTATTCACCTCCCACCTGTTTGAGCGCAAAGTTAATCGCCAGACTCTGAAGTCCTTCTTCAGGAAACTGGTTCAGCGAGTCTGTAGTGCCTGATGAGTTAGAGCGGTCTCACTTCAACAGTGGCAACGGGAATGGCAGGACTCCGCTCATGGCGCTTGGACGTGTCAGCTCGTCCCTGAATTGACGACATGGACATCTCGCCGTTTTGTTGAGGTTGAATTCTTCACCACATAGCTGCTGACAGGACACGGCTTCTTCCAAAGTTACCTCGTGCTGATGAACCTTATTCAGGAGTCACACTGCCCGGAATGTCCCGAGTTAAGAGAGACACCTGATTATTATTATTTATTGTCCGCCAATGATGGTTTAACGATTCTCTTTTACACTTAAAGGAAAAGCGAGGATGACAGTAGGATCACGACACGAAAACGGGACAAGAGGACATTATAGTCGAACAGGTGATAGCACTTATTGAATGCTGTTAAAGCTCGTAGCAGAGGATCGTTCGAACCGTAGCGGGTGTGGCGGGATGGGATATAAAGGGGAGGTCTATCGCGCAGGCGACGGGAAGGAGCATAAAGGGGGATGGCAGACAGGAGGAAAGGGACATCAAGTTCATTTAACAGAACATTAACAGAAATGTCTTTCATCAATGGTTTCTAGCCCAAGAAGACGGCAACGGACTGGATAGGGAGGGAGTGCAAGATGATAACCGTTAAGGAAGCGCAGAGCGCAGTCTGGCCATCGCAGTGGAGCCTGGGCGAGACCAGACTACAGCCGCGCATTCCAGGGAGAATTGCTGGGTGCTGTACAGCAGTACAAGGACTTCAAGCAGAAGGGGATCGCGGATCTCGGACGAAAGCCTAATGATCAGACCCAGTGATTAATTAGCCTTGCTGATAACATAATCAACGTGGGAACTGAAGGACAGCGTTTCGTCGAGCCACACACACCTTGATCCTTTACAGAGGATACACGACGTATTACTGGGTCGACGACGCTCCAGGTGTTGAGTACGCCCGTTCAATTGCTGACTTGGATGCGTTCGTATCTCGCCCGCCGATCGTACCGCATGAAAATGGGACCCCATTTGTCGCGTTGTATTTCTGCTTCTTCAGGGGTGCCTCAAGGGAGCAACCTCGGACCGCCTCTGTTGGTCATTTTCATCAATGACGTAACTAGGATGCTCCTCGCTGGAAGCCACCTACTGTTTGCTGATGATGCGAAGCTATTCCTGTCGATCCGAGACCGGTCCGACCAACTCCGCCTTCAAGCTACACTCTGTTCATTCCAATCCTGGTGTTCAGAGAATGGTCTTGAATTGTGTGTTGAAAAGTGTGTTGTCGTAACGTTCACGAGAAAGCGCTGTCCTCTGGTGTACGACTACACATTAAACGGTTTTGCTATTGTCCGCAAAAGCTGTGTTCGGGATTTGGGAGTACTCTTCGATGAGAAACTGAGCTTCCACGAACAGCTCGAACACGTCGTTACCAAGGGCAACCAGCTGATAGGCTTGCTCAAGCAACTTACTCGCGACTTCACGGACACAGTCTCCATCACGGCGCTCTACTGCTCCTTGGTTCGATCGGTGCTGGAGTATGCCTCCATTGTATGGTGGCCATCTGCTGCTCGGTCCCTGGTCCGCTTGGAATCCGTCCAACGCAAAGTCACCAGATTCGCTTTGCGCTTCTGGAGGGTCCAAGTGGACTACGACGCTCGCTGTGTGCTTCTGGGTATCGAGTCACTGAACCAGCGCAACTGCAACGCCCAGAGACTATTTGTTGCGGGACTTTTTGATTACCGAATCGACTCCCCAACACTACTCTCTGGACTCAACTTATACGTCCCAACCAGGCCGCTTCGCCCAAGGACGCTGCTTGACGTAGAGGATCGCCGAACCCGTTTTGGCGCCTTTGATCCCTTTTTTCCGTATGTGCCGTGAATATGTCATGCGCTTCGCATTTTAAATTGTATTCGATCCGTCCGTCCTTGTAACTGTTAAATGTCTTAGCAATTAGGCTTCAAAGGGGCCCTGCGTGGCTCGTTGAATTATAAAGACAATAAACGTATTACTGTATCACAGAGGGTGTTTAGCTACACCCGAAAAACGAGAACGAGAACGAGAAAACGAGACCACACAACACTTATCGGGGGACAGGGGCAGACCATTTTTACGACACCAAACAGAGAAGGAATCAAGTACAGTTTTGGAGAAGACAACAGTCAGCAGACGAGGACACAGGAAGGATGATCTTGAGATCATCTGCGTAAAAACAGAAAACCTTCGGAAGGTAGGATGCAAATACAGTCATTAACAAATAATAGAAATAAAATAGGACTAAGGACGCTACCTTGAGGAACACCCGAGGAACCTATGAAGGAGTCGGACAGACAAGACAAAACTCTAACTTTATACGATCTCTTTATACGAGTTTACTGAACGACCCCAGCACAACCTTACCTTCTTATTCGGAGCGGTGCCAGCTACTGGGTTTGGTTAAGCTGGAAGATCGTCATGGTCATGCTCGCAAGTTATTTATTGCCAACATCCTGCTTTCCAACATTGACTCCACCGCCCTTCTGGCAGCTATCCCTTTATATGTCCCCTCCCATCGCTTACGCGTACGTCCTCCCCTGCTTATCCCTTTTTGTCGTACGCGGTTTTCCCAGAGCGATCCATGGATGCGCGCGTTACTAGCATTCAATTCGGTTGGTGATCTGTTTGACCACAATATCTCCATTAATTGTTTCCGCTCCCGTCTTTTGTCTTCTTTATCCTAAAATCTGTTTTTCTTTTCCTCATTAGCCATCTCTGTCTGCTCCCTATATCCTCCTTGTGTGCCATGTATGTTTAGTTATAAGATAAATTGACTTTGTAAAGCCCTTGAGGCAAACAATTTGAATAAAGAATAATAATAATAATAATAATCTCGAAAACAGGTAAGGCTTCTGCCAGGACAGTAATCGACCCCCGATACCAAGTCTGTCGGGTTTGGCAATCAGCAGATCGAGAAGAACGACGTCAGTTTGACGACCGAATACCGTATTCGACAGAGCAGAGGATACAAGACGCACAAGGTTTGGAGGAAGTTGTGCGTTTGGGAATGAAACCATGTTGGTGCGGGGATAGATGGCCAACAATGATAGGAAGGATGGAGGAGAGTATAATCGATTCAAGGGTTTTTGGAAATGGGGGGAGGAGCAGTGAGATACCACGATAATTGGAGCATACAGAGCGGTCACCTTGTTTTGGAAAGGGGGACCAGCCTTGTTCGAGTGTCCTCGTTTCATCGTCGTGAGACGCCACATAGACAATCCGGTCGGGGAAGAAGTGACTGTGGAGAACATCATCCCCCTGATGTGCTCACACCTGGTGCGCTATAGCAGAGACCATCAGGGTGATCCTTACCCGCCTCCAGCAGAGACCGGACAAGGTGCACAGCAGGATGTTAGTTGGTTGAACCATATCATTAATGGTGATCCCGGTTTCATACTGTAGCAGTGATTATGATCTTCTTGGAAGAACATGCTGCCGCAATAAGGCAGTAGATCACCGTTGCAAACTGGAACAGTCTCATTAGCTCTTCGGTAATGAAATCCGGGAATGTTTGGCGAAAGGCTCGAGGAGGTTTTAGTCGGTACGAATCCGACAGTACCCAATCGGTGGTCCCATGGGTGTCTCTATGAAGATCTTTATTTTTATTTTTTTATTTTCGTTATTACGGTCATGCCGTATTGTCGAGAAGACTCTCAACATGGTGTTTACAGATAATGATTGTAGTAGGCATTTTGTTGTGGTACTCGACTGTAGTAGAGTTATATCGATAAGAACGTTAAGTGTCGTTAAGTTAGGGAGTTCCACACGGGGAACTCACCTAGGGATATATAAGTGTGCACGCGGTGGGTTCCAGTTTCTTTTTCTGGTGTGCTTTCGTAAAAGCAAGAAGTTAGTAGAATAAACTTCCTTGTGCGTACATTATAACATGGCGATCCTGCCAGGAGTAAGTGTCGTGCGTGCCAAAGAAAATTAAAAGTGCAGTGTGTTCACCGAAACCGAAGACCAGGGCAACGGAAAAAGAAAAAAAAAAAAAAAAGGGACACAATAAATCGAATAACATCGATATGCTGATAGCAATCTTAATCAGCAGATTCACAGCACTTTCACGCTAAAAAAAAAAAAAAAAAAAAAAAAAAAAAAGAAGGCTGTAACGCACAGAACACGCTATAACACCAAGGCAAAAACACGTGACAATAGCGTCAAAATCCACCATCGCGCTGAGTGCGCTGAACGACCGCTGACACCCAGGTCCATCACGCCGAGCGATGGAGTCCAGCTGCTGAGAAATCCAAACGACAAAACCCAGCATCCGAGAAGGCGAATTCAGCATCCGTGAGCAGCGTAGCATCGAGCATCGAGCATCGAGACACCGTGCCGCACCGTACCGCACCGAAGTATTGAACAAGAGACACCGGCACACATCGAGCACCGCCATCGCGCTGTTTGGACCACGCGGAGCGAGCGAGCGCCACCACATATAAAAAAAAAATAAGGTACGTGAATCCACCACATTATTGCACAAAAAAAAAAAAAAAGAAGTTATTGTAAAAGAGCTAGATAGGTTTTATACATTTTATTGCTATTTTTTTTTTGCGTTATTTATTGAATTCATATCGTGTCAGAAAACAAAACTGTGCCGTGCTAAGTAAAAAAAAAAGGAGAAAAACCATAGTACCAGTGAAAAAGTTCTTGCCTTGTACCAGTTTTGTTGATAGTATGTTGAAACCTCGAGGTGTCTAAAAAAAAAAAAAAAAAATTGAATGTAACCATTCGACCGTGATGGGTCTAATAGTTTCTTTGTTTCTTAACTTCCCCTTTTGCTTTTGAGAAAAAAAAACACAGGGTGTTAAAAAAAAAAAAATATATATATATATATATATATATATATATATATATATATATATATATATATATATATATATATATATATATATATATTATAATTAAAAATTAATTATCTGAATTTTTTTATCACCAAGCTAACTATGCTAACTAAAAAAAAATATAAAGGCATTATTATTATCTCTAAAGCAAAAATATCATTCATTTATAAATCATATTCTTTATCGAAATTATTTACCACATGTTCATTGAAAAAAAAAAAAAAAACTGAAAATGGTGTCTGAATAGCTACTACAATTTTCTTTTCCTTTAACGTTTTGTCGGCTCATACTCATTTATCAAATTTTTATGTTATTATTTTTCACTCAATGAAAAAATCTGCTATAACCACTAGTACCCCAGCAAGTAAAACAACTAGGAGCAAAACTATCCATACCTATGCACATAAATCCAGCACGAAAAAAACTGTTAGCACTGAAACAACAAAGCCATCTTGCAGTAAGCCTACTAAAATGACAGCCAAATTGGATATAAATCTAGCACTAAAACTCGTCAAGCCTTTTGATGGTTCAAACACACTACTAAACGCATACATCGAAAGTGTTGAACTCCTGTTAGACT
The DNA here is from genome assembly GCF_013141755.1 of Anopheles stephensi. Taxonomy (NCBI): domain Eukaryota; kingdom Metazoa; phylum Arthropoda; class Insecta; order Diptera; family Culicidae; genus Anopheles; species Anopheles stephensi. The sequence goes on along the minus strand of NC_050202.1, from coordinate 29,568,020 downwards.
ATGCAGAAGGAGTACCAGAAGTGGATATTATAAAATTTATGAAAACCACTTTGATTGGCATTGCTCATGGAGTTATAGATACTGCATGTACAATAAAAGAAGCTTTCAGTCTTCTTCGTACTCGTTTTAGCGTGCATTTGACGCCGCTAGCTGTAGAAAAAGAGCTATCTGCTTTAAACCAAGGTTCAAAAACTATTTCTGAGTTTGGGAATGAGCTAGAGAAAATGGCTGCCAAATTATCCGCAGCTCATGTGGCTGTAGGAACATTTGCAACAGAATTTTCCGCACACAGCATTGTAAACCCGATAGTAGTGCGTGCATTTATACAAGGTTTAAATGAAGCTAATACAAGATTTTTCTTGCAAGCGCGAAACCCGCTAACGCTTAGCAAAGCCATATCAGATGCTCTGGAGTGTGAACCAATCGAAGAGAGATCAACTGCCATGTGGTATCAATCCCCTATTCAACCTCGACTTTACACGAGACGTTCACACAACTCGTATTACCCAAGACAATCATACAACTCATCATACAGAGGCAGAACATTTCAGAGATATTCTGGTAATCAAGGTTATGAAAATCAAACTCGAAATTTTGCTACCAATAACCAACGTGGATACAGGAACAGAAATTATTCCAACACTCAATTTCAGCAACGAACGCCAAATGCAACACGCACCGGGCGAAACAATAATGACAATAGAGTGCATTTAGGAAACACCAATCTTTTGGAGGAATGTAACGATACGGATCAAAACTCAAGTGAGGAACAAAATGAAATAGTTAATTTATTTCGTTAAATTACAATTTGATACAGGCGTTAAGGCCAAATTTAATTTGTTCGGGATTTATCGTGATCTTGTCATTGATACTGGTGCTACCTGTTGTGTATTGAATATCAACTATGTTCCCAAGCAAGTCGTCTTAGATAAAACTACCGTTTTAAATATTTGTGGAATCAACGGTTCAGTTAAATCATTAGGATGCATTGAAACCAATATTTATGCGAATTCGCAAAATTTTCCAATCTTATTTCATGTCGTAAATACACTTCCATCCCACATTGTAGGGTTATTAGGAACCAACTTTTTGAGAAAACATAAAGCTAATCTAAATTTTGAGAATATGAGTTTGACTTGTAATGTCAACCATAAACACACTTGTTTAACAATCCCTGCTAGAACAGAACTTGTTACCTACGTAGATACTACAAACACTGATACTTGTGTTATACTCAATGAAACAATCCAACCTAATGTGCACATAGCAAACACGATAGCTAATCCACAAAATGGTAAATTGCCAATACGCATTGCGAATTTTCAAAATAAATCAATAACTATAGAAAAACTGAAACCAACCATTAAACCTGCGTCAGATTTTAACATTTTAGAATTCAAAACTCCTCAACATGATAGTGATCATGCTAACCAACTGTTGAAAGAACTGGATTTATCACATTTACACGAAAACGATAAAGAAATTATTGCCAAAATTTGCATTAAATACAATGACATATTCTGTTTGCAAAATGATAAATTGAGTACTACTAAAGTTTATGAAGCTTCTTTAAAAATTAAAAATAATACGATGCCTATATATTCAAAACCTTATAGACTTCCTTATTCTCAAAAAGAAGAAGTTGATAATCAGATTAAAAAAATGTTAAAAAACAAAACTATAGAAGCGACACAGTCTGAATGGAACAGTCCAATATTATTGGTTCCCAAAAAGACTAGTACTGATACAAAGAAATGGAAACTTGTAATCGATTATCGCAAAGTAAACACTGTACTGCAGGATGATAAATTTCCTTTACCGAATATCGATGAAGTGATAGATACCTTATCTGGGTCAAAATATTTCTCGCATTTAGATTTGTCTCAAGGTTACTATCAGTGCAAGTTAAGCAAAAAAGATCGGCCAATTACCGCCTTTACCACGCCATCTGGTCAATACCAGATGACAAGATTGCCAATGGGACTTAAAATAAGCCCATCTACATTCTCAAGAATGATGACTGTGGCAATGTCAGGCTTAAACGCAGAACAATGTCTCATATATTTAGACGATATTGTCGTTTTTGGTAAAAATATGCAGGAACATAATAAAAATTTGTTGGATGTATTCGAGCGATTGAGACAAGTGAATCTCAAATTAAACCCGGAAAAGTGTCATTTTTTGAAGAAAGAGTTGGTTTATATAGGTCATTATATTTCCGCAGAAGGGATAAAACCCGATCCACAAAAACTTAAATGCATCAATGATTGGCAACCCCCTAAATCTTCAGATGAAGTGAAACGTTTTGTAGCTTTTGCTAATTATTATAGAAAGCACATAAAGAATTTTGCCTCAATATGCATGCCGTTAAACCATTTAACACGAAAAGGAGTTCCATTTGAATGGACACCTACTTGCCAAGCAGCATTTGATCAACTGAAAAATAATTTTGTGAACCCTCCAGTCTTAGATTTTCCCGATTTTAGCAAAAAAAAATACTTTTGTTTTGCATACAGATGCCTCAAATAGTGCTATTGGTGCAGTGCTTAGTAATCAAAACGGAAAGCCAATTTCTTTTGCCAGTAGAGCTCTTAACAAAGGCGAGCTAAATTATGCAACCATTGAAAAAGAGTTGTTAGCCATAGTGTGGGCCATTAAACATTATCGTCCATATCTTTATGGTAGGCATTTCAATATTTTTACAGATCATAGACCTTTAGTCTATTTGTTTACTATGAATAATCCTTCGAGCCGTTTAACTAAATTTAGACTTGCGCTAGAAGAGTACAATTTTACTGTGTGCTATAAAAAAGGTACTGAAAACGTAGTAGCCGACACCTTATCTAGATTACCATTATCTGATATTAAAGCCATAAATATACAAGAAAAAGTTCTAATAACCACAAGATCTAAAACTAAAACTGATAGCAACGATATTTGCCAAAATGATAGTAATAATTCAGCAATATCTAAAGTAAACTATATTGAGCTGCAGTTTTGTCGTAATGCAAATGATCTTGTTATTCTAAAAAATAAAATAATTTTACCCAAAACCAATACTATCGTTTACTTACGAGGAATGTTAGTAAGGATAAAAGCCTTTATCAAATCATTTAAAAATAAAACATACTTGGAGATAAAGAAACAAGATGAAGCTTCAAAGCAATTCATGGAACAGCTAAAAACCCTCAATGAGAAGGGAATGCCAGAGATAATAGTACTCAATGAAAATGTAAAAGTATTAGGGGATCATGAAAGAGCAAAGAAACTTATTATTATGAATGATTTTCACACCTTACCGACCGCAGGACACGCAGGTTTTCATCGTACTGTTAACACAATTAAACAGAGATATACATGGCCAGGAATAGATAAGGATGTTAAAGAAATGATTGCCAAGTGTAAACAATGCCAAATGAACAAACCAATTAAACCACCAAAAATACCACTTAAAATAACAGATACAGCAAAAACGAGTATGGAAAAGATATTTATAGATCTTGTTGGCCCGTTAGTGAACTCACATGGCTATGAATACATTCTAACAACACAATGCGATTTAACTAAGTTTGTGACAGCCACGCCAATAGAAAACAAAAGAGCTGAAACAGTAGCGAAAACATTTGTAGAGAAAGTAATACTAAAATACGGAGTGCCAGAAACTATTTGTACAGACAGAGGCACAGAATTTCTTTCATAATTGTTTAATGAGATATGTAAACTTTTGAAAATAGAAAAACTAAAATCCACTGCTTATCATCACGAAACAGTAGGAGCGCTTGAAAACACGCATAAACAGTTAGGCAATTTCCTTAGAATTTACAGCGATAAGAAAGCGTTAGATTGGCATCAATGGGTAAACTTTTACGAGTTTGCTTATAATAATACCGTACACACAGCTACAGGTTATACCCCGTTCTACCTTATGTATGGAAGGCAAGCAAATGTACCATCTAACGTCATAAACGAAAAAGTGAATAGAGCGCAATACGATCTAGACAATTACGCAACTGTACTAGGTTTAAAACTGAAGATTGCTCACGATGAAGTAAGAAAACGCCTGATACAAAATAAGGCTAAGAGCAAAGAATATTACGATGAGAAAACGAAACACAAAATATTCCAACCAGGCAATCAGGTATTAATCAGAGAAGAGAATGTAAAAAAATTAGAAACACCCTACAGCGGCCCATATACAATATTACAGGATAATGGCGAAAATGTAGTAATTGAAGATAACACAAAAACAGATACAGTTCATAAGAATAGGATAAAAGAATGGCATGTATAAAAAAAAAAAAAAAAAAAAAAAAAAAAATGATTGGGCGTGTTGTGGTACTCGACTGTAGTAGAGTTATATCGATAAGAACGTTAAGTGTCGTTAAGTTAGGGAGTTCCACACGGGGAACTCACCTAGGGATATATAAGTGTGCACGCGGTGGGTTCCAGTTTCTTTTTCTGGTGTGCTTTCGTAAAAGCAAGAAGTTAGTAGAATAAACTTCCTTGTGCGTACATTATAACAATTTCCTCCTACTGTATTGTCTTATCCCATGACATACTCGGTTGAAGTGTTGCGATCGCAGCTCCAATCTTGTTGCTGCATCATCCGTAAAGTGGTTATATAGCGTCGTTGATTGTAGCTTTCGTCCTTGCTGTGTAGAGTGCTGTTGGTTTGCTTCGTTCGTTGGTTGATGCTGTCGCTCTTGTATTCGCTCAACTTGTGTACCGTGTTTTAACATGTTCGCTACCTACATGAATCCAATAATATACACGTATACAAAACATACTACTGGGTTGACTAAGGGAAGGGAAACACTTAGAGGTTTAACCCGTGCTCTCTTGCAAATCTGAAAATGATCTTCATGTATTGCAGGTCTTGCTGGTTGCTAAAATGTCTCTGATTGGGATACCTTGCTCTCTTTGAATTGCATCAACAGTGGCAAGCAGGGATTCTCTGACATGGTTAAATTCGTTGCACGACCATAGAAGGTTACGCTGTAGGTGAGCGTTCAGCGCAAAATGAATAGACATGAGTCTTGACATCATACGTATGAACACTCCACCCTCAATGAGTCCGCTAAACAAGGGCCGTAGGGATACTTTTGGAGATATCGAGTAGAGAAGTCTACCAAGATCGTTCGCGTCCCACAAATTCTGCCAACGAGTCAGACAGAACTGCTGTGAAGAGCGGGCGTACTCATGGATGAGTGGATAGGTCTATCGTAGAAGTCTCCTTCATAAGTGCCTTTTTTTTTACCAATTCTTCCGCCTTCTCGTCACCATCTATACCAGCATGAGACGAAATCCATATAAGCGAAATGCGAAACGCCTTGTTAAACAGGGAGATTAGGATTTCAATAATTTGTTGCACAAAATAGTCTCAACTCTTCACAGACCTAACCGTTTTGAGTGCTTCAACAGCACTAAGACTGTCAGTGAAGATAAAGTACTCATCTGGTGGTCTGGCACTAATGAGCAGTAGCGCAAGGAATATAGCTGCAAGCTCCGCAATATAAGTAGTACACGGTTGCCTCAATTTATGGAAACTATCCAGCGAAGACTATCCGGGACAGTCCCAATTTCCTCCGTCATCGAGGAATCGACGACCTAAAATTGAACTGTAGGTCTCCGGGGGCACAACACGATTTGAATATGTTATTGCGCTAGGGTGTGTCTGTAGTGAAACAAAACTATGATATACATTCATGATTTTGCTTTTGGATTGTAGCTTCGTAGCAGGGATTTGAAATTTTCGATTACCACAGGGTTGGATACGACGAAACGAATAAGCAGGCGGAGCGAAAGATACAAAAATCTTATTTTACGGGGCATCACTCCAGACATCACTTGTTACAGGACATGTTATGAGTTGATTGCATGCTGCCCAAGGCGATCCTCAAGCTTCGATACTGAATGCTTTCCAGTGTTATTAGATGCGTTTTGCTATGAAGATCTCCTCCCCGAAGCAAAAGACACTAACCTGAGGAAACCCCCTGACTTGCGTACGAAACGATTGGAGAGCACACCGGCAACCCTTGCCCTGTAAGTGCGGTCCATCAGAAAGGCACAGAACCAGAGAAGAAGTGAGGCAGGCAATCGAACGCAGCTTTGAAGTCCGTGTAAATGACATCGACCTGTCTACCAGCAATCGGAAGTGCATCAGAGACAAAAGACTCTAACGGGGTGGATCGTCTAGTAAATGATCAGTTCAACGAACAGCTAGAGGCTCCACTAGCAGATAATATCATGCTACTGCCACCTAGCATAGATGAAACACGAATGGCCATCCGTCGGCTCAAGAACAACAAGGCACCAGGCACCGACGGAATAGTAGTCGAACTGATCAAAAACGGCGTTGCAGCACTCGAACAGGAAATTCATCAGAGTATTACTGAGGTATGGGATAGCGAATCGATGCCTTGTGATTGGAATCTTGGTATCATCTATCCCATGTACAAGAAGGGAGATAAGCTAGAGTGCAGCAACTACAGGGGTATTACGGTGTTGAAGACCGCCTACAAGATCTTCTCCCTAATCTTTTTTTTTTTTTTTTTTTTTTTTTTATTCATAAAGAACGGCCTGGCCGTATTGCTTCTCCCTAATCTTACAAGATCGACTTGTACCATTCTTCGAAGAGATAGTCGGAAACTATCAGAGAGGATTCTGAAACGGAAAATCAACCACTGATGGCCACACACAGCCTACAGCCTGATGAAACTTCTCCATTCTAAGTACCTGTCGCGACGGACGAAGCTGGGACTGTACAGAACATTTATAGTCCCAGTACTCACATACGCCTCTGAGACATGGACTCTGTCCAAAACTGACGAAGCCCTCTTAGCCGTGTCCGAGAGAAAGATGCTCAGACGGGCTTTTGGCCCCGTATTTGAGGAAAGACAATGGATGAGCCGCTACAATGACGAGCTCTACGAGCTATACGATGATCTTACCATCGTGCAGCGCATTAGACTCGCCAGGCTCCGGTGGGCTGGTCACGTCATGAGAATTACACCGTTCGACCCAGCCAGTATAGTCCTTTTAGGCTGTCCACACGAACAGAGGAGGCGTGGTAGTTTCAAACTGAAATGGAGTGATGGCGGATTGGCAGACGACGGCGCTAAACCGTGAGCGGTATCGAGGATTGTTGCAGCATGCCAAGACCACAAAGCGGTTGTAGGACCTGATAAGTTAGTAAGTAAGGAGCGTCTAGGTATGAAACCATGCTGGGAAAAAGGGATGAGCGGGTGGACGATCAAAATGGGACCCAACGCCTTTCTAGCACTCAATCAGCATTGAAGAGGGAATGCCTTCCGGGCCGGGAAACTTTTTGATGCCGAATAGAGGACCCAAGATTGCCAATTTATTAACACGAAAATAAGACTTAAGCAAACTAACAACTAATAGCTTAGGGGTAGTAAAACAAACAAACAAGACGTTTCGCTTTATTATCCGATCATCAAACACACTGTCGCCACCGGAAGTGACTTTAATGCCGTAACAATTAATGCTTGGTGGTGTCAAAGGGAATTCGAATTGCTTGGTGGAGACGGGTGCGAGTGGGTGCATTGATAGAGCAAAATTTGATTCGGTGCTTGCTTACATGGTGCTTGCCTTATTATCATCGTGAATTTGATTTTAATGTCCACCTTTTGTTTTCTTTGTTTTTGGTCATATGAACATGCCATTCAGGTTTGGTCTTTTGCATCGCGATTTCGAGACATCCTTTCGAGGACGCTGCATTGCCGTAAAGAAATTGCTGTAAACCCGTACGTGTTGTTTAAAATTATGCCATCAGCAACTTAACGTTAGAGAGAGAGTGAGTGAGTATGTGTGAGACAAATGTATATAAATATATTGAGAATCTCGCTGAACTAAAAAACTATACACTAGCCTCTTGAAATAAGCGCTACAATTATCTAAACCGTTTCCAACACGCTCTAAAATTCGGCGCTTAATCACTAGCAAATGGGACGAGCGTTACGGAGCCCGTCGCTATAAAAATACTCTTCTTCAGAAAACGCTTCCCAGGTGGTCTTAAGGTGTGAGTGATGAGTGTGTTTTGTGGGTGTGTGTGGGTTGATGCATGTACAGTGGTTCAAACGGAAATCCGAACATTCTGAGCATTGAACCATTGCTGAACTTTGAGAACGACTTAGTAAGCCTGGGACGGGAATGATAATCATCATTCGCTTTTCAACACATCTCCTTATCTGCCTACCTTGGCACTACAACCTCGTGAGATCACTGGCCTGCCATTTCCGGGCTTCTGTGACTTAATTTTGCCCCGTAGTAGTACGGGGAGGCGGTCGGGATGGGATTTGAACCCCCGGTCTTGCCGTGTGAAGATCGACCCCGTTATCGCTTCGACCACCGGACCGTCCAAATCTCTCTTCTCTCACCGATCTATACACCTTTCAATATATTATTTGTTCACTTTTAAATGAGAGAGGAATGTAGTACTCTGGAGGCATTTTAAGTGTTAATGGAGATCGATTATTTCTGGTACAATACCAGAGCCCTAAAAACTCCGGGCAGTTGGTCCAAGAAAAAGCTCCTTCAACAGTGGGGAAAAACCACATCAGGAATTTCATCAGAAAAGTTAATTCAAGCCTCATATGACGCCATTTTAAGAACCACATTACTGAACGTATCGCATTGATACCTGAGAACACCAAAAACGAGGACGAAATTGGCTCTTAAACTTCGGGGATAAAGACACTTTGGTCAAGGAAGGAAAGTATTTTTTACCGGGCGTATGAATGAGTTCTTAATACTAAAATTTCTTATACGGTGTTCTATAGCTGATAACACAAAAATGGCCAGTTCTAGAACAGTTAGGCTTGAGGGTTACTTGCCAACGAAGTGGATAGCTTAAGCTTTTTCTTGCATAGTGAACATAGCCCAATGCTTTGTTAAGTTAAAGCAAATGATGGAGGATAGTGCGGAGATATTGGAGACATATCCCAAGAAATTGCCTTTTACCAATTGCCTAACCTGTACAACACAGAACATTGGGGGCGGTCCAGTGGCCGAGGCGACAGCGGTGCCGGTCTTCATACGGCGGGACCGGGGTTAAAATCCCATCCAGACTGCCTCACAGAAAGCCAGAAATGGCAGGCCGAGACCTTTCAAGGTTGCACGCCGTGAGTATCATGCAGGTGGCCATTAAAAAATTGGCCAAACGCCTGGGAAATATTTTGTTAATCCTCAGACGTAAATTAAAGGCCATGTATGAAACATAATATTGGCCTCAATTCCTTGTAGCATGAGGCGATAACAGTGCCGGTCTTTACACGCCAGGACCGGGGTTCAAATCCCATTCAAGACTGCCTTTCCGTGCGGTACGGCTGGCTACTTTACTACGGGTAAAATTAAGTCTCAGAAAGCCAGAAACGGCAGACCGAGCCTTCTCGAGGTTGTAGTGCCAAAGAAAAAGAAGAAGAAGAATACTTCATCATGAGGCTTCTCGCGGTCTTTGCCTACTTCAAAACTCTTTGATACCGCTCAATCAAACAATCTTATCTCGGCCGTTCTGGCGGACGCATCAACGCCAGCACTCCATCTCAGTTTGGGCCTACCGCGCCTCCTCTGTCCGTGTGGACGGCCTCAAAGGACTTTACGGGCTGGGTCGTCCGGTGGCATTCTCATGACGTGACCAGTCCTTCGAAAGGTGTATAAAGCGTTGAGATGAAGAGAGAATGATGATTATCCAGCCGAAGGCTACCATAATCGTCCTCAAAGTCTAGTAATTCCTCTATATTAAGCTGTCCGGATTTGCGTTTGAGCCACTGTATACGTTACAAACGTTCGTTATTTTAATAGCGCGTGTGTTTTGTGTGTGTGTGTGTGCATGTGACTGACCGTGTTGCATTAGCACTAGTTGTGTGGGGAAGGACAAAACCCCCGGGAGTAGGATGCACTTACAATATTAATAACAACTAACAATGCTTGCATCTAGCAAATAGTGGTGTTTTCGATTACGATAATTTTGCATTTATATAATTCATATATATGTATGTATGTATGTATAGTAGTTTGTTGCTTTGTATTTTGTTATTAGTTGTATGCTTTTCAATATATTCCCACTTTCGATGGTTTAACACACACACATTCTGGTCAACGCCTCCAACAGCTATTACGTTCGATTATAAAATTTTGATTTAAAAACATCATTAGCTCAGCTAGCTCAGAGTTGGTGGCTCTCTTCCCATCATTATTGCATCGTTAGCTAGCCCGTGTCGCGGGGTTAAAAAGCCTTCCACTGGTGGTTGGCATGTGCCTTATGAAATTGTGTGCCCATTAAGTTGTTCCCCCCCCCACGTACTGCCCTTTTCCTTTAAAGTGAGTTTCATTTGGGTGTGGTGGTTGAATAATAAATGGGGGAGCAGAATTTGAATTGCGTCAAGAACGGGTTGGTTAAGTTTTTTTGTTTAATTTACGTTGGAAGGACATTTGATTATCAAGAAGAGTTCAAATTGTATTGCCTTTACGTTATTTGGTTTTACGTCCTATAGCTTCCTCTTATTCCTTGCACCCTTTCCCCCCCCCCCCCCCCCCTAGCGCCTGTCCAGCAGAGAATGCTATTGCTTGCTTGGTTCGATGTTTAAAGCTGTTGCTCCCGTAGCCTACCGTCCCCGTATCAACTGTTTGTGCTAGTATACTAAGGTCCACCACCTGTCCTCGCATCCCTCGCGTGCTGCATTTGGTCAGGCTTATTAGTAACGTTAGGTATGCAGTGTGTTCGTATTGTTAGTAGTTAGTTGAGTGAATGTTTTACAAACGGCTGCGCTCAACGGTGCGCCATATAGTTAGACATGAGTTATTTGCTCGAGCTAAAATTCATTGCTTAACACGGTGCGCTTACATTTCGTCACTGGTATGGCTAACATTATGACTATCCACTAGTAAAACCCTTAACCTGATACATTAGTATTGGTGCATTTGAAATGGACGACAATCGCGCGCGCAGGACGTGATCGTTCTGGGACATAGGAACGCTCTGCTCTCGGTTCTGCAGCAGACTAAAACACGCACACACACGCACACTTGGAGAAATGGTAAAGGTAAGATTAAACTGCTGTCCTACTATACTACTGAGCCTCTGGTGGAACGGAACGGTTTGTTCGCGATACTAAATCAAATGCCTGGTGGTGAATCAATTCGAGGCCTCTTTTGGTTGTTGTGCTGTGCTTCCACACTTTCGATACAAAACTTTAGTGTACGAAGAAATGAGAATGGCTAGGCGACCCGTTTGAGCAGCCGTGTGCTAGTTCGACCGTCTCTCCCTATCCATGTGGTATAAATGTTTGATTTTTACTCTTACTCTACTACCGGCTAGTGCTTGTACTTGCTCCGTCGGTACAACAATATCACCGTGCTGCTGCTTCGTTTTAAAATAGTTTTCTCGCTACGCTGTTGCGCCGCCAGCGAAGGCTAGCGCTAGTGCTGGATGCCGATGGACCCATCGCCCTATACCTATCAATACTATGTGTAATGGTCCGTTAGAAAATCCTGTTTGCATTTATTGCTACCGCTATCGCCCCGTCTAGGGTGGTTGGGTTTAAGTCTAATGTGACTAATGGCGGGAAATGTGAAGGAAGTTGATGGTAAAGGAGATCGTGTTTTTGTGTGTTTGTAACTGTTTCCGGTTCAACGCACACACTACTTTACTTATACGCTAGTATTACAATTGATTGCTTCTCTGTTTGCTAGTGTCTTTTTGCTATAAATGGTAGTAGTTTGAAATATTTTCCTGGCAATTTAGTTATAAGTTATCAGTAACTAGTAGCTACTATGCGTGTATGTGTGCTAAATAGAGTGTGTAAGTAGTTGTTCGATTAGCAGTAGTATTATTAGTAGTAGTAGTAGCGATGCTACAGGCGTGCATCCTTTAAAATATAGCCATCATCTATGCCTGGGGGATGTAATTTTCACTGCTGCTGGTGCCTTTTAGGAGCATAGCAGCTTCCTTTCGTACGTTTAGTTAGCTTTTGTTGGTCCACGTTATAATACTAGCCTTCTTCCACGCTCCCTCGCAGAAGGACATTGCCTAACTGTGTTTGCTATCACTGGATTATATTGCCATCTTATATTGCCTTTCGAAATTCAAACAAAAAAAAAAAGTCGCTTTTCATTTGCTCACCCGCTCAGGTGTGTCCGTGTTGTCGGTTAAATGGTAAGTGGGCCAGTAGTCGTATTTGTCTGTGCAGATATAACTACCTTTGCATGTTGCTTGCGTAGCTGTAGCGTTTGGGTAATTCCAGCGGCCGCTGCTGCTGTTGCTTGAAGTCAGTTAGAGATGGTCCAGCAGATGTACTTCAAATGCTTGCCGAAGCCAACAATTTCGAGATCTACAAGGTAAACGTTTGCAAATTATCGATACGTTTTGAGCCACATTTCATCCTTTCTTACCCTCAATACTGCATCCCTCGAAACCGATGTATTTGATCGTGTTCCAGGACAGTGCCGACAGCCCGTCGCTCGTAATCGGACAGTGCCCTACGTTCAGGTCTTCCAGCGTCTTGCCGCACCGTTCGTTTGCGATCGCTTTTAGAAATTTGTCCGTAATGCTCGTATGCGAAACGTTTAGCCGTACCAGCGGCATACCCGACAAACTGTCGGCCGATCCGTCCCCGACGCTCTTGCACGACTCCAGGTCAAGCGTGTCCAGCTGGGGACAGCTACGCGCCAGCAGCCGCACAAACTCGTCATCAATTAGCGGGCAATTTTTCACGTACAAATGCTGCAGTTTGCCCAACCGCTGTACCATCGTGTGCAGGCCGGCACGGGTAAACCGATAGTTGCCCTCGGTTAGGGTAAGGCTACGCAGGTGAGGACACTTTTCGGCCAGCAGCGTCAAGATGCCGTCCGTGATCGTCGATGTGGAGAGGTTTATTCGCGTGAGGGACGAGTTGAGCAGCAGCCGGGGCAGTTCGTCGTCGTGGAAGCCTTTGTGAACGCGCACAACGTTCAGAAAGATGGCATTCTTTACCAGCGCCGGCAGCAGCTCGAGATACTCGATGTTTTTGTACAGTTGTAGGTTTTTTGCCACAAACCGGATACACCTGGTGGTGGAGGAGGAGGAGAAGGAAGACGAGAAGAGATGAAACACCGATGAAAGCGGGGGTTCTTTGCGTGGGTCGATTCGAAAGCTGTGAAATGTGCGTGGGACGCCGGGAGATCTACCATATGGTGTGATCGGATGCGTTATACGTACGAGTGAAACAGCGTCTCTGGCTGTGGGCCAGCCTTAACACTCATCGTTGCTGACGTTTTCCGTGTCGGCTTCGGGTGGGTTGCAGGTCGCGGGAAACACCGCCAGTCGGAAGGGGCTGCCGGGGGGGGGGCACTTGGGATATAATTGAAAGGGCACACGTAAAGGCGTGCGATCGCCAACTTAACGCAAACGGATTACTATTTACAACAAATCTTCACGGCCGCACAGAGAAACGCGACGTAGCAACACACGTACATGAATGTTTATAAACAAAGCAACCAAGCGGACTGTCACTTTGGGTCACCCTGTGCTGTGGCTTGCTCGCGGTGTGCGACGGAACATTGAATAACAAATTAAGAACAAATAAGATAAATATGATTGTTATCGTGGTAAAAAATAATATAATCTCATTTTATAAAAAAATGTTACATTGTTCAGTGAATTTCCGAAAAAAATTGTAAAGAAAAATAACATGAATATAATTTTTGACCAGTTTAGCGCTGTGTGGTACCCATAGTGAATTGCGTAACAACACGAGGTTGTCAAATAGAGTTTGTCATATTCTTGACCGGACCGGGTAAATAATTTCATCATCAGGTTTGTAAAATTACATTTTTTCCCTTGTTTGAGTGGAAATTATGCTAAAACAAACTCCTTTCCAGCCATGGCCAACTTTGGAAGCAGCGACACACCCAAACCGAACGTCGATCCTGAGTTGCAGGACTTCCTGATGGCGGAAAACGAACGTGCCCGTCTCAGTGCACAGGTAAGCAGCCAACTACCGGAAAAGTCCACGGCATTTAACCGAGTGGACAATAACCCATCCTTTCATATATATCTCTCTGCCATTCCAGATCCACGAGTTTACCGACATCTGCTGGGACAGGTGTGTGGAGAAGCCGAGCAACAAACTGGACAGCCGGACCGAGACATGCTTGGCGAACTGCGTGAACCGTTTCGTCGATACGTCGCTTCTGATAACGCAGCGCTTTGCGCAAAGCTTGCAGAAGAGTCAGGGAATGTAAGGAACTTGCGGCGCGGGGGAAAGCATTTTGGGAAGTAGTTCTTAGTTTCGGCCCTAAGCATAATTTGTGTTCTGTTAAATATACGTGGCATGGCGACATACGCAAATACCTGTAAACTGCTATATGGTACGCTTGATGGATCCTTGTTGATTACTCCGAACATTCATTAAACTTCCACGTGGGATGAAACCAAAACCAAACCAGGCCGGAAGGACTCGCTATATTCAACAAAAAACATAAATAGGTTTATAAGCGTTATGCTTTCGTTTGAAGGTTTGAAGGGAAGGTGCCTTAGGAAAGAAGAAAAGAAACTGGAGTCATCTCAAGGGGTTGGGTTTCCCCGTATATCAAGTAGAAGCCCAGTGTTATCCTCCAACAGGCGTCGGATCCCTTCCAATACCACAGTATGGTTGACAAGAGATCTAAAAAAAGCACCGGAAGTAGAATAGAGCCACACTACAACAGTCAACATGATAATCACGAGGTAACACGCCATCCCCGGATGAAGTTATCAGTGCCATCGGACAGTTGATACGTAACAAGTCAGCTTGCAGTGATGGATTAGTGCTGGTACTGTTTGTGATGACACCGGAAATACATCTGCATCGAGTGGAAACTAGGTGTCGTACACCCAGTGTCCAACCCTTGAATGCTGTCTTTAAGGATCCTGTCCCGAATACTCTTCTGCCATTTCGCGCCCTTTGGTACATATTTTGTCGGACGCTACCAAGCTGGATTTGTTGGAGGGAAATTGACTTTATCCTTAATCAGCAACATATTGTCCAGAAATCCCATGAGGACCAGAACTTGAGGCAGTACTTTTTCAATGACTTCAAAGTCTACGGTACCATCGATCGAACCATGATCGATAGTTCAGATCATAGTTCACTTTGATATTGCGATTAGTTGAACCATGAAACTGCGCATACATACTCTGTGGAACATAATTCATCCATGCGGATTCCATGGGAAGTTGGTACGTTTGTTGAGGGTCACAATGGACGATACGCAGTGCAAGGTAAGAGTGTTTAACATACTATCGAAATGGTTCAAATCTCTTTGGGGATTGAACATGGATACGGACTCTCCTGTTTGCTTTTTAACATCGTCCTGGAAGGTGTCATGCAACGGGAGAGGTTCGAACTCCAGAGTACGATTTCTATCTATCTTATCTCTCCGATCAATCAATGATCAATGCGACGAAGACGAAATACCTGCTTGCCGGAGGCTCTAATCGTGATAGAGCCCGAGTGGGAAGCAGCGTGTTAGTCGACGGCGACAACCTCGAGGTGGTAGAGGCGTTCTGCTATCTTGGGACTGTCGTTACTTCGGACAACGATGTCAGCAGCGAAATCTGAAGACGCATTGTGCTGGGAAATCGTGTCTACTACGGCCTTCACCGTCGGCACGAAATGTGAGATCTGTCGCACACTGATTCGCCCGGTCCTAGATGGCCACGAGTCTAGGACCATCCGAGCGGAGGATGCAAACGTTCTGGATGTGTTCGAGCGACGCATCCTCCAGACCATCTTTGGCGGTGTGTTGATGAACCACGAGCTTGCTGAGCTGCTATACGGCGAACCGGACATCCTGACGGTGGCGAAGACCGGCAG
The DNA here is from genome assembly GCF_013141755.1 of Anopheles stephensi. Classification (NCBI taxonomy): domain Eukaryota; kingdom Metazoa; phylum Arthropoda; class Insecta; order Diptera; family Culicidae; genus Anopheles; species Anopheles stephensi. The sequence continues at coordinate 29,552,166 of NC_050202.1, read as the reverse complement.
GGTACGATGGCTGGGGGTGCCTACACGGATGGAAAGCTGCAGCCAAGGATCGAGTTTCCTGGAAATCTATTGTTGACCGGGCCATGTCACGACGACCTGCACTTTAAAAGAGTAGGCCAACATGATGATGATGATGATGATAGGCTCCACAAATTCCTGTGGTTCAGAAGACTCCAACTACAAAAGAAATGCACAATATAGCGCACACTGATACGAGGCTAGTAGTCCTCTACGGGCACGTGTCCTGTGTCGGAAGGTACTTCCTCTTACGAGTGGAACAAGAGCAACTGACTAAATTTATTCATCTTACATAGCTGTACAAGCAACGCCCAACTAGATTCCTAACTCCCGAGGTTGCTATGTTTCACAAAACTCCTCCTCAAACTTGGCAGATTCTAATCCAATTTGTTGGCGAATCTTCTCTATCTTAACGCGTGCCAATGGTTTCGTTAGTTCATCGGCAACCATGTCTTCATTGGAGCAATAGTGAATATCTACTACACCAGTGTTCACCAACTGCTTTACAAAATTGAACCGAGTATTGACGTGCTTCGTCCTATTACTTTCACCGGCAGATTTTAGCAGCGATATGCAGCTCTGATTGTCTTCATGTATTTTTATCGGGGTCGGAACAGGTTCATCGATATCCTTTAGAATCTTCAAAAACCACAACAACTCACGGCTGGCTTCGCCAAGTGCCACGTACTCCGCTTCAGTTGACGAAAGTGTGACGCATGGTTGCTTTCGTGCTGCCCAACTGATTGGTCCTCCGAGAAGAACGACGAATCCGGTGTTCGATTTTCGGTCTGTCTTATCACCAGCCCAATCTGCATCTACGTACACTTCCAGTTGCCCCGGTGAACCGATTCTTAAACTCCAATCCGCGGTGAACTGAAGATAACGTAGCGTTCGTTTTGCTTCGGTCCAGTCTGCTTCTGTTGCATTATTCACCTTGCGGCCTAGAATTGATGCACTGGTTGCAATATCTGGTCTCGTGTTTACCGCAACGTACAGAAGAGCGCCCACTCAGAAGAGGCTCTGAAACTCCTCGTTTCTTGGCATGGGTACCTCCTCCTTCTGCTGTGTGTTCGGGTAACCGGGATCCATCGGTTACTGTATGTCACGTGGACGTGGATGACTCGAGAGGGCGAACGCACCACTGTTCTCCTCACTGATGTGCTCTATGTTCCACAATTCGGAACCAACCTTTTATCAAGCAAGGAAACTGACAGCCAAGGGACTCAAGTTCATCTTTGGTGAGGATGGGTGTCACATCCAAAAGGACGAAAAGGTGATCGCAGATACAATGATGTCCGATAGACGATTTTTGCTCGGATACAGCTCGGATCAAGGATTAGGTTCATTATGTAAAGAATCAGATCGGAAGAGTACCCAAGGTGATTCGTTCCGATCAACGGGGCGAATACAAGAATGAAGCCCTTAAACGTTTCTATCGTCAAGAGGGTATAATTCAACAGTTCACCACTGCGTATACACCACAACAAAACGGGGTAGCAGAGCGAAAGAATCGTTCGCTGGTGGAGATGGATCGTTGTATGATTCTGGACGCGCAGCTGCAACACACGTATTGGGCAGAAGCTGTGAACACGGCCCTCATATCTGCAGAATCGGTTACCGACGAAGCCCATAACGAAAACACCGTTTGAGCTCTAGACTGGAGAGAAGCCTGACCTCAGTCACCGGAAGATTTTCGGGTCGTGGGCATATGTATGGGTACCATCCGAGAAGCGCTCGAAACTGGATGCAAAATCGAAAAAAGATGCTATTTGTAGGCTACTCTTTGCTGCATAAAGCCTATCGTTTCATCGATCCGGAAACGTACAAGATGACCACGAGCAGAGATTGTCGTTTTCTGACACATCGGGAGGTTTGGGAAACCAAACCTTCGCAGGGATGTATCGTTCCAAATCCATTTTATTATCCGATGATTGGTAGCAAAGCTGATGAAGATCCCGTTGTTGCAGCACTAGAAACTGGTGATGACGAGACACCAGCACCTACATTCTCCGAACATGACGATGGCCATGACAACGATCAATCTAGTGAGATAGAGTTTGATGGTTTCCGGCAAAAGTTACCTAACAAGCTCTTTCTCTGCTTCTCAGTAACTGCCTTAACCACGGAATCGCAGCAACCTCTGTTTCCCCTTTTTGCTACTTCGTCAGCCAACTTGGATTTGATCAATTCGAGGGTCAAAAGCTGTCGTCAGAGTATCAAAGGATTCAGGCCAGCTTCGTAGCACCGTTGCCACCTGCAATTTACGGTCCAATACATGATTCGCCACCGCCATTCGCACGAAGAGTTCTTCGTGCCGCTCGATGCCTTCGCCATCAGTATACCGTTTGTTGCAGATATGTTTCAGCAATGACACTACGGAAGTCAACGTTACCTTTTCATATTGGGTTTTCAGGGCATCCCAAGTCTGCTTCGCTGTTTTCAAGTCCTTGATTAAGTTTAACCGACTATCCTCCAGAAAAAGCCCAATTGTTGCTCGGGCTTTCTGGTCACCGGTGTCCCAAGCTGTGGTATCTACTGCAGCACTCGATCCGGGGACAGCGACACTCGCCGGTTTCGTTCCAACCACGTACCGCCACAAGTCTTCCCGTACCAGCAGAAACTCGACTTTACTTTTACATGTTCCATAATTACTTCCATTTAGCCTGGCAATCCCCAAACGCTCCATCCTGAAAAATTTTCAACTCTTCCGGTATGAAACAATTTTCGTTACTAATCGACCTGGGCCCATAACCTGTTGGAAGGTACTTCCTCTTACGAGTGGGAAAAGAACAACTGACTAAATTTATTCATCTTACATAACTATATAAGCAACGCCTACTAGATTCCTAACTCCCGAGGTTGCTATGTTTCACAACATCGCTAGACTATGCTGGCGGAGGACACCAATGCACTCGCCATTTTCTAGCGGCGGTTGTTACAGACTATCTTTGGCGATGTGTGAGAACAGGGTGTATGGAGAAGGAGGATGAAACACGAGCTAGCAGATGCAGACATCCTGACGATTGCCAAAGCCGGAAGGGCACGTTGATCAGGATGCTAGACTCATGCCCTACCAGGAAGGTGCTTGCATGCGACCCGTTCGTCACGAAGCGTAGAGGAGCACAACGAGCTTGTTGGATGGATCAAGTGGAGCCAGACTCCAGAGAGATCGACTGCAGCCTGGAGTGGAGGAGTCCAGCCATGGACCGTGTTTCCTGGAGATGGATTGGTTCGGATTGGATTGGTGTGGAGAAGTAGATGAACCACATGGACTCATGCTCCTACCAGCTAGTTGCTCGTCAGAAATCCATAAACGTAGAGGAGAACAACGATCTTTCTAATGTTATCGAACCCGTCGGACACCGGATACATCCCTAGACCGAAGAGTATTTTCCTACCATTTCTGGCTAGCTTGACATGATTCACTTGCTACTAGATAGTCAATCCTGCGCAAGAGAAGACATTCCGCATGTGATTTGATACTGATCTTCGTGTGTTAGCCGCTGGCGCTAAGTAGCCGTTAGCAATATACACAACTCAAAGCGTTGAACTGGAAGCGGGCGTTTGTTTTGCGTTCCCGCATACTTGTTATGCATACTTTACTGGCACAACATCAGCAATTTCAAGAGCACAACAATATATGTTCACGAAGTAGCCAAGTGGCTGGTGGGCAAACAACATCAAAACAGCTTCCTGGAATAGTCCGAACGCCATTGCCTGTATTGATTGTAACGATCAATTGATTGTTACATTCAACAGAACCCATTGATCAGGTTCCGTGTCGTCGATTGATGCTTGTAAGAAGGAGCAACAAGTGTTCAGCGTTGATAAGATGTAATAATTATCTTAATAATCAGCGTTTCGAATATCTTAACCGCATCAATAATTTCTATGACTGAGATGCATCTTGCACGTGGCCACGTACTGGACACTTTGTGATTGCATCAACCATATTAAATCAGCACAAAAATCATAAAATTTCAATTTACGCACATGCATCCTTTCAAACAAAACTAGTTTTGGACTCACTTTTCCCCCTTTTTCCCAACGTGTGTGTGTGGTCGTTTTCACTTTCCGCGCACGTTTCACACTCGATTGGGCATCGAAATCGTTCGGCAGACGGTTGGCGCCATCATGTTTTCTCACGTCGCAACCACCGACGGCAACGCGTGCGGCGCCGACGGTGAATCTTAGGAGCTGATTATGCAAATAGCGCGCCAGGTATGGTGGCCGTCTTAGCCTCTTTTCACACATATCCTTGAGCAAACCCTTCCACGTGCTAGGGCGGGAATCGGGGAGGGGAGTACCGGGAAATAAGTCATCGAAATCGCTCACCTTCCGGTGCGTGCGTGGAAACATTCCGACCACTGCCGGGACGGTAGTATAAAAGCGGCCAAGAACAGACAACCAACATTCAGTGGTCCAACGGATTTTCCACAGTGCAGTTTAGCTCTCGCTCTCGGTGAAACCAGCAGTGCAGTAGTCCGCGTCCTGCGAAATCTGCCACCCAGTCACAGCTCCAGTTCCAGGCCAGGTAACGAGCAAGGTAATTGTCGCTAAAGGATAAGGGTTTGCGTTTGAAATTACTGTCGAGATTACGAACCAGTGTGCGAAAGTGTGATGCAGTGTGTCGAAGTTTGATTTGAGCAGTGGTAAGTTTTAGTTCTAGTGCATGGCAGATGGTGGTGAGAGGTGGTTCACCGCGTCATTCGTTTCGGACCTATTTACTAAAACAAAATTTTGGAGTAGTTTTGCAGTCAGTGTCCCGGGCGAAAGTGTGTGTGCGTGAATGTGCGTGTGCTAGTGCGTGTCCAATCACTGGAAGATGGCAACCCTACTCTAGTGAGGCCTGTTCCGGCTAAGATCGACATCCGTAAAATTCTAGCCCTAGTCGCCAATGCTGTTTCCGGTCTACTAAGAGCAGTGCAGTCGGCCACCAGCTTTGTACTCTAAGGCTTAGCTTTCAACTGTTCCATTGCAGATGCCATCGAAGGCAAATGTGCACCGTCCGGCGGTGGGTTCCTGCGGGACTGTGCTGCTACTGCTCCTTGCCCTGAACTCCATCACATCGGGAGCGCAAGGATCACTCCAGTACATGGAAACTTCCTCGCAGCGCAAGGCACACTACTGTGGCGCTAATCTGAGCGATACGTTGGCCAAACTGTGCAACCGATTCAATGGACTTCGTAAGAAATCTGGTGAGTGCACAGCTCGCTTCACTTGGTGTAACATTCCGCGTACTTCACGGTGGCATTTGATCATCAAACTTCATTCGCTTCTTTGTAGACAATTTCTTGATGCCTTACCATGAGGCACGCCTGCTAGACGACGTCCAGGATGAGGTGGAACAGCTGCAATCGCTGCACGACCGTTCGACCAACATGATCCACCAGGCGCTGATGACGCTACAGCATCTCAACTCGCACGAGCACAGCTTCCGGCGTGTACGGCGCCAGGTCGTGGCCGAATGTTGCTACCAGAGCTGCACGATCGATACGCTGAAAAGCTACTGTGCCGAATAGAAGGGCTGCTGGACGCGTGATGTTGGAGCTGCTGCTACCGCTACTGGCCGCTGCCCACCGTCGCAAAGCACTAGAATCTTCGCCATTCCGTTCCAAACCACTGTGTAGTTTATCTCTTCTGGCGGAATAAACGCACACTGCGAGCACGCACACGCTATCGCTTTCCCCCTCTCAAGGAAGAGTTTGTCGGGTTTTTTTTATTTGAATATCGGGGGATCCTTGGGAGTTGTAGTAGTAGGACCGCAGTGAAAGGATTCTAATTCGTGCCCTTCTTCTTTGTGTTCTTTGTTTGCTCTATCTACGATCTCTACTTTCAGTGTGTACTGCAAAGCGAGTTGAATCAGTAGTGATCAGTGCTGTACCGGTGAACGAACCCGAACACTCGCCACCTCTGTCAAGATGTCGTCCACGAACGGTGTTGGTAATGGAAGCTTCTACATGCTGCAGGCGTTGGTGCTGCTCTGGACGATAGCGGTAGTATCGGCAAACAAGCGATACTGTGGCGCCGAGCTGGTCAAGGTACTGTCCTTCCTGTGTGACGAGTTCCCCGATCTGCATACCTCGAGCAAGAAGGCCGGTAAGTGACATTAATCCTAAGCGCAGCGCGTCGATCTACAGTTTGACTCTCTTCCTTCGGCAACAGTGGACACCTTCATGAAGACGGACACGACCAACGATGAGTGGATGAGCGCGGACGATAGCACGCAACAGCAGCAGCAGCAGCAGCAGCAGATGATACTCGACCAGCAGCTTCAGTCGGTCGGCATGATGGACGATCGTGGCACCGTACCGGCCTGGATGAGCATGGTGTACCCGGCGAACTACATGTACCGCCACGGAGCCGGACACAACGAGCTGATACCCGCCCGGTTCCGCAAGAGCCGCGGAGGAATCGTGGAGGAGTGCTGTTTGCGACCCTGCGGCATGAGCCAGCTGCTGCAGTACTGCAAGAAGGTCAGCGCATTCTAAGCGGCTCGGATCGTACCCGATATGTGCATCCCATAGGTGTTGATCTCGTGTAATCTCCCATACGCGAATGGCGCGTACAAAATCGTACAAAGCAACGTTACAAATCGCATGCAACTAACTCTACCTAGGCTTAAGGCTCACAAGCTCTCATCTGTTACTAGAACTCGCTTTTTCATATTTAACGGTGTTGCTACATTTGTTGCACGATCGTACGGGTGGGCAGGCCAGTCGGCGCAGAGATTGTAAACTGGACGCCTATTTAGCTACGCGTAGAGCCCTTACCCTAATGGGCTGTGCCGGTTTTGCCCGGTGCGGTTATTATTGGACAAAATGAAACTATACAATAAAACAACAACCTATCCATTATTGGTCATTTGCAAACATTGAAATCGCACAAACCAAAGTTGTAGTTGGACGGATCGTGGTTGTACTTACTGGACAGCAGGGTTTGGTTGGCTTTTTGTGTGTGGAAAGAACTTGGGAGGGGACTTCCGTGGGGAAGTGTTTGTGGGAGATGTGGGTATGATGGTTCTTCTTCGAAAGGGTTTTCCAGGAGCTTCACTTGGCTTGTAATTGACTCGTGACAGAATGGAAAAAGCACAAGCTCAGTTGAATTAAATTCCTTCTTCGTTGTATACTCTGAACATTGAAGGACATTCTACTCTAATCTATATTTCTTAAGACCCTCAGACTCTTAAGACTCTCAGAGGACCATTATAAAATTCGGACCAAGTGTAGGCCGAAATATCCTGCTTTGGATAAATTTGCAACTACCAGACAAGACTATAAAAAAAATCTGATACGAAGACCCAGTACAGCACGACTTATTAACACTTTCGGAGATACTTAAAATCAGGGGACAAACTAGCTCGACTGTGGATAATTAACCAAGGGAAGCAATTTATAGTCCTTAATCGATAAAGGATTCTTCAACCTTTATTGAGAAGATTGTTTTATTAAGAATTATATTTTAGGACTATGACAGAGGGGCAGGAATGGAAAGAGGAGGTGTGGAAGACCCAAATTGAGATGGGGTGTTGGTGTTGATGCGTCCGCCCGAACAGCCGGGATAATCGACTGACAGACGACGGCGCAATGTCGAGGATTGTTGCAGCAGGTTAAGACCGTGAACCGGTTGTAGCACCTAGACACCAACCCAACTAGACATATTTTAGAAACATTGTCTATTTTGTAGGAAGCCAAATTTAAATACCTTTTTAAATATATTTTTTTGAAATTCAATATATGTTTCAAACACCACAAAAGAAATCATCATTTAGTCAAGGATATTGAACATTATCAGCATTGCGTCGGCTCTCCATCAGGATTTCCCTTGGCTTGATTTTGTTCTTACGGGGAAATACAGTGATGAACATTACTATAAGAACACCTTACTATCCAATTTTAACTAAACTACTTCTTTCGATTATTATGTTAGATATATTCGTTTCGAAGTATGGTAAAAGCACTAGCAGTGCTTAAGTCGTTCAGAAATAACTGAGACACGTGTTATAATTAAAAGTCGTTACAAGGAGATGCTCAGTGAAGTGAATTAATCATTTGCTTATTATTATAATACCAGTATAAGATACTTTTTCCAAGAATTTATGACTAAGTTTTATTACTAACTCATTAACTTTACTTTTGAACGACGCAGTACCGGCATTGGGTTTCATAAGACAGTGCTGGTTATCGAATCTCATCTGGACCATTCCACTAAATTAGTATAACAAATGCCAGTAAAGATTGGCAGGACGTTAAGCCAAGAATAAATAGAAGAAAACCTGTACTTTTACATTTTTAACCAGTAAGGTAGTTTTATTCTGTTGTTATCTTTTGTTTTTAGCAGTGGTGATGCTAGCACGAAGGGGCGTGTTTCAAATCTCATCTGGGCCGCCTTCAGTCACGCTGAATTTGATTGTCCCGCTAAGGATAAATTGAGTCAAGAAAGACAGACATATCATGAAAAACCTCTCGCAAAGTTGTAAAGAATAAAAAATCACATTTATTATTCAAAAAATCTTATTTCTAGTAAATACATATTAATTTAAAAAAAATGGAGCGGTCCGGTGGCCGAGGCGACAGCGGCGCCGGTCTTCACACGGCAGGGCCGGGGTTCAAATCCCATCCAGACCGCCTCCCCGTACTTAAGGCTGACTACTTTTCTACGGGTAAAATTAAGTCACAGAAAGCCAGAAATGGCAGGCCGAGACCTCTCGAGGTTGTAGTGTCAAGGAAGAAGAAGAAGAATTTGAAAAAAAGGCGTAATACTCAAAATAAAAAAATGATGTATTTATTTGCTTATTTTTTATTTATCACAATTCCTGCTGTAAATGCCATTTATTTCGAGTCTGGTAAGGCATTCAAAAAATGAGTGTGTTAAGACTTTTAAAGGCCATTCTCATTCTTTTGAGCTAAAAATACTAGTTAGTACGCCAACTCTAGTTGTAACGGCTTAACGGAGTCAGCTTGAACGAAGTCCATTGACTTAGTTATTTGTTTTCGGCCGAATAAATTACGTTTGCTACACAAAAACCAACTGTTTTCAGTTTACCACAGGCTCTCAAATTCCAAGGAAGTTTTTGAAAACATTTCTGCGACTTCCACTGCGACTTGATGATAATCGATTCTACGTATTGGCAGTTCTAATGGACCCACGGGTAAACAGCAAATGGGGCGCAAACATTGTAGATCTTTACTAAAAAGTTCCAATATACTTTAGTTAATATGTTACGAAAAGTTCTCCTTGAAGTAGCGTCGATAAACTGCTGGAAGGATATATTCTTTAACTGTAGAAATCCTTTAAGGTCAACCCGTCCTAATTCCCTACGGTTTACATTGTAAGCATGAAGCAGGCATGCATTATCGGTCCCAGGAAAACAGACGCACTTTAACTGCACTACCGATGCATTAATAGTGTTTGACAAGTGGGGTATGTCGCCTGTCTCGCTGCATAATAAGTGGCTACAGATGGCATCGTGCGCATTTGGGATGGCACTCTTTGGGTAAACTGATAATATAATAATTAATACAGGTTTTTATTAGAAGAATAATTTAATTAAAAATGTAAATAAAATGTTAATTATTTAAAAGAAATTATTATACACGATTAAAACCTATTTATGGTCATGTTGGTCTAACGTCTGTTTCAGCTGTTGTTGTCGTAGGTGCACTTGGTGCAACTACTTTTACGCTCACAACTGTAGATTGGAATCTTGGTTGTTTTTCCGGATGTCTACCAAGCTTACAAGCGGTTGTTGCCACACGGTTTAAAAATAAATCAAACCCAGAAAAGTGCACTATATAAGCGGTGCCATTATTGCAGGTAGTTCATTCTGTTCGGCACCTGCAAGCGGTCTCCTGAATAGTGGTACAATCCGGGAACAGGTATGGTGGCTGGAAATTGGTAACTGTTTGAAGTGAAAAGTGAACTAATTTCCTTGAATTATTTTAAAGATATCATAATCGTGAAAGCGGGGGCCACCGCTTGTTGGACAGGTCCTTGAGATGAAAGTTCCACGGCACACATGCGTCAGCGCGGTCTGTTTGATCGTGCTGGCAGCTGCTGGCAGTCTGCCGACGGTCACGGCGAAGCGTTACTGCGGCGATCAGCTAACGAGCGCGTTGGCAATGTTATGTGTGGAGTATTACACGCTGGAAGATCTCCGTAGGAACACAGGTAAGGGAAAGAGTAGCGCCCGAAAGTATGCAATTCGCATGGCAACAAACCCCCAATTTCTAATCCTCCGCTCCGCTTTCGTTCCAGTTGGATTCTACCCCCAAATGTCTCCCATCCAATTCACGTCCCAGGGAACCGACTGGGAATCCGGGGAAAACTTTAATGAGAACGAATTTAAAAGGAACTTTAACATGGACCCACACGACAACGCGCTGGACGCGGACGGCGACGAGTTGACATCACAGTGGTTTAGGAAGAAACCATTCCATCGGTTCATCGTGCCGCACATTAAGGCACGGATGCGACGCGACGTGGCGAACGAATGCTGCCGGGAGGAATGCAGTATGCGGCAGCTTCTGTCCTACTGTAAGGTGGTAGCGCCGGGAGTGTCGAGTGATTAGATTCTCCTCGCAGCAACATCAATGCAGCTTCCAATGTTGAGCCCAAAAACGAACTAGACATTAGTGAGGGGGAAGGCGTATATATTTATTTTAGAGGGACTTGTGAGCAAATGGTCGCATAAGACTTTTAACACTAGTTTTGCAGATTGCAGGTGCTGTTGTAAGAGGGAATGCTCGAACGTTGTACAAAAGAAAGGATTCTGGCTGTGCCGGGGTGCGAACACGAATGACATGGACATGGATGGTCAGCTTTAAATAAATCGGTTTAATGCAAATGCAGGTGCTTGTCTATAGTTGCATGATTAGTTATCAAACCTTGTTCAATATTTACTTGTGGACAACTTCAAAGAATTTTTGAAGCAAGGGTCCATCATAGACAGGTTGATTGGAGGGATTTGATCGATGTAAAGCTCGCTTGTCACAAGATTCTCGGCTTTTGAAGATCAGCTTAACCTGTCGAGCTCACCCAGGATAAGGTATCCTTTCACGGTTTGGAGAAGGAAATGTCTCCAAACCATCTCTCTTTTATTCTAAAAATAGGAGATGATAGCTATAGCGGTCATCTGAACCATCTCTGGTCAGATCAGATCAGATTCAGACCAGGTGATCAGATTCCCCACTCTGTGGAAGTCAGCCTGGCTGGCTTGCTGTGTTGAAGAAAGGTTCCCGATCCCAGATATCGAATTACCGAGGCATTTCTCCAGTGGCTTTTGGGTCTTATTCGTAAATTCTCCGTTGAAATCTCTGACCCATTGTGTCTGAAATCGCTTTACTGCAGCTTGGTTCGATCCACCCTCAAGTACGGGAGTATCATCAGGTGTCCCTCGGTTTCGGTTTGGATCGCCAGACTAGCTACCCGTAAGTTCCTCGGCTCCTCCAATCAGTCTCTTCCTTCTTATGAGACTCGATGCCAACTCCTGGGGTTGGCGTCCTTAGAGAAACGGCGATCTGTGGCTACTGTCACCGAAGCTCCTGATCTCCGGTACCGGAAAGGCCTATATGTCCCCACCCAATCGCTCCGTCCCCGTGCTCCGCTAGCTATCGTGTCCCGGCGTACGTACTTCGGCCATAAAGACCCCTTTCTTATATGTCTGTGCAGTTTCAAAAGTGTCTCCGATCTCTTCGACTACAGCTCATCCATCCCCGCCTTCCGAACATCCCTCCTTACAGCCCCGAACCTCACTTTCCAGTGAGTCAAAACCTGCTACTCCTCTCTTGCGTTGCCTAATTTTAAGTCTTTGTTCAGCCATGGTGGCAAACAAATGTTAGTGTAAATAAATAAAAAAATCTTTTATCACATGTTACTTCTAAGACGTCAGTAGCTTGTGGAGGCCCTGTTCATCACGAGTCCAAAGTCCCTGTATCTGCGTTGGAGACAGATCTAACGCCAATCTTTATTTCCTCGGAGGCCCTAACCGGTTAACTCGGTGGATCAGCGGAGATAGGAATCCTGTATCACGCTGTCTAAAATGAGGACCCAATGCGAGGCCTATTATACTAAACCACTAATTATAATCTTCTACCACAAGATAGCCGACGCTTTCCACTTATTCTGGACATCGTTTGATGCGCCACTGAAGGTCAAAACAAGCCATATGTTCGTTAGATGTAATACTTAAGTGAGATGTAATAGCTGTTCCACTATTTGTGACCGAGGCGACAGCGGCACCGGTATTCATACGACAGAACCAGGATTTAAATCCCATCAAGACGCAGGGCTGACCATCCAGCTTCGGGTAAAATCAAGTTACAGAATGTCAGAGCTTGGAAGGCCGAAAGCTTTCAAGGTTGTTGTAGTGCTCACCTATTTGATTTCAACAACTTGATATATGCTCGTTGGATCCTGCTTATTAAAAATTATTTGAAATCCTCTGTGTTTATTACTCCTACTTCATTGCAGCTCTTATGACATTGTAAGACTATACTCTGAGATTATTTGTATCTCATTTACTATTTGTTAATCATAGTTTGTGGCCATTATTTAACAAATAAATAAATAAAAAACAATTCTGACGACCCAACTGGGTGACGTTCAAACGCAAATTTCGTTTTGGGCACGACGATCGGCCCGTAACCAATATGCCACCAACGAATCAACCCTGTGAGAGAACCGCGGTGTGAGAGTTGTTTTCGTGTGGCTGGAGGAGGAGATGTCGGAAGTGGGGTCGGTAACACCCTCAGTATTCAAGCCTCTTTTGGGGTTTATCGAAGAAAATTTTATTCTTTACTTGGATCCTTGTCAGTCCTTGATCGAGGATCTCTTGATAGGGTGGGCCCTTCAGACGAGGATCCTTCGACGAGGATCTTCTTGGACGAGTGTTTATTTCAAAGTGTTGGTCCCTGGAAGCCGTCTAGTTCACCGTCAAACCCATCAGTGAAAGATCGAGACTACAATGCGCGATAATTGTTTGTGTAATGCAATGACCATTCATTGAAACTCTAACTTTGATGTTACATTGATCTAAAATACTCATTTTCTCTTCTTGGCCTGCTGCAACAATCGTCGATACCGGTCACGTTTAAGTGCCATCGTTTGCCAATCCATAATCCCAGCCGTTCTGCCTGACGCCATCTACCCCCCCCCCCCCCCATCAGTCCCAGTTAGAGGCGAATGAAGTCTCAAAGACCCAAAGCCTCTATAAATAAACGAAAAAAAAAAAAAACTCAGTCCCAGTTTTCCATGTGGATGGGCCTAAAAGGACTTTACAGGTTGGGTCGTCCGGTGCCATTCGCATGGCATAATCAGCCCACCGAAGCCTGACGAGTCAAGTTCGCGACCAAGAGGTTCTCACGAATTTCAGACACAGTCCATGTCTCAGGACGTATATGATTCCTGGGATTATAAAAGTTTGTATACAGTCCCAGCCTCGTCCGTCGCGACAGGTATTTAGAGTGCCTTCCTCAGGATGGATCATGACCGGTTGGCAGCCAACACTCTTGCGCTTAGTGCAATATCAATGTTGTTATCGGGCTTACTTTCGACCCAGGGTTAGTGAATTTTTGAACGATTTTGAAAATGCGGTCACCAATCTACAACACATCACTACAGCGTAAATTAGTGTTAAAATTTACACTCTGAACCGGAATCAGGGAATCGCGATTATTTCTCCTCTAGTTACACTTTCTCTCTGGGTGCGCCTCCTAACGGCATCATGCGGTACTTAGGACGGCAGGTTGGGCGATGGCTTCCTGTCCACGTGACTATCCCTGCCCACATGTCAATTTTAGCTTCGATTGGAGAGCTTTTAGAGTATCAGACACTTTATGAAGCTTTAAAGCTTGGGCGATATGTAATACAGATAAAGCAAAATGCTTGGAGATTAAGCTTGTAACTAATGTAACTGATAGAATCAATTATGTGAGATCTACTATGTGAGCTGATGCTAACATTGATCTCTATTAGTGCAATTAGCTCAGCTCAAGCTTTATAAAGCTGTTTGAACTTTAACTTACTTATTTACTTACTTATCAGGCGCTTCAACTGCTTTGCGGTCTTGGCCTGCTGCAACAATCCTCGATACACCATCGCTCCATCGCAATTTGGGCCTTCCACGCCTCCTCTGTCCGAGACGGCTCTGGACGGACTAAAAGGACTTTACGGGCTGGTCACCTATCTGTACATCACCCCTGCGTAAATCAGTGTTTGTTAGCAAGCCGCTGGTTGTGCCACCATCATTTTGGTTTTCGCCTCGTTAATCTCCAACCCGAGGTTCTGTGCCGCACGCTCGATCCTTTGATAAGCTTCTGCTACATAGGAGAGCCTCAAACCAATGATGTCTATGTCATCAGCGTATGCCAGGATCTGGAAGATGGTCCCCGAAGTTTCCACCTCCGAGTCGCGGATGGCTCTCTCAAGTGTCAGATTATAAAGAAGACAGGCAAGCTCATCTCCCTGGCGTAGGCCCTTGGTGTTGGCAAAGGACCCTGAGAGTTTTCCATACACCTTCACCTGGCATGTGATGTTGGCCATTGTCATTCTTACAAGCCTAGTAAGCTTGGCCGGGATTCCAAGACAGCTCATTGCGTCGTATAGTTTAACCCTGGCTATGCTGTCATATTCGGCTTTAAAATCAATGAAGAGATGGTAGGAGTGGAGCTGCTGCTCCGCCCACTTCTCCAAGATTTGCCGCATCGTGAAGATCTGGTCAATGGTTGGTTTTCCGTTTCGGAAACCTCTCTGATAGTTTCCGTCTATCTCTTCAACGAATGGGACAAGTCGATCTTGTAAGATTAGGGAGAAGATCTTGTAAGCGGTATTCAACACCGTAATACCCCTGTAGTTGCTGCACTCTAGCCTATCTCGCTTCTTGTATATGGGATAGATGATACCAAGATTTCTATCATCGATTCGCTATCCCAAACCTCAGTAATAATTTGATGAATTTCCTGTTCGAGTGCTGCACCACCGTTTCTGATCAGTTCGGCTACCATTCCGTCGGTGCCTGGTGCCATTCGTGTTTCATCAATGCTATAACTATAGCAAATGGTAATATTTTGGCAAGAAAAATGCAGGATTTAATGTGTGATCAGCTTGTTCCTTAGCTGTTTATCTCCTTATTACATTGTAAATCTGAAAAGTGTTGCATGCAATGCACCTCTGCAGTGGAGCAGACTATTTCCGTCCATCGCGTACAGGAGAGGCGCGATATGGAGAGAGGACAGGGTGAAAAAAAAAAACGGTGCCGATAAGGGACAGCAACTCATTCACCGATTAATCATCGGCAACATGGTTTCGTTGCAAGGGACGCAGCACATTACCGGCCTGCACCAGTTTGCCTGGGCCGGGAATCGAGGTTTACATGCCATCGTGATGTGGAAAAAAGTAAACAACAACAACAGAAAACAAACGACACAATGCTGCGCAGGGGGTGGTTCGCAGGAAAACGGAGCATGCGAAAACGATGGACACGGTGCGACCGGCTAGACACGGCACAAAGATCGGCGGGTATGGGAAATGCAACTCAATCAACTGAAACTGTGCACGATTGAAGGTCAGCTGCTGAAGGGGTTGGACCCGGCGATGTGAGTTGAGCGGTCCATTTCATAACACGCGAGTCATAACAGAACCGACCGCGGTCTTTGCTGGCTGGCCGACGGCGAGATGCATCTTCCCGAAGAGGAGGGGGTCGTCGTTTTTTTTGTTGCTTGTTTTTGTGTTCCTTTCGTCGGCTGCCCGGCTCGGCTCGGAGTCACGCATCGGAACTGTGATCCATCGATTGACGAACGGACGGTCGGCGCACGGTAATCAGCGCGCTCGATCGATATGCCGTCCCCTTTGGCCGAGCCGGGGATCCGATCTGTGTCCGGGCAAATGGTCAATTGACTGCGGCGACCGTGTGCCGATCGAGCGTTCTGTAAAAACCCCCAGCGCAAGCATGATTTTCGGAAGCGTTAAGATAAAAAAATAGGCACACACACACACAGACACAACTGTCGTTTGCTGTCGTTCATTAATGGTTGAAGTTGACTTTAATTAAATCTACTACCACGGCTTACCCTATTGATAGGACAGAGAGGAGAGCCTACACAGGCATATACGATCACATTCGTTCAGAGGACACATAGGGCATAGGGTTGGGTGGGGGTGAGGAGAGTGGCGGCGGGCCGAAGGTGTACGTATGGGTCCCGTTACTTTTTTTTAAATCTTTCATCGCGCATTGCATGCCTAAGCCTGACTGTTGTTGCCGTTACCATCGGAACCGCTTGCCTAACAGCTTCCCCCGAGTACTTTCACGCTCACACAAACACACACACGCGATAAGTCCTGACACGTAATTCATCGTTACATCGATGTTTAAACGCCCTTTTGATTCCCTTTTAATATCTTGTCTCTGCCGAATGGCTCGTCTAAATGCGCAACGGTGCCGAGCGTGGTGCGAGCAGACCCGCAGACAAACACACCACCAGCACGAACCTTCCGACCTACTCGTAAACTGTTTCGCCAGCGAACCGGCCACCAGCGAGTGCTAGCGAATAAGTTACCGCACGTGCTATTTAACACGGCAAAAGCTCCTACAAAACAGCTCCCTCCCCACAGTACACCTTCATCTCTTCATCGTTCATCTCATACCCTTGACCGTGTACTAAATATATATTTATGTAAATGTATATACTATCGAAATCGAATGGTAGCGGAACGGAACTCGGCACCAGTGAGCGGGACCACCACCAGTATGATGGGTTGAACATCGTGTTCTGCAGCCGTTCCGGAACGGTCGGAAAGGACCGAAAGGACCGAGCTTACCGAATACCGAGATTCCGCGTCACGCGTTCCGTTCGTAACACAGAAGCGCTATATTATCGTTACTCGTAATGTGTGTATACATGTGTGTATATTGTGAGAAAACAAACAAGTCCGGATTGTTCTTGAAAACTCCTGCCAAAGAACGCTAGAATGGTGTGTGTGGTATATTTGAGTGTATAAAACGTTGACAGATCGTCCCCACTTTGCAAGATTAAAGGAAAGCGGTGGAAGGTACGCACGCTATAGTAATAAAGCACAGAGTAATTAAAAAAAGGACGAGACGCTTGAGATGCCCAAACGGTCTCCAGTTGCTCATATAGAATCGTATTTGGGAAGTATCGAGTACAGGAAAAGAGTGGTCGCAAGCTAATTGTAATATCCTAGGTAAAATAAACAAAAAGCTCCGTTGTAATTGATCTACCTTGGCGTAACACGAATTGTAGGGCAAAGTGCGAGTAAAATTTGCGAAAAAAATGTAAAAAACTAAACTGGATAGAATAATACGCAAGCAGTTGATGACGACGAACAGCGCGTCGGCTGTCTCCAGTTGCCCGATCCGGCAGCACCGGCACGCGGCCGCCCATTTCCCGTTCAATCACAGTACGCACGCAGCTCGACGTAGGAGCAGCTCTTCTTGCAGCACTCGTCGTAGATACCGCCGGAACTGCGCCGGCTGCGCCGATGCACACCGGCCCCAGGATACGGGAAGCCGGGCGGTAGTGTATCGGGCAGTGTGGCTACCTCAACCTTTACCCGCTGCTGGTCGTGGACGTAATCTGTGGAAAGAAGCGATCGGCGGTTAGTTTGGCCGCCCAGAGGCCGGAGCGCACCGTACGTACCGGTTCGGTAGTGGGTTAGCATCGGATATCGTCCCTGGCAGAGGAAGGCAAGCGTCTCCGTAAGGCGACGGCCGCAGTAGCGCGAGCGCGTCAGCTGGCTGATCAACGCATCACTGTTCGGTGTGGAGGTGGCTTTACTTTCGTTCAGCAGCAGCAGCACAACCACCGCGACGATCAGGACGGAATTCATACCGACAAAGGTGGAGCGCATCTGGAAGTAGAAGAAGCGTTCGGAGAAGTACGTTAGTATCGGTGGTCTTAGTAGGCCAGCGGTCTTTGCTATGGCCCAGTGACAGCGATCACGTTGGACCTGTCATCCGTGCTACGATCGATACGTAGTAGCCTTTGGCAATCGGGTTTCCCGGAACAGTTCAGCATTCAAAAGTTTATTGACATGTGCCGTCCGCCCTGGCAGCCCGCCATTGATAAGGACATGTTTTGAGGAACGAACCTTATCTGATTGACATTCAGTTTTCATGTGTTGAAATCAGCCCCCCTTCTCGAAATGGGTAAGTACACAATCTAAGGCGTGCTAATGTGTGTGTGTTTGTGTGTGTGCTCACAAACCTTCCCAATTAGTAGTAGCAAATGGTGTTCAATGGTGATAAACAAAACACTCGCCACCTGACCCGGGTGTGAATCAGAAATGGCGAAATGGCGTTTTTTTTTCCCAGTGGTGTGAAGTGCCAAGAAAACAAGCCGCAAAGCCGAACGAGATTCTGGTCATGGACCGTATACAAGGAGTTCGCACCTTGGACTTAGATTAGAAGAAGTAAACAACCATCACACACACACCGGGTCAAGAGTTGCTTTCCGGCTGTTTGTGGCTTTTGCAACCTGTGTTCCTGTGTGTTCCTTGACCGCCCGGCCGATCGATCCCAGTGCGAGGGAAGGTGTGTTAAAATTAGCATTCCCACACACACACACCGGGTCGGCTTATCAGTGCCGCCCGCTTACAAAGGCCATCATGGTGGCCGAACAGCCAAACGGAGGAGGATGAGAAATCGGGAACGAAGTTATTCCTTCCGTTGGAATAACACCGTGCCATGAGCGTGAGCAGTGGTAGTTGCGAGCCCGCAGTTTGTTTGTGATGTGCAGGCGTTACTGTCAAGATTGACAGCGCGAGGGCAGTCGCTCGATCGGGTTTTGATCGTACGGTGCGATAGTTGCGTTACTCCAGCGCATCCAGCGAGCGCTTTCAAATTTCTTCCAAGGTTTTGGTTTTTTCCCCTACGAGCACGGTTAATTATGCGACTGGTGTTGGATTGGTTTTCGTTTGGACAATCAAACTAGCGGATCGCTGCAAGGCTGTCCCATAAATGTCGCCCGAGACTATAAACGTGGCGGACGAGCTCCGAGTGGGGCCGATTAATTGGGGTTCATTGAAAGAAATAATCACCCGCAATGGGAGACGCCACGGTTGAAGGCCACGGTGATCAGTCAGAAATCCTTGGATTTTGGAGTGAATCCCACGGTCGCTGGCCCCATGCTGACTGACGTTCGGTTTTGTTTTATTGCCGGTCCGATCCATTAGGCGGGGGAAACTGGGAAAAAGCATGGCAACAATAAACCAATCAACGATACATCGGCGCAGGCATAATCGCTGGAGCCCCATGATGCAGTGGACATGCTGTGGCTGCAACCTTACTGCAAACGAAGATGGGTTGAAGGAGTGAAGAGTAAGTATTGAAGCATGCTTTGCAATCTGACAGCTTTGAGTGGATATCGTGTCGTGTTGTAAGCTGCCCGAAGAGTAGGATGTCATCCATCGTATCGATTCTGAGCTGGTACTATACTAGCGTCAGGCCTATGCGAAAGGTGCATTGAACCTCGCAAGCGTCCATCAAAACATCAAATACACTCAATTTGGCTATCGTGACGCTCGTTTATGCCCCTCCCACTCCCCCCCCAAAAGAACTCTGATCCTACCGTCACCATTAGGCCATCACGCGATAGACCATCCAAATCCGGGTCCCGCAATTGATCTAATAAAACTAAAGAAGTAATGATAGTGACGAAAATTCGCGAAATATCCGGGTTATACGCACGGATGACCTCGCGCCGCAGGTCTCTTGGTTGGTGAGCAACGAAACCAAAAAAAAAAAAATCATCCTCCTAGTAATGGAAAACTCAATTTACTCAAAGCGGGACCTTTTTGGCCAAGGGAACGGACACCGAACGGCCCCATTATGACATCGGGCAGCCGGGTGCTCCTGCTCGCGAGGCGAGCACCGTGGCTTGCGTCAATGAATAAAAATGGAGTAAATTGAATTCAACCGCGTGTTCCCTTGCGATCGAGCGCACCTCGCGTTGTCCTGTGCCGCTTACTAATGGGATCCACTCGCGCGGGTCAATTGAGAGCACAGTCAGTTTGGCGACAGATTGCTCTTCCTGAACAGAACAGGGGGTAAAAAAAAATCCACCGCCAAACAGCCGCTCACAATCGGCACACCGGCAAACATTCGCATCTCGTGAGGTCGCTACTCCTCACAGAATGTTTGACACTTGGCAGCACAGGATTGGGGTCCCGTACTGATCCCTCACGTTTTTTTTGTCGATGATGCTGCTGCTGCTGCCTGCATTAGGCGTGAGTTTGAAGCGTGTTTGATTGATGGGTTTAGGTTAGAGATGGGCAGGCGTAGAGTGCGCGGGTCACGGTCCCAGCTGCTGGGCACCGTTTTGGCTGGACGCTGGAATCGATTCGGTCTCGTGTGGGCTAGAGTTCAACTGCACCGAGGCAGCAGCGTACAAAAAAGCATCGGACCGAGAACACACCAGCACCGGGGCCAGAGGGCCGATGGTAAATTGGCCCAGTGCCGCTGCTGGTGGGCGTCGGACTGGATGGATGCTTGGTTGGGTGATGCTCGAAATAGATACTGGAGTCTGGTTGCGATAAGACCTCCGGATACTTCGGTACCCGAGACGGTCGGGCCGGTCGGTCTAAATTCAGCACTAATGTACGCCGCGCCCAGGCGCTAACTGTGTGGTGTTCGACTTTGCTGCAACCGACGGTCGTTATCGGTGCGGCATGGTCAACGTGGGGTGCTGCTACAGCCACCGACACGCGGACAAATGAAAACAAATGATTTCATTAAAACAATCGGGCCAGATTCTGTGCCGGGTTTTCCACGGGTCTTCGAGGCGGTCTTCGAGGACAGGCGAATGTTGCAGAGAGCTCCTAGACCGGGTGCTCACAGTGATTTGTGGACGCGTGGACTTGCCGGGGTTTGGAGAATCCAACAGATTGAGCAGGATTAAATTTTTGTGTTAACATAACGATACCGCAGCACATCGGGCGGGTGGTTGATGGCCAATGGGGGAAACGGGGCTTACATTTATGCTGATTGCTCTTTCGCCCACCAGCACAGTGAGTGAGGCACGGTTTAAAGCGATGCAATTTTCAATCTGGAAGGCGCTTCAGGATTGAACTTTGATCTCGGAGCGGTGGACTCAAGCGGGATTGGAATTTGAGTCGGGATTGTGAAATTGTGGACAGTATTCCGTACATATGAGGGTGTTTAATGGAAAGGCACTCACTTGAGGAGCGTTTAGTGGAATCGATAATAATGTCAAGTATTCGGTATATTCTCCTTTCTAAATTTGGTCTGGTGAGAATTGTTTTCGCTTGAATTGCTAGGAACCATAAGGGATCGCTTCTTTAAGTCGTCTAAAACTTCACGGATGTTCAGATATTCGCTAGGATCTCTCTCAGAGCACCTTTGGGAGCACCTTCATAGTCCCAGTGGTCACATACGCCTCATGAGAGATGGATTCTGTCAGAATCTGACGGAAACCTCTCTGTCTCTTTAGGAAGAAAAATGCTCAGAAGGGAAACGTTAATGCTCTGCGAAATTTCCTCCAAATTATAGAGCGAATTAGTCTCGATAATCCTCAAGTGGACTGGTCATGTCATGAGAATAGTACCGAACTACATAACCTGGTAAGCCAACATCTCATCGGGATACGGTGGGATTTCAAGAAGAAATCGCTGCATTTTGAATTGAAGTATTACCTGCTAAGATCAGTGGCGGATCAAGGTCTTTGGAGGCCCCGAGCGGAATGGCAGTTCAGGCCCTCTAATTGTGACTCGATTGTAAGTAAGACCAACAGTATTTCCCTCGTCGACGAAGCCCTGAGCAGTCGCTCCTTCCACTCCTTGGCTGAACCGCCACTATAATAATCAGTTGGTAAACAGTAGGAAGATCATATTCAGCATCAAATGCTTGCTATAATTTGTGCCATAAAAATGATCTTATCTTAAATGTGAAACAAAATTAGAACAGTGATTGGTATATAAATCATTAAACTCATTACAGCCTCCCGGGTGGGCCTTAAAACCCTTTTTTTGGGGTCAACAACCCAACCCCAGCAAAGCATTCCTTATCACCATTAATCTGTCTGTGACGATCGTTCTTTTTCAAGCGGTCGTTTTCGAAGGCGCTCAATTCAAACCCAAGCCCATGATGGTTCTTTTAATTTGGGCTTACCTTGAGATGCGGACCCACGAATGGGGCAGACACGCCGAGCCGCATCCAACCAACCGATCATCACATCCCGAATAATAGAAAGGGATGGTCGGTGCAATCGGTCGGGTCGGGCGCGGCGTTCGGTTGTTTGTTTGTGCGCACCCCGTACGCAAACGATGCACCCAGCCACACTTGCACATTCCGGCACGTAATGGTTGAGCAGTGGCGGGAAGCCAGCCGCGAAAGAAGCGCGATTGCAGCAATAATGAAAGGAAAAGAAATCGCCCCCCTCCCCCCCCTCCAGCAAGGAGCGTCCGTCTGCACCGTTTGCAAAAGAACGAGAAATAACGAGAAGCGAATGTCGAAGGTAAGTCACCAGCGCCGTTGTTGTTGTCGTGATGATGTGGTTGATAGTGCCAGGTCGGCTGCGCGGGGTTGCCGTTGGTGGGTGAGGTGAGATGAACGGAGAAGCATAGTTTATGCTGCCAGCCATGCACACTCATCACCAGAAGGGAGGGGCCGAGAAACGGGGAAGTCTTTTAGGACGATCGTAGCGAAAACGACTCAATCACACGGCGAGCGCGTGTACACATCGCCCCAATCGGGCCACGATGGATGCATCGACTTGTTGGGACGCTTGACCGCTTGTTTACATCTTCGCTGAACCTAACTCTTCGTCACTGCCACTGCTCCCTCATTGCCGGGTTTGTGCTGTTTGTTTGTGCTCGTCAAAGGTGCATTGGTGGTGGGTCGTTTCGGAACACAACACACATGCAATGCCCACTCGCGGGTAACACTCTCGACCAGTTTGACACAGCACCAGATTTAGGAAGCGATGGATGGATGATGGTTCGTTAGTGAAAACGAAATACTGGACAGCGCAAAGATTATCGTAAGTCGGCCCGCAAACCTGTCCGATGGGCCTCTGACGACATTGTTGCAAACATATTGCTCGCACGAGGGCAACGTTCGATATAATTGTCCGCTCAATTATCGTCTGTGATAACTTTCTTCCCCACAGACACACACACACACAGCTACTCTCAAAGATCCACATTCGGAATTTGAAAATGATGTCTTAATGATCCATCCACTGCATAGAAAATGCATCGAATCAGTCATCCGCCAAGTGATCCATCTATCTGTCAATTCGGTTTCAGCCGGGCTTAATTGAAAGTTAAAAAGTGATAAATATTCATCTAGCTAAGGATCGGTGCGTCCTCTTCCAGCATCTACCACTCACCATCGCAGCGATGCTCACGATCATGTGTTTACATGATGTCCCTCGCCACCAACCACATCCAATTGTGCCCTCGGCAGAAACTGATCGTACTTCACCACCATCTCCGCTCCGACAGTTCGCCCAACATGACCTACATACATGGTTCGCCGCACTGAAGGGGGACGCACAGACAGCACCACACTCTGGCGAGGTTTGTTTTGCTTTATTTTTTGTTTTTGTCCGGATATTCTGCTACAACCTTCTCCCGCCACGGGGCGACGATGCTGTACGATCAGTTCATTTGTTGGCTTTCCTCACCTCCTCAACCAGGGGCTTGGGTTTTGTCGGGCCAAACAGATGGTTGCGATGCTTGATATGCTGCGAGCTTGTCGTCTGGCAGCGTACAAGGGGCTGCCTTTGGTGCATACGGAACGACCGTACGCAGAAGCACGGGCGAAGAAGGAAAGCACACAAAAACAACCCAAACAGAAATGTCGCACCCCCCGCCTGGAAGCGGAATATCCCTTGCGTATCGTGCGCGAACGCATGAGCCCAGCGGGATCATGGCGGCTGTACGGCCTGTGACCTGTGACGATGGGTCGGGTCCGGGAACCCCGTGGGACCAGCTGTTTCGGCCCTGTCAGCCCTTTTTAACTGGCTATTTTTAGAACGTTCGGCCCGTACATGCATGCATGCATCGGCCCCGGAGCGATGGAAGAACCTTTCGCTCACTGATAGTGCCGTCGCCGGAGGTAGACCGTGGCCTCGTTGAACCCGAACCGTGGGGAGGAAGCAGATAGGCGCTGGCTACCCTACCCGGTCCAGTGTCTGCCTCCTGTTTGTTTTCGTTCCACGGTACCCGGGGCGGGCGAGAATAAATCATAAACATGCCCATACCCCTAGCAGCATAATGTAGGTTCGTTGGAAACTGTTAATTGCTGCTGCTGCGAGACGCGAGCGATTAATGCTCGGTGGGTGTTACTTCATCACACCGATCGGTCGCCATGTTTGTTTGTTTGCTTTAAATTTCGATCGTGATTAGTAGTCGTCTGCGATGGGCGTGAGTGGTTTGAGCGTTCCAATGCCCTTCTGAGGTGAAGGAAATGTGAGGTTAGATGTTTGGATATGGAAACATTTTCTCCACTAGAGCAAATACAGATGAAGGTCCCGTGACTAATGTGACTTACAAATTCTACTATTTCTGAACAAAGTATGGGGGAAAGGTGTAATGTACATCCACAAAAGCATCATCGATCTTACCTTTATGCAGTGTGAGGTTTAGCAGTGGCTCGATCAAGACGCTGGGAACCGAAATCCTTCGATGGCACCGACGGTACGGATCACCGCTCTTCGAGCAGTTTTTGTTGAAAATGAAGATAAAATCAATCCAGCATCCAATCCGTTCGGTAGTACACATTCAAACCGTCAGTCGATCGGAACGGGATACGGTTCCTGGCACTGCTTCGTACTTTTAGAGCGTTAAGTGTTTTTTCCCCCTTTGACAGCTGTCACCCATAAGATGCAAGTCACTAGTGCAAATGTTCCGTGTTTGTTGTTCGTTCGTAGCAGAATCTGATGATCTGGGGCACTGTTTGATACTCAACTTTACAGCATGGCGTTCTGTCTCGCGACGATCTGCCAACATCGATTAAATTAGAGGAGTTGGAATTTCACTAATATTCACAACACTCTTTTCTCTAGCATAAATCCGCTTACGATACTGAGCATTTGGAGGTTAGGTACTCTCTCTCTCTCTGTGTTAAGCATTTGCTTGCTGATACGCTTGTGGAAATAGTTTGTTTCGGTGAGCGAGGACGATTAGTGCAGGGTTTGCCGATAAAACATCACACGCGAACGCGAACGAATCTAATCAGGAGTGTCGGCCGGACGAACAAACTTCACGAACGAAAAGTGTTGTATGGAAGAGCCGTGCTAGCCGCTGGCAACGTGAGTGACGGATGCTGCAGAAAGGGAACGATGATCCTACGGGGCGATCTCAGGAACGGAACGGTACGAAAGCGGACGGCGGCACAGTGAACAAAACGTTGATTGCACACCTTCACCGAATGGGGGGCCGTTTTCTTTGCTGCGGGTATGTTTGTTCCCTTGAAGACAGGTCAAAGGTCACTCACTCCTTCACACGCCCAAAAAAAAAATAGGCTCTCTGTCAACGCACACGCACAAAATGCGATCGCACACACGCTGAACAGAAGAAGCACGCACGAAATCACGCACGCACGTACAAAAATACACACATACACATACACACGCGCGCACGGTTCGAGTCCAAAGCTCGTGTTCCCCCGGGAGATGGGATGGGATTGGTCGCTCGCTGCCTGCTATCTCGTCGACATCACAATTGCAATTCGGGCTCCCCGGTCGAGCGGTATCGCTTTAAATCCCGCCTCGCTCCGGAATCATCCCGGTCCGCTCGATCGCCTGCTGTCTCTCTTCCGCTCTCCAACTCCAACTGGTTCTTCTCACTCGCATTTGCAATGCTCTCCGGATGTGGCTCGCTCTCTTTGGTACAGCGAGAGACACAGCACGCGCTGCCAGCATCCGAATCTGATCGGAACGCTGGACCATACGGTGTAAACGTGATCGGTGGCGGTTGATCATTTTGTACGCCGTTCGTTTGGCTCTCGGACTTGAGATGTGTTTTTCATTGGCTGCTTGCAGGGGAGTTAAGGAGGTTCTGTTGGAAAAATATGTTTAATAAGTGAAGCAGGGACTAAGCACACTGGGGGCAGCATGGGTCCGAGGTTAACTAGTGCTTACAAATAGCATGAGCAAACAGATTGATTCTCATAGAGTCTATTAAAATGTCACTAGTTGAAGATCTGCAATTCAAAACGCATGCCCAACCACCTGTTTTAACCCATTTGAGCTTGGAAAAATCTTCTTACTTGAAGAGGAAGGCGAACAAGTCTAATTCATCTGGAGGTTCTATAACTGTGAAGCTTTGACCCAGCGATCAGAGCATCTAAACGGTAAAGAATATGCCTGACAACACATTTTTGTGCGTTTTATGCTTAGACAAAGCGATGTGACAATCTCTTTGAATGAGCAGCTGACGGCGCTTGCATATAATATCTGTTTATTGGTTTCGAAATAATTCCCAGCTGACCTCAGGACCGAGGTTTATTT
The DNA here is from genome assembly GCF_013141755.1 of Anopheles stephensi. Lineage (NCBI taxonomy): Eukaryota > Metazoa > Arthropoda > Insecta > Diptera > Culicidae > Anopheles > Anopheles stephensi. The sequence continues at coordinate 29,525,659 of NC_050202.1, read as the reverse complement.
TTTGGGACTTCTTCTTCTTCCTTGGCACTACAACCTCGAGAGGTCTCGCCCTTCCATTTCTGGCTTTCTGTGACTTGAAAGTAGTTAGCCCTGCATACGAGGAGGTGGTCTGCATGGGATTGGAACCCCGGTCCTGCCGTGTGAAGACCGGCGCCGTTATCGCCTCGGCCACCGGACCGCCCCTGGATTTTTTAGGACACCATTATTAAAAAATCTCATATGTAAACCAAATAGAGCATAGAACAACGGATTCTATTTACTTGCATGACAGCCATGGCTTAGGTATAAAATTACTGGCGCAGAGTCTCTTGGGAAGGGTTGAACCTTTTTTTTGAGAATGATTCTTGCATGTCGGAACCGAACAATAGGATAGAGAGCTGATTATAGATCTTCAAATTAATTTCAAGGCTTAGACTTACTACCTGATAAATGATCAAAAAAGATCAACATCAACAACTGACGACCCCTGCACAATCCTTTTATCACTTCCCATGATCTTCGCTCACTCTCCCAGCAATCGAGAGATCGTTGATGTGCAAGAAGCTGCTTTCTTGGTTGTACTTGCTCTTGCTCAGAAGCATGCTTTCGCTTTCTCTTAGCAATCGTTCCAGTGCAATAACACTACGTAGTTTGTTGTGAAAAAATTACGATTTTGTATTAAAAATAACGCAGAAGAAGTAAAAATCTTCAGCGACCAAAGGTTAACAAGGTAGAATATTCTTCAAATTATTATCTTCAGTAACAAAGCTATAGAGGCCTATAATTTACGATCTCTTGAGACTGGCGTCTAATTTGCATTTAGCAGCGCGTGCTAAAGATCTAAGTGTCTGCGTAAGCGAATCTCCACCGTGCTAAAATCGGACCAAAGCTTTGACAATTATAGGCTCCGGTGGATAATCAATCTCAATGTTTTGGGGCATGGACGCAGGGCAGACCTTCGTTTTGGCAGGACTGCACAACGCGGGTGGATTAATTGTAGGGTTAGGGTGCTGTAATGGACATCGCGTCACGTAAGCATTGACGTCAACGGTGGCGACTGACGTCATGGATAAAGCTTTCACTAAACTTTTGCACCGTGTCAGGATATTGATTGGGCGTGACCGATAGTTCGATCAATTTGGGACAGTTTTAGTTTGGTGTGGATTAGGATGATCATTGATCACTTGTCGACAGCATGGCTTGCTGTTGATGTGCGGGCTGCTGCTAGTGCTGCTTTGGCGCCACAACGATCCCATTTCTGGACACTCCCACTGTTTCCACTGCCCACCGGGTGGAAGGGCTTTCCATCGCATCAGTTGTCGCTCAATCAGTTGGCGCCCTCAGCACCAAGCCAATCTATCACAGGCGCGGGAGATGTGCTCGCGATCGCCAATTCTTGACGTTTCCTCGGTACCACTGATAGGGCGCGAAGCGTCCCAAGGAAGACGCCCTCGGCCTCGGTGCCCGTGGATAATCAGAACGGTGGCAAAATCTGTGGCCAATGTTATGATCGCTGGCATAATGTAGGTTAACTAGACGGCAGCCCAACCACCCTCCCCCCCCGTGCACGTACTACATAGAACGATCGACCTCTTTTTCGACGATTTCGAAATCGAGCTTGCGGTGGACGATTTCGCAAGGATCGTATGTGATTGTGCAATGTGTTCTTAGCCATGCGTTATGGATGGAAATGATTTAAGAGCGTGTGTGTGTGTGTGTTAAGTATTACCCCGCATTCATTCTAGTGAGAAGACAATCAATAGCGTCCATTCTGTTACTATCAGAAAGGGTATATGATCGTGGGACGGGTATGGTGAGCTGACATCTAACTAACACAATTCTCAAATAAAATAGATCATTCAAAAAGTATGATAGAGTCTAGGCGCAACGGTGTCAGCAGCTAGCTGATTGGCTTTTCCCTGAGGACCATTCAAATTAGTGTGATAGGCTCTAACTGTGGCGAATTTGCATCTCCTGCCACGATGTCAGAATGATGTGAATGATGTCAGAATGAGAAGGTGTGATCGAAGACTCCTGCAGACTCCTTGGTTTATAACCTGTAGCAGGATAGTCAGTAGATGGGAAAAATTGCAAAAGAAATGATCTTTCAACTAATTTTAAAGGAATAAATCATTGTTTATTCTTCAAATACGAAGTTTTGATGCATTTAGATCGATATTTACCGAAATATCGAATTATTTGTGTCGAGCTCAAAACATGTCGTCCCATTTGCTTTTGGCCGATAGTTCGGCAGTTCTGAGATTTAGCAAACTAGAGCTTAAAAAAATTGGGTTTTCGATTTTTATGAACAATAAATTAGTTTAAAATATATTCAAAGCTCATTGATAATTTAAAAATACAATAAGTGATTATTTTTTCACTTTAAAGGCTGTCGAAAGGTACATGGAAAATGTTGATTTTTGACAGCTCAATCCAGTGCAATTTCAGAGCGATTTTCAAGAGACGTCAAAATCTGGCATTTTGATATCCAAAATGGGCAACATAAAATTAATTATTTAACTACTTTTTTTCAAGAATTTTAGCGAAGTAAGAATAGAAAATTGTTTAAAATATTTTTCTTTTACTAATTACACCTTTTCAAGTGTTTCAAATCGTTTATTCGCGATGCCGAAAAAAGGAACACAGCCTGCCCAAAATAAGAGCATTCTTCCCAAAATAGGAGCAAAACCAATGTTTGCATTTTTGCTAATATTTATTAAAAACTGATTTAAATCAATAAATCATGTATGCTGAAACATTCTTTGATAGTTTTACAACCAAAATAATACCACCTTCAATCAAAATTATTGAGTTCAATAATTGTATTTGTATTTTATTCTGATCAGCTGCACTATCGTGCCGAAAACTGGTACAGTCACCCTACCTTGATCTTCATCACGGTTTTTTTTTCTTGGCCGATACTACAATTTTGGAAGTCAGTTGAAGTTGAGGCCGAACAAATATTGGTTGTCTCTGATCTAGGAATCTAGTATCACTAGATCGATCGTGCGCAGTGGATCACCATTTTTTAGTAGTGGGTTATCCATAAGATCTTCAGTTTTTGTTTTAAAGATACTGTCAGTCTTAGAGATCTCATTCGGCTCTTTCGTTCGATCCCCATTGATATTTCTTCTGAACTCTCTTGGATGTATGATCTGCATCTGTGAGACTCTAAAATTGTATCGATCTTTAAGCATGTGTACTTTAACTCTTCTTTGCGATCATGTTGTTGTGGATCGCTTTTTATATTTATTCGCGATAACTTCATACAATTTTACTGATATTTGGCCCACAATGCAGTAACGCGTAAAGAAACGTCCTCTGTACTAAGTGTTCTCTGTTAACTCCTTTGAAACAACCTTTGCTGCTGTTCAATTAGCCTTTAGAGTAATATGATTCTATGTTATGCGTTCTCACAAGGCAGAACCGGGATTCAAATCTCATCCGGACCGTTCCCCCATTCTGTGAGGACCGACTATCCAACTATTCGGTGTCAATAAGTCTAGTAAGCCAGAAATATACCAGGCCGAGACCTAAGAGGTCATGTTAGGCCAACAAAGAAGAAGAAGAAGACACTTGTTCTTCTACAGGCCTTCAAGACGATGATGAGAAACCGCAGAGAAAGTAGATCCGTTAACTTTTGCCCCCGCGAAATAGCGTTACCTCCTCTTTTAGCCCCATGATCCTTCGCGATCGAAACGGGAGAGCCCTCACAACAACAAAAACAGAAGACCCCATTTCCAACCGCCACGTAACGGTTAGACGCACCGGGGCCAAAAAAGCGTTAGCTGGAGGTTCCTTCCTTATTACTTCGATTTATTTTTAGTGCCTGTACCCTGTCCCTCCTCAGTTCGCCGGCCTCGTAAGTTCAAAGGCGCTATTCCTTTGGCTTTTCGCGACACGACTTTCGGACGCTCGGTGCCAATTTCGGCGTGGGTTTCCGTAGCTAATGAGCGCAAAACTGGCAACTCATAATTGCGAAACGCCGTGTACCGTGAACAGGGGTGGCACAAAAAGGGTTGCCAAGCACTTTTTTCGGAGTGTGTGTGTGTCGGAAGGGTTTTTTTTATTGTTGCAGCCCACGTTTATGGCACCTTCGCATTATTTATAGACGCGGCCACAGCGGGACGACGATCCGCGGTGAGTGGGTCTCGCTCAGCATTCGCACTCGAGCCCTCGGTCGATCCAGGCCGTAAATAATGGTTTGACAGATCGGCCGCCGCCGTGTGGTCGCAAACTTGGAGGCTGCGGCTAAAAATAGCTGACCACGGGGAAGTTACCGGTACTGAGACCTGTTGCAATGGGGTCCGTCCTAAGATGCTGAGGAGCAAACCTCACCAAGCACCCGTTGGGCATAGGTTAAGCCGTACGAAATTGAACGTTAGAGTGCGCGTTATTGGAACCGCACTCGGTCTTCAGGGTTCGTCGCTTTTTATGTGTTTCGTTTGCCATAACAAAGTGAGATAAAGCGAAGTGGAAAAGAAATATGCAAAACCAATTGCGAGAAGGAAGAACTGGAGAGCGAACTGACCACAACAACAACAACCACCGACAAACGCACATAAAAATTGTCTGCCTGTCTGCCGTACGGCGGGCGGGTTTGGCCGGCTGATGGTTTGGGACCGATGCAAGAATGCAAGCATAACTTTTGTGGTAAACAAAACCATAAAATCTCCCAGCCAGCCAGTCGGGAGGGAGTGATGTGCATCGTCAATTCATTTCGTGCCTGTTAATCGTTCAATGTTGTGGTTCAATGGCATAAAAAGAAGGTCAGCCATCGGTAGGGGCCACTGTGTGAAGTGTTTTCGCTTTATGATGCGGATGTCTTTGGAATATTTAAATTTTAGTTGAAATGGGGAAATGGTGCTTGTGATGAGTCATAAATGCTTAAAGTGAAGATTATAAAATATTTATGATCACTTTCAAATTGAAAAAAATTCTTTAATGAAAATTTATTCTAGCAGCTGGTGGTAGTAGCCATATTCATGTTAGAATTGAATCTACTTCATCGTTTTACTGATCACTGGTTATGACCGTTTCAGGTTTAAATGGAATGGGGTCGGAGCTAAACAGTTGTGTTCGATCAGTTGATCCAAGAGAGGCTGTGTAATGGCCCTTCTTTAAGTTCAGGTATGGGAAATTCACATTCAGAGCCAGAAGACCACTAGAAGAATCTAAACGCTAAGCCGCATTCAAAATGGTTTGCTGAACAAACCTTTACTGGAGGTTCTTTTTGACTTATTTTGTGATCAAGGTAGCGGGGTATCAGATTTCCACGGGTCAACAAGATCTGTGAGCATGGGGACGTTTATTCGGTTATCAGAATAAGTTTGATTTTACATCGCTTTCCAAATTTTGTTTTATTTCATTTGATTATTCCGGGACAAATGCGATATAATTCGCCTAAATTTGTGGATGATTTCAGGCATAAAAAAACTATTTGTGATTAGGGAGGGATGTAATGTAAGGTGAACTTCTTCTTCTTCTTCTTCTTTGGCCCTACGATCTATAAGATCATGCCTGTTGTCAGCCCGGATAGGATTAGAACCCCGGGCCTTTCAGTATCCACTTCGATGTGTATTGCTTCGATAGATTTATTTATTCTAAGGATACTTTCTTTGACAATTATCTCCAATGTTTTCACGCAAGCGCATAAAGATGTGATGCCTCTATAGCTGGTAGAAAGGTGCCTTTCGCCCTTTTTGTACAGGGGGATCATCCAAGACGTCTTCCAAATAGCCGGGATCTCACTTTTGTTCATCGATGCATTGAAAATCTTGACCAGTAGGGTACAGAATGTTACAGAGCACTGTTTCAACACAACTGCTGGTATGCCATCCGGGCCAGGCTTGAAAGATGATTTAAGTTTGATCAGGGCCGCTGTGACGGAGTTTGAATCGATGGTGATACGTTGCAGGTCGATGCAATTTTCTGGAGTGTAGCTGGTCGCACGAGATATGGAGATGGGATCAGGAACAGAAGAAGAGACAACGCCAGAGAGTTTCATTGCGAAAGTCTCACATATTTCAGGGTCCGTATCTGCTAAGATGGCTTTGTAGCGTAGCGAGGAAGGCTCCACATTGTTCCTCTGCCGGGACTTTACGAAACACCAAAAGCCTGTGGGTCGTCTTCTAAGACTTCTCTGCACGCGTGAAATGTAACGGTCGTAAAATAGTCTATTATAGGCCCGATAGCAGCGTAGTGCAAGGCGAGCAGTTTCGTGGTTGAGAGCGCTGGGATGACGTTGTTGGACTTTCAGAGCGTCTTCGCCTTTTCAGTTCTTTTAAAGTACTATTTGACCATGCTGGATAGCGTGGTGGGCCAAATAGCGGAACAGTATCGTAACAAAATTTGCAGCAATTTTGCGTTGAAGGTATCAACAGCCTCATCCATCGAGATGCCTCTGTGGACGAGGAAGTCCCAGTCAGCGTAAGAAATAGCCTGATTAATAAGGTCGAAATTTGCTCGCCTTAAATTCAAACGAGGGGCTGGTCGATGGAGTGTGTGTGTGTTCTCGGTGTGAAAGCGGAATGAACGGAAACACGAATCGGAGGGTGATGAGCGTCTGCAGGCAGGAGATGTTCATCTGTAGGTAACGTGCAAACCGTGGTTACCAAAGCTGCGTTGTCGTTGGCGAGTACCAGATCAAGGATTGTTCCCAGGGCGTTTTTAGCAGAGTTAAGCTGTTTCAGTTAGTACAGTTTCAGCATATTCATGAAAGCTCTGCTGTGCGTGGAATTGCAATGCGGGAGAGAATCAGTCCACGTAATAAGCGGCTGATTAAAGTCTCCGAGTAAAATCAGCTTGTCGGTAGGCTTCATTTTTTCGATCGTTGACAAAACACAAGATAGATCTTGGCCTGTCTTTAGTGGCTTCCCTTGAGTTTGTTTTACCTGTATCTGGATAGTCGGTTCTGTGCACGGGAAATTCGTCCCAGATGGGTGGCGATACTCGGTCCAGCCGAGAGAAGACTGCCCCAAATTAAATCGTGCTGATAGCTATGTTGGAGTGATCCGATGGCTGAGGCGACAGCGGCGCCAACCTTCACAAGCCATGACACACAAATCCCATCCAGACTGTCTTCTCGTAAGCAGGACAGAATATCTAGCTACGGGTAACATCAAGTCACTTACTGCTTACTTATCAGGCGCTACAACCGCTTCGTGGTATTGGCCTGCTGTAACAATCATCGATACCGCTCACCGATACCGCTAACGGGCTGAGTCCACCGGTGTCATTCTCATGGCATGAACAACCCACCAGAGCATGGTTAGATCATCGAAAAGCTCGCAGAGCTCGTCATTGTAGTGGATCCTTCATTGTTCTTCCACACATACGGGGAACAAAAATCCTTCTGAGCATCTTCCTCTCGAACGCGGCTAAGAGGGCTTCGTCAGTTTTAGACAGATTCCATGTCTCAGAGGCGTATGTGAGTACTGGGACTATAAATATTTTGTACAATCCCAGCTTTGTCTGTCGCGACAGGTATTTAGAGTGGAGAAGTTTGCTCAGCAACAACTCAACTCAACATACAACTGGTGGGACTGTCGGGATGGGATTCGATTGCCGGTCCAATATAAATTAGTAAGCACACACGCAATTAAACATAAAACTGAATTTCTTATGCTTGTATTAACGATATGCCAAATTAGATGTACAAATTCAACTCTACAACTCCTCTAAATGCTGGTTGTCTTCTGCTCATCTGCTTCCAATGTGTAAAATTACTGAACCTTATAGCCAAGCCTTTATTCTTAGTCTTAGTCCCTGCCAAGACTTGGCCATTTAAGCCAAGTTTAGTACCGCCAAGGGGCGGTCCGGTGGCAGATGCGATAACGGCGCCGGTCTTCACACGGCAGGGTCGGGGTTCAAATCCCATCCAGGTCGCCTCCCCGTACGCATGGCTGACTACTTTGCTATGGGTCAAAGCCAAGTCACAGAAAGCCAGAAATGGCAGGCCAAGACCTCTCGAGGTTGTAGTGCCAAGAAAGAAGAAGAAGAAGCATATTAATAAACGCTCAAGAGAAAAACATTCTACAGTCCTAATCCATCCCAAAATAGACTCGTTGAGTAACAATTAATCATCGCAGTGTTCAACCTTCTCCTTCTTGCGAATAATTAATTTCATCGATAAGAACGAAGCAAAATTGAAATGCTTCTTGCAACACTTCTGGCCAGTGATTTTATTTGCACAGCTTTGTGCAATTACCATCGACAATGTTATCAGCACACGTTGTTTGTCCGTGTGCCTGTTAAACAAAAAAACAACCGAAAATGTTGATGGAAAATTGAATTCATTTGTTTGTTACGCGCATGTTTACTGTTTCGCAGGTCAATTCCGCGTGCCTTGTTGGGGGTATACGTTTGCTTACCCTTGACTATCTCTCCAGACATCTCTCCGCTGCCAAAGAAAAGGGAGAAGACAGTTTTTGGCGTATTTTTGAAGGACAGCGTGATTTGCGTCCCGGAACGCAATCAAATGATTAGCTAGCGTAGTATTATTGTTCAGCTGGCGGTGGCTGGTTTATGCTGGCTTGACTTATTACGCCGGGATCGGGATCGCCGATTACGTCAAGTAATGGATTTTCGCAGCATTTTACTGCGTGCTATTCTTAGACTGGTCCGAATAATTTTGAAGGTTTTTTTTCTTTGGATAAAATTTATAGAGAGACATGGTGGAACATTTTTTGGATGCCTTAAGTAGTGGAAGTTCCAAAGCTCACTCTACCAATATACCGCAATTCGACCGTTTGAGGATGAAGGTCATTTTTGTTCCAAATTTGAACTCCTCCCCGAAGAACAAAGTGTAGCCCTCTGTTGACTCACCCCGCATCGCACTGTACGAATGTGTGATTGTCGTTGCCAACAGCTCTTGGGCGGACCGCCGGGATTCGAACCCGGCATTTGTAGGGTCGCCCGGGCGAGCGATACCAGATGAACAAAGATTAGCCACCGTCGGTCCGGTGGTCCGGTGTGCCTGCAGCTAATCTACCAACACCAAGCGAGTGTTACCAACTGGCGGATGCATTCACTGGAACTGGGCTTTTTTTCCACTCCCGATTCGGTATAGTAAATATTGACCCTGCTTCCAATCAGCCTCTGCTGATGCGGTCGGTCTGATCGGTCAGCCGGTATTTGCTTACTACGAGGAACTGCGGCTTATCAGTTGTTGCTGATGAAATCCATCAGCGAGCGTATGGATGGGAAGCTTGCAACACGTAAACAACGCATCGCAACCGCTGATTTGGCCGCCAGTTCCGGACGCCATGTTAGGTGTGGGTGCGTACCTGCTCTCTCGCTTTCTCTCTCTCTCTCTCTGTGTCCCTCCTATCGATCGTCGGTTTTGTGGGTTGCATTGTAGAGGTAAACATGAAACCAAAAATAACAAAATGGATCATCGGAGTTGATTTGATGCTTGATGAAACCTTCCCAAGAAGTATGCAGTCCTCCCCACTCCAAATCCCTTCAACGACAGCAAGGTTCCTTCACGCTCTCTGGTGATTTTCCAACTGCCTCACCCTGAACTGCCTCAAGAAGTGCTCCGTCATCTAGATTCTTCTCTAGATTCCTAAATCCAATCCTAGCGCCTTACTCCATAAATTATCAACTACTCACAACGTGTCCAGCGCTATTAACGACCTTGGTTTTATCCTCGATAGCCAAATGTTCTTCCACCAGTACCCTAATATGATGGTTTTATTCAAAAATTTTCCGTCGATATCATTGACCTCTTCATGCCTGAAGTCGCTTAATTGCAGCTTGATTCGATGTGAACCGGAATGTCCTATACGTCTCCATCTGAGCGCTCCGTCCTCGTGCTCCGCTAGCTATCGTGTCCCGGCGTGCGCGTTTCAGCCATAATGACCCCTTCCTTGTTTGGCTGCACAGTTTCAATAGTGTCTACGATCTCTTCGACTACAGCTCAAAAAGAAGTAATCGTGAAGTTTGAACAAGAATGCCTAATAGCTGTACCGGGATCAATTGATATGTTTAAAGCTTGTTTGAGCACCAGAAAGAATCAGGTCTTCAGTCTTACCCTAGAGAGAGTCTTTCGAGATGACTCGAAGTTGAACAATTTGGAGAACATTTTCTAAACAGACACGATCCTGACAAACGTTTGTGACATAGAAATCGTTTGTTTGGGTCTCTCTTATATAGTAGAAGCTTTCCCAAGGTTTGAGCAAACGATCTCGGGTTGGGCAAAATCGTATTCTTAGAGTCCCACTGCTCACATAAGCCTCTGAGACATATACAGAGTTCAAAGTCAGTCAACTTCAAGAGGAAGATGCTAACAAGATTTTTGGCCCCATATATAGGATAATTTAGGAGCCGCTATAATGACTAGCTTAATGAACTGTCCAATATCCTACCAATATTGAAGGATTGGTCATGCCATGAGAATAGCACCAGAAGATTCAACCAGAGGTAAGATAAAGTGATGGCGTAGTCCCACAAGAGGCTGGAATAATGGGTTGGAAATCTAGCACTTCTGCAGCAGGTTAAAACTCCAAAAAACAGGTAATAGTGCTTGATTGGTAAGTTAATTGGTAACCACATAAGTTGGTTGATAAGTAGATCAGATTCACCATACATTACAATTCGATTGGAGATTTATTTTTTGAAATTACGTTACGAATTTACGTTTTGGAGTATTAAGTATTTGAAAGATTGCAAATTGATACTGTTTACCATTTTAAACAATTTACTATTTTTAAGGATAACAAAATATACGAATAACCAATAAGCAGCAAGTTGATTTCTAAATTAATGCGAAAGAAGCAAAGAATTGGGATAACAGTGGATGGTAGCGAGTTTGACAACACTGACCACATGAGCAGAAAAATGCGCGCGAGATCACAGTGGTTTCCATAGCGGCCATGCGTTCTATTTCAAATGTGACGGTTAAACGCACAGTGGGTTGACAGAGTAGCGATGTTGGTCGGCGATTTCAATGTAATGTTTAAATAATATTGTAATTTTCTTAAAGCATTGTAATCTAATATTTGTGTTTTATGTTGAAATTAATTGCTTAACACAAAAAAACCATAAAAAATCGCTCATCGTTATCTAATCTGTCTGCAACACAAGCAATTATTTACCTACGTTTTAAAAATTAAATCAAAATTTACCAACCCAAGGATTTGCAGCAGCATGCTTACCTTTTCTGGGGGAATTCTGAGCTTCTAGAATAAGGTTAAAGATGAAGTAGGTGCTTAAACACAGGCAAATAATACCTAAGCGCCCTGAGTGTTTTAAATCCTACACCTTACCTCCTTACCTTTCTTGCGACACTGGGCATTGTCATCCTAATAAGTGTGGAACGTTTTAGTGGGATTATAAAAGATTTGATTGCACCGTAAAATACAATGCACTTTCGTTTACCGCGAGAGTTTATGATTTTAGCTTTTTTTTTCTTTGAATTGTACCCTCGAAAGGTCTTAGTCCAATGGACGAATAAAGGAAGAAATTGACAATTGAATAAGACCACCTAAGATTTTAAGTTTTACAATAAAGGTTATCATGCGAATCAAATAAGTTGTTTTTTTGTAAAATTTAGTTTAAGAGGATGCAAAAACAACCCCATCATTGAATCAACCGAGCAATCGATTCTGAATATTGTTTTATCATTCTTATGATAATATGGCCAACACATGTTATATGTACAAAAAATTGTTAATCAAATACAATTATTTTTAATAATTTAGGGCATTACTCTTTCCTTTTTATACCTTGAATATATTCTAGCTTTGTGGTTTAAAAGCCATATTTATTTCAAAAAAATATAAATACTTTAAAGTTTGACGTTTTATGTCACAATAATGTTTGACTTAATTGACGATTTTTTTTACGCTTAATCAATTGTTTGGTAGTTTTGTAACAAAAACAATGTTGATATAGAAAATTAAGACGTTGATGACATAAATGCCAAATTTTGGTTTAAAATTTGTCCATAGATTATACTTAGAAAATGTATTTAAAGCAGTAGTTCGTTTATAGGATATAAAAGTGGCCTTATTCTATTATTTGTCACTGTGTAAAGAATTTAAGAGTAAAAAGAAACTATTCACTGGTACATTTAAATATCTTAAATCAAATGAAAGCGAACATCTACCTTTTCTCAATCGAAAGAAAACCCGCCAGAGTGTAGTTAAAGCGATCCATTTTCACTTCGGTTTTAGTGAGTCTTTATTCAGGACAAATACTTCTTCATAAAACTACCGACCCGGCGCGCACACGTGCAACGAATTGTGTCGATTGTGATCGATCGGTGCAATGTACCGCGTCGACAGCAACCGGCAGAAGAAACCCGAACGTTGCCGGGTGTTTTCCGCTACTGCTGCTGTTTTTGTTGGGAAATTGGAAAGCAATAGAGTATTTGTTTTCGTGAACAAAAAACCTCTACTTATAATAATTGTACCAACTAACGTAATGATTGGAGCAGCATGGCATTTTGCCGGGTTTGTATGTAGGTCAAAATAGAAAAAAAATCCTACACTTGTATTTGTAAAGTAAATGCAAATGGAATGTGTGCTTAACAAATGTAAATCAGTAACACCGAGTAAAGGTTCGAACCTTAGTTAGAAGAACACAAATGGAAAAATGGTGGCATAAAGTTAAGTACTATCCCATCACCAGTTCAGTTTTTGCTTTGCTTCCTTTTCTTTATGTTGTAGTTTCTATATAATCACATTGTCCTCCACGACTTCTCTCTTTCCCTACTCTCTTTCCCCACTCTCTTTCAGAACAGCTTTATACACTCTTGCCGGCGTACCAATCCGGAACTTCTCTAGAGTACTAATATACGCATTTGACTACTACTCACCTGCCATCTTCGGCTTCCTCAAACACGATCGCTTCGTTTTTTTACACCCATTTAATAAGAGTTTGCGCAGCTTTTTATCGCTGCGCTGCCATTTTTTGCTAAACTTTTTGCTTCTTCTTCTTTCAGTCCAGGCACACACAAACACGCGCGCAGTACAAGTAACATTCGATTTAAGTACACCGGCCCGGCTTATTCACACACACACACACACACACACACACATGCACGCATCATAAATCTCTCAGACGTGTAATATCAATTTTAAGCCGGAACTGGAGTTAAAAAATACTTCGAACGAGAATTTCTTTCCCTTTTTGCGCCTGTCTCTCTGTCTGGTTCGATTTTTCCTAACGTGTTTCTGGCTGCCAATTGGTGATGGTGTTGCCCCGCAGTGAATTAAATCAGAGTAAATGAGTTAGAATAGTGAGTTGAATCTTACACCCACTCTCTAAGAGTTAAAGCTCGAGGAATGGTTTAACTCTCCGTACCGATAAAAACACAAGAAAATTCGTGTAAATTAAAACATGTTGGCAGGATAATTTAAATAAATTCAGATTTGTGCTTGAAATAAAAATAAAATGTAAAGCCTAGGCTACATGATGTGAGATGCCAGAAAGATTTCGCTAAAAAGGGGGGATTTGCGAAATTTTTACGTCAAAATCATCTCGGTTCATCTACCCGTGTTGTTTAGAGCACTTCATGCTATCTCTCTCTTCGACCGAAAACTACCATGGCAACGCATGGAAAGTGACAGAGAGGGCTAGAGAGAAACGAAATCTTTCCGAGATTTCAGCTCGAGGAGGTGAAATCTTTTTGACGGATAGATTTCGCATAACCCCCCCTTTTTAGCGAAATCTTTTTGGCATCTCGCATCATGTAGCCTGGCTTTAATGCGATGTTGCAGGGTTTTTTAGATAATTTTTTAAAAGCATCCATGCTTTTGTAAGATCCTTAGATGAAATGGTAAACAATGCTAGTTGATATGGCAACGACTTCAGATGGCAAGGGGAATCAATTATCTTTGATTGTGAAATTATCTAGTAACTATATGCTAGTTGTAACTTTATCTAGTAACTATAGGTATTGCTATAGTAGCCGATGATATTGTACGCTGATCGGTTACTATAACAATATCATCTGGTAACTTCACGGTGAAAGGAAATCAATACCCATGTCATCTGAAGCCGTTTCCATGTCAACTAGCTTAGTTTACAATTTCATCTAAGAAGCCTACGAAAGGAATGGATTACAATATCAACTGAGTGAGTGAGTTAAAATGTAGTGAGTGGATTAAAACGTAATGAGTGAGTGGTTAGGCGGCACGGAGATTTAAATCACCATTGAGTTGTTTAACTCACGAGTGAGTTGAAACGCAGTGAATGAATGGTTAGTAAGCACGGAGAGTTATAATCATAAATGAGTTGAAATTACTCTCTTAGTGATGATTTAAATCATCTCAGTCATTGCTAAGATTCAACTCATGCACTCACTCTGACTCAGTTTGCCCATCGCTAGTTGCCTCGGTGCAGAAAACATAATACACAACACTACCACAAGAGGCGGCACCATGGATTTGGAGACGTAAGTATGTGACTGTGTGTGGTGTTCTATAGGTGAGAGTTGGCCTTCCTTTAGCCTCTGTGTGGTGTGTGTCTGTGGGTGTTTTGTATATAAATCCATAAATCGTTTTTGCTAAATTTTACATTTTTGCTATGCTCTTTTCGGGGGTGTGTGTTTGTGTTTACTTTTTAAACTTTTCCTTTTTACTTTTCCTTTCCCTTTCAACGGTTTAGGTAGTTTGCGAATCGACGTCGGTTGCATGAGTCCGTGCCTAGCGACGGAATCCTCCCTTTTCCTTCAGCTTCCACTTGAAAGTCCTTATTGTTTGTGCTGTTTTTGTGTGTGTGTAAATCGATAGAAAACTTAATTTCTCATCAGTTCACCCATTCGATACAGCGCCGTGTGTGTAGGCAGGGTGCTCTCTAATTTCTTGCGATTAGCAAACATATTCTCTCAACCACTCTCAATCGTCCCGAGCAAGGCCTACTCATTGCACCATTCGATACACTCCCTGTCCGCCTGTCTGTCGCCATTTTGCTTTCGCCGCTGCTAACAATCTTCCTCTCCGGGAGAGGAAATTTCGATTCCAACTACACGTCTCTTCCCATCTTCTGCATTCACAATTTACTGGTTGTATATATAGAAAATATCCCGCTTTTTTATATATCATCGTACATTCCTAACAAATTACACACACACACGCGCGCTCTTCCATACACACACTCAAAACTCTCAAAACCACATGCTTCCACATCGGCACTAACAATTTGCTACCTGGAAATGCAACATAAAACCGAAAACCAGGAAGGGGGGGCTTTCTGTGTCTTCTCCAGCGATAAGGACCGTCCGATGTGCATTCGATGCACTATTCCACCCTTTCCACCGATTCCCGTCACGATCTTCATGAGATCTTAGCAAGTTAGTTCTGGTTTTAACAAATCAGTCAAAAGTTAATCTCTTGCAGTCCATTTCCCGCTAGGAACACGTACACTTTACATCTCCTATCTCTGCGCTCCGCCATTTTGAGTAGCCTCACGCCACGCCACGCATCACGGTCGTCTACCTATTTACAGGGGGAAGATGAGACCATAATGGCTGGTCGAGGGAGGCCGCATGTAGCATTTCTAGTTGATTTTGAAACAGTCAAGCTTGTAGTCCAGTATGTGATGCTATGACATCCCGGACGACGGATCGTCTAGATCTTGGCCAATTGTCGTTGCCGCCGCCGCCGCCGGTCGATGAAGGTGCGGCGATGAAGGGTGGTGCGGTGCATGGTGCAGGGGGGAACCATCGGACGGATGGTTGGTGTTTCTCGTCCCCGATGCAAGCGGCTTGCTGCTGCTACCATCCTCGGTCCGATACTGCCTCGCTTTGTGTGCTATACTATCGACCGCTGGTGCTGCTGCTGCTGCTGCGTAGCTTTGTAGATTGTTTGTGCTTTCCGATTCGAGAAAAACCGGATCGTCGTCCGCTGGAATCGGACCAGACTGGTGCTGCTGCTGCTGCTGCTGTTGCTCCAGCGGCTGGTGAGGTAATACTGTTTTCTGTTTATTATCGCTGCCGTATTGAACGTCCACACTGTCTGCTCGCAGCAAATCGGCCTGCTGACTACTACCGCTACTGCCCGCCAGCTGTTCGCTATTACTATGTACAATGGGTTGACCGAGCGATAGCTCAACGTTGCCACCGGTCGACAGTGGTGCACCCGGCGTGCCGCCAAACTCTTGCGGGTCATAGTCGGCGAAGGCAATTTCCTTCTCCCGGCTACCGTCCGGCGTCTGGCGCAGGCGATTAATGCGCGTTTGCACGATTTGCAGATGGCGACCGATGTACTCCTCCCCGGGCGCTAGTTCGTGTGCGTGCGAAAGGCAATCCTGGGCTTGGAGCAATTTGCCCCGCTCCACGTACACCACGCACAGGTTGTGCAAGCCCTGGATGTTGATTGGATCGAGCTGCAGGATGCGTCTGTAGCACTGAAAACGGAATCAGAACAGATTAGCTAATTTAAGTTCTTTGAATGGCGATTGGTGGCAAGCTCTTACATTCTCAGCCGCGTCCAGATCCTTGATGTTGTTGATGTAGATGTCACCGAGCAGAATCAATCCTTTGATGTGATCCGGGTGATATTTGACCAGCTGGTTCAGGAACGGAGCAGCCTCCAGCGGACGATGATCGTCGGCTAGCAACAGGGCCAGATTGAACAGCGCACTTCGGAAGTCCTGCTTAAGATGAACGGCTCGTCGGAACCAATTTTCGGCCTCATCCGTGTTGCGGTCGTCCATTGCTAGCATGCCGAGATTGAAATGGACCCGTTCGTTGGTTTCTGTGGGGGGGAAGCAAAATTTGAGGATCGGTCCAAGCAATCGTATGCATCTTCAACTTACCATCCTTAGCAAGTAACTTCAGCAGACGCTCACGGGCAATTTTGCGCAGTTCCGGACGACCCAACTCCTGAAGCAGAATCGCCGAATTTAGGAGCGCTTGCTCGTGTTCGGGATCAAACTCAAGCGCTTTGTCCAGATACGCCAGTGCTTGTGATGCTTTCCCTTGCTCCAAAAACACGACACCAAGCTGAAGAATAGAGAAAGGCACACACATTAGTTGTTACTTCCGCGATAGGCCGATTAAGCAGTTGCCTTACATTGTAGTAAATGTCCGGATTGGTGCTATCGTACAGCAGCGCCCGCTCGTACACCTCCTGCGCTTCCTTCGTGCGGTTCAGCTTGATCAGAATGTCCCCACGGTTGATGTACGCCTGCGTGTAATCCGAACGCATACTGATCGCCTGCCGATAGAGCAGGTCCGCCTCTTCCAGCCGTGTAGCATTCTTCGAGATGAGGTTCGCGAGATTCAGGAACACGTTCAGGTGGTTCGGAGCGATCCGCGCCTGGTACGATTCGCCCGGTTTCGCTTTCGGCAGCAACGACTTCGCCTTCAGGTAAGCTTGTTCCGCTTCCTTAAACATCTTCAGATGGTTGTACGTTCGGCCCACGTTAATGTGGGCACCCACATCGTCCTCCTGCACGCTGACCGCCTTGTGGAAGAACTGTAGCGCCTCCTCGAACCGACCCTCGCTCTCGAGCGCATGACCCACGTTGTTGAACAGTTTCGCGTTGCGCTGGTTCACCTTCAGCCCCGACATGAAGATCGAGTACTCCGATTCCCAGTCCGCGTTCCGGTTGTACGTCTTGATGGAGTGCGTTAGGAGCAGCACGCCCAGACAGCACCACGTCATCTTGCGTGACCAACGCTCGGAGAGCAGATGGAACCCGTAACCGACCAGTATGCAGAATCCCATCGAGGGCATGTAGAGGACACGCTCGGCAATGACGAAGCCGACGGGGAAGAAGAGATTCGATGCGGGCAGAAAGGGAAGAATCATGAACGCGAGTCCCTGGAGGAAAAGGAAGCAAATGAAGGACACATTTAGATGGTGTAATTATGTATTACATGCCGAGTGACAAGAAAGGCGTTCGTTCAATTGCATGAACATTACCAGCGGTTGATAGTTTTAATTGAAATACTCGTGCTCGTGAAAGATGGACAGGTGGTGGCTTCTTTTAAAACCCGTGCTTGGCACTTGGAAAATATAACTCAAATTGCTCCAGTCGCTTTCCTACCGACTGGCGTGGGGATATTATTTCCATTACTCTCATCCGCGCATTCATTACGGCTCATTACGGAACAGCGCGCGCGCGCACGTTTTGCCAGACAGTCGTGTTTGCAAGCGAAATTAAAATATGCATTTCTATCTGCCGCGTGTTTATTATGCTCGGCGCTATTGTTCGCACTGAAGCACAAGATGTGATTTGCTGTGGATAATTAGAAGCATCCGCCATCCGAGAGTGCTTTCGGACCAGCAGCAGCAGCGGGAGTTAGTTTTGCATTTTCATCCCGTTCTTCGGGCTTCTTGCATGTGTGTCGGAATGCGATGTAGAAAATGGTAAAGCGTAGTTATAAAATCGTAGCAAACAATTAAAAACTCATTGTTGCACTAATGTGCGTGCAACACACACACACAAAAAAACAGCAATGTAAATAATTGTCTTTCACTAATGGACATAATAATGGAGACGCCTGGTGGCGCACATTTTAGCACAATTCTTTGTTTGAAATATTTTTTGGAATAATAATAATTCAAGAATTTTAATTACTTTCCGCGATGGCAATGGGGGAAAACTGAGTGTGCAATTTTACAAGTAGTGATACTCTGTTTGTATTCACTTCATCGTAAAGCAAACTGCATTACAGTGATTGTTGGCTTACTTCACAAGCTGTGGTTGTTTTCTCTCTCTGTCTCTCTCTCGCTTCTGTTCGCATTACAAACAACGCCCTAGCAAATGGGTTGGCCTTGTTGGCAAACAATTTGATTAAACTCTCCTTCCGTGCCATTCTTTACGCCTGCATCTAACGCTCGGCGATGTTAACTACACAAGTTTTATTTCATCGGTGCGCCGTTAGATGGGCGCCCGCGGGTTGTGAGGGTTGTGAAACCAGCTGCCAAACTGTCGCCGAGCAGTGACGCGAATAAGCAAATGCGAAGTGCAATCCCTAGAGCGACCGATAATAAATGATAATAACCCGTCGCAAAATGTTATGACACGAGGAAGCAGCTACAAATGGTTGCCGAAGGAGCGCACCGGGGTGGCACGGTTTGACCTTGGTGCCAGTGAACCTTGCGGCTGGTGGTGTGCAGGGCAATCAAATTAAATAAGATGGCTGATGGACAGAGACGCAAACAGACCGTTGTATAATCTATTTCGTGATTTGTTTAATGAAATGCTGCATCTTGCGAGTGGATTTGGGAGTTGAGGGGGGAAAGCAACTTTTTTGGTAACCAAAATAAATCCCTTTCACACTTCAACGATCAAAGCGATAAAGTCTTTATGAAGAGCTTAGTTTAAATTTGCGTACGGTCGCCATTTTTTAATTAATGGAATTACCATTTGAGATTTTAGAGATCTTCTTATTCGTCTGGCAGTTATGATTTCAAAGCAATCAATATTCAGGTAAACACATTTTCACTGGCCTTTATTAACGCACAAACAATTTTTTCGGAAAAGCCATCCGGTATAGCCAGCATTCATGTGCTCGAGAGGGGTTATAATGTTACAGAGATCTTGTCTTGTCTGAATGGCTGAGAGGGACCGAGGCAGCCCGGTTTGTGGAAGGAAGCAGCACAGGTCTTTACATCGCAGAATCAGGGTTCGAATCACATCCAGATCGTCCCCCCCATAATAAAAACTGACTATTCGACTATGCGGTAACAATAGGTCTAGTAAACCAAAAAGGGCAGGTATGACCTAAGAGGTAGATAAGCCAATTAGAAGAAAAAGTCTTAAACGGCTGCTCAATATTAAATGATCTAAAAAACCGAGGGTTTTGCAATAGATAAAAATGCTTATAGCCTCTTGACTTCCATTAATTTCGTATTAAAATTCGTTTATATGCTGCAGAACTTTGAGTTATGCTTGCAGAAAAAGTTGAGGAGCAAATCTGCTTGGAGCAGATGAGGCGCTGTCACTTTCACTGGATTTTCTAGATGTCACAGTCACAGGAATAATCTGAGATACTTGAAGAATTACTCAAGTAGACTGTGCTAAGAGCTACCCGGACATTCAATAACTGAAACGAAACTGAATCCTGTTGGAAGGATAAATTATATTCTCCTACACAACTCGATAAGCGAACGTTCTGCAGAGCATTTGACATCAGACTTAAAGAACAAGCAAGTCTCTTTTAGGGAGAAGAATACACGGTAAAAGACTCGAGAAGGTCCCCCCCTGACAAAATTTGTTAGGCGCTGTAGGTTTTACGCCTAAAGGTATGCAATCCGCAGTACACGTTGCGAGAGCTTCACAGTGAGCTTTCAGTGTGCTTTCAGTGTGGTCAAAATTGGTTGAAGAAAGTCGAATAAAATATTGTTATTATTTGATTAAAATCCCCTCTCCGCTAACCCTACCATTCATTTTAGCTTACAGGGGCTTCGTACTAATTTTTGGTGACACTAGGGGTGAACAATCGGGCCTAAAACATGCACGGCGTTCTCGGACGGTAACGGAACAGGAATTCCATGAATACTTGTTACCTTGCATTGATATTCAGCAAAGGAGGAAACATAAGAATATAATAATCTCAAACCACTTGATACAATGTATTTTATCAAGTTCTTTTTACTGTCTATTAACAGTATTAAGGAACAATGCACAATGTTTACATCAAGTGGGTTTTGACCATACAGAAATCCCACTGTACAACAAAAATGACAGGCCACAGTGCTGCACACAAAAGATTCTAGGGGGGGCCTTCTCGAGTCTTTTACCGAATACACAAATCGATTGCACCATGTAATATAAATTATCGATTAAATATTAAAAAGAATTAAACTGCATAGAGAACTTATTTCTGATCAGATTTTTAAAATACATCAAATTTAGAGAATCAAAAGAAGTTGTCAGAACCAACTATTTTCGTCTTCTTCTTTCGCTTTAAAACCTCGAGAGGTTTTGGCCTGATATTGCTGGTTCTAT
The DNA here is from genome assembly GCF_013141755.1 of Anopheles stephensi. Lineage (NCBI taxonomy): Eukaryota > Metazoa > Arthropoda > Insecta > Diptera > Culicidae > Anopheles > Anopheles stephensi. The sequence goes on along the minus strand of NC_050202.1, from coordinate 29,504,767 downwards.
GTGACTTTATTGTACCGGTCTTTCTAACAATTTTACTGACTATCCAGCTACGGGTCAAAGCAAGTTACAGGAAGCCAGAAATGGCAGGCCGAGACCTCTCGAGATTGTAATGCCATAGAAGAAGAAGAAGAAGAATCAGTCCTGCGTACTGGGCGGAAGTCTGGATGGGATTTTAACCACGGACCTCCCGGATGAAGACCGATACCGATATCTCCTTGGCCACCTGACCGCCCCCAGCTAGCCTTTTTAACTCATCTTAAAGTCACGGACGTCGGTGTAGTTGAAAACAATTCGAACACTCTACAGGTTGTTATTAAAGATCAGCACCAAGATATGACTTTACCTACTAGAGAGCCCTAAATACGATGGAAAGCAATTAGCAAATCTTAGACAGAGCTTTGACGTTCTTTAGCTTTTCTATCTAACAGATGGATGAGATCTCTCTCTCTCTCTCTCTATTCTTCTCTGACGTCATTCAAATACAATAAAGAATGATGGAACAAACGAAAGCGCTTTTAAAATGTTTTTACTCTTATTGGATATACATTTAATTTCATCACAACCATGCCCATCCGCACACTTCGTTCCACGTACTGCTTTTCCGATCAATATCCACAGCCCGAATCGCAAGTAGACAATTTTAGATTAAAATATTAAAAATTTAAAAGCCCCATAAGAAGTAGCCCGCTAATCGACAGCTAAAGACAGCCGAAGCGGTACTCCATTTACTTCGTTTAATTATGCAGCACGGCGAGCTGGAACTGCCCAACCGCGGGAACCGGGGAAATGCCAAATGCCATTATGCCACGATACGTCACTAGCTTTTAAATAGCATCTCCGGTTGTCTGTCAGTAAGCGCGCGGAGCGGTGAGCCATGTCAATTTCAGGTAACTCGCATTCCATACCCTGACACTCGCTACACTTGGGTTGGAAGGTTGTAGCTTGTAGCATTCTGGCTGAGGTTGTCGAGACGGGCGATGCCTTGGCTTAAGGCTTTCGGGATAAATTATTACCCGAGTATGACACATCGAGATACTTAAACTGTTCGTACTATTTCTGTCGGAACGGATAAAAGTGTTCTCGGTATCGGAAATAGATCTATGAAGGGGGCCTACCTGCCCCTACCGCCGTCCAAAATATCAAGGACTTTGATTTAATATGAAACGGCTTCCAGCTGTCAAGGTGTTTGAAGGTAAAACAGAAGTAAACCGAACCGGAAAGTCACCCATCCTCCAGTCATCGCGCCACGGTGGTGGTTCAATCAAAGCGAACGATTGCTTTAATTAAATTCCTTCTTTCGGTTCGTCCGTTCTTGCACTCAAGTACGGAAGGCCTTGCGTGATAAGAATGTGTGTGTGTGTGCGCGCTTGGTTTGGCCGCACCGGAAATAGGACAAGGGCCGCACACAAATGAATATTCGATGCGCTTTCGTTATCGGAAATCGAACGCAGATAGTAAAACAAAACAAAGCGAATCCATGTCCTTCCGGACGTGTCAAGTCTTGCTACAATTATCCAAAGTCCAGCGAGCGTCAATGGGCGAAACAGGGAATGGTGGGATTGGATTTGTGTTACACGACTGCGTGTATGTCTGCATATACCGCCACTCACGGCAAGTCGTACGATTATCTTAGGGCAGTAAGGACAGTGAGGTTTTCGATTAAAAACTGATCAGATAAATCTACTGCCCACGGAACGGAGCTGGCATGTGAAGCACTTGAGTAGGGAAGAGACGAATCGGTCGGATGATGTCGATGACGGTGGTCTTTCGTTGGCTGCAGTCCTACTCCCAACCACGGCGGTGACAGTTTCTTCAGAGAACACTTCTTCCCACCGGTGAAAGTGATGCCTTCGGCCGGATGATGATGCTGGCACACTTTCGGTAAATCTTGATAATGGTGGACGATAATGAGGATACCATTGAAATCGGCTTTTCCTTTCGTCACCAGGATTCCGGCGGGGAGGAGAGGAGGGGGGGGGGGGGGGTTCCGTTTCGGTGCCACGCGCGAGCGGATGTCGCCACTGGATGCTGATGATGTACACACGCGGCAGGAGCGGCAAGACGTTTGTTTGCCGTTTTGTTTCCCTCCGAAGCTTTCGTCGGGGCACGTGGGCGCATCGCGTCACCAGATGGCCCAAAGATGTCGATAATCGATAAATAATTATTTACCTTCAGCGATTCCCGCGTTTCGCAGGGCTACGAGCCCAGGGAAACGTGACATCAGTTTTCTTTTCATTTCACCAGAGTTCCTTGCCTGTCCCGGGTGTTCCGTTTGGCGTAGCATATTTTTATGTTGGAAGTCCTCGCTTGTTCGGGATGCTCGTGTGTTTATTTGATGAAAAGAAGATATCGCTCAGATCGATAGACCTGCTCTCGCGTTTGCAAGCGTTTGTTATTTAATACACATTTTCTTTCGGTCGTTATTACATTCAGATTCAGCTTTCAGAGTGGCTGGGTTTTTTGTTGTTGTTGTAGGTTGTTATTATTGTTAGCTCTCTCTCTCTCTTTCCTCCTCCTCCTTTCAAACCTCATCAATTTGTCTTGTTCCGTCGGTCGCTTTCCTTTCCTGTGCATAAGATGATCTTATCGATCTGATTGCCGTTTGGTGACGGGGGCGAACAAAACAACGCTTCACTGTGGAATGTACAGTGCTTATTGATTTAAATGGGTCTCGTTTCTTAACTGATCGTTTCGGTATCAGGAGATGAGCATGGCATTACAAAATCGACGCATTGAAATTCTATTTTCGTGTTGGCGCTTTTGCGTAACGATCTTGGGCCGGTGATACTTGTGAGAACATTTTTTTGATAGGTAATTGTCCATTTTCTTTATGACAGGGTTTTGATTAATATAGGGAAGCTTTTGGAATGGAATATTTGAATTGGAGGAAAGCTGCAATCATACAATGGAATGATGCATTCAGTTTGAGCAAATGTGCAATCGGCTGTAGATTTCTGGCCGAGTGTTTCGAGCCCAACCGTTGATGGCCAGGCATATGAGTATGAAAACTTTGTATACTAAACTTAAATCTAAACTTAATATGGAATTCAGTATTTGCTTCCAAGGTGGATTGAGAATCTCTGGAAAGTATACATTTTGGTCCGAGAGAACTGTTGAATCACAAGTCTTTAATGCGAAGCACATCTTCTGGAGACGAAGCGCAAATAAAGTTTGCACTGCGAGTGGCGCTTCGTTTAGACTAGATCTGATGCTTATTTGCTCATTTATCCTCTTCGCGGTCTTAATCTGCTGTACCAATCTTCGATACGTCTCATGATCTAGCCCCGACGTCTATCTATCTATTATTTCGGCAGACGCATTAACGCCAACACGGGTAAAAACCAGTCACAGAAAGCCTGAAATTGCAGGCCGGGACCGAGGAAGACGACCAACAACGTCATCACTCCATCTCAATTTGGGCCTACCAAGCTTCCTCTCTCCGAGTGGACGGAGACTATGGGGACTGGGTCGTCTGGTGTCATTCTCATGACGTGACCAGCCTACCAGAGCCTGGCGAGTCTAATTAGCTGCAAATTAGATCTCGATGATGGTGAGATCATCGTACAGCTCGTATAGGTCGTCATTGTAGCAGCTACTCCATTGTTCTTCCACACATACAAGGGCCAAAAATCCTTCTAAGCATCTTCTTCTCGAACGCGACTGAGTTTCATCAGATTTGGACAGAGTCCATGTCTCGGAGGCGAATGTGAGTGGTGGGTCTATGAACGTTCTAAACGGTCCCAACTTCGCCCTGCGTGACAGGTATTTAGAGTGGAGAAGTTTCCTCAGGCTGTAGTATGACCGGTTGGCAGCCAGCATCCTTGCGCGTATCTCAACATCAATGTTGTTGTCGGTGCTGGCTTTTGACCCCAGATAAATGATGGTTACGACGCCTTCAAAGCTGGGTCAGCTATCTGTCTCGTTAATCGTAATTTGACTCGTTAATCTTCAATCCTAGGTTAAGTGCTAAAAGAGAGCCTCAAACCAATGATGTCTATTTCATTAGCGTATGCCAGGATCTGGATTGAATTATAGAAAATAGACCCAGAAGTTTCGACCTCTGAGTCACGGATGGCTCTTACTAGCCCCAGATTAAAAGGAAAAAAGCATGTCCATCTCCTTGGTACCAGGCTATGCACCTGGAGAGTTTTAGTCTTTTTACACGTATGCAAAATGTCCATGACATGTTGAAATACACCTTAAAAAATGCTTTTGACATTTGAGAATAAGCCACAAACTTCTATTCGATTTGAGCAAGAAAGTTTAGAATAAATTTTTTTTTAAACAAAAACATTTATTTGTTTTGTCCATAAATTTCTATTTCTTTACTGCTTCCCGCTTTGCCATCCATTACCGGTACGGTGTATCTAATCCTAACTAATTCCTTGGTGCCACTAGACACGGGCGCTTCGATAGGCACCGCCGGTGAGCACAGCTGAAGTAGCGCTTTGCGATTGTAACCTTCCCAGCTTCTGTTTCCATCCGCTTTGCCACCGAACACAGCAGTGTGAAATCATTTTTTTGTCATCTTGAAAACATGATTGTCTAAAGCAATCAAAATGTCTCCCAAGTGGAACTCTGCCCGGTACGGGACCCGGCGGTAGCATTAGTTACCCATGTGAGATGTGCCACAGTACGCCCGAGGGTATTATTATTCTCGTATCACAATCCCCCGGCTGGCACGATGCATCTCATTGCAATGTACGAGGAGAGGAGGAAAAAGAGTGCAGCAGGAAACGTGCCAAAAGCTCAACACTCTCCGTGCAGTTGAAAATATGAATTGCAATGGAAACATGCAGCTCGTGCACCACACTTGTATGCACGCTGGTCATGCACCACCGTACCAGCACCGCCAGAATTGGGGACACCGGTGACAGAGATCTACTCTGTCTGTAGCCATGATGTTTGTGGAGTGGAGAACACCGAAGCAGAAAAAAACCCACACACACACACACACACACTGCAAAAAGAAAACTACACCCGAGCGCGCTGAATAATCTCGACACACCCGTGGGACTAACCTCAACACAGCCGCCATTACCATTCGCATAATAATAATGCAAGCTCGGGCAGGATAGAGAGAGAGAGAGAGAGAGAGAGAGAGAGAGGGAGAGAAAAAAACGCAAAACTTAAATGCATTTGCTTATTTTTGTACCAATAACACTTCCTGGCAACCTGGTGTATAATCCGGGCGGTGGGGATCCGCGGGTGCCGCACACGGTGTTGGTGGAACCTTCAGGATCACCCGGGGAGATAATCACTGACGACCGTCTAGACAGTGGTAGATCGGTAGGTTGGAGCTGGAGCTACGGGAAACCGTGCTACACACATACTTGCAAAATTTTATTCAGTTTTAGAATTTATGTCACTTTAATCCCCCCCCAGTGTAGTATCCAGAAAATGGATGGCGTCATCGGTTGAAGTGCAGCAGAGCACATGCATAACAAAAAACAGGACCCGATGTGGTGAAGGTATGCGAATTTAAGTACGCGGAACGAGGCAGAGGATAGTTTATGACTGGCGGGAGGATGGCCAAACAAATGTTGACGAGCGTTGAGTTATCTGGTGCGGGCTAAGAATAGGGCTGAGAGAGAAGTGTCATGTTTTAATTCAAATTTTGTTTCCTATTAAATGAGTGCTGTGATTGCGACATGAATCGTGTGCTTTTATGAGTAGCAAGAGGCAGACTGCAACAATTGTGATGAAACAATGCTTTTGCTAGAGGAATAGGGTCAACTAGAGAATTGACATCAAGACGTTCAAAACTGGACATGGCGATTGAAACAATAATTTGGACTATTTAGTAAACGTATTTTTTTCGATTGCATACATTTAGGCGTCTTGCTGCCTGCATGAACCGACAATTTTAAGTTAATAGAACATATACAAGTTTGGAAGATATGCAATTGTTCTCTCACACAAACAAATTATCACCGTCGCTAGCTTATTGAGATTGTGTACTTCCTATAGTCAGGACTGATTATCCAACTACGTGGTATCAGTAAGTCTTCTTCTTCTTCTTCTTCTTCCTTGGCACTACAACCTCGAGAGGTCTCGGCCTGCCATTTCTGACTTTCTGTGACTTAATTTTACTCGTAGTAAAGTAGTCAGCGCTTCGTTCGGGGGCGGTCTGGATGGGATTTGAACCCCGGCCCTGCCGTGTGAAGACCGGCGCTGTTATCGCCTCGGCCAACGGATCTTGTAAGCCCATCAGTAAGTCTTGTAAGACAAAAATGGCAGGCATGATCTTAAGAGGTCGTTATGCAAAGAAGAGCGAGAGAGAGAGAGAGAGAGTGAGAGAGAGAGAAAGAGAGAAAGAGAGAAAAAGACTTTCCGTAGCCCTGGTCCGTTTTTTAATGTCTATAAGGGAAGCATTTTGTCAGAAAGTCTTATGGAAACAAAACTATGATAAAAGATTTTTATTATATTACGTGAATTGCAAACAAGATTATTGATTATTGGTTATTCACTAAAACCTCGAAAGGGTTCGGCCTGCAATTTATGGTTTCCTTGACGTGACATTAACCGCTAGTTGTATAGTCAGTCCTGTGAATAACGCTTATAAGCGATAGCGGCGCCGGCTCCACATCAAATCCCATCCGGTCGGTCCGCCTTCCCGTACACAGGGCTGATGACTACCCCAGCCAGAAATGGCCTTGAGGAAGAAGAACTGTCCCTTCATCGGATTAACTTTAAGGACTTTTGTGGTCATAAAAATCATTAAATGGGATCGGTTGGAGCTGCAAATGCTTTTGTTTACATTTTGTATGCAACTTGGAATCGAAATCATCTCTGTGACAAACAGGGTTCTTGCAGACATAACGAAATCAAAAGCTTGACGAAAGTTTGACTTCTCTAATTCGAAGCCATATAATACCGATCTGTACTCAGCAGTAATGTTTGAAGTTGTAGGTATTCTTTTTTGAGAAGCTACCAAACCGCGGTGGATGGCGTTCATACTAAAACAAGAACTCTCAGCCAAATAGTTGCTTGAATCATTTCGTCCAACCAACACTACAACCTAATTAACTTAAAACTTCAAGCAGAAATGGAATGTCCCAAGAGTAAACAAACAAATCAAGGAATTGCTTTACATTCGTCCGTCCATCCGTTGCTTCGTTGAAACCGCTGAGGATTGGGAATGACCCGGTACCCCGTACCTTTAGAAACCTGCCAGCAGCGGTAGAGTGACATGAAATTGATGAGTTTTCTTATTTGCCCGGCTACAGTGTACTGCCACTTCACCGCCGTCACAAAATTCCTGCCCTTGAACACGAGCCCAGTCCGACGGCTTATCACTTACAGAAATTGCAAGCATGCGAAAGAAACAAAAATACCGTTGGCCCGCCCGAAAGTGAAACGCGAAATCGTTCACACAGGGCGGTTGAGTGTGGAGTACGGAGAGGTTAAAAAATGGCCGAAACCTTGCGCGAAAGCTTAAATGGAGAGGAGATTTTGCCCTCAGCCGTAATCAATCTTCTCGCGCGTTGCGGGAAGGAATACGATCGCGTGCTTTTTTGCTTGGTTCGGGTTCGTTCACGGGACGTAGGCAGTGTGTAGCAATACTAATGGAAGGCTTCTGCCCATGGGGCGTATATGAGCCCGGAAGGCTTCGCTGCAGTAATACAGTAATTGTGCTAGTGAGATGGAACAAAACGGAGGCGAAAAAACAAACTGGCTGCCGAATGTGTATAAATATAAAAATATCCAAAACAACCCAATGGCGAACACAGCCCGCATTGGGCACCACACAAATTGGAGGGACGCAGGGCAATGATTTGCAAAATGAAGAAAGAAAAAAAAAAGATTTCACGTTGAGTTATCGTTGACTCATAAATCTAAATAAATGGTGCAACATTCGAAAGATGCGGCTACACATTAAGCGAAGAGTCTAGGATTAGTGGCGCGAAGCAAATGTGGGAACAATGAGGGAACGATCGAAGAGATATGGAGAGGCTGAAGCGTAGGTAGCGCGAAGGCGAGATTTTATTTTTTCTTATTTAAGGAACAATTTGCACTTTGCTTTCTTCGGAATCAAGGACACACATCTTGTGTGGTGGTGGTGGTCTCAATATTTCAATGTACCGCGTTTTAACTTTAATAGATGGGGTAGATTTTTATAAATTTGTTAAAGAAACAATGTTTTTGATCATTTTCTAGAGCAACCTAACAAAAAGCAATGCAAACAAGAAGATCTTTTTATTATGATGGCCTACATTCAGGCGCAGTATGTATTACTTATCTACTGCATGGCAAAAACTAGAAGTTGAAATAGGTTAAAAAATGACAATATAGTGTCAAGCTTTATAACTCAAATTATAAATAAATAAATGAAAGAAGGAATAAATCAATAAATAAATAATTATATAAAAAAATAATTTATAAATAAATAAACAAATGCCGTGCAGTGTTTACACCGCAGAACTAGCCGCAATTGTGTACGCAATATTGATGATAGCAGCGAGACCTTCGCATCAGTACTTCATTTTTACAGATAGCCTTAGCGATATTGAAGCACTAAGATCCCCGAAGGCTGTTAAGAGTCAGGATTTTCTTACCATGAAAATCAAAGAATTGCTTGGCTCCATGTTCGACAAGGCGTTCAGGATTTCGCTAATTTGGATCCCATCTCATTGTGGAATTCCCGGCAACGAGAAGGCAGACTCACTGGCCAGAACAGGCGTCCAACAAGGCGTATTTTACGACCGTCCAATCTAGGCACGAAGTTTCTTCGTCTACCACAGCAACTTTTCCTGTCTCGCTGGTAGAGCGTGTGGGAGGCGGACGATCTCGGGCGATTCCTTTTCTCGATCTCTCCGCAAGTGTCCCGGCGGCTTTGGTTCGGTGGGCTCTCTGTAGACCGGGCATTCATACGCATGATGTCTCGACTTATGTCGAATCATTTCGCGTTGAATGCTCATCTGCAGCGTATAACTCTGGCTCAGACGAAGGTGTGTGGCTGCGGTGACGAATTCCACGATGTGGATCACCTTCTGTGGTCCTGCGTGGAGTTTGAAACCGCAAGACCCTCCTTGTTGGGCGCAGTCGAGGGCATCGGCAGACGACCGGGCACAGAAATTAGAGAAGTGTTGGCGACCAGAGACCTCGCATACATGAGGCTTATCTTCCGATTCGCCAGAGACAGCGATCTTATCCTTATATTCCGCATCCTCATTATCCTTCCGATCCATATCCTCCATTCCTTTTTTTGTTATTCGTTGTGTTGTCTTTGTTGCAAGTGTTTTATGTAGTGCAGCGGGTGATGCGTTGACGGAGCTGTGTAATTCTAGGGCGTTGTCCATACTACCGTAAAAAGGAGGCAGACTTTTTCGTCTGTAGCAGTGTGCTCCAAGTCAGTCCAGCTTTGATACAGTGTGTCCACCTGTGTTGGCGTTGGGTTTGGGAGTGGTTGGCGGGTACAGCCTGGTAAACAGTGGAGTCACTCCTGCTGTTGCGAGATGGGATCGCCGATCGCTTTTGAGTTCGATGTTGACTTGGTCGATCACGGGCTGTGTCAATGCTGGGCTACTTGGAGAGTATAACACGCAGAAATTTCATATTTGTACTGTCCAAATAACTGTGCTTCTTTGTGGGTCTGGGCTGAAACCCGCATCACAACACTACAATAGACAACCGGAACGAACCAACGCCCAACGAAGCCATAGCCTCAGCAATGGAACCGGAATAAAAAAAACATCACACACACAAACAATAGCTATGGTCAACAACCACCCATCTTCCCTGCACAACCGAGCATGCCCGGGATATGGCATATAGCTAGGAGGAAATGCCTTGTTAATTTTCTTTAATTGTCAGTAATTCAGTCTTCACACACGGTGATGACAATACGGCACCTGACCGTAATAATAAATAAATTAATTAGATAATAAATAAATAACCAAATAATAAAGTAAAATAAATAAATAAATAAAAATACAAATAAATAAATAAAACTATTTCAGAGTTCATTGAGAATGACTAACATACAACATAACATAACATATAACATATAACATCTTGGGAACCTTTCATTAATGTCCTAAACTCAACAAATAAAACTATAAGAAAGATATTTTGTAATCGTGTTTCCGTTTGGCAATCGTAATGCGAACGTTAAAGTAAAAGCTTACGTTGAGTTTCAAGCTCTGTGCACTGTCTAACGGATGGCCAATATGATAACTACAGTGCGTAACAGAACTATAGGGACATTAGTTTTTGGAGAATAACTAGAAAAGTTGGAGTCATAGGAGAAAATGATGTTCTGCAAAGAATGTAGAGAATGTTAGGGTTTTTTGGAGTGTTTTTGCATATTTTTACGCACACTTATACATATTTTTTTATTGGGTTGAAAATAGCTTCATTTATTGCTTCATAACTATAGGGCCACTTACGAAAATCTATCGTTTTTGATACAAATTCGCATTTTAAAATTCGGTAAAAATTACATTTAGTAAGGATAAATTCCGTTGGGCGGTTCAGTGGCCGAGGCGCCAGCGGCACCGGTCTTCACACGGCAGGGCCTGGGTTCAAATCCCATCCAGATTGCCTCCCCGTACGTAAGGCTGTGACTACTTTACTACGGGTAAAATTAAGTCACAGACAGCCAGAAATGACAAGCCGAGACCTCTCGACGATGTAGTGCCAAGGAAGAAGAAGAAGGATAAGTTCCAAATAATGTAAAAAGATTTTGCAACAATGTTTTATAAAGTTTAGTGTATCCTGGGATGCAATTATTGGAGGTTTTATGAAAAATATCAGTTATTATGATTTACAGTTTTTTGTTTAGTTTGTCTGTTTATGGTCTCATTTTTTCAATATAAAGCTACTAAAATTACCCTTTAAAATATGTCTAAACATCTGGTACAGTTCGTATAACATTTAGCGGAAGCTAAATAAATGAAGGAAAAAATGGGACTTTTTGCGAGATAACAACGTCAGTTTTGCCTATGTCTCCAACTTTTCCAGTTATCCTCAAAAACTAGTAGACCTATTGTTCTGTTACGCACTGTATAACACCGATTTCACGATTTAGAGATCTTTTGTCTCGATCACTCGAGTTTGGTAATTATGACTATGTAATGTAATTATGAGATTCGGTCAAAGTTTGTGTAATATCATTAACCAACGTTAAATAAAGGTTGTCCTGAAAGCAATTTAATTCTTTCACACTGTAAGCCTATTATAAACAGAAATTAAAAATTGCTTAACCCGATTACAGAGAACAAAACTGAAAATAACCGGTATGCTTCGGTGTGTGTGTCCCAACTATTTTTCTTCCTTTTTTTCCCAAACCCACAATAGCGACACAAATTGTGCATACCGAATGAGGGGACGCCGTATCGATTTTTCCCACTCATTGCGGATTGCAAATCCTTTGAAGGGTGTGCACCAAAAATAAGAAAGGACACACTACAAACCGGTACGAGGCAGAAAGGATTATGAAGCGGATTCCAGGCAACTGGGTTATTACTTCAACCGGAACCGGAATGTCGACCGGTGGTGCCGTGCCCGGAAGTCTTTGAGGGCTTCGAGAAGTTATACGACCATTCGACGAATATGTAAGATGAATAGAGAGAGAGAGAGAGAGAGAGAGAGAGAGAACGATGATGCAATAGAGTGAAAGCGAAAGCGAAAAAAGAGGGAAGCCGAATGCCATCGATATTGTAATTCACCGGGCACAACCCCTCGAAGACATGTCCCTGCTGCGGGCAAAGCCCGTTAGCAAAACCTTTGACGGAAGGTTTGAGCGAAGCTCCTTCATCGGCGGTTTACATTTAGAGCCATCGAATGCTCGACTTGTCTTTCCGAGTTCGTGCACACTCGAGAGGATTAAGGATATCGCATCGAGACTGGCGTAGGAAACCGCTTTCGCGAACTGGAACCAGCATCCGGTTGCTTCTTTCGCGCATGGATTGGCGCGACTTGCCAGTGCGCAGCGTTTGTTGTATGTGTGCCAAACGTTCGATAAAGATTACTAGCAAACCTCACCGGAATGGCAGTGAGGTCCCACAACGAGCTGGCGACCGTTTTCTTGCCTTTCCCGGAACCGTTTTCGTTTTATATGTAAATCCACCGGACGGAAACTCAGCCGGCGTGGGACGAAATGAGTCGAGGAGCAAAAAAAAAAAAAAGGGAGGAGAAAACGCCGGCGTAACAATTTAAAGCGCAGTAGCAAATCGAATGCACAGAAAGCTTCCTCTTTTTAGAAGAGGGTCTTAAGCTTCCTACTGCTGCTGCTAAGAATGCAAAAATGGTTCAACTTCCACTTCGCTCGGTTGGATTGGTCGAGTGAATCGGTGGTGGATGTTTTGGATGAGGCAAACAAATTTCATCCCCTGCAAGAAACCGACTGTAATATCAATCGCTAGTGGCTTTTCATGCCATGGGGAAGCAAACAGGGGGGGGGGGGGGGGGGGTGGGGGAGGGCGGGAGCGCACGAAGGAAGGGACGAGCGCAATTCCTCCGAAAGGAACTTTATGGCTGTCATCAAAACTGCAATTTTAAGATTGACTCGAAATACGATTTTCTCAGGAAGCGGAAGGAAGGCCACGAAAGTGATTGCAGTTTTGTTTGGCAATGCAATTCGAATGGCGGGCGGGTTTTGTTGCTCACTTACAAGGACGACGGGGTGGAGTGAGCCGTGCAATATGGATTCAAGAGTGCTTTATTTCGAAAGAAGTAAATGTTTGGACTCGGATTGGCGGTTCGGTGGTTGAGCTGATAGCGGCATCGGTCTTCACACGGAAAGACCGGGATTCGAATCCTATTCGGACTACTTCCCCATTCACATGACTATTCTGCTATGAGTAAAATCAAGTCACAGTAAGCCAGAAATGGCAGACCGCTCAGGTTGGCCATATAAAAACCACTGTAAAGCCTTTTGAATTGTGAGCTGCAATGTTTTAGATTAGGGTTGTCAGAGGTTCATAACAGGGATCCTTTCGGTAGGTTGAAGCACCTATGGATAACACTGTCGAAGAACTACATTTTTCTTAACTAGCAAAACATGATAAGAAAACACTGAAGCTTTACCAAAGAGAAGCTTAATATACATTTTTGATCACATTCGGGATTAGAGCATCCGTCAAAACGAAGAAGAGTAACCTGGAATAATGGATATTGTCCTACAAAACTCTCCTGCTCTACTCTGACTTGACTGATCAATATATTTTATTTTGGTTAACAGCTTCTTCTTGGCTTGACGAGCTGCTAGGTAACGCCGGCTATCGAATGGCTTACTAGACTCTTAACCAACTAGACTCAGGGGCGGTGCACTAGTGCAACAGTGCACTAGTGAGGAGTTAATAAGTCTAGTAAATCAGAAATTTTACGAATGACCTAAGAGATCGTTTGGCCAAGAAAGAAGAAGAAGAAGACTAGACTCTTAATTTTATATCACGTAGTTGGATAGTCAATCCTCAATACGGGGAAACGGCCCACTCGGGATTTGAACCACCGCAGAACCATCCACCCCCAGTGCTAAGTTTATATTAATTGAATTTTTAGTTTATCTTCTGTTATAGAGTTTTATGCATTAATTTTCTAAACAAGTAACAATTGATTGATTCAAGAAACTGAACATTTACAGGACCACAAACCATGGCAATGATCTCAGAAAACTAGTGTTGGGATATTCAGAAATCCGAAGTTCTGAGGATTTAATCGCAAGAAGGAATCGAATAGGACTGGATTCTAAATGACGGATTCGATAGGGATTCGATTTGGTTTTGATCGGGACTTTATAGCGGTTGGATTGGGTTGGAATAGTACTGCTGTTTGCTTCCATCATACGTGGAGGAGCAAAAAGGTGCACGATGAGTGAAGGAACAAGGAAAATAATATGCATGATTGAAAAAGCTTCCAATCTGCATCGCAATTAATAAAACAACCTACCCCCTGTCGTTACTATTCGAAGAAGACTATCGTGTTTATTGCACACGCTATCAGGCAGCTTCCATGTTTGGGCAGATGTGAGAATTAGGACTAAGGTGCTCTCAGATTCAACCATGAACAAAATATTCAAGAAATGCATGCTGATTGAAGAACTCATCTATTCGTGCTTAATACTTGAATAAATAATAAAAATTAAGTTACGACTTGACTTGATTAACTGGTCACAAAAAATTAAACAACATAAAATGTGTCGACGATTGTCTAAAGCAAAACATGTGCCCATGGTTTTATCAAAGCCCGTAAAAGAGAATCAATATTTTTAAAAAAATATTGTACCTCGCTTGCTTTAAATTAAAAACCAAATCATCAGGCAAACCTTTCCGGACCCTTTGCTTTAACGAATCCGGTCGGGATCCGTAGAGCGTAGCTGGACAGATTTACATTGCTAGTTATAAGCTGCTATAGTGCCGCCGCTCCCAGACAATCCACTGGCATCCGCACCATACCCGAAGCTATCGAAAGTGCGATCGATTGATAAAGAAGACGGCAAACCGTGATGATGTTATGGCAGCGGACGATGATGTTATGGTGCCGATATGGTGCCAGGAAATATCGAATCTAGCTGACGGAAGCAACAAGAGCATCGAACCAAGGGTCTCGGTCCAGGATCCCCGGCTTCTCTACATCATCATCAACGAACTAGGAAACGATTTGGCCGTAGGTGTGGATGCGTATTTTCACTCGAACAAATGAAAATACTATGCGGTTGGGATCATTCGGTGGAAAATCGATCGACCCTCGGGGACCGGGAGACTGGAAATTGGGCCTTGCCCACCGCTCTCGATGTGTCGATCGATGGTCAACCATTTCGTGCTTTTTGTTCCAGTCGACGAGTAAGAAGAACCGAACACACTTGGTAAGAAAATCGATAAAGAAAAGGACATCGGACAACGGCGTGTGAGGCATCCCTTCCGTGTATCCCTATTCTGTTCGCATGAGCGAGCGATCGGAACGTGCTTGAGGATTCCGCTTCTTCAGCCCGTGCTGAACAGCATTGGCTTTAGGGTAGAATTGTTAATGTGTGTGTGTGTTGAATCGAATGATATGGAATAGACAACCGGAATGCGTAGAATGTTCTACAACGGAAAGGCAATCGTTAGGAAGTGAAATAAATGTGTTCCTGGCGAATGGGGCGAAACGAAACAAAAATCATTTCCAAAACGGATTTTGACGCATCTCAAAGTTGTCACACACCGACGCCCACACAAGCCGTCTTCGCCTCCAACGGTCGAGTTGCCGGTGATGTGGTGTGCAGAACGAATTTCGTACCCATTTCCCGGGTTAAACCCCGGACTACGGGGGTTGGAGGATTGGATAGTCCTCCGGGAGACAGAATGGGAAAGTAATGGGTCCGGGGTTTTTGTCGATGCATGGCACGAAAATTGAAATCAACAGCCAACTTGAGAATGTGTGTAGGGCATGTTTGCCAGATAATGATGATAAACCGTTTCGTTCAGCTACGTTGAAATCTGCTCGAGCAGGCAGATGCGATAGATTTCCCATGCGTGATTGTGACTCACTGGGTGGATGGGTTTTTCGGTGCAGCACATATGCTAAGCTGGGTTTTCATTTTTCGTCCGAGCAATGGCAACGGGTTTTCATGAAAATTCTGGCTGCCGTTTATAAGCAAGCCTCAGTTTTCCTTATTTAAATAAATAATTTCACAACTGCTACTCACCATTACAACCACGGCCGACTTTTGGCGATGATTTTCGATGAAGGCAACCCAGGCCAGTACGCCGATCATGCTGTACGCGCCGAGTGTGGCCAGATTGCGTGGGTCCGTAAATGATTCGACCAGTGGGACGGTGCCCATCGTCCAGTCGCAGCACAGATCGCAAGGAAACAGTAGTAGCCAGAGGTTGACCGAGACGAGATAGTTGTAGGATAGTTGCCGTGCTGGTGTTACTGCTACGGAGGCTGGATTGTCAAATCTGGAAGTGAAAGAAAGAAGATGTTTGATAAATATGGAAAAGAAAGATATTTTTTTGATTTTATTCACTCATTTTTTAATAAATTACGGATTCGTGCTATGCAGATTGCATACTCATAGGCGCTTCTATATTTTCATTTAAATCACGCATGATTTTCTGTTCTTTATTTCAATTTTCGTTCTAATTTTTACACAATATCGCACGTGCACTTCAAAAAAATGGTCTTATCCAATGCGGTACACCATAAACCAGAGACGTTTGATTAGTTGATCAACGATACTTAATAGCACACGCACGGCACCAAAGGCGTGACAGAACCCATAACGGAAAATCGCATCCACAACCAAAAACCCGTCCTTCCGATCCGTGCAGGCCCGTTCGTGCGATCGGAACCAAAAGGGAAAGCAGTCGCAAAATAATATGATCGATAGTAAAGGTTCCATATTTTTACGAGAATGAAATTAGATATTTTATTGGCGTTTGGGTTGGCACGGTCAAATTGGCCTTCCCTTGCACGAGGTGGTTGTGATCCCCTTTGGCAGGCAGTATCGTTGGTGACAGTATAAGGTCTGCACCGAGTACCGTCGGTACCGTCGAGCGTAGTAATCGTTGGTGACATGTGACATCGAGGTTTTGAGGTGGATGAAGCCAAAGCCAAGCCAAGAGGGGTGGGTGGATGGAGAAAATCTCACCATTTCCTTGCTGAGTGAAACCATTTTTCTGCATATTCCAGCAGCTTGCTACCGGCCCGGGTAGTCGCGCAACAAAGTAACATTTCCGCGAGCCAAACTCGTCAGCGTCACAGTCACAACCGCCATTGAGGGAAGGTTTTTTGTTGTTGTTGTGTCGCTGTTGCTGCTGTTGGGCCATCACCAAGCAGAGGTACTTCTACAAAGCACCTCTGTCAGCGTAATAAAAGGAAAAAGCCAAAC
Organism: Anopheles stephensi; assembly: GCF_013141755.1. NCBI lineage: Eukaryota > Metazoa > Arthropoda > Insecta > Diptera > Culicidae > Anopheles > Anopheles stephensi. The sequence continues at coordinate 29,487,948 of NC_050202.1, read as the reverse complement.
ATTCAACACACGCACAGGTTGTTTCTGGGACGGGGAAAGACCTGGCTTGCTGCCACCGGGGCGAACTTTGGCTTGTGCGGCAAATCTGTGGACAGAGCCAAAGGAGGGGAAGGAGAAGGCTCGGAAAACAGTTATCCTTGACGGTCCTTGAACGGAGCACGGGGACCCCGAGACACGGGCAAATGCTGGAGAAACGAAGTCATCAACGTTTTTGCTATTGCGCGATTTCACGTCATAAAACTACCATAAAGGTTAATAATTTTCCTTCGCCGTGTGCTCCGCGCCACGTTTCGCTACGCTTGCCATGCACAGGTGCTGGACGCAGGACAGTGTTACCGTGGGTGGAAAGAGGTTCAGCAGTGTGACAGGACCATTTCTGCTGTCATGTTTGCTTACGCGCGCTACTTGAGTAAGCGTGACGGCTGCCGGGCGGGAGTCTTTACACAGCCGTGTGCAGACAATGAGCAGCGCGCATGAATGGTTTTTGGTAGCCATTGTTGAGCAAAACCAATTTTAAGTTTAAAGGTAATTGATAATATATTCGTCGCGAGAATGAATAATGAATTTCAATAAAATTTATCTAAATAAACGGTAAAAGACTCGAGAAGGCCCCCCCCTGACAAAACTTGTTAGGCGCTGTAGGATTTACGCCTAAAGATATGCAATCCTCAGTACACGTTGCGAGAGCTTCACAGTGAGCTTTCAGTGTGCTTTCAGTGTGGTCAAAATTGGTTGATGAAAGTCGAATAAAATATTGTTATTATTTGATTAAAATCCCCTCTCCGCTAACCATACCATTCATTTTGGGTTACAGGGCTTCGTACTAGTTTTCAGTCGCACAAGGGGTGAACAATCGGGCCTAAAACATGCACGGCGTTCTCGGACGGTAACGGAACAGTAATTCGATGAATACTTGTTACCTTGCATTGATATTCAGCAAAGGAGGAAACATAAGAATATCATAATCTCAAACCACTTGTTACAATGTATTGTATCAAGTTTTACTCGCTGTCTATTAACAGTATTAAGGAACAATGCACAATGTTTACATCAAATGGGTTTTGACCATACAGAAATCCCACCGTACAACAAAAATGACAGGCCACAGTGCTGCACACAAAAAATTCTAGGGGGGGCCTTCTCGAGTCTTTTACCAAATAAACTAATGAACCTATCTCGATAATTAGAGTAGAAGTATTCCCACCGTTTGGACCTCTCATCCCTATTGCTATACCCATATTCAGGAAGAATTAGGCCGAGACAACAGCGGCGCCGGTCTTCACATGGCGGAAGCGAGGTTCAAATCCCAACCAGACCGCCACTCCCCGTACCCAGAATAGATTATCCAGTTCCGAATAGATAACATAAAGTCTCCGAAAGCCAGAAATGGAAGGACAGTGAAGGTACGAATACCTTATCATCAAGGATACGAAGATCTAAACTCGTCAGGCTAGGGTGACCATGTGGTCATATGTCATGAGACTCTTCTCTTCTTGGCCTAACGACCTCTTAGGTCATGCCTGCCATTTCTGGCTTACTAGACTAAATAACTCCTCACAATGGGGGAACGGCCCAGATGAGACTTGAACCTGCTTGAAGACTGCTGTCACATTTACCACCGAGCCACTCCCTCATGTCAAGAGAATGGCACCTGATTACACAGCCCAAAGTGAGTTGAGAGGAGGTGTCGGAATAGCGATTTCTCGGTCGGACATCTTGAAACAAATTTTGAAACAAATCAACCAATAGTTCGGGGATGCAAACCGGCTCCGCCTGTGACACCGATACAGTCAAAGCTGCCGTGTCCGTATAGGCGCTGAATCGTTACCACCTCAAACAGTAATAAATATAATACAGAATCACCTCAGATAGCACTGACACACTGCAATATCCTGATTTCTTCACTTGATCTAAGCTTTTCGAACGATATTGAACAGCAGAATGGAAGAAAACAAATCATATAATGATGTTATTGCTTCAAGAATAATAAACAACACATATAACCAGCTGATTCGGTGCGGTCAAGTAAACGTCAAACTGGTGCTGGTCTTCTACTTCTTTCCATGTGTCAAAACGGGCTTTTTACACAAGAACAGGAACGCGAAGCAGCTATCGCGGTTGATAAGTAGATAGTAGTAGCACTCTTATACATCTTATGCTAACCTCTCCTTAGTTAGCTTTTGTTATGCTAACAAAAACAAAACTTTTGTTATGTATCTTATGCTAACAAAAGTTAGCTTTTGTTTCCGTTGATCTGTCTGCTTAAACCTCTCCTTCCATTATTCTAAATTAACTTTGGAGCACATTTGGCGTTCTCGAAGAATGCCATAAACATCCTAACCATCCTGCTAATGTTGAACGAAATCAGAAATTTTGGTTTAACAGATATTTCACACAAAACTCCCGTGAAAATTGGAGAGTTCAGGCCAATCGTAAACACAATTGACAAAAAGGTGCTAATTTGGTCCGATAGCTAACCGCTGCTGTTTACATGTACTCGGCTGTCTAGCAACCCGGGGTTCGGTATGCACCATTTCACCACTACCGCTGCCACCCGAGGTCACCAGCACACCGCAAGTGAAGGTTGCCCTTCAGCACGATAGAAGAGGACGAAAAAAAAAATACTGCTCCATTGCCAAATTGAAGCACCTTTAGCTTTTGCAACGTCACCCGCTAACGCCGGTAAACCGGTCACGGATGCGAAGTACGCGGGCACGCGTGTATGTGTGTGTGTGACGTTGGTAGAGTATGGATGGAATTTGGAGGAGGAAAATAGCAACAGGATCCTGGGAGCCGTACCGCTGAAACCCCTGTGAAGTATGTTGAGAGCCGTAGTAAAACATAAGGGCTGAGAGTGCAATAACTTTCGGTTCATCCACTCGACTAGTGGCAGCAGCTTTTCCTGTGCGTTTGTGACCCCGCCGCTAGTGATCGTTTATTTCCACCGTTTTATGATAGTTTTTTTTCTTCACTCTCTCGCTCGCTCGCTCTCTCTCTCTGTCTTGCTGGGGGGAAACTTTCATAGGTTGGGAATGTGTAGTGTAGCGTACGACATAAGGGAGGTAAGCGATGCGTTGGCGACAGGAGAAGGAAATCAAATCATTCCAGCAAAATAACGTTTCCAATCAATTTCCTATTATAGCGTCGAATAGTTTAATGTGCTGGCCGTACCTTATAGCCGTGCCGCCGAACGCGGACGCTTCTGAAGCGTCGTTAGTGTCAAAGTGAAGCGAGTGGTGCAGCGTTTTTCGCACAAATTTGGCGTGAAAAGAGGACTCCGCTCACCGTCCCGCGACGGGCAGCGTCACCAGATTTGTCGTCGGATGAAACGGTCGACCACCCCCATCACGATTAGAAGCTAGATTTATTGGGCATCCTTTTCTGTACGGCAAGGTGTGCTGTCCCACCAATTTGCCGCCAGTGACTAACCGAGCCCCCGCGCTGGTTGGATGATGGAAATCGAGGGTGGAAATAAGGAAATATTCATTTTAGTTTTCCATCGAAACAGGGGCAGCGTCACCCACGGAGCTTGTCACCGAATGAGCTGTCAATTGAAAAGGTGTGTGCTACCGCACTGCCCTTTTGTGTCGTGTCGAGCGTGTGCCTGCGAAATAAGATCATTTTCCCTCGGCAAAATGGCAGAGCAACGAAATTAATCTGACGGAAGAACGTTCGCACGGGCACGCGGTGGGAGAATATGATGCGCATCAAATGGTATGTGTGGCGTACAACAGCACAATCGCGTTGAATGTGGACTGGTGTGAGAGATGTATGTACGCTTGTCTTAGCAGAAGTTCCTTTGTCAGCCGGCAGACTCTACCGGGAACTGGCTCGAGCTGGCGGGCGGGACGTAGAGGTTTAGGGGTTGGTAATTTCGCTGAAACTATGATGAAATTGAGATAAATTTACTCACACGTGCAAAATGGCATAACGCTAAATTTGAAAGCGGGGCCAGGTTTTCAGGGAAGCTGGTGGAATTATGAGTCGCCTCCGCGATGTTATTTCGCCAGCGAGTAATTAAACATCGTATTCAAATAGAGCTACCATTCATTCCTCCTTTTCTAGAATACTTTTGAAGTGCGGCACAAAACTCAAAGGTATAATAGATTGCAGTGGTTCTAAAGAACGTTTTATAAATGAGCTTTTGATATTGTAAAGATTTTTAGGAAAATAGACCAGCCTCCCAATAAGAATCGTCCAAAAGGTTTTAATCAAAACACACATTTATCTTTTCGAGGGATTTTGAGGTTATCTAGAAAAGTTTCAAGTCGTTCTGGAAGCTATCATAACCATCCAGTCCATAGATTTCACTTCTATCCAAAAACGCTGTCCTTCATTGCTAGTTTATTCCTTGTATTCAGGCAAAGGTTAAGACAACAACCAAGTAGATTGACAGTAGGAGATCCGAATCGCACCCCTTGTTATTGAATAATTTGTCGATGAAATATGAACCTTACAGTGCTTAAATGTTCGGTTTCCAAACAAAAAGTCTCCAATACATTGCCAGAGGCGGCCCGGTAGTAGATGCGGCAGCGTTGCCGGTCTTTACACGGCAGGAACGGGGTTCAAATCCCATCTGGGTCGTACCCCCCATACTGAGGACTGACTATTCAACTATGCGGTATGACCTAAACAGGTCGTAATGCCAAGAAAGAAGAAAGTAGACATAGCTAGGCTCCTATCTGTCAGAATGACGTCCAAGGTGTTGAGATAAACATCTGCTATTACGAGACCTGTATATGCAATGTCTATCATTCTAAAAAAAAAATCCAAAACATATTATGCAATTAAATGCTATCCAATTTTATATTTTATGTAATTTTATATATATTTTTTTTTCAACCTTAAGATTTTTATTTTTTTTTAAACCAAAATTGATATAGAAAGATGTTGAGGATCTTCTTCTTCTTTGACACAACTGCTTCGAAAGAGCTCGATCTGCTGGGGTTCTTTACCTTCATTTTACTCGTAGCTGGATGGTCAGTCCTGCGTACGGGGAGGCGATCTGGATGGGATTTGAGCCACCGGAAAGCCCCAAGATGTTGAAGATGCATTTGCAAAATTCTAGTTTGAACATTCCTAGCAGAAGTATCCAGAGCAGTGGTTTTAAAAAACGGATATAAAAGTGATCTTATTCTATTGTCTGTTACTGTAGCCGGGTCTAATAAGTTATTAGTCAAACGACATGACCTTACAAAGACCATTAAGTCAAGAAAAGAAAAAAAAACCAGAAGGCTACAGCAATAAACAATTTCATGGAGCAAAAACACTTCTTGTTACATTATTTATGAAGTAGAATCATTTTAATTGAATGCGTTCCCCAAACATCGGTCAGAATTTAGCGCAACCATATGTTGTACCGTTTGCTACACTTTCGCAAATACATTTCCCAACGCAATGGGAAGAAAAGGAAAGACCAGACGGAAAAAGGAGATTGTGCTGTTATCATAAATCAAATTAAAAACCTATCGAAAGTTGAAGGTTTTCCCTGCCGAATGGAGGCGCTGTGTTGATACACTCGGCATAAAGTCCTGGCCGTGGGAATATCAAGCAGTAGACACGTTTGCCGTGCAGCTCGTGCAGAAGCAACAACAGAAAACGTAGACATAATACGGTGGTGCGAGAGTGAATCAGGACAGGCCCGGGCATGATGCGTAGGCTCTACGCACACTGACATGCAGTCCCGTCACAGCGCCCCGGTAAGCTCCACTACACCGAACCTGGTTCATCCCTTCCTGGAAGCGGATCCGTTGGAAACTGTGACCTATGATCTCCCTTTTATGCCTTTTTCGCATAAAAACGGATCACCCTGGCATGGGTAGCGAAAGGGGGGGAATATATTTTGCTTATTTTATTTCGAGTACACGTCCTGCCTCCTAACCCCACCTTCCCCTTTCCATTGGATGCTTTGAACCCGAGCGAACCGTGCGTGTGTGTCGTTTGGACCCTCGTCAAAACATGAAACATAATTTATGAACCAGCAAGCATCATCTTCCAGTCTCGCCCGAATTTCGTCCCTTTTCGATGGATGGGGGATGGATGCTAGAACGCTGTTTTATATGCTCTCACACAATATTACCCCTTAACGTACGGAGCCGTCCCGATTTTTTGCTTGCATTGTCTCGTAGTGAAAGTGTCTTGACCTCATTCTCATTTCTTGGCTGCCCTGAAGGGGGGATTGAGCGCGAGCCGTGCGGGATGGACTTTGCACTTTGGGCGCCCGGAACAACGAGCTGCAAAGTGGGAATGAAATCGGGTGACGAAACCATGCGTCACGTATGGGACGATGGGCTGTTTTTTGTTGTGGCACTAGGGTGTGCGTAAGCAAATGTGGTGCTCCTGGCACGAGTCCGCCCGGTTCGAGCTGGGTCGGTGTACGGCGATCTGAATCTGAATTTCGTGCAGGAATTTTATCGGATTTTGGTTCATCAGTTCAGCGGAAAGGCATCGGAATCTGCTTCACTGGTCAATCGGAAAGGTTCGGCTTGCGATAAGCCGATTTTGCATGGCTTCCCGAATCTCAATGATACATGGAGGCGCCTGGTGCCGCATCGCGAGCACGAGGCTAATGGTGTGCGTGCGAGTGGGTGCGCGCGTGCGTTTTTTTATTTATTTATTTGCCATGAAATAATTCTACCGTGCAGGCGTTAAATCAGTTTACTTCCAGTTTACCCATCCCGCACTCGGTGTGATCGTTTCGGTCGATGCATACCAGCACGGGGGGGCAAGCAGTGCGCGGTATCGCATTTTTTACGACACGTCAAACAATTTTTGTGACCAAACCGTTCCCCGCAAGAGGTGTCACTGCGGCGCGGAGTACGTGGCGTGGCTGGATGTTTTGGTAAACCGTCTTCTTTTCTTTTTTTTTGTTGGTTGTTGCAAGAATTTACACCAGACCGAAACCGTTCCCGATCTGGCTCAGGGGAAGCTTATTGTTACATGCCATTGATTTCGGTCCAGGGGACGATGGATGATGATGATGAGATGATGGTCGTCGCGCGTCGTGGTGTTTTCGATTCGACCCTTTCGGTTCGGATGCACTTAATGGAAATTTAATCAACCGCTGCTGGGGATTAATTAATGTTTAATGAAGCCTTTCGTTTCGGTCTGCCCCCGTCCTGCGAAGGTTCGGTGGTTTTTTGGGAGCGCGATGGGATACGGTGAATTATCCCTGATCGGATCGATTTTGGTCCAGGAAACGTAGAGAGGGCGGTTGTTCGGGTATACGTTTCTTGTAAATGAAGTCTACTGCATCAGTTTGGGGATTGAAGTCGAGAAGCCGTGCTAGTGGATATCGATAAAACTAATAGACTTCCCTATGCGGCTTGCTAAATCGTATGCTCAATAGCCATATTTGTAATTCAAAATGCGGCGAAGTATTTATTGAATATGTGCAATACAATGTATTTTACAATTCATAAATACGGTACAAAAACCATGTAAGCCACACGGAAAGTCCTTGAGAGTCTTTAAGCTAGCTTTGCGAAAAGGCTTTATTACTTGGAGAAATCATTTTTCTTCTTTGGCACAATAACCTCGAGAGGCCTTTCAGTTCTGACTTGATTTTACCCGTAGCTGGATAGTAAGTCCAGCGCACGGGATGGCAGTCCGGATGGAATTTGATCGCCTTGACCACAGAAATCAATTGTGAATAAATCATTAGACTGCTGTAAAATCACGGCTTTCGTTTCTGGTTCGTAGAGAAGGAAATTTCTTTATCACTCCTGATGTTGATCGGGCTTTTAAATCAGTATAAGCAAGATAACCAACATGTCAGTCATTGGTGACTGACAGTAGGCTTTTTGCATACGCCACGTCAGTCATCGGTAACTAATAGTGCAAGATGAGTATATTACATAGGCGAATACCTTCTCATCACTATTCGGCAAAGGTAACAAAAGGCTTCCCAACCACTGTTTATGATGTTTTCCTAAGCATTTTGTTCGTCTGACGCAAGTGAAGTGAGTGGAAATGTAAACCAAGGTGGCGTGAACGGAAAGTCAAGCAAAATCGGCTTGCCGGCATACGTGTTAGCTACCTTTCAAGGATGCATAAGCGTTCGCTGTTCAATAGGGAAGACCGCACCAGAAAAACAAATAATAAGCTGCTTTCTATTGAAATGTTCTTAGTGAAAAAAGATAAATTTATAATATCCATTTTAAATTAATTTTTATTAACTTTAATAACAAGCAAAACACATGTCATCTTCAGCAGGGTTAAAAAGTGCATGAAAATTAAATGATAACAATATATTTTAATTGAGCACTATCAACTTGTGTTATGTTCAATGAATCTTTAGTGAGGAGTTATTCAAATCATGACTCGCTGAAAGCTTCATCTCCATCTCCAAAGGTTTATAACTCCGCACAGATTCTATTCTTTCTTTGAATCTTTGATATTCATGAATCTCAAATATGACTTGATCAATCTATGAGGATTCATGACTCTTTGGAGTTTTATGAATCTTTCAAAGGTTCAATAAGATTCATTAATCTGAATCAGATTTTTCTACTCTACTATCAACAAGGTAAGGCCAGGAAACCTTTCAATTCTTCATTTTCTTCATTTTTAACCTTCAAAAATTGCGTTCGGAATTCTTCAAGTGCAGCTAACCGTATGTCAAAACTGAATGTCAAATATACACCGTACAGCGAATATAAAATACATCGCATGGAAGCGGTACTTGCCGTTCCTGTACCTAAGTTTTAAATGAAGTCATCAAACAAACGATGCTCAACAAAGTACTACATTCCATGTAATAGAACAAAATGTCACAAATTCACTAAAATCAAACGCTTGTAGCTTCATAAGACAGCCGGGAACCGTTCGTGCTCGCCTTCCACGCAGCGCACATATCATATCACAGCAGTGAGCCGATTAAACTGTGTTAAATTGACTTTGCTGATGTTTCGTCGTGTTCGAAGCACGACACTGTAACTAATGGAGCTTTTTCGTCGATGAAAATCTGTTGGGTAGAGAGAAAAACTTGTCGCAGCACAGTCTACCGAACCGTAGCTAGGAGGGTTCGCATCAAAACGCTTAACGCTTTCTCGTATTGCTTCGAACGCTCGCATAGAAGCGGGGATTATGGGCGCTGAAAATTTCGTTGAAATACTAACCGGTACAAGAAACAATGGTAGTTAAGGTTGAGACTAGTCTGCCATTGCTTGCAATTCGGTCAACGGGCTTTGAGCGATTGTAACCCGAACGTCGGACGCAACCGACAAGGACACGGTGGTGCCCGTTGTCACATGTTAGCAGATCGATAGTGAGAGTCCGAGAGTGTCCAATGTCCGAGCTGGCGATGACAACAGAGTGTGCGGGTAGAGAAGGCATGACCGACCGGGGAAACGGTGTCACCGGTTAGCAGTTTCTTCGCAGCACAAAACGACCGTAATCCTAATTAAATTCTCTCGTATCTCTCACATCGCAGAGGCGGGCTGGAAGCTATGTCGGTCGGACCTGGTGCTTCCCCAGTCCGCTGGGCGTGTGTGTGTGTGTGTGTGAGTCTGATTTTGAAGTTTGATATACGACCATGGGCATCATGTTCACAGTTCCCAGCCTTCGCAACATTACCGCAGCACAGCTTCCTCCCGGGCTGCGTGTCATCCAATCGATAGCCGATGAGCATTGTTGTTTATACGGTGGACCATGTTAAACCAGCCCCCGGTTCCCTGCCGTCAGTTCTTCCCACACACCCGTCTCATCGTCTCCCAGCCAATGAGGTAGCCTGTGCTGTCGCAGCCTGTTAATGCAAGCCCGGGCTTGCTAGCACGGTTCATGGCTCGGTCGGCACAAGCCTTGTGACTGCAGTGGTTGGTGCACATAGTTTACGGGTCGACATAGTCGTAGTAAATCCCCCGGAAAATCACACATCGGGCAGGTGCGTAGTGTACCGTGACGTGAGGTTTAGCCTACGGCAGGACAAGTAGTTTGATTTTACAACGCTTGCCCGCCTAACGCAGTGGGCGGAAATTACATTCATGGATGATTTATCATACGAGCCAGGCGTGGACTCGAAGGTCCCAGGAACAAGCGAACGAAGCCGTTTTTTTTGTTGTTGTTTTGGTTGGACTGCACACTGTATTAACTGAGCTGGAAGGAAACACAGCACGGTTGTTTTAATGAGGAGATTTTCTGGTTGCCCAATTTGGGTAAGCGGCTGGGGTTTGGTATGGTGGGTCACTGACAGCCAACCTCTTTGCCGAGAACCACTGAAACTCGTGTGCTTTTAATTAAACTGAGGATCACCCACAACCACTGCTAATGAACTGATGCATTGTTGCAGCAGATAGAAACTGTGTGCACACGGTGCGGACCGAATAATCTCAACTAGTATCATTCGGAAAAAAAAGTTTAACTGAGAGATAGACAATTGTATGTAATCGAAATGATTGCAAAATCCTATTAGCCTACCTTAAGGCGCAACAAACATGAGCTGCTGACTGGTGTACATATATTGGCTTACATTATTTGATTCCACTTTATTGGCTACTCACTCCGTTCGAACCTTTTTGCAACTATGTTGCATGAAAACTCAATACAATCCTCAATACACCTGAATCATCGCTTTGTGTCCAGACGAATAATGCTTTGAATCAACTAAAATTACCACAAACAGAGATAGCAGCAGACACAGCAGATCAAGCTCATTTTCCCATTAAAACATGCATTCGAATGAACAAGGGCGAGTCGAACGGAACCTTTATCAAGATTGGCAAAATTTGGTCAGCCAAATGTTTGAAGCCAGGAACAGGCAGGTTAGCGTATTTAATTGGTGCCATAAAGTACGATAAATAATTACCACCGATTGACTGACTGTGTCTCCCGTCGGCCAGGCCACTACGCTTGGCGAAACGTTTCGGAGAGTTCTGCAAATTATAAGCCAGCCACAACCCGAGCATCGGTGTGCATTAGCAGACAAATTAATCGAATCGGTCCGTATCGGTCTCTCGCACTGGCCAGTACAACCGAAAGTGACACTCTACAGACCGTTTCCTTGCCTATGCGACCGGTCCTCACTGTCACAAACCAATATCCGATGACCGATTGGTTCGTTCGCCTCGATCGGCCACCTCTCTCGCTTACGTGCGTAATCAATTTTTCGGCGTTTGCATACCTTCAGGGGGTGACAGACGCTGTGCTCAGTGAACCGGACCGGACCGGCGCGTCTGATAGCACGCACAGTACTCACCTGGTAAAAACGGGCAGCTGGGAGCCCATGATCTGCAGCCGAGCAAAGAGTAGCGCCACGGTGGTAACGCACAGGACGGCAAGCCGGCGGGACGCTTCGTGTGGCCACCAGCCCGTCGGTAGGGCGAACGTTTTCCCGCTCATCATCGAGCGTGCCAGATGGTAGATGTCACCGAGCCGTATCTGAATCGGAAAAGAGAAAGAAAACAAAAAAAAAAGGAAGAAGGGGATGAGTGCCGATGATTGAATTATTCCACTGACCGGGCCACTCGGTCTGCGGCACCGGGAGGTTCTGCTGCGTCGGGTTGCTAATGGGCCGGCCGGAAAACTGGAGCAACCTTTGACTTGAAGTCGTTGTGTTGCTGCTGTTGCATTGCAAACAGACATCAATTATTACCCGGGGTGGTAGGACTGTTTGGCGCACCGGAGTTGGCAAGAAGCTATGGACGGAACGCGTTGCGCCTGACGGGAACACAATGACTCAACGATAACCAACCTTGATGAAGAAATAATGGATCCTCGAACCGAGCTGTATTGTACGAGTGTTGTCGGGAGGCGGGAGATGGGATGTCGAAGCACTTGGAGATACTTTTTCGCCTTTGGGACCGAATGTATATCCTCTGAAGGTGGTATCCCTTATCGAGCTAGGATACGATATTATGGGAAGGTGCCGAAAAACGGCGGGAACGATACAAACATCCCGGCAGCTGTGTCCGGGATGCCCAAAAGAATAACTCTATTAGCAGTGACTCATTCGACTAATGGAATTGTGTGTTACGGGTTCCGTAAAGACGGTTGAGTTACACCCGGCCGAAATAGAATGTGCCCACGAGAGGTGGAGTTTTTCTTTTCGTTCGACGAAAGCCTCTCTTTTGTTTTTACATTTTTTCCCTCTCGTAGAATGACACCCTTAAGCGTGGGTACTCCACACAACACACTCGGATGATGAGAGCAACTTCTCGTTCCACAAGCGTCTCTCGGAGGCTTCTTACGTTGCATCATTTAGGCGTAATGTGTCCTTGCGGACGCAAAGAAGGCGAGGGCAGGTCTCGCATGCAACGCGCTGGAGACAAACGGACACCGAACATAACTGGCACCCCGGTTGCGTGAACCCTTTGCATCATCTTTGGCAACCGAACAAGGTGTACAAGCCGAGTCCAAGCAAAACAAAAAAAAAAAAACACACCTCCCATAAAACGTGCCAAAGGAGCACTAAATCACATACCGGCTCTTAAACTGACACGTACATGCGTGGCACAGCGACGCACACCGGTTCTTCCCAGTCTCTGGGATGATGTGGTGAATGAATTGTGGCGCATTTGTCTTGCAAAAAACCTACACATACACACACAGACACGTACGATAATCTTACCAGATTATTTAATGCGCTCTCGACGCGTTAAAGCACTACCCTGTGGAATGTGTTCCCTGCTTCATCGTCGGGTCTGTAAGCCGACACGCTTTGTTTTCTCGCTTCATATAAGTTTTTCTCTTTTAACTTCAACCTCGCCCCCCCCCCCCACGGCTTAAGCACACATTAGCTAGCAGGGTGCGTTTACACGCCCCGACATCATTATCATCAACGAGCAAACGAGCTCACTTAAGGCTCGTAAACTATCTGTTTATGCTTTGCAAATGGACCCGTTGCGGTTTGCTTACCGGGATGCTGATGAATGGGTGGGTAAATTTGACTTTTTTCGCTCTTTCCTCCCGCCCCATTTTCGTGCCAGATGATGTTGACTAAGCAGGAGCGACGTATGCAGTCATTAGAAACGAAAACGAAACGATTTATCGCTACCGTGAGGCGAAGACTTGGGCCAGAAGACAGCTTCTCCGCACAGCGCCTAAATGTATGCAACGTACGCGGGTTTAGTTTTGTAATAAATTGGTCTCCATTTACTACTGGCATTAAACACACACACAGTTTCAGAGGGCAAACGCGTTGCGGGTTATATATTTATTTACCGCTTGCTGCAAAGTACAATCATATCCGTACAGGATGTTCAATAATCCCTGCTGCTAAACCTGCAACCTGCACCACCATCATCATATCATCGCACCTTTTCAACAGACCGATCCGGTCTCTTTAAATGGTCCGCTCGGCATAAATTATGATCGCAAAAGCAAACATCATTCGGTGTGGTGTGGATGAGTTCCACACACAGCAGCAGCAACAACAACAACCGAAAAAGAAAATCTCTCGCTTCAAAAAAGCCACAAAGCCGCTAGTCTTTTCTCGATCGAGCTGACTCGCTTTTTTTTGTTAAGCTGGGGTTTGGTTGGTCGTTCGGTTGGGGTTTGTTTCGAAATTTTAAGCCTCGCCAGTGAACGCTAGTGCAGTAGGGACTTGCCCAAACGGTGGACGGCCGTTCCGTGGGTTTTCTTTTCACGTATCCGGCAAGCGCTCACCATCCGACCAAGGGTATGATGGTGTCGATTATGGAGCGAATTTCCCGGGAAAAGCAGAGCCCACCTCTCTCTCTCTATCTCTGGTGGTGTGCTTGTGGTGATTGCTGATGATTATGCTTACCCAAATTGCAACACGGGAGCAGCACAGCAGGGTGGTGCAGGATTTTCCAACACGAGCGCATAAATAGTTTGCAGTGAAAGAGTGGAAATAATGCTAACCGTTCCACCGAACCGATTCCAGGAGGGATTTATACCACATACTGGCTGTGTTCGTCCCTGGCTGGCGGACTGGAGCGCTGAAAACGAAGCACTCGGTGGTTTAGGATTGTTTTCGTGAAAAGTTTTCCCATTGCAACTGTGAACGGTAGAACGGTTCCGCAACATTTCGATAAAGCAAATATGGCTCGGCATCGGGTAAGCAGGGCAAGGGCTGATCGATAGATGGGTCGGATGTAGCTTTACTTATTTTCACTAAAACGCGCAGGTGCTCTGAATTTCAGCAATTGTTACGATCGAGGTTTTGGAGCACAGACACACACACACGCGCGCATATATATCACAACCACCGATACAGCACTATCATCGGGCAGCATAAACTATCGTAAAATCACGTCCCAACCAACCGGCCCGAATGCTTCCACACAGACGGCAAGTATCACAGGTGCTGTGGAAAAACTAAACATTCCCTCGCAGCCTAATGCAAACTGGGCTTTATGCATCGTGCTTCTTTACATGCTCGGCTGTCATACGCGGGGTGAAAATATAATCAGCACCATCCACGGATCGGTGAGGAAGGAGCTTTCACACTTTACACTTGGCACCAAAGCGATACGATTGCCTCCGATCATTAGTGTTTAATTTTCCGCACCGCTACTTACGCTCGGGCGAGCGTAAAATAAATTGTAGCCGTGCAGTGTGGGAGCTAAGCGGTTTGTCGTTTCAGTTCACGCGGCAAGGCGTTCTTTCGATCAGCTTACAGCCATTACTAATATTGACATTGCACTGCGAACATTCGGGGTGAAATATTATTGGAAACTGTTGGTGGCACGGTATGATTTTGATGCAATAATTAATTTTAGCAGTACAGGGTTTTATGACTCTTTTTTAAATGAAGTAAAAAGTCCATTTTGAGGCGTTTTATTTCCACACCAATGTGTTCTACTTTACAGTTAAAAAAAAGTTCAATTATACTCTTCAGTGCACCTCAAAGCCAATAAAATTGCTCATATCTATACTGCGAATAATGTAATGCAACAGACAGATCGATTTTATCTACAGACTGCGATCCTTACGTCGTTCAATAGCTCTTTCTTTCGGCATTACAATTTTAGTATAACTATGACAATTCAATCCTTTAAATTATGTTTTATATTCAGTTCTTTTTTTTCATTTGAACGATGAATTTGTATGGTTTTTGTACATTATATTAAAAATTCAACGGGGTCCACGCCGGGCCGGTCCCCTGGAAGCCTACATTAAACACATTATAGTGAAAACAGTTAAGAGCTATAAAAGCGGATGGTTCAACACATTTATAGTTTTGCGTATTTATAGATTTGTAGTTTAGTGAGATATTAAAATAAAAGAAACGATTATCGATGCCATGATGCCTGGTCCAACACGACGGTCCATATGGTTTATTTCAAACGAGCTAACTTTGGCAGATTGTATGCGCTAAATTTTAACCACGATGCTATCTGCCAAAATCCATATAAAATTTAAACAGGGCGTATCGTTCCATGGAGCAGTGCCGAAAGTCTAATCTAGTGCTTAAAATTCGTGATGCTGTTCCGAAGCAAATGTTCACAGAAATGTTATTCACTCGAGGAGTTTGAGATATCTCTTGACAATCATAAAATTAACGGAATGCTAATCAAATGTTAAAATAGTCATTTTCGTAAATTTAAACAGAAATAAACAATTTAAAAATGAGTTGCAAAACCCTGTAATAATCAAGGTTTGGATGATATTGGTTGATACTTGCTCAACTCTTAATGCAATAAGCTTTTATTTTAAAATAATGCTCTTAACGATGTGTTATTTAGCTTGCCAGCTAGAATTTGAATCTGACAAACAAAAAACGTAAAAATCGTCAAGAAATACAAACCATACAAAAGTTTAAATAAAACCACTCGTTGTGATTTTTTGTTGTTGAAATCCAATGCCATTTGTTGAAATTGGACACCACGAAATGAAATTTAGCGCGACCCGGTGGTAAATGTGACAGTGGCGCTGGTCTTTAACGGCAGGACCGGGGTTCAAGTCTCATCTGGGCCTTTACTCCATAGTAAGGACTGACTATCCAACTTTGCGGTATCACTAAGTCTAGTAAGCCAGAAATGGCAGGCATGACCTTAAGAGGTCGTTAGGCCAAGAAAAAAGAAGAAGAAATGAAATTTATATCCAGCGAGATGTAATATCCAGAAGATGCTAAAGTAGTCCTTTAGAGAAATATAACACAACATTTATAAGTTAATGGAGGCGCCCGGTGGTCGAGGCGGAAATGGCGCCGGTCTACACACCTGCAGAGCAGAGATTCAAATCCTGCTTAAGATCGTTCCTCCGTAGTGTAACTCTCCATATACGTGGCGCTAATAAGTCTAGTAAGCCATCATATGGCCGACATGACCAAACTGGTCGTTAGGCCAGGAAGAAACAGAAGAAAATTTAAAAATGAACCAGCACTCCTTGAATAGTCTGTTTTGGAGAATGTTTTAATACTAGCTTTTCCAGAATCTGCTACGTACTCTACTTCACAAAAGCACCCTTTTACTGCAAATTTTCAATCGAACTAGTTTTATTGATTTTATCTTGAAAATAGGATAATAAGGGTGGGTGCTTTCGTTTGCGTTTGCTTCCCGCTCTAAACTGTCGCACGGTACCATTCAATCCATCTGGCACCTCCCGGATGGGACCGGGAAGCGTATGCAATGCATTGTCGGTTGAAATTGCGTCACCATTCTTTGTCGCAACCTTGCTATTGAACGGCGGGCTCGGCGGCGCAACAATTGCTTTTCCAGGCGAGGTGTAATAAAGGACACCGGTATTTCTCGAACCAAACCGGTCCCGTGTACGGCAGGTTTTCCCTGGGGCATGGTTTTCCTTGCATCAAAGAAACCTTTCTTATCGTCCGTGCAAAACTGGTGGGTTTTGTAAGTCTAGGAAAAGTGTTCCGTACAGTTGCGCTCGCCGGGCTCTTGCACTTTGTTCTGAGAAGCACAGTAAATATTTGAAATATGCATAAAGCAAGGACAATTTCAAATAAACCGGGTATCGTTCGTCGATTCATCATGCACCACCACAACCCTCGGCAAGGGTTGGGACGAATTCAATGGACGAGAATGTCTGAAAGAACGTAGTCAGCGCGTTTGACACTGGGGGAGGGTAAATGGGATTAAATTATGAATTTGGCAAAGATGCAATCAATGCAAGTAAGTTGTAAAATTTATGCTTATTTTAGTAAACTTCCCATCTCCCATCACAAGGAACTGTTGGAAAGGCACGATGTCCTTGCGTGATTCCGTTACTTCCGTTGTGCTTTTGTACCGGGGGTTTTTCGCCTCAGCACGTTACACCTTCACGGCAATGCAATAATAATGCTGTTTATGGACGATTGACTTTGAGCACTCGTCTTACGATGCTAACAGAAAGCATTCTGAGCAAAAGGAGGTTCAGCAGCAGCAGCAACAGCAAGGATGTATATGGACTAGCTATGTATATGGAGGAGAATTCATTTCGTTCAAATGTCCTTCTTCCTTGACAATCGATTCGACTTTTACATCTTTTCCAGGAATGGTGGCATTTTTTCTCTCCTCTATTTCAACACCTAGATCATGTTCGAACCAAGAGCTGGGAAAAAGCGATGGAACACACATACACACACACACACACACATCATGATTTGAATTTATGCTCTGAAGTGATATCGAATTTATATGCACATAAACAGGAATGTGCTGGGCAAGGAACGATTCTTCTATCGTCAAAATTGATATGATTCATGGAAAGAGAGCGATAGAGAGAGAGATTGTGATATAAAGCAAAATAATATTTTATTGTGATTGATTCTAGAGGAATGCGTTTGGGTGTGGAGAGCAAACGGTGAAAGATCTTTAATAAAATGCACAATAAAATGAGGAAAAAAAACAATTCAAACACACATAAACATAAATTGCTATTAAAGGTAAAGTGAACATAAAACCAACTACTTTCATTGAATTAAATATTAACGACAATATGAAATGAGGTTGAAAAACACTTATAACAATGATTCGGCAGGCAAAGCGTAACAGTTGCAAAAAATAAGCGACTTGTCCGTCGCACTATCAATCATTCATGTACATCCCGTGCAGAGCAGAAAGATGAAACGTTAAATTTGAAATATAAAGAACACGCCATTAAAAAACAAAATTAAAAATAAATCTTCCCCTTTAATTGACACAAATAGATACACGGAGGGAACGTACACGAGTGGAACGAGGACATGAGAAGGGAAGAGAACAACACAGCAACAAAAAGCAACAGAAAAACGCACAACTTGACAACAGAGACTGCACGTTGTGTACCATTAATCATATGCACCGATTGTTGCTTGGTACAGAAATTAATTTTACCTTCGTTTCATTTATCATAGTTTAAAATGAGTTCCCCCCCCCCCACCCCCCCGGGCGAATTCACCCACCCACTCTTATGCCCTGGGAAAACTTCACTATCATCCGTTCATTAGTTTCAATTACAGCGTGCTGCAACGATTGTAACGCACCAGCATGTATGTGGCCGTATCTCCCAGCCACCTTCAACGTGTGTGTGTGTGTGTGAGAGTAACTTTTGAAGCGAGTTTGAATGGTTTGGTGGTGGAAGCCGTTTGACATGATGCGTAAGGCGGTACACGGGAGCCTGCGCCATCGGTGGTGCATAATTTATGCGGCTCGGCTTTTTGAGGTACCGCGATTGTAAAACTTCATCAACCAGAACCGGCCTGGCTGGCAGCTGTCGGTCGGCGGATGCTTTATGCGTGCGTAATACACAACTCTGCGGCCGTCGCAGTTCGTCATGGGGCGATGAGAGATAATTGTATGCCAAAAATTGTGCCTGTTATCCACGTGTGTGTGTGAGTGTACGTGTTACAAGTTGGGCGTTCGGGAAAGTAAGGCAGACAGCGAAAACATATGTAATTATCGGTTCATAGTGAATATACGGCTCTGTGTGTGTATGTGATGAGAGAGAGCGAGCGAGAGAGACACGAAGTCAGTTTATTGCTGTTCATCTCAACCACATCGGCTTACGGTGTCCCTTTGCCAGGAGGAGTTGCTCTGCATGCAGTCGTCCGCTATTTGCAAAACGTTTTTCATGTTCGGTGTGGAAAGTTTGTTAAAAATTCATTACATTTTGATTTATGCTTACCGCGCGACGCGAAACTTTTGTCCGCGCGGCACGGTGGCACTACCTTTGCGGAGTAGAAAGCCAGATGCTGGCGGCAGCTGTGACAGAGGACGAAATAATTTTTCGGCAGCTGTTTTTCGATGCGATTCGCATTTTTGAAACTCGTGGGATGTGTTTGATGAGTCGCTTGGTGAAATAAGTTTTGAAAGATATAATTTGACAAAACCTTTTGGATGTTTGGGAAGGGGTTTAGAAGATCCGGAATATTAGGGAGATAATTTTTGTCAGTCCGCATAGAATAACAACGCAAGCTGGCTGGCGGTTGCCAGAGCTCTATAATACTCCAGAGTCGTAGTATAAATATTATACGTCTACAAAATCACCGGGGAACCGAACGTAAAGCTTCTCTACGAATCTGACTCAGCGAGCCTGTAGTGACTTCTGAACGGCGTTTCATGATGCCTGTTGTGCCACGTCTGATGCAGAGATACTGACTGCAACTATCAATCGGCTGGACTGATCGAAAGGGTGGTTTCACTTCAACACCAGCAGGCAGCAGGAATGGCAAGAGTCTGTGCATGGTGCATGGACATCCAGGACAGCCCGTCGTTTTGGTTAAGTTGAGTTCTTCTATGGCTCCTTGAACGGATGAACCTTATTCTGGATGCAGTCCAGGGTGTCCAGAGCTAAGAAAGACACCTGAACACGTGGTGTTTTAGTGCCCTTGTTTCACTTTCGTGAGACGTCGTATAAATACCCAGGTCTGTGGGGAACATCATTAGAAGAGGCGTCAGAAGCGAACATGATCTTCGTGATGTGCTCCAGCCGACACTTTTGATGCGCAATAGCCGGGACTACCAGAGTGACTCTTACCCGCCTGCAGCAGCGACCTATACGTATCGAAAGAGGTATGGCAGAGACCGGTCCACGGGTTCCTCTCTGAAGCGGTGGCTACGATCTATGTGGAGTAACATGCTGCCACGACCGTGAATGAATGCCGATGATACTGCTATCCTGTACACAAATCGCTACATGGCCTACTTAGGAAGAGGACTTCAAAAGGGAATGAATACTTACACAAAATATCTCTCAGAATGGACAATTTTGGTAAACAACTCCAAAACGCAAGCGATTGTGTTTCCCTTCAGGTGTGGTATACGCTCGACCACAATTGAACGCAAGGTCGATAATGTAAGGATGCATGACACCCTCATCCCTTGGTCCGATCATGTAAAATACCTGGTGATTGAAATCGATCGCAAGCTATCATTCAAAACCCACATACATCATCTTCGGTCTAAAGTATTCGGATACTTGTCTAATTTGTATCCTCTTCTAAACAGAAAATCTAGTCTGTTGCTTGGCAATAAACTTATTGTGCATAGGATGGTAGTGTCTCCGGCACTGGTGTACGGCTGTAATGTATGGGGACGTTGCTCCGTCGGTGATATGCTGGCAGTACAAAGAATTCAATATAGGTTCCTTAAGTTGATCCTGGACGTACCCATGCGTACATCAACGGGGAGAATTAACGATATCACAGGTATCCCTATGATGGATGAACAGGTTAGGCTGACTACTCATAAACTAAGGGAAAAGTGCCTAACATCCAGCCACTCACTCTTACGAAAGTTGTTCGTGTGAGTGCTTAACCAGTTCGTATGTCCAGTTTATTGTGCCTGTTTTTTGATTTTTGTGAACTGTACATTAAGTGTTCTTGTAACGTTATATCCTTAGTGTTGTGTCATTGTGCTGTGTAATAAGTGTTTTCGTATTTTTAGTGTTGTGTTTTATTTTGATGAGTGTCATTGTTTTAGTAATCGTTGTATTTCTTTGCATGTTTGTGCTACTGACCTTGAATAGCTCTATGATAGATTAAGCTTCTTTTAAATAGTATATAAGTTGCTTCAGGACATCCTCCTACAGAAGCTTCCACTTCTACCAAAATGAGTACATAACTCCAATAATACTAGTTTAAATATCAACTCTTGTAATAATTAATATAACGTGAGAAACGCTTAAAACTTGATTAAACACCTCTACGGGAAGGAAAACAAGTTAGGTCTACTAAAGTAAACTGATATGTAAAATTAGTATTTGTAAGCAAATATACATCTATATTTTTTCCTTAAAAAAAGACCGTAAATGAATAATCGTTGAAAGCCGGAATAGTCTCATTAGCTCTTAGGTGATCAACGGTGATCGTAAACCTAAGACGTCCGACAACCCTCACCAAGTAATCAAGGCACGGAACCGTGACGAGTTGCCCTTGGTAAAAATTGTCTATACCTCTCATTTCTAATAAACTCGTTGAAAATCTCGAAATATTTGGCGAAAGTCTAGAGGAAGTTGAAGCCGATACAATTCCGGCAGTACTCAATGGGTCTCTATGAAGATCTGGCGTCGGAAAAAAGTAATCAACACTTTCATCTTCATCTTCCTTGGCACTATAACCTCGAAAGGTCTCGGCTGACCATTTTTGGCTTTCTTTGAATTGATTTTAGCCGTAGTCAGGTCTGCCTGTGAAGACCGGTGCCGTCAATATCTAATTTGCGTTATATCTCGAACCGTAAAAATGGATACACTTGTTTGATCGCATGTGGTCATTTAGTCGGTCTATTCTACATTGGTAGGACTTTTCTAACTCGTCTAATATTTAAAATGCTCTCCTAATTCTGGACATGTACCAGAAATCGCCCACCGTCAAGGCTCTATTGTTTTTGATTTTAAATCCTTTAAACACAGTCCAAACCGTACCGCAGTGTGAATAGAGACGAAACAGTAATACTGCATTCCATTGGAAATGTTCTGTCCGCCGTTAAATCCATACTCAGGTAGTGCAAGCTTTACCCACGCACCAGAAGAAACAAAATAAAAAAAGAATCGGCTTGTTGGCCGTACTTACACTCCACGCGAGCAAATACTTCGAAAGCTTGGGCAGACGAACGGTGCATATTTATTGTTTGCCATGCAGCCGTAATAATGCATTTCCGTGCGTATTGTGCGGAATGAAGTGCAACGGACAACAGATAAAATGAAACGGGTGCTGTGTAGCACTCTCTGCTCTGCAAATCGGTTCGGCGGTTCGGCCGTGCGTAATTACGCTCCGGTTTTGTGAGCGATCAGAATGCTGACCAAAATGAATGGGTGTGCGCGAATGGTGAAAATTTACAATGCAAGCAGACAAATTTCTGGGAAGTGTGGCCGGCCGCTTCAGAGCCGGTGGTGAGCGCGAGTATTACTAGGGAAGGAAGTAAAACGAATGATTTGGTGCAGGAATTACATCAACGCTGAATGTAGAGATTCATTGTTGTAAATTTAAAATCTGAATGGGTTCTGTGCTAGTATCTGTTCATTTGATGGAAAGGGCTGAAAGGGAATGTATGGCGATGTTCAGGGGCAATCTGTGAGACATGGTAAAACATTTGCTCAAATGCAAACCAGTATGGCATCTTGGTAATTAAAAATGTCTGACGAAGATTTTGGACGAAGAGCATTGTATTGTTTACGACCTGGAATCTACCAAGGATATTAGAGAAGCCAGCACGGCCGAACTACAAAGGATTTAGAATTTGAATTTGAATTATTTCTGATCAATACTAAGAAATTTGAAAATAGATGAAGAACTTGTTGATAGAATTTGGTTTTATTTGGATGATTTGAAGCTTAGTCTGTCACTGTGGATCTTAGTTTAATTTTTGGACCTTAATGGAATTTTAAGAAAAAGATCAACAATTTGCTCCTTATCAGGGAAATCTGACTGCCCCAATGCCCCCCTCTTCGCTAAATTCGATTACATTCCGCGGCCTAAGACTACTCGACGCCGCAAAAAACTTCGCGGAGCAAAGATCTTATCTCAATCAATCGTCGTACAAACAGGCACTGACCTATTGAGCGACGTGCTGTCAGAGATTGAAGTCTTAGTAGCAAGATGACGAGTAGCATACTTTGGGCTTGAGTCATTAGGTCTCCAACGGAGGTCTCTGATGGCAAATCGCGTAGCCTTGCGCTGAATCGTTTTGAAGGGCATCAAATGCGAACCTCTGTGGCTTATCTGAAGATAATGCGTACCATCTGATTATCACAGTTCATCAGGTTTGTCATATAAGGTCTAAGGCTGAGTAGCTTTTTCTATCTTCTTCTTCTTCCTTGGCACTACAACCTCGAGAGCTCTTCGTCCTGCCATTTCTGGCTTTCTGTGACTTGTTTTTACCCGTAGCTAAGTAGTCAGCCCTGCGTACAGGGAGGCGGTCTGGATGGGATTTGAACCCCGATCTTGCCGTGTGAAATAGTTGGACCTCAAGGCAGTACATGACTTCACATCTGTTGAGGTTTCGCAAGAGCATACAGATTTACGAAGTTTGCATACATCAGTTCGTTATGTTTTTTGACGCACGAACATCAGTTGACCAAGGATACTGTCCAATGGAACCTCAGAGCTGTTGTAGAAGACGCGTGACACACTAAGTAATGGAATTGTGTTACATTCCATAGAAAATGATTAATAAGGTTTCTTCATCTTCTTTGGAAGAATCACCACCTCAAACTACACCTCTAGAGATCTAGATCACCAGTTAATGGCTGTCAAAGTGTGAGTTACCAATAGCTGGATAGTGCTACGTTTGGGGAGGAACATCTAGGACAGGATTTGCGACTTGCTTCTTCTCGACAGGTGACACAATCAGTTATGCATCAATTTTGCAATCGATCTTACTGCCCTACCTTAACCAGCTGCACTCACTCAGATTAAACCCTACAAAAAGGTCCAGATATCACCAAATGAGCAATTTCGTTACCGAAATCGCATATTCTGGTTCTTTGTCAGGTATGCATACCGATTAACAAAACAGAACCCCGTAGAAACCATTTTCCACTGCGCACGTCAAGCCAGGTGAGAAAACTTTTTTCCACATCAAAACAACCGGATAAAATCCAGCCGCGTTGTTATTGTTATTGCTTTTACATGCACCGAAACAACAGACAAACAGTTCCCACAGAAAAGGGGAAGCACGATTGGACTGTAGCACCATCCATCTTACCATCCTTGCACCCCGGTGAGGGTACACAGCCAGCACGAAAGGATGACATATGGCAGAAAAGTTAGCTTACAATGTCTCCCGAAGGACACAACTTTCACCAATGCTGCCTCCACCGCTTTTATTATAGGTCTCGCGCGAAGTAAGCAGGTAAGCTAAGAAGAGTCCGTTTCTTATTTTTTTCCCCCACTGCAAAGGGTTGCACATTAGCAAGCCACCTCGTGGGGTGGTTGGTTGTGCATTTTACTTTTCGTTCTAGGGAAGTCAAACTCGCAGCTGAGGGTTTTCACCATTACGTGGTTGGTGGTTCTAGTGAAAATAAATGTGTGTTCTGAGCGAGTGTGTCAAACTTTGGATAAGCTTCATACAAAAACAGTAGAAGAGTGTGTGAGAGAGAGAGAGAGAGAGAGAGAGAGAGAGAGATTCCATCTCGAGGAAAGTTTTATAGATAATTTTTGCTTCTTATTTCCAGTAAAACTCTCCACTTTTCTCTCTCTCTCTCTCTCTCGACTTTACTTTGAGGATGCGGCGATGGGAGACATCAGATGTGGAGTTTAGCTTTTGCGAAAAAAGAAAAGGAAACGGACAAAGGTTAGTGTCGGTGCATGCTCCACCGACCAAGTGAATGTCGCATTTACCGCCGTAAGTATTTCCTTTGAACACAATTCATAGTAACAAAAATGGGCAAGAAAAAGCCGACCCTCGATACGAGACCTGCATACACTTTATCAGATAGTAACTTTTCGCGTACGGCTAGTCAGGATGTACGGCCTTGCCTGTGCTTGTGTGGAGCCTGCGGTAACCCTTTGACGTAAGCGATCGAAAGAAAGAATGAAAAAGCATGGAAGCAAAATTCGCGCACCCTCTCACGTAGTGACGGGAACCCAATCCCTATCAACGCTGTGCAGAAATTCATCCACGCGCACAGCTGCCCTAGAAAAGGGCACTTGGGGTAGAAAAAGTTTTCCAACATTTCATTTCCCAGCGACCGAAGATGGTGGGCGAACGGCGCAAAGTGGCACAAAACTCGTACCCGCTGTAGAGCAGAGCGAAACCCCGAACGCTTCGTCTAACCCTTTCGGTTGAGGGGATTCGTTGTCTTCGTTCGGTTTTCAATATCGCACTTTACCCAGGCTTTCGGATCCACGGAGTAGGATTTATTATGCATGATATCAAGGACATGCGTGGCTCACCTACGGGAACCACCGAGGAAGCAACCGGTCGAAACGGTGCCGTGCATCCCCGGGTCTGTGGAATGGCACCGAAGGGCCAGATTTATAACCTCCCGTAGCGAACTGCGAATAGCAAATGGCTCTGCTGCTTGCTGCTAGTGTGGCTTTAATATGTTCATCGACACCCGACGCTTCGAATGGTGTCAGCGTGCTAAGAGGAAGCGCTGTTATCGAACTCTTCGCCTGGGCAATGTGGTTCACGCGGTTCAGCAAACCCACTTTATGCCCTAGTCCTGGGGTGGTTGATGCTGGGTGACCTCCACGGATCACGATTCGTTTGAACTTTAGCCCTACGAACCGACCAAAAAAAAAAAACAGCAAAGGAATTGAGAGGGTTTGGTCCTTTGCCTGCCGAGTTCGGTCGGGTACCCTCACTAAAAATAGCGTAGTAAAATCGGTTGCGTATAATTTATGGACAAACTTCTTTTTTTGTACGCTTCTTATTTCTTGCAAGGATTGTGGGCGCGCTTATAGAGCCCTTATTTTATCAGTAGCGTGCTGTGCGTTCTTAGATGTGTGTGTGTGTGCATGTTTTGGGGCTAGGATTCCGGCTACGATTACCAAAAGTTTGGAAGTAACCATTCCGCTGTTGCCTGACAAAGTCATGATAAAATCCTAGCGCCCTAAGAAGGAACAAGCAGCAAAATAGTTTATCAGCCACACGGATGGCAACTGGACGGGGCTAGGGCTGGATTGAGACCCCAGGAACATGAAATTGGTTTATCGCGATTTTTGCAACCTTCCCGCGCGGTGGGGCTGATTTATCGCTTGCCTATTTGTCGTTGCCGGTTCGAGCATGGGCAATGTATATTCGGTGATGGTGGTTACATGTTTTATGAGTGGAATAATTGGAGTACTTTTTCGTGTTGTTCGAATGGAGTGCTGCGAGCACGAAGTGAGTGATTTTACGCAACAAATCGCCTTTTGGACTTGTACCTTCAATTGAAGTATTGAGTTGTAGCTCTCTCTCTCTCTAGCCAAAAATAACTTTTCTCGCTGTTGTTATGATTTGTTTCGTGATATTGCTGAAAGTCATGCAGAATCACTCAAGCGCATTACCGAGAAAACTGAATCATTCTGCATCGCTACGTAATCGGAAAAAAACACGGCTACACAGTGAGAAATCGACATCGAAGATCGACCGACCAAAAGAAAATATGTTTTACAATATCCGGCCCGAGCGGTGGATGGGGCGGGCGTAAAGTAAACAATGGGGTGGGGGAGGGGGGCGGTGACTCAAAATTCGGAGACATTGGGTATTGTTTTCGCAAGCTAGCACCAAACCTTCGGACGAATCCGGTTGGACCCGGCATCGGAAGGGTGTTGTGACGCTCGAACGGAAATGTACACAACATTATGCTCCATGTGGTACGATTCGCATGCCATCGCTCACATGCTGCTGCCGTAGCACGGGCTAGATGTGCCGTCCTGCAGTTGTTTCGTTGTTCTTTCATTAGAATGAAATATGCGTTCGTTGTCGTCTGGCGGGGTCGTCTTGCGAAATGCCACCATAAGGGTTCGCTTACGCTCGAACGTGTTTGCATCATAAGAAAACTAATCTCACATTTGCCGCACCATCTCTTACGATCACGGCGAGGCACCAGAAGAAAGACGCCGGGATGGAAAATCTTTTTTCGGGGCCTTTCCTTTGTTTAGTGTGAGTTTGTGTGAGGGGGAGAGAGAGAGAGAGCGAGATCGCATAAATACGCTGAGTTAGGCGATGCCACTCGTTTGCCACTTTGGCCACCGGTTAAACTCGTTTGTCGATGACGAGAAGATGAATTTCTCGAAGGAGCAGTTGGCCCACGAATGGCTTAACTTTGGCCCGATGGGTGGTGAAAGAGTTGGCAAGAGACAGAGCAAGCAATACATATGCTGTCTCGAATGGTGGTACACTTTTGTCTGAACTTTGAACTTGATAAACTACAGATCAGTATGGCAGAGCGACGAGGAGATGGGGCTGGTGGGCACACGTGATGCAATTGTTGACAGTTCTAGCAACAACAGCAACCAGGCGCCTCCATGCCCCGGTTACTGTTTCAACAATGACAGTTTGAACATCGTGTTACAAGCTCCAGCCATGAAACAATAGAGCTATTGCGATGCGGGATGGAAAGAAAAATATCCAACACACACACACATAGCCACACAACTACTTACATACAGAAAGATATCCGCGTATGTGATATTTCTTGGAGCGGAAGTGAGTTATCCTTTGGGGTATTATCAATCACAAGTCCAGTGCAGAAGAACAAAGGCCAGTGAAAGGAAGATCAGTTTCTTGGCATTTTCGAAAAATGGGTCGGGAAGGATAAAAACAGTAAGAACAATCAAGCGAAGAGAAGAGCTTCTGAGGGTGAGACTACATGAGATCCAAGAGAAGCTCTATCCGTCGGGTGCTGAGGAAATGTAACTGATTTCGGAATGATACCGTACTGTAAGGAGGTAGTAAATGGAAGCAACCAGCTTTAAATACAATAAATTATTTTAAATTATTCAAATATGATGATGCGCCAATATTGTGGCCCAATAAAAAGAGTAAATTACACTGTGAAAGAGTAACATATTTTTGTTGAAACCCCTCAAACGAATCTCCATAGCGAACAATATGGCTGAAATGACGTCATTTTGCCATTGTCAAAAGCTTCAGTTCTTTTCCACGAATAGTTATTTTTTTATACGCCCAACGTGTGGCCATCGTTTCATTTATCGTTTTATTTCATCACTGTAAAAGATTATATCCATCACGCAGAGCAGCAATCGCCGGATAGCTTACCGAGTGGCGAAGTACTTTTTCGAACCCCGTACAACGATGCAATCGGATACTTGAACTGACAGTGATAAATCTGATATTATTTATAGCTGCACTTGAAGCATCGATTGACGTCTTTATCGGTTTGCTTGCACCGCGCTATATGGGAACTACCGAGCTATCCGTACCACGCTTCGCTGTATTTCGTTTCCCACGCGCCAAGAAAGATGGGGCGAAAAATGGAACTATTGATGCGAAGCGAATGCAGTGCTTAGCTAAGCTTCAACCACACCAAGCAACAAAGCTAATCGAATCGCGGCCCCGGGCAGGACGGCATGAGCGGATGTGGGTAGTTGAAGTAATTCTGCCACCCTTCGCCTTTCGACCATATTGCCCATTTCGGGTAAAATAAATCAATCGAAAGGAAAAATGTGGAGAATGGAGCTTTTATTGATACGTGTAAAGAAGAGCGAGATGATAATAGGTAGTATTACGACGATGACGTCAGTTAAAAATCAGCAGTTTAACAATTTAACAATATAACCTTGCTGTTGAGGGGTATGACGGGGAATTAATGAATAATTTTTTAAAATATTTCAGTGGTTATAAATATGAATAATAAATAATCAAAAAGGTCTCAACAATTTTTTGTGTGACTTTACAATCGTTAAAATTTAAAATTTTGATTGTGTTATGAAATGGAGACGCCTAGTGTTTTGTACAAATTTTGTTCCGTCCACCAACACGAAAGCATTAACTTCGAGTGAATACTTCTCGAAGACGTATTACTAGCTGAAAAAAAACGCAGACATACGGATGACATTTTTCCATTGCAACCCTTTACGCAGTCTCGTTTGAGCGAGCCGAAGTTTCGATCCATTCATCATTGTCGCAGTAAAGGATCGACCATTTTTCCTCGTGCCGATATTTTCCTGAACTAATCCCCAATTCCTGCCCGTAGGGTAAAAGGGACGCTTTAGCGTGTCCCCTTCCGTAGCGCAAATCCCGTTTCTAGCGAGGATTGGCGAGCAACAAATATTCCCGAAAATCCATCTTCAGCGAAAACAAAATCCGCTCCGGCTCGGTGGTGGGTCCCCACGAATCCTTTTTTGTCCTTAAGGTTACTGTCTGTGTGTGTGTGGATGTTTTTTTTTCAAGTGGCACACAAAAAAGGGATTGGATTGTCGGGGAGTTCATGCAATGGAACAAAGGACGCTTTTTTTTGCCGGTCGGCTTCTAGTAAAGCTAACATTTTCCCCTAAGGCTCGTTAGCTTGGCTACAAGTCCGTTAAGTCCGCGGGAAGGAAAATCGCGTTCGTACAAACGGATAATATTCATTTATTATTCGCCCCTCGGTTGGAGCTGTTCCTGCTGCGGCGTAGTGTCTTCGTGTGGAGCATTCGACTGTATCCCTACGGCACAGCCACGTGTGAGGTTACCGAGTTAATCGATTCGAGGTATTCTTCAATCCTCCAAACCCGGGACGATAGAGAAACAATCGATATTGTGGAGCGAGAGGGAGAGACAATTCGAAGGACAGACTCTTCCTTCGCAAAGATTCAAACATAAAAGTGAAGAGCTTGGGAATGAAATCAATGTAAAACCTCCTGCTGGGACAGTCAGCCATGAAGGTGGTTGGAATCGATTTAAGAAGAGCGCGGGGACCATTTCAATCCGGAGCTTTTGGACCTGTATCCTGTTCCGGAAACTTCTTGAGCCCAACCACGAAACTCATGTAGTGCACATTTATTGACTTCTGAGGCTGCTCTTTTGCCAAACAAAACAAAAAATCTGATCACGATAATGGAAAGCGGAGGAAACCCAACGACATTCACTAGCAAGCCAACAAACAAAATGGGATTTCAAGAATAACTGCTTTGCTGGGCGACACAAAGCCACACACACACACACGCAAGAATAAAATCAATTTCCGCGGATTTTTGTAGCGCACTTCCTCCCAAAATCTTGGGCAACCTCTCGCCCTAACACTTCCCGATGTTGAGGTATTTATAAATTCATTGCAAGCCGTGGATGTTTATGGAAAACTTTTCGGGAACAAACTGGCGGAACAACCCGAAACATCCCGAAATGGTCAAGCTGAAAACAATCAATTTTCCTTTGCAGGCGTTTAATTTTTCTCACCTTC
Source organism: Anopheles stephensi (assembly GCF_013141755.1). Lineage (NCBI taxonomy): Eukaryota > Metazoa > Arthropoda > Insecta > Diptera > Culicidae > Anopheles > Anopheles stephensi. Next base: position 29,457,798 of record NC_050202.1, on the reverse strand, counting down.
ACTTCATCTTGTGCAAACAGAAAACCGCTGGGGGGACCGGAACGTTTTCGGGATCGTGAACGAAACGCAAAGTCTCACTAATTACTCGTTCGATCCCACACAAATCGTCTAGAGCGGCTTTGCCAACGTTAATGACCACAGCTGACAGGAATAAACCTCGCCTCAGACCACTGGAAGCAACGCTAGTGTGAGAGACGGGGTGGCGTGACAGTGAGCGTGGCAGCGGGTTGTACGGATCAGTTTTTCCCTTTTAAAATTAATTGATTTTTCACCAGAAAGGAAGAAAAGTTTCTGCTTTGCAGCGGGGTTTTCGGGCGCGTGAAGATTCGGGATGAATGGTAGGATGAAGGATGAACAAAACGGGCTCGCTTCTGAGAAACAAGATGTTGACAAAGGGAAGGGGAAAGAAAATGGCGCAAAAAAAAAACACAAAACCTGGAAGGGTTCCCGAAACTCCAACGCAGCGTCGCAGATTGAGGAGAAGAATCGTGGGTTTGGGATGCGGGAGGATAATAATGGATTTTCCGGCGGTAAACCCATTGAACGACAGTGTGCGACACACGCGAAAAAAGGGATTCCTCCTGGCCGATGTTTACCCTATTAGGATTGCGCGAGAGTTGGGCCAGTTTTAGCTAAAGTTGTAAATGGTCTGCTTAAAAATGTTTTTACTAGTTTTTTTTCCTATGTACGTCCAGTTGTTTCTTTTTTCCCTTGTCTCCACTCAAATGAATGTTCAAGTTTTGCTTGTGATGTGAAGATTACAAAATTTTATTTCAAGACCCTTTTTTCTGTCCAATTTCTATCGCCTTTTAGAGTACCACAGTGCGTCCTCTGCCAACTTATCTAAAAAAGCAAAGTGAAAAGTATTTCAAAAATACATTACGCTCAGCTCTTGTGTTTTCATTTTCAGTTTTCTTTTGCTTTTTGCTCACGTGATACGCCGTCCCGAAAACTTGTCCCAAAAAAAAAAAAAAGGAACGGAGAGAAGATTAATTTTCACATGGTTGCGGGGGTTTGTTTTTTGTCAAGTCGAAGAAGAATAACCGGACGAAGAAAGTGTTTCACAAAAAGAAGCGAGAGAAGAGTTGGGTAGAAGGAGGAGCCCGTTGTTCGGGTTCTTTGTTTGCGAGGATTAAAGGTACCGAAATTGACGCAGACTGAGCAATTAATCAACTAAATTATGCCAGTAATTATGGATTGATCTTTTTTATAGAAGCGTTGTTGCTCTGGGAATTTTTAAAGAGTTTTTTTAAGTTTTTTTTAACCTATACGAGCACTTAATTTGACGATTAACGTGGTACATATGTATTCAACGGGTTTTTTTTATTTAAAATTATTTTGAATGGAATAATCAGATTTCAGGATTAATTTTAAATGGCTCACCAGTTTTGGCCTGAAGCTACCTCAGGGTGCTAGTACTGTCATGGTAGGGCGGTTATTTTTCTCTTTTATTTAAGATTGTTTGCGCCTGACGGTAGGCAACGTTATAGCATGAATTTAGATAGAATTAGATAAATTTATAGAACTTGACTAGTGCGGAATAAACGGTCAATCATCAATACTAACAGGAGGAATAAGTTACATGAATAAATTGCATTAGTCTTAGTCAAACCGTCGAACAGTAAGCGTCTTATTGAGCTAGAGAAACAAAGATGATAGCGCTTACGGAGTTATAAGGTCAACTCATCAAATCAAGTAAGGTCAAGCTCGAGTTCATGGAAGGCAGATCTATTGAATAATCAATTTTAATTGTACAGCATAATTACAGAGGTTTTCAGTCCATCTCGAGGTAAAAAGTAATAGATATTTTAAATGCGTAAAACGAAATATGAAAATGGCATCCAAGATTTCAGATTTGGAAGGTCAATTTAATATCATAAACAAATCCGAACCGAACATTATTTCTTACTTTCGGCGATATATCAGAGATGCTTTGACAGAAACGACCAATGAAATTCTATTCCATGATTAGAGGTCTGAACGCTGAATGTTAAATCTGTCTAAAAAGGCGCCTAAAATTATGCAATGATTCGGAAACTTGTTTAACAAGGCTCCCTTTTCACTTTTACAAACATTGCCAAACATACGAAATACAGGGTTTTCCATACGAATACGATAACGGCACCGATCTTCACACGGCAGGACCGGGATTCAAATCCCATCCAGACCGCCTCCCCATATGTAGGGCTGACTACTTTACTATGGGTTAAATTAAGTCACAGAAAGCCAGAAATGGCAGGCCGAGACCTCTCGAGGTCCCAAGGAAGGAGGCCAAGGAAGAAGAAGAAGTATGGCACTATATTATTTTTCATATGTATTTTATTTCAACTTCAATTAGTCTCACTCTTAACTTAACCAGATTTCTATTCGATTTAAGTAAATTTAACCATCATAATTTGCATCCAAATCATGAAAATGTATGAACGGTACCATGTGAAGCTCAAACTCGCATGTATAAACGCTCCAGGGAAGCATTTTGACAGCTCGATGATCATTGCGCTTACAAATTTCATCCGATTTAAGAATAACACTCAAATAATACGTAATCTTCCTTTAGCGCGTTTACATGCACCCGGTTGTTCTTCACTTGATATGGTCTTACCGGTTGCGTGCTATCATGCCCAACCGTTGTTCTAAGCGAGCTCATCTTATCGTATGCCGCCAATGAACTGTCAACCGCTGCCGTTGTAACAAGAGTCGCTTGCGTTGCTCTATTACTTAAAAATCTCTGTAAGGCTCTCGAAAAAAAAAAATGCAACACAGTAAGAAGAATACTCTTTGTCGTTGGCCGTTGCCTATTTACCTAACTACCTTAGCGATATAAATGAAAAGTAATGAAGTGTTGGACACTCGGAAGCCTCGTACAGCGAATGTACACAACTTGTTGATATTCTTACATTTTTAAAATCAGATAATTTTCCAGTTGGTCCAATCGAAACCACTGGCTCAGTTCAGTCAAAAAAAAAAAAAACACGCTCTCCGTACAGAAAACGACGACGGTTCCGAACGACGGTTGCGAACGATTTTAATGAACCACGGAGTAACGACGCCCGGGCACGATACTTTCCACTAACTAACAGCTCTAAAGCAGCTTAAAAGCTTCTACAGCCGAAGTGTGCTACGAACTAATGACGATTTCATTTTAAATCCATCCAACCCTCGCCTCACCCAACCACTTCGCGGGGCCACACTTTAAAGTAAGCCAAACGTCCACGAGCAACCCCTCGGCCACCAACCAAGGATCGTTTCGGCGTTATCTCAAGCGGGCTAAAGTGCGTCTTAATTTTTGATTACAGTTCAATGTGATGTGATTCAGCGCACCGCGTGCTGGTGCTGGAGGATGAGAGTTAGGATGGGTGATAAAAATCTCCCATTACGATGAATCTTATCCCCGGCCTCTTACTCTCTCAGTACGCACTCCTCCAAGCACGCGATCACCCGAAGGAACGAAGACATTGTAGCCGCCAGTCGGCAACAGCCGGACGACGACAAACGCGCACCGAAACATTCATTGTAATTTGGTGCTGGCTAATGGCTATGCCATCCTACCCGCATGATATCATCACCCCTTCGTGCTGTCCGCTTTTAATGGATGCAAGAATGCTTCGGGTAAGGGGAAGTAATGCAAAATGTCCACCCCTTTCATACTATCGGCTGTATTACGGCGGAGGACCCGCGCTTGGTTAGGAAAATATTGAAGGCGCTAGAAAAGCATGTGACATTACACTAGAGTAGTATTTGGCCACAAAACGAGAGTCCAAGCGGACCATCTCCCTCTATCTGCCTGCTTTTTAAAAGACCAATAACACTAAAATCCACACTTTAGTCTCATCCATCTACTCTCTATAAACGCAGCATCGCATTTAATTGCGTAATAAAAATTAGTTCCCGTCGAATGGACTCCTTCACGGGACTTGATTATTTCTGCAAAAGGGAACCGTTAGCAACCGGTTTACTTTCCGTCCCCGGAGCATCAACTCTAAATGGTGATGACCGTACGGGTGCATCATATGCAACAAAAGGAGCATCAGTGTGTAGAGGCACGGTCTGCAAGTAGTTTCACTCTCGATTTAATTTTTCGGTAATTTCTTTACCCACAAAACCCGTACCACTCGCTCTCTCTCTCTCGAGTGCAACAAAGATGCCCTCGAGTAGTGAGAGTAAGTGCAGAAAAAAAACGAGGATAAATGTGCAATAAAACTCGGATGCACAATCCGGTGTTCCCCCTTTAGTCATAAAACTTCTCCCGTAGAGATAAAAGACTTGCTCGGGAGGGATACTCCAACCAAGAAAAAAAAAAAACGCTGCCTGGTAGAAGAGTTCACTCTACCTATCTCTACAAACTCGCCCTGTGTCCATTTTGATCGTGGTGCGAAGAAACGAAATACACGCCACGTTCCCACACTCTCATCGACTTCGTCTAGTGCAGAGATATGAGGGTGTGCGTGTGTTGCTTCTCCGGAAATCCTTCCGTACAGGCATCCTGTGAGTTGGTTTTGGAATTTATGATACAACTGCATGGCGCTACGTGTGGACCACATGCACTTTGCTGGACTATCCCTATCCAGAGAACCGTTCCCACAGTTTTCTAGCGTTAGTTTTCGCCATTACCATGAAGAGGTGCATCATAAATTAATTAAACAGGTTTTTTCTTCTTAATAAAATAGTTCGAAATCGTAACAGTGTACTACGTTGACGAGCTTGAAGAAACGACAATCCTTCCAGCTTATCCTTACGCCGAAGTATTGTTTTTCAAACCACTTTACCTGACTATAAACAAATCAATATTGCGCACCGTGTTTGACTTTTACCTGCAGTAGAGTTTGCACAAGCTTTTCCTACAAATGCTCTGTGCCGGTTCGTTACGCCGCCCTAAGGCAAACATATGGTACGGCGAAACGCCTTCAAAGTGGCGTGTTTTGGGCGGGACGGTGAAGGTAGTTCTCGTCCATGGACGAGGCTAAATATTTCAACTGTTTTCGGTAATTGTTGTGCAAACATTTGCCTCCGTTGCAACTCCGGCATAGAAGCGAACTCGACGAGATACCGCCAGTGTCGGCTCCCTTCCCGGTGGTTGCATTTTGCTACATGCCTTAGTGCGCCGGTGCCCTGGTGCTTGGGTCGAGTTTATTTGCTTCGCTCGGTACCACCATCAGCTCGGTAAATTAGTGAGCAGTTACTTTGGGGCGCAACGAAGAAGCAATGATGCAACAAAGTCGAGAGATGTTTCGACCCGGAAATAGCTACAGCGGACCAGTCCCTAACACGCTGCTGATGCGCCTGACACAAACCCATCCATCGTACTTCGATGCACTGCTCTCGTGCCGTTTCCATACCGGTATGGCTTTAAAGACCATTCGCCTCCTTCCGGACACCTCCTCTGACACGGAACTACGTGAAACGTGAGCCTCGTATGTTTGCAGCAGATGGGCGCACCCTGGTTACTGCACGCCGGGTTTTTGCCGGATGAAGGTTGAAAATGAAATGAAAAATGAGTTCCCGACGGATACGGTACGGCACGACTGACAGCGTGTGCAGCGTGGGCGCCCTCCGAGCCCGATGGCGCAAGGCTGCAAGGGAATTGCATCCATGCACTTTTGACAGATGCAACCACACTAACACCCAACCGAACTATCGCCACACCATCAGCAGTGCAAGCGTTTGCCAGCATCCCGACCATCAAGCTCGATAGCCGATTGGCTAGCAAAGCTCAAAGGCCCGTGTTGCTAAGATTGCATCATCCCGAGGAAAGCACTGTCGTGGAGCCTTGTTACCGAGGGTTGGCTGAAGAAATAGTGACGGGAAAGAAGAGCCGGACCGGGAGATGGTATTAAGGATCTATGTTTAGCGCATAATTGGGTTCCAACAGCCAGGACCGGAACGTTGGTTCATAACTGAATTTGCTTTCGGAACGGACCAGCAACGGTACCCTTTTTTCCAAGAACCGACCGTAGCACCGAGGCCAGTAGGTCCCCGCTTCTTTTGCAGGAGCGTAAGAAAATTTGCTGGACGTTTGGACGATGTAATGTCTGATGTAATTAGTTTCTAGCCTCATCTTCCCGAATGCGTATCGATCGGTGCCGGGTTTGACCCACGGCTGGATCTCGGGATTTTCGGGAGAGAGTTGGACGGGGTCTTTGGAACCTTGCTTGCTTGCTTGCTTCCCCGAACCGGGTTGCAGTTTGCTGTAAACGATCATAATTCGGTGAAATGAATCTTTTGATACGATTACTGGGAAATGCTGGATTATGGGCGAGTTGGAGCGAGTCCTACGCTGTTACTTAATTTAGAGTGCCTGACGTTACTATGTACAGAGGATTTATTTAGTTTGATGACTTCCCTTATTTTTGTGAAAATTTGCCTAACTTACGACAAATAACTGTGTATGTTCAAAAAGTACAAAATATTCTTACTTCTAAAAATCGTGGACGAGTAATAGATAGTCGTTATGAACACTCACACCGCAGATGTTGATTTTTACCATCATTTTCCATGCAAAAGCATGAGGACTCACCTAAAAGTAAAGAGAGAGAAAAGAATTATTAAGAAAGTTTGCCATGCTGACAAGAACAGAATACAGAGAAAGACGACTGGGTACAAAATAATCAGAAGAGCATTCATCCCGCGGTGGTTTCGGAGTGGCCAAATAGTATCAAACACCGTTCCCTGGGCGCTCGTACGCCATTAGGACAACGTCGCTTAAAATGTCGTTCCACCATCATCATTTCGGCACAACATGCTCCATTCGGGACACCGTTATCGTAGCTCCTGATGCTGATGTGTGCTTCGTTACTGGGGCGCACTGTGGAGCAAATGGGCAAAACCTTTTTCCCACCTTTCCATCTGTGTCGCCCCGCCAGCCAAGCATCACTCTCTTTCTCGTTCGTTCTTCCCATCGAAACGAAAACCATTGCCACCGCTAATAACATCATCTCGCACCGGTAACATAAACGCTAATGTGTAACGTATGAGCAGATCATGTGCGGTACCCGGCTCCCATGGAAACCCATGGAAGGTGCCGCTTTTACGCTACACAACACCTTCGCCTTCTAGCCTTGTGGGAATCTCAATACGCTTCGCTCCAACCGGTAAGGATCGGACAGGTAACGAGCGGTTAAAAATATCCTCGCAAAACAACATTTCACCTGCCGTTTGCTTCCCGCGACCGAGGTCTGGGAGAGCGAATCGGAGTTTTCCTCACCCTCGGTTTCGCCCTCTCTCTCTCTCTATCTCTCTCTCTCTCTCGAATGTCATTATAAATTTATTATCACAGCACGAAAATTACACGCGCACTACACGCGAGAAGCACTGTATGGATGATGGGCGAGATTTAAAGAAATGGAATGGACAGAGAGCGGGAGCGAGACAGAGGAGATGGAGGGACTTTAAGTGAACCACTAAAACATGTGTTACTGTTGAGACATGTCTGACGGGCGTGTGCTTTTGGGAGCGAACTGTGACCATCACATCCCACACTGATGTTGGATGAAGAATTTGTAATTAAAACCTGTTAAAAGCAAAGTTACGCGTGAGTTTCTTTGAATGTTACCGAAAACGAGAGCTTCGCATATAGAGTGACGAGCGGGACATTTCCACAACAAAATCCTGTGGAAAATTTAAAGGACCACAGCAAGGAAACGCGCTTCGCTGGTTAAGTAGATAAATGTTGGAAAAACAAGAAAGCTCCACCAAAAGCGTGTTACTGCATATAGTTATTGGTGTGCGAAGTGTGCGCCATGCCAACACTTAATCTGAAAAACCACCCTAAAATACAGCCCCATAAGAACCGCTGGTAGCGGAGGAGCTTCCACTCGTTTCATATGAATTGAACAGCTCGTTTCGGCAGCATTAGCGAGGTAAACCGGCGAGCGAATGAACACTGGGGGCCATTTCATCGCTTAGCTACAGCGTCAGCGAGTTGCAACAGATGCAGAAGAAGGCGTGTGCTTGATTGCAAATTATCAACACACTTGGGCGAGCGAGCTTTTTCCGCCGTCAGTTACCAAGGTAAACTACTTTCCGAAGACACTGCTGCTTCGTCTGCACGTACATACTCTGTACGTTGATGAGACATTATGAGAAGGTTGGCGATGGTTGCATCTTCGCCACCTTCGCATACCATAACGAATGCGCGGCGCGGCCGTCGTTAGGGAGGGTTATGAAATTTTTAATCTATTTGTCAATTAATTAATGAGCACTTACTTGCGTGCTTGCAAGTAATGGTAACAAGGTTTTTGGTAGATGGAAATATATGTGTACGTTGCTGTCAGGGAGATGTGAAATGACTTTCCTTGGGAACGTTGTGCTGTTACTGTAAGCAATGTGAACAGTTGAGATAATGCTTCACAGAAAATGGATGTTTGTTTGGTAGAATATTGTCTTTTTGAGGTTCAATTTAGGCAATAGCTTTCAGTAACGTAATAAATACGCAAATATTGCGGAAAGAAGATGAATAAAGTTATGAGATTTGTATACAATTTTATTGACGTATATTAGCAATAGTTAGATAATCAATCCAGTATACGAAGGATGATATTTTATAGAAATTTTGATATGGTTTCTCTTTTTCTGTTTTTTGCTTTGGCACTACAACCTCGAAAGGTCTGAGCCTGCCTTTTCTGGCTTACCGTTAGTTGATTTTACGCATAGCGGGTTTGACAGTCAATCCTGCTTCGGGAGATTTGAACATGGGCCCGGTCGTTTAAAGACCGGTGCTTCTATTGCCTCAACCACCGGACCGCCCAAAGGATTACTTAGGCATAGGAATAGGCAAAAGAACCGCCTCAGGGTCTGGTGGAGTGGTTATTTTAGGAAAATGGCTTCAGAAGAATTAGCTCACATAGTCCTTTTAGACCATCCACATTGACTATAACCGGCAGTGAGGACTTTTGAGGATCAGTTAGTATCTGTTAGGACGAGGTAAGAGAAGGAGTAACTAGAAGGAAAATTCAAGAGCCAACAATGTGAGGAGCTTTAGTGCGCTACATCGTGATTTGAGTATTGTATAGTAAATCAGACTCAGCAGGCTCTTAGGTTCTATCTTGTCATGAGAATCACACCTGACAACCTAGCTCGTGATGGGGCGGGTCGGTGCTAGAAGCGACAACGGGGCCAGACTTCATACGGCAGGACTAAGGTTCAAATTCTATTCGAACCGTTCCCCCGTAGAGAGGACTGACTATCCAACTACGTGGTATAAATAACTCTCGGAAGCCACAAATGGTAGGAATTCTCTTAGGGTCGTTAGGCCAAGAAGAGAGAGAGAGAACATAGCTCGTAGAATAGAAGTAAAAAAATGCCTGGGATGGACGATGATGCATGGCTGTTCTAAAATGAGTTAGAGTGGCGAAAATGATGCGTGCACAAAATAGGATATTGGATTGGCGGACTAAAGTGGGCGATAGCGGGCCGAAACCTTACCATGGTCGAAGAGCCAGATATGAATGAAAGTGATAAGGCCTTCTTACATAGGATCTTGTTTGATTGATTTGATCGATCACCATTATTTAGTTCATGTCTGTGAACGATTTGGGCATCCATGGACCGAGAAAAGCTAATTGACCATCCTCCCATGAGTGACATCTTTCGTTAGAAATGGCGTCAAGTTAAAATAACCCCTTATTTCATTGACACTAGGAACAATTTCTATTTAAAGCTTCAAGAAAGTCACAGTAACTGGTGACGGTTACGTTTGCCCGGAATTCATTTATACATCCAACCCAAAAAAAGAACAAACTTCGCTCTACCACGAAACAGAGTTCCTTCAAACATGAATCTGTAACTAAGTTTCACAACGACCAAAAAGGCAGCCCGCCCAGTTCGGTCATTAAATCCACCCTCGGAGGGCGAATTAATCGAATGTTCGGGGGGTCCATAAAAAGTGTATGCATTCGGCATAACATCACCATTTCCGGTGATCGATAATGTACGAGTGGCTGAAAATAGCTGTACTGCTTCCAAGGAAAAAGTGCTGGCGAGCGAGCCAGTAGGCAAGCATTCCAAGCGCGTACACCAACGACAAATGGCCCGTAAGCGTACATGAACGTTCATTAAACTTTCATGTAAATATGCTTCGGAATCGAACCGCATGGTCGCACCTCTTCCGAGGAGGTGTGCAGGAAACTGCAGAAGGATTAAGATTTATTTTGGCCGCTACCATTTCTGCATATTTGTAGTCAGCGCGCGGTGACGAATTAATCAGAAAGTAAGGTGATTAATATCGGTGCATGATTATTTATGAGCCCGGCATACATCAAGTACGGTACGTACGGGTTTTTTTTTTTTTTTAAGGTTTCCTGATTGACCATCACAGCTCGTTGGGTTACAATGGTGAGTGTAACCGCTAATTCTGTGGCGTAACATGAAGAGTTTGATTAGCAGCAGTTGGGGCTAGAAAATTGATTGAAAACGGGCAGCATATCTTCCTTAAAGTATTCCAAAAACTGATCTTCATCTGATTCAACAAGGGCTGTATGGAAAACAAGCTTTCCATGGGGCGAGGAATTTTGCGTCAGTTAGTTCAACAATAAAAATAAACCCTCCCGGGAGCTGTAAGAGTCATCGACACACGGGCACACTGCTGGGAATACATTTTCACTCCTAATAATGACCGGTTGCCTTCGTTCGTTCGCTCGTTCGTTACGACAAAGGCGACAAGGTACAAGCAAAAACATCCACTCGACAACCGGCACACAGCCGAGTTCGTTTGCGCGTCACGAACTACCCCCAAAACTCAGCCCTCCATCCTCGGCCACTCCTAAACCCATTACCATAAATTCCGTCTGTTCCTGGCGCGACCACCCACACCCTCGTGCCCCCCCCCCCCGTGTTCTCGCCGCCACTATCGAACGATGTGCCGATGTTTGCTTTTCCGTTTGTCACTCAATCATTGAGCTTACTCGTGGCATTCGGGTTCGTTCCGTTCACTCTCTCTCTCTCTCCCCACACAGCCGGAAGTGGCGGCATAGACTTTCTTTACACACTCGACCCACCAATTCCTTCCATTTCCTGCTAAAAAGGGGTGAAAGATGAAATGCTCTTGAATTTCGCAACGCAGCTTCCACGGCGAAGGATGCGTTCACTCTGCGGCAACCGAGCGTTCCAACGGAATTTGGAATGTGGAACTTTCTGGCGGAACCTGGCAAAAGACCTTTCAAACTGAGCAAACAGTCGACGGCACTGGAAAACAGGGTGCGACTGGGCTGGGCTTGGAAAAACACACGCCAAAATAAACCAAACACACACACAGGCACGCACGTACGGAAATGTCCGGGAAAGCGACACTCGAACCTCGTTTGGAGGAACATCCTTCGAATGCGTGCGTTCCACGGTCGATGTGGAGCTCCAAAAAGGGGTGACGTTCGGGAGCGATTTATAATATTGTTTGAAAGCGATATTTCAAGCCACACCGACCTGGTCGTTTACGCACACACACATATCCACTAGGATCTGAACGTCTGGATGGAACAAAATGGATGAACTACCCATCAGTCAGAGTCATGGTGATGGCACTGCCCACTGGCCCAGCAAAGTAAAGTTTGAACAGTTCGAAGCTTTTGCGTAGTCCCTTTCGACCCGATCCCGAGGTTTCGGAGCTTCGATTTCGTTTTCGGCCCAGAGAACGTTCCGTTGGATGCCTTACTATGAGTGTAGTTTAATTGAAATTTGTCACATAACAAAGCCGCTTCCACGTTGCGATGGTTTAATGTACGTGTAGAAGCGCGTATTGCCGACCCGATAGCTCGAATGCCGGATGTACGCCTTTGAGATGACCACAAAGTTCCTGGTTCGAGAGTAGCAATGGAAGTTTGGTTTTTGGAAACCACCTCCACGCCTCAGGCGGAGACCACGACAGACGCGCTGGTTTAGAATTGATTTATGTTACTTATTCTACCCCTCTCGCTCTCTCTAATCCTTTCTAAAAGTGAAACATTCTGGTGTTCGATTTTTAACACACACACACACTCGGATGTATATTTTCGTATGGAAAAAAAGTCACACATAAATACGATACCCGGACTATGGTGCGAAAATAAAATTGGTGTTTTCACTAGCCTTCCCGCATCAATCGGGTGCGAAACCACGCTTACCGACCACGCTTCCGTTTTCCGGAATGGTTTTGTGTCACTTCAATTCATCATCGAGAGCGCATTGTTCGTAATTGGTATGTGACAGTTTGGATGCGACGAGCCGTGCACGTTCGCCGGGGTCGGTCATGGTAGGAGTTGATTTAGGAGTGGTTCGAAAAACAACAACGAACGTTTTTACTGCATCCCGGATCGGTGGTAAAGTTGGGTTGCGAGTTGCGATGCGTGACTATGCGGTAAGGACGTGTTTGCTAGCCAGTTATTACAATCCTGGAAAATGATCAGTGGCTGAAAATGATCCACCGGTGCGCGGCACTTGTGATTTGGAATGATAATCGGAAATATAATAGGCTTGAGGTTTGGAGTATGGCGTGCTCATCGATGTTTTTGATCGAAAAATCAAGCGATGTTTTTTTCATGGCTGACCTAGTTTGTTGATTTTTAATTTGGGCGTAACCCAGTAGTTCATGCGGTAACGGCGCCGGTCTTCACACGACAGGACCGTTGTTCAAATCCCATCCAGATCGTTCCCCCGTTGTGAGGACTGACTATCAAACTTCGTGGTATCATTTAGTCTAGTGAACCATAAGTGACCTAAGCGTTCGTCAGGCCAAAAAAGAAGAAGAATAAGAAGGTAGGAGCACCGATACTCACACGGCAGGAACGAGTATCGAATCTCGTTAGGACGGTCGTATGCGAGACTGACTATCTAGAAACGTGGTCGAACTAAGTCGAATAAGCTAGTTATGACAGGTCAGAACATTTCGAGGCAGTAGATAAAAAAATGGAGGGCATCCTTGCTGACTAAAATCTGAAGTCAAGAATCGTAATTCTTCTTTTTTGGCACTCCTAACTCAATAGGATATCCAGACCGCCTCCCCGTACGTAAGGCTGACTTTTTTACTAAGGGTAAAATTAAGTTACAGAAAGCCAGAAATGGCAGGCCGAGACCTCTCGAGGTTGTAGTGCCAAGGAAGAAGAAGAAGAACTCAATAGGTTCTGGCCTGCAGATCTGGCTTTATGTGACTTGATTATATCCGAAGCAGCATAGTTCAGCGCATGGGGAGGCGGTATGAATGGGATATGATTCCGGTCTCCGGACCGTCCTATAACATCAGGTCTCCTACACCAATATAATGTTTAATTTTTGTATAGCCAACTAAGGTTAGGTCCTGCGAAGAAAACATCAAACTTCAAAGCCAATATTTCCTCACCTGATTGGATATCAGCACAGAGAGAGAGGATATATTAGAGGCAAAAATAAATCTTCAATTGAATACTGACCATACAGAAGCATCTCAATCTATTGGGTGTTACAGAAGCTCTGCTTTGACCTATTTCAGCAATCCTTGATACTGCTCATGGTAAAACGGCGTCTGGACGACGCACCAACACGATCATCCCTTGCAGATTTGGACCTATACCGCCCCATCTGTCCTTGGCAGTGTTGACGGCCTAAAAAGACTTCATGAGAGCAATAGTGATTGATGCATTATCTTTTCAAACATACGGGGCTAAAAAACATTCTAATCCTCTTAATCTCGCACGCGCCCAAAAGAGTTCGACAGTCTTAGACAGAGTCCATGTGTCATGGACATTTGGTTGCGGGACTATAAATGTTCTATACAGTACCACCCCCGTTCTTCAAGTACCCTTGTGCATAACTCAACATCAATGTTTTTGTCGATGCTAATTCTTGACCTCAGATGACTGTAGTTTTGTACAACTTTAAAGGAGTGATCACCTGTATGTTTGTACATCACTCCTGCGTAGATCAACATTTGTCAGCAGGAGAGAAGAATTATATTCTTCCAAAATTTTTGGCAAGAACGTCCCATACTACTTACTTACTTACTTACTTACTTATCAGCCGCTACAACCACTTTGCGGTCTTGGCCTGCTGCAACAATCCTCGATACCGGTCACGGTTTAGCGCCGTCGTCTGCCAATCCGTTATCCCGGCCGTTCTGGCGGACGTATCAACGCCAGCACTCCATCTCAATTTGGGCCTACCACGCCTCCTCTGTCTGTGTGGAAGGCCTAAAAGGACTTTACGGGCTGGGGTGTCCGATGTCATTCTTATGACGTGACCAACCTACCGTCCCATAGACGTGCTAAAATCTGACTGATATTACTACTATGTTATGGCATTTGATATACCCATCATCGCATCCATCACAATCACGATCTGGACAGGTTAGCAAAGTTTGCCGTAATCCTAAAACTCTTCAAAATTAGACAAAACTTTGCGAATACCAACGCGCCATAATATTTGTTTAAATCTGTTTTACAGCAAATGTATGAAGAAAACGTAATTGTAAATTATGAGCGATCAAATGTGGATGACATTGTTGTCCAAAATTTACCGGAACATCAAACCGGACAAGAGATTTAGCATGTACCATCAATCCTGCGTAGCAGTTAAAACAAAACCAAGCAGGATAGAAGAAGTAGTTGAAATATAATTTTTCATCCAAAGAAGCGGAAGGCTTGTACAATCCTATCGTCAAGTGGTTTGAACCGTCTGGAGCATTGTTAAGGGTTTTTTTTGTGTGTTTCCACTTCCCACACACACACACACACACTCCGCTGTAATGTATTGCAGCAACGAGTTGAACCAACGACTCGCCGCCATCGGCACTGTGCACTGGAGGAACGCTGGAGAGAGCAACAACAAAAAAAAAAAAGAAGATCCTTCCCATCATGTCAGACATATTTCTTCCTTTGCTCAAGCTTTACAATGCTGCGGGCAAAACAGTAAGAGCTTGCAACAATCGTCTAAGCTGAAAGCTCGTCTGACAAGACGATGAGAACCGGTTTCACCTGCCCCGGAGCAGTGTACGGGTACACCATTCCAGTGTCTCGGCCCCAGGCACCAGCCCGGGTGTGTTGTATCGAAATGATGGAAGAACTTTGCACATGTCGTCAGCTTTTTTGTCGTCCGTGTCGTCACGTCCTGTCGACCCGTGTTGACAGTTGACTAACACTTCCGCTCGATGTGCACCTGGAGGATGCACCGACCGACTGGTTGGTTGGTCGGTTGTTGGAGGAGACAGGAGAAAGAAAAATTTGAAATACAACCCCGAAAACTTCCTAGTTCCTAGCAAGTTGTACACGGTTTCGACTGTGGTGCAAAGGTCTGGACACACGAGACGGAGGAGAGAGACACACGCAAAAAAAAACCGAACGAAATAGTCGGAATGATAGTGATAAGTCTTGTTGAGGTTTCTCCTCGTCAACGTCTTTGCAGCATCAGAAGACCGACGTTTGCTGGGTTGGCCCACTGCCGGATGCTTCTTGTGTCTTATTTCGTTGCAACTCGGTGCACTCCGAGAGTTGAGTTCAGTGATTCATCATCAGCCGAACAATGGGAGACACTTGTACCGGAGGACACTCGAAGGGCAAGGAGGACGCCTCTGCCCGAGGACTTCATTGCTCGTCTTCATTTAATTTTCGATCCATACCAAATCCAATGACCGACGCACAACGACCACTTCGACTGTCGTAGATTAAGCAAACGTCAGACAATGTGCAAACGAACAGCCACGGATGGAATAAATCACAGCACCGGTGTCCTTTTGCATTAGGAGAAAGATCACCAGCTCACCTCAGCGGACGGAACATGGTTTGCAAGAGCTTCCAGAACGTCCGGGGGAAAGCTATGTCGCTCGGAAGTGGATGACCTGACCTCACGGATCCTGTTGAGAAGCGACGTCCTTTCTGACACGGGACGATGCCTTACGCTTTTTGCCTGCCACATTAAGCCAATAAAACTCGAGTGCCGTTCTTGTGCCGTGTGCTGGGTCGTCGTTGCATTGCGTAAAAAGGAAGATGAATTGAATTATGAATACATCGATATTTCATTACGATCGAAGCATTGCTGGTCGGGATTGGTTACGGCTGACGGTCCGTCGTCTTTGTCAGGCTGAGGACAGGCAGGCGTACGTGGAATTTTAATACGAGTCAACACTCATTTCTCCGCCGAACACGGAGCAAAGGCAGTGTGGAGGCAATGGGACGCAGGGCAAAAAAGTGCATCCCATTTATTTGATCGTGTTCGGAATGGTAAAGAAACATGATTCGCACTACTGCTCGGACCACTGGAACCTAATCTCGAACCTTTGCCGAGTGTCTTTCCGTCTTGACGCCCACCCGGCAAGGAATGAAATAATAAACTTTACGTGTTTTCTCGTGCATACACAAATCAGATAAAGCATTTCGTTTGACTTTTCAACATTCCATTTTAATGGCATTGCCTCGGTACCGTGTTTGCGTTGTTAGTCTTTTATTAAGATGAATTAATCGGTGTTACTGGGATAAATAACTATCCGGGAGGTGGCTAGTTGGGGCCGTGCGGGAAAGAGTTATTGAAATTGGACCAGTTTTTTCGGGGCGTGTGTGTTCCTAGGATTAATATGAATAATGGGCGAAAACCACAGGAATCGAATCAAAATGAGGGAAAATATTGGAAAGTAGCCGGAACTGGCATATGTTGTTTGTCGCAGAGATGATGCATTTCGAAGAACTGGTTTGTTATGGTGGCTTCCCGAAGCAATTCCAAATCAAACAAATATTGGACCGAAATTGATGTGACTGATGTTGTTTGGATAATTTGCTACTTTACATTTGTTGATCAGATTCAGCAGAATATGTTTTTATGATATGAGAAAAGCATTTGCAAATTTCGGTTGAAATTGTCATTATTATGTCTTCATTTAGGTAGGAACTGCAGTTGCTGCAACTGTGTAAAGGGAAAAATTTGGCTGAGAAAGAAATCTTTCCGGGTTGTGTTCTGAGGTACGGAAGACATACACATCCGCAGCAAAACAGCACCCTGCTTCCTACAAGCCAATTTTGTGGAGTGTGAAATGGATTTGAAAAAACGAAAATCGCATATCTGGCCCGTAAGAGCATCTGCAATCGCATCACACATCGTGGGCCACCCTAAAAGGTCTATCTACCTACATACCTGGTGGTAGATCTCCTGGGCCAAAGTAGAACACAACGATGCCGTTCGGTGTTTTCCATTACGCGCGCACTACAAATGATGCAACCGATGATGTTCATCCGTGGCAACAACATAATGTTTACCTGCGTCCTTGCGTTCAGAGTTCATCCTGCCGTCACTTCAACAAACTCGCGCTCGGAAGGACTGAAGGAAACAGTGCGGCAGATCGTGACAGCATTTCGCTCCAAAAAAACGAAACCCACGATGAAAGGATGCACTTGCACACACAATAATCTAGCCAGGGGATTTGCACAGCTGAACCGCTTGGGTGCAGGATAAACCTTTTGAAAAGGTGCTGAATATGGCCCGGTACGGATGAGAACCGTTTGAAAGCCAGTGCTTTTTGCCACGCTGTCAGCTGGTCTGTCTGCCTCTCTCTCTCGCTCCCACTTTCGTACTGTCGATTCGCTGTACGGATAATGCACTTCATGTTCGTCGAAAAATTCAAAGTGGATTCGCGTTGGCTGCTGGAAATGCTTTTAAAACGAGATTGAGCCTTGAAACTGAATATTGGGTGTTTTGATCAGGCAATCTACACGCGCCCGGGATTGAGTTACACAAGGGCAACCGTATGGATTTGTGGGAAAATGAAAATTGAAGATTCATGACTATATTACACATCATTACAATCACACGAGCACATTTAAAGTTCAGGGCGAGTATGAAACATTTTCCAAACAAAACACAAAACCTTGCATTCTTTCCCTAGCCAAGTATTTAATGTTATTTTTAACCCACGTATGGGGTTTGCATAACTTTAGGCGCTTACAAAAGTAGACTAATTTTTAGGTCGTTTGTAATACACTTGAGTAAGCACAATTTCTACCTGTTATTGTTTACTCACTCTTCATACGGTAGTGGGAAACACAGTTTTTACAGTTGGGCTAATAAAATTCCATCACTTATTGTGGTATCCTTCCGTACGAAATGAGCAGGAAGCGGTATCACAGACCGTGGTTTAAAATATCATCGACCGGTAAAATAACATCACAATTTTATACCTCTGCTCTTGGGGTCTTCAGGCCCGTTTTTGGGGTGAAATATCATAGGAATGGGAAATGAAAATGTTTCACCGCGCGTGTTGTTGTTTTTTTGCAACCTTTTTGCTGCTACCACGCGTTCAAATTCGGTCAGTTGTGCCTTCGCGTCGCGGTAGCACACGATTGTGTGCGCGGAAAATTGACCCAAATTGTTGAAATTGTTTTGATTCTGTTCGGGTGCGCATACCCTGGTCAGAGGAATGTGCACGAAAGGAATGAAGCGAATTATGATGAGCGTACGTAATCATCGTCTGATAATTTCGCACCCTCGCACCGTAATGTTACCCGGAGCCGGAGTCAATGAGAATTGGCAGCTGGTAATGATAAATCAGCCGGGGGAGAGAAAAAGAAAGTGGAAATACAGAACGGGAATAGTTTGAAATTATTTGCCAGTTCAAACAGATCCTTCGACAGTAAGGGTACAACCAGAAACCCACCCACCGAAGAAGGAATGTCAAATTTTCAACGACCCAATCCCTATCAGGTTCCTTACAATTCTTGATACATTTGCTGAAAGTTTGTCGTGAACAAAACATTCGAGCAACCTTGTCTTTGGTTCTGAAGAAGCTTTAAACTATTTGTGGATCGCTTGAGGAAGCCAAACTTTGAGCAGAAATAGTTGCCGATGGGAAGCAGGATCTTAAAACCATATGTGACCCTTGGTTAGAACTTTCACATACCTTCTGGGCAACGAAGATTTCGTAGATTGCACACACGCCTGTTATGGTGATGCCCTGCTCCTTGCACAGCATGGCCGTCGCGACGAACAGCATGGAAAGGCATAGAAAGCGCCAACCTGAAGATAGAACAAAGGAGGAAGAGAGAAAATGTTAGTTTAGTGTATGAAAATTAAAAATGACCTAGAATTGCTTAATATTTAATCCCAAATTTATTCAGACTAGAGAAGATTGAGAAGAAACGCTTATTTCAGACATAGCAGATCTTCTTCTTCTTTCTTGGCCTAACGACCTCTTAGGTCATGCCTGCCATTTCTGGCATAGTTGGAAAGTCAGTCATACTATGGGGAAAGGCCCAGATGACACTTGAACCCCGGCCCAGCCGTGTGCAGACCGGCGCCTCAGTCGCATCTACCAGAGATAGCTAAAAAAGAAAGAAGGACAGGAGTGCTGCTAGTTTTTGCTAAGGTTGCAGAGCAGCATTGACGCTATCAAAAATACGTCTTATCCCAATGATCGTGAAAATGTAAGCTGCCTCCAAAATATTCCCAAATTGAACACAAAAAGTTCGCAGTACAAGGCTTTCTAACAGATGAAGAAAGTCGTTATTACTCGCAAAATGACAATGTAGAGTGAGTGAAGAAAACAACAAAGAAATGATGCACAGGACAAGGAAGCTACCGGAGCATCAGATGATGAGGGAATTGATGTAAAGGTTGAGAAATACCTAGAGATATGTTAAGATTTTTGGGACACTTCAGATACGCCGCAACTAAGACTAATACAATATAGGACTAACATGCTGCCCTCTGAAATATCTGAGAAACATGAGCAACTGGACGACGGAGAATTAAATAAAGGGCAAGAGCGAAGAAAAAAAAAAGTTTTGTTTTCTTTAAAATCAAGTTTTGGTAGCTTAGCTGAGTCCTCCCTGTCCGTTTCCGTCTCATGACATGATCAACTCAGCGGAGCCTGGCGTGTCTTCGTCGTTGCACGATGGTGAGATCACCGTAGAGCTCGAATGATTTCACACATATACACCAAACGATCTTCTCAACATCAAGCTCAAAGATAACTTCGTCAGTGTTGTATAAAGGTTCAAGTGTATGAATCTTACTCGGTACATAAATGTTAATAAACTCTTACAAATCATTCTTATCAGCTTTGTGCTTACGATTAGTCTATATGTTTTAATGGAATGATAATTTTATCGTAAAGCATGTAACGAAACTTTCTCAAAGAATGGCGTCGCGTTAAGACACGGTTACGCTTTACGGGTTCATTGACAATCAATTGGCAGGGTTTAAATTCGGGTTGATGATTTTGCTAATTCGCTTGCTTTCTAGAGACGGTGGTTAGAATGAATTTTGTTATTCAACTGCCACACCCTAACCACCGAAAACAGTAACAACGATCGAGCTTTGTTTGCAAATACCAGCATTTCGATCCAGGGAAGTCGGTGAAACGATACGCCTTCCATTTGGATGACACCAACAAGGAACCACACCACCCGGCAAGGATTTAGGGCGAGCAGGCTTTCCATCTGTTCCGTCTGCACAAAGCTTATATCTGCCTTGTGCCTGTAAGCTCGTTGTTTCAGGATCGAAAACTTCCGTACAGTGCGAGAGATTGGGTTGGGTGGGGTGGAAAAGTGTTCCGGTACACACACACACACCGTATGTATGTCCAGGGAAGACGGTGGTCTTAGGGCAAAGTGGAGCGATTTCTGATAGACAAACCGTCGTCTCGACTATTACTGCGTTGACGGTAGTGGTGCCTGGCAGGTATTTAATTAAATGAAATATCCATCCACCCATTTTTCATCCCGCACTACAGGACAAAGCATGACAGAATGTTTGCACATTAATCTTGCCGTCTGCTTTCTTGCGTCACAGTCTGCATATGGTTTTGTTTTCTCCAGGTCTCCAGTTAACCGGTGTGAAATGTGTTTATTCTTCCAATGTAGCGGGTTTTGATGGTAACTGCCGGTTGCTTGCAGAGGGCAGTACTACAGGTAAACAAGACGTACAACATCCCGCCGGTTACATCGCTACCACAATCAGATCACTTCCTAATGCACACAGATAAACAAACTGTTAAATTTACAATTTCAAATTACAGATCGCAGGGATGCTTGCCAGCGCACCGAACTCACTCGGTATCAATCATTTATTAGTTTCCATTTCACCCGTTACTACGCTGCGCGGCACTGCTGTACGACCGTCCGTCAGTGCTTATCTGCGCGATCGCTCCTCCGACCGGCGACCGGAGGAAATATTTCATCACACATTATGAACAAATTGAGATTGAATAATTCATTTCCGCAGCTGCCACTAAGTACACCGTGTATAGCCGCCGTTATTAAGAGTAGCAGAAGCCACCAACTCGTTTTCCCGCGTTTTCCCGGCAGGCCAACGAATAATAATGGTACGGAATGGTTTCTAATAAATAATCATGGCGCAAAAATTTATCCAAACCCCGAACACACGATAATCGAATGTAACGAGCGTAAACAAATCCTCTGTCTGCAAACTGTTCGACGTGTTTGTGTGAAAAGAGATGACATCGTGGTGCATGGATTTCGGCTCGCTGCAGTAATGCTCGGCCACCGCGCGAGTACGAGAGAAGTTTCATTACCCCCGCGTATGCAGTATGGACAAAAAGCCTCGGGAATTTACATAACATAATAAACATCGCCGAATCGCATCGGGCAAATTGTGTGAAATTTTCCTGGAAAGTTCACCGTGTGGGAAGCTAAATATACTGATTCGACTGGGAGCGCGAGAGGTTTCCGCAAGAGAAGTGGTTGAAATGTGTTGCTGTGTGATGGATGACACAGTTGTGTTTGTGTGTGTGTGTGTGTTTTTAAGTTTATTAACAATGATGTAATTCAAGCATGAGTCGTGATTGAGTGTACGGTGTGCTAAAAATTGACCAAGACTTGTAATAATAAACAATGGTGGGACGATTGTTGTGAGTATGATTTCACCACCAGATTTGATCGATTTCAGTAAATACTTTTTCCTTATTTCAAGAAAACAAAACTCAGGCAACCCCCCCTTATCGCTTGCAAAACTGAGCCAACTGACTCTTGGCCGATTCGACTCCAATCCCAAAGCTAAACATCATCCGTCTATTCTTGTACCGTGCTCGCTTCTTAACCGATCTCAGCCTCAGTTTGCAGGACAGCTTTAGCTTTGAATTATCAATCGTCTTTGTAGACACTATCGCCCTAAACCCCAACAACTTGGTCGCCCCTCCACATTTCTCCACCATGACAAATGTGCCACGATACCGTTACATACGTAAGGGCCACCATTTGTTTTGCTTAGGGAAAAACCAGACCAAGTGTCCGGAATTACACGGACACGGAGCGTATGATTTAAACGCTTCAAAACCGGGAACACATTCACCCTACCGTCAGCTGCTACGGGTTAAAGTGATATGAAAGGATTAAGAGCCTTGCAGAATAACCAACGTGCCAGGAGCAGTTTGGGGCAACGGGGGTGAGCTTGTTTATTTGTGCATTTATTTATGATTCGTTATCGTTTTGTGCTTTCGTTGCGATCTTGCACGAAGTTTTGTGACACACGGATGCTTGCTATTTTTTTCCCTTTCGAGTAGTACGAATATTTCGAAGTGTGTTTTCCTACGAAGGAAATGTTCACGAATATGGTCAAACGTATAGGATAGTGAAAATAGTTAGCAGCTGCTAGAGTCAGCACTCTTTCTCCTCATATTCGTACGTTCGTGTAAAGCTAGTATAATTTTACTAGATAAAATAGATAATAATTTTGCTTGCCTGCAATAAACGACCAAGCCGTTATTACGGAACAAAAATAAAACGATTGCTATTTCATTATTTAAAAATAAGATCAATTGAAAAAGATTCATATTGGACCAATGGAGGCGCCTGGTGTTTCACACGAATAATACAACATGGAGAGGGATTTTGGAGATTGCAACATTAAATACCTTTTAAGGTGAACAGTTTCATAAGCTTATTAATTTTAAAATGCATCAATAATTTTACATCCAGATTTTCCCCTACACCTGTCAACAGTTAGAGCACTCATTTAAAAATGATTTTCGTTTCCATTGAAAGGTTTAAATAATTAAACAAAGAAATAACAGCAAACAAAAGCATAAATATAAAGCTCCCGAACAAAGAGTGAACCCTTTTCTACTTTGCAAAAAGGATGTAAATAGGAAGCAAGCGAACAAAAAACCGTTTCGTTTGAGAGGGGTATTTTTTTGTCCGACCCGACCCTGCAGACGCTCGTCACCGTTTCCTTGTTTTCCACACACACACACACACACACACCCCGGCGCGCCGTGCGATTATTCGCGTCTGTTTGATGAGCACTAATTAAAGTACGGTACAAATATAATGACCCAATTATAATGCTGCTAATTACAAAAATGAAGCAATGCTTAAATTGTGCTGCGACGGGAATCGGTGGTCAGTAATTTGATCCGTCCGGCATTTGCATGTAATTAATAGTAATATTCCCTTCATTCACTTCGGGGCCAACATTAGGTTGGAAAATGGGGGCCAGAAGGTTTTTCAACTTGGTTGTGGGCTGTTTTGTTTGGTACGTGTTTAATTCCCGCATTCAGATTGCTAGAGAAGAATTAACTGTATTTGAACACGGATAATGAAACAAAGTAGTTTAAGCGGAGTTGATTATTATGTTATAAACAGGGGTTAAATTGTAATGATATGGATGCAATATATTTGTTATGTTTATGAAAAATCTATCACTTATTAATTTATTTTAAAAATGCTAAAAAAATAATTTAACCTCAATTGAAACTTAATACTTAAATGTTCAATTCGGAAACAAACATTAAAAAATCACGAGAACGACGGCAATGGTGGCAATGTGTGATGCTTTCCAACGTCATCAAATCATCAGATTGATGCGTTTCTATCCAGTTTTCAAGTGCTGTAAGAGCAATAACACCCCACCGCGCGAACGGAGCGTGAATGGAGGTTTGGAATACGAACGGGAGAGAAAGAATGCTATTCAACTCTCCACCATGCAAAAGAAAAATCGTCATCCATTAGACACTCTGCGAGCTGGATGTTGAAATGCTGAAGCCGTTTTTGTTGCCGAACGAACGAAACGCCATCGCCAGGCGAGAGGGAGCATACGGGTGTGCGGTAAGGAAATATCCACGAATCGATCTACTCCAATCCGTTACTGTCTGTCCTGGGTGTTTGATTGCACGGAGCACGAAGGCGAATGTCGATGATGAAAAATTGTCGCCACCATTTCAAACGTTAGCAACGTAAGAAAAATGAACACTTTTCCACGATTAAGTTAATGGAAGCGAAGATTGAGAAAAACTTTAAACTGTGAGTACATTTCATTGTATGAATTTAAAAGTATATTTTCAAATTAAATAAAATTCTGTTTTGCTCTTTGAAATTGGTTTGAAACACACAGCAGAAGAAAAGGATATTCATCTTAAAAGAAAAGAGCTCAACATAACCAGCGAAACGATTGTAAAGCATTGTTACGACCTGACGAGCGCTTAGCCTTGGGTGAAAAAACTCGTTTCGAAAATACGTTTGAAGCAAGCAAGCCGAGACAGCGACAGACAGCACCAAGCACAGCACGAGCGAGAGACGACAATCCAGCAATGACGGATAAAATGACCCCTCCGGAAGCTAAAACAAAAAAACTGCAAGTTGAGAAAAATTTGACCAACGAAACAGAAACAGATATCATAAAAAAGCATCGTGCCATTGCAGCCCTTGAGAATGGCCAGCAGTGTTGAGATAGAACATAAAACGAGCGTCAAAAATAGAAAGAAATGACACAAAAAGCAAAAACAGAGAAAACAAAAAAACAGCTCCGGTGCCAGCGCTATCGTCATGGGTCAGCTGGGATGGAGAAGGATCAAATTTGCTGCTGATGATGCTGAGCCAAGGCAAAAACAAGCACGCGGGCACCGAATAAAGATAAACAAAACCCAACCAGCAAACTATGAGACAAATGTGACAATTACGATGTGTTGATGGTACTTTAGGGTCAGTGGCAAGGGCGACCAGAGCGTCGGAGTAGCATTCGCGTGACCTGATTTTCAAAACCGATCCGAATTGTTGGACCATGAATAATAAGGAAAAACTGAATAACGATGTCGAGGAGATGGCTCTTGAAGCGATGGACTGTAGCCCGGTTTTTGACCAGCAGAGCGTTATTGTTTGTTGAACAAAGTTTCGATTCGTTTATGCCAAAGTTACTAATTTTCTATATCAAAGTCGCCTCATAGCATTGGTTGTATCAAAGAATTTGCACACTGTGCGTTATACTGTACTCAAACCGACAAAGACACCCATTAGTAACTGCTCTTAACTGCGGTGTCCATCATTGTGGGACGAAAAAATAACAGCTTCACCCTTGGCGCACCGTTGGCAAACCGGGCGAAACCCGATGACGCAAGAGCTCCGTTGCACAGTTCGTTCTCTTCAGGGTGGATAGATATCCGCATCGGTCTTAAGTGCATCCACTTAGTGCACTCTTCTGCACTGCCATCGCGTGTCGCAAGGAGTGCAAGAGAGAGAGAGACGCGAACGAGGGACACAGACTGGATGATGCAGTGTCATCGGATGCTTTCCGGTTCGCTGTACCGTGCGCTGGTGACGGAACGATGTAAACGATTGGCAACCAACGCAGCAATCTGCAACCGATCAGGAAGCTGCCGCTTCGACAGTATCGGTCGCAATAGGTTTCGCAAGCCTTTCGGGCAGTATGCAGTATGCAGCAGGCTTTTATCATCTTATGAAAGAGTTCTTTTTTTTGTTGTTGCTTCCGTCCTTCAAACTGTGTGGACTGCGAGTAGCTTGGAATGCATTTTGAGTGGGTGAGTGCACGGTATCGTGCAATGGATGCAAACATTGTTCGATCGCATAAGAGATGCCAGCAACCATGCGGCAGTGATGTGAGGTGTTTGGTTTGGATATTGAATGCACTGCAATCGTTTCCATGCTGGACGGCTAATTTTATTCCATTTTTGACATTTTACTGAGTATCAAAGCTTATTCGGAACATTTTATGTAACAAACTTGCAGAAAAACGGTTGGAGTGGATAGTTGGCGTCCTGATCCGTGCATTAACATAGAAAATCATCACCATAGGGCAATGATATTACTTGCGACGCAAGTCTTTATTTTTTTGGCTCAAAGATCTCCTAGGTCATGCCTCCCATTTCTGGCTCACTGTCTGAAAAGATCTCACTCCATCTTTAAAGGAATTTAGATAATGCTAAAGATTCCAGCTATACTAGTAAATTTTTCACTTCATACTGAACATA
The DNA here is from genome assembly GCF_013141755.1 of Anopheles stephensi. Classification (NCBI taxonomy): domain Eukaryota; kingdom Metazoa; phylum Arthropoda; class Insecta; order Diptera; family Culicidae; genus Anopheles; species Anopheles stephensi. Next base: position 29,431,664 of record NC_050202.1, on the reverse strand, counting down.
GTCCAGAAATCTTTCAACCTTTACTAGATTATCCTGAGGTTGCAGGAAATGATAAATATTGTGCTCCTTCTTGGCTTAACGATCTATGAGATATTTTCAGCCAAGCTCACTAGACTTATAATTGATGCTAAGTAGTTGAAAAGTCCACGAAGCGATTGCAGTGGCGGTATTCCCACGGCGTGACTGAAAACCAAATCCCATATAGATTGTTTCCCCGTACGCAAAACTGACACATCTACGGGCTACGGTTCAAATCGAGTCACAGAAAGCCAGAATTTACAAACCAAGATCTTTCCAAGTTGAAGTGCCTAGAGAGAAAAGGAGAATGATGTAACATGCAGATAACATTTCTAATCTTAACTTAAACAAGATTCACATTTATATCGATACTGAAACATACTGGCCACATGGAATAACACATTGATACAATATTTGAACACTTCGATAAGACTTGCATCATTATACACTAAGGTTACTATTCTTCTATCTCCAACGAGCCAGTAAGGGATATTTTTTATAACTATTCAGAGGCATCTCGTCGTTTGATTCATCTATAACCATCCATTAATCTACCAACTCAAGATATGGCTCGTGGCGGATCAGGCCCATTAAAGGCCCTAAGAATAATGAAAGGTGAAGGCCTTTAACACGTAGAAACCATGCGGACAGTTTTAAGAGCAAATGGAGCCATAATTCGCGTACACAGAACTGACTACTTTGATACGGGTAAAATCAAGTCACAGAAAACCAGAAATGGCAGGCCGAGACCTTGCAAGATTATAGTGCCAAAGAAGAAAAAGAAGGAACTATAATTCGAGTCCCCTTGTTAGAGTTCTTCTTAATAATCGAGACTCCCAGGACTCCGAAACCAGTTGAAAGGAAGACACGCCTCTGTAGATATAAACAGGGTCCTTTGAAAGCTCGAACTGATTGAGGTTTCCAGGGCCCCACATCCAGTTTAAATGAAGTTACGCCTCTGTCGATATGAATACGGCTCCTTGAAAGTCCAAACCACTGCTTAGATTGCTTATACTTTAATCAGCTATACGCTATTCTAAATTATAGAGAAGAACATTATTAAGAACAAACTAATATCATAAAGATGAATCTGGTTCGCGCAAACAACATAGTCTGTAATCGATGCATGGAATTGAAAACCATCCTCACAGGGGTCGATGGCCCCGTATGTGTGGAAGGACAATGGAGGAGCCGTTGCAATGACGAGCACTAAGAGCTGTACGATGATCTCACCAACGTGCAGCGAATAAGACTCCTCAGGCTCCGGTGGGCAAGATATGTCATTGGAATGACACCGGACCACCTTGCGCGTAAAGTCCTGTTAGGCCGTAAACCCAAACTACAAACAAAACAGTATTAAGGATGACGATGACAGACCATGGAGCTAGACCGTGAAGCGGCTGTAACGCCTGATAAGAAAGTAAATAAATAGTCTAAAAGTAAGAGAAGCATTTTTGAGCGATGAGTAACAGCAGCTTCTTGTTGAATTTCTAAGATACTGCATACACAAAGCATATAGACTGAGTAGCTTTGTGCAAGGTCATTCAATAATTTTCACCGAAAGAAACACATTACATTTATGCCAAAGTAACTGTATTGATATCCTAACTGCACCATTTGCCAAATCCTCGTTGCATTTACTGTCCCATTTCATACTGTGAAAGTGTCGATTTGACTTTAGAAAAAAAAAAGATGGAACAAAATCTTTTCCACTTTCAATATTAGTATTCACCCATTTATCCAGCGCTGCCCCAGGGGTTTCTTTCTTTTCATTTCCTGCATGATGTTGGCAAAAGCGAATATTCAATTACTCATCCATAAGTATCACCCACGGTTTACTTCCTGCAGCGGAGCCAGCACAGGGCACAGTGAGCATGCTGAATCGCTGAAGGAATTCACTATTCCGAAAGCTTGTCGTAAATAAATCACGCCCTCGGGCACTTCCCCGATTTGCCGTTGCTCGCGAAAGGAAGCTTGCAAAGAGTGCACATGCAAGAAAGGCAGGCGTGCCAAACACGAGCAACGCGTCGCGTACGCTTAGCAATCGCTCGCAGTGCCGGCCCGATACATTGCGACGTGCTGGTGTTTCCTTCTGGTGATACCATTTTGCTTCGCCTTCCCGAAGCGAGTACGCTTCGTTAGCAACGACGACGCAAGTTGCAAACCCCGTGTTGAAGTGTTTCTTGTCGGTGGGGTTTTTTTTTCTTTTTGTTTGCTTGTTTGGCGGGAACTCAAACTGCACGTCCCAGCACAACTCAGTTGCACCGGAATCTTCCAACAATCAGTTCAAGCTTTAATGCTTTACCCACCTAACGCCATTGCGGACCAACACCTCGTGCTGTGTTGTGTATTGCTGCCACCGATCGACGCCATCGCCCTGTAATGAGAGCTTTTTCTTGGCCGCAAAAGTTTTCAACCTTCAGCTTGATGAGAAAAGGCAAAGAAGCTAAGGCAAAAGAAGGAACACCAACCACCAACCAACGCCGGAAACAGGAACTGAGCAGCTTTGCATTGCTGCAGTTCTTAATGATGCAACCGGATGCAGTATGGTGGCCTCCGCAAACGGGTCGAGAGAAAGTCAGCTGCATCAGTTTGCATTTCTTGAAGTGGGTTTTCTGTACGGCTTTCTTCGAGCCAGATCATTTCAGCACTTTATACTACAAATGACTGTTAAGCCCAGCAATAACTGGATCCCTCCACAAGAGGCTCTTTTTTACGAACTCATCGACAATTTATTGGAAAATCAGACTGTTGGTAACGCTCGAAAAGCATTCCCCAGCTCTGAGGTTGTTCCATTTTTATGTATTCCAATTCACCCTATCCAATTGCTGAGCTGCTTGTTTTTGCGAAATCTGCATGTGTTTTTGCCGAATTCGATCAAATTACTATCGGCATGCGAGTGGAAGCAACACAACCCGAAAGGAAGTTATTTCGTTTTCCGATAGCTGCAAGCAAGCGTTGGGTTGGAGTCGGTGCCAAATCTCGGCCGTATGAGTGGAACGATCGTTTAAACTTCCTTCTCCGAGTGGTTCGTGCTAATCGTACAGATGTGATTCTCGAAAACTCCTCCAATTTCCATGCTTCCACTATTTGCTCTCTTAAATCGGGAATGGTGAATGCATTCGACGACCGTGTTTATGTGCCGCAGCCACGGATGCATACGAAACAGCGTTCAAAGCAACGAGGGCGAACGAGCAGTTCGTAGAAGGCAAAAAAGAGAAGAAATGCTATGCACTTCAGTGAGGAGGGGAAGAGATTGTTTGCGATTAGCATGTGGAAGGTTAATTTTAGGGTAAACATTTCAAGTTGTTTGTCGGTTCAAGATGCGAAGGATTCGAGCCTTTTTCTGCTTCTTTTTTGTAGTAAGCAGTGTAAAATTTGTATTTATTTCACATCTACTGTACATTTTGTGCATTAAAGGATGGTTTATACTTCAATTTTATAAAAAAAAAATTGTAAAAAGTTAATTCTTAAAAGGTTTACTAATCAATCTTCAAAGTAAAACGACTACGAGTAATCAGAGGGGCATTTTTCGGTGTGGATTCCACCGCGAATTGAGGGTCTTATTACGTCATAACAAACCGGAAGTCACTGATTCGAATTCGATGAAGAAATTTAAGAACACCGTCGCAACTAACATATAGCCAGTTCCTAAGCAGGGAAATCTGAGACTGTATCTGAAATAAGCCAAATTCGATCATCTATGTATGAAGCCCGATGTGGCTTTCCTGATTGAGCGCATACAGTAAACACTTCCAAATGCCATAAAATTGACCATGCAGTATTCTATGTATGTCAGGTCTCCAGATTATTATCTCTCTCATATATTCTTCTTCTTTGGCACTACATCCTTGAAAGGTCTTGGCCTGCAATTTGGCTTTCTGTGACTTGATTATACCCGTAGCAAAGTAGTCAGCTCTTCGTACGAGGAGGCAGTCTGAAGGGGATTTGAACCCCGGTCCTGCTGTGTGAAGACCCGCTGTCACCGGGCCCCATCTCTCTCAGATACTCAGGCAATATAAGAACCATGGTTTGATGCACAATCGTCTGCTCTACAGACATCCATCGGAAGAATTGCAAGTACATTTACCACAGCCCAATATTAACCTCATAAAACGGGGTTGCAACTGTTCAAGCCTAACAATTTGTTGAAGTAAAATCTGATTACAGCCAAGAAACAGAATTTTGGAGCAGAAATCAAAGTGTGGTGTTATGATGTGAGCCTGGAACTTAAACTGGTGGGTCCTTTCGATTCGTTCCTGATTGATAACGACAGATGGAGGTTTGTTCAATCCACCAATACACAATAAACATATAATTGGTCTTTATGATGTTAAATGCCAGCCGCTTGTACTTTAACAAACCATCCAGAGCGTTGAAATCGAGATTCATCAGAGACTCAGCTTGTTTGGTGCCTTTGGGAGCGATATACAGAAACGTATCATCAGCCAAAACTCCTCAAAAACTCACAAGACTTTAAAACCAGTTTCATGTCCTTGATGTACATAGTAAACAGAATTGGTCCAAGAACACAGTTTTTAAGGCAACTTTTAAAAATTATTGTTCAGTTATTGTAGTGCCATTCTTAAATTCTGAACAGGATATTCTAAATCATATAAAAACTGGTAATTTTGTAAAATTTAAAGAAGGATATTTGCATTAATGAAAGCAACTAAATCAGTCAACATGCATCTACCGACGAAGTTTGTTTAAGCAATACTAGTACAAAAAAAAAAACACACACACACAAACCAACTCTTAGAGCTTTTACTGCAGCCGTTGAAGCTCAAGTTTGTAAATTATTCCCACATAAATTCATCCCTTTCACACCCGCTAGCATGAAGCCCGCCCATGATTTATTCCCCGAGCACCACGAACAGCACGTTCTGTGCTACTGCACCTCCCAGCGCTACATTGTTCCAAACAGGCAAAAGTTTACTGCACACATCTGGGGAGGGTATGCGCGTGTGTGCGTTCATTGAAGGCGGATGCACTTTTGCGAACTACTTCCGCAGTTTGGAACGCAACGGCTGCGAAGCCAGAGGAAAAAACCCACAAACCATTCACTCAGTGGGGAAAAAAGAGAGCGTGCCAAATGCTCTTTCAATTTCGGTGCTAAACATTGTGGACCCCCCCACCATATTTTTGCAACCGGTGCCAAATCGTACGATTCTTTTCTTGTGCAGTTTTCCACAGCAACATCCATGCAGCAGCTACCTTTATTTGAGGATTGGTAATGGTTCCCGCACGCTTGACGATACCGCAAAGCCCAACGCTTCAAGCCAAAAAACCCGAGCGCGTGAGAGAGACCGATGCGGTTCCGGAAAAAAGTCAAGTAATTTACTTGATAAATGTTGTAATTTCATCGGTGTGAAAGGAATTTTAACATTTTCCCACCCGAGCACGACTGCACGAGGAGAATAAGCTCAATGCTTAACTGCGGAGAGCACGAGTGAGAGAGAGAGAGCGATGGGCAGCACGGCCAGGCTGGCAGGTAGTTAGTTTTTCGCGCCGCAATTTCGAAAATAAATCGAATCCATTGTGCAGCTCTTGTGCTTCAAAGGGATTGTTGAAGCACCCAGGAAACCTAACGCGAACCACGCATGGGCCTTCAGCTTTGCACCGGGTGGGGACACACTTACGAAAAAGGGGTTTACCATCTACTTCCCAAAAAATTGCAAATGACGGTCATTTTTATCGCAACGGAAAAAGGGCGAGTTTTGATCCGAATCGCCCGATTTTTTTCTGGCGACGGTGATCCTTTCGGTTACAGTGCCCCACATGGAGAAGCGGAAGTGAGCGATTGATGAACAGGTTTACATTTTAATCGCATTGTAAGCCCTGCTATGCTTTACGTTCTGTTTTCGTTGGACGAAACACGGTTGGCCTAGCGTATTAAAAACAGCCAAGGCTACTGTACAAGTGCTGCAGTAAACAATGACATAAGGTTAGAGGGATGAAAAATCATTGAACATTACTGTCTATTTGTAAGTTATTCTATATTTTAAAACAGATTAAGAGCTCGAGGCACATATTTTAAGCCAGGAAAGTGAAACTTGATTTCAAATTAATTATTTGTAGTTTGTATATGGGATAAATGTTGACAACACCATCCACAAACAATTGCCTGACCTTTATAAGTTCGAAGCAAATATTCATAGCCCGGAAGATTTGTGAAGATCTTAACACTCCGATTTTGAACTTATTATATTATTTGTGATCTTCATCATTCGGCCATTCTTGAAGAAGAAGACCGAGAAGCAGCTTCACTCCTACCATATAAGTAAATGACAGCAAAGTTCCGGCCAAGCATACCAGGCTTGTAAGGTGGATGAGCCATCCGTGACTCGGAGGTGTAAACTTCAGGGACCATCTTCTATAAGTCAATTCAGATCCTAGCATGGGCTGCTTGCATAGACATACTTGGTTTGAGGCCTATGTAGCAGAAGATTGTAGTTGAAGATTAACGAGGCAAGAACCAAAATGATGATGGAACTACTAGAGGCTAACAATGGTGACTGTACCTTTGACGTCGGCCAAAACTTCATCTTTCCGGGGATCAAAAGCCAGCACCGATCACAACATTGGTGTTGGCTGTCAACCGGTCATATAACAGCCTGAGAAAGGTACTATAAACACCTGTCGCGAAGGGCAACGCTGAGACTATATGGAAATTTTATAAGGAAAATTAATAAAACTGAATGATAAAAGGGCTAAGGTCCTTCTTGGCCGAGTTTGAGAGGAAAATGCTCAGATAAGTGTGTGGCCTCATAAGTGTGGAAGGACAACGGCAGTTTCAATGACAAGCTCTACGAGCTTTACGATAATCGGACCATCATGCAGCGAATTAGACTCGCTATGTTGCGATGGGCTGGTCATGTCATGAGAATGGCACCAGACGACCCAGCCCGTCAAGTCCTCTTAGGCCGTCCACATGAACAGAGGAGCCGTAATAAGCATAAATTGAGAAGATGACTACTTTCTGACAGTTCTGTTTTGTTTAGCACTGCATTACTTCTCTAAGCCTAGTCATGCGTTCTACTTTGGATGTACGTGGTGATGCATGTACGCTCTGGATAACTATCCTCAACCCACCATCTGAAAATGACAGGCAATTAAAAGAAGATTATTCTACTATAATAAAATAATTTATCATTCTCCTCAACAGTCCATTACCAACATTCGATGATATCCAATCTTGTAGCAGCATAGCAGTAAAATCACATGAACAGAGGCTAGTCAACATTGACACTTGATATTTATACGAGAATCTCTGTATTAGTCGAACTAGTTGAAGTAGAATTCTAAGCCTTGGAAGGAAGGAAAAAGTCTTTAAAGCTTAGCTTACAAGTAGTCCACACCTAACTAATCGTGTGTAGAGAATAGCTTTGAATTTTTTAATCCATTGATCCTCAAAAAGCCTGCCAAAGTTCCTTGCCACGATCTGATAAGTCGCATCGATGAAATAAGCCCGTAAATACATTTCCCTTGCAACCCATAGAGCCGCTGTTCTGAAAACCTAACCTAAACCAATGCTATTGCAACTTTGAAACATTAGATGGTCCAGCTAAATGATGGTCTCGCCTTTTCCCCCACCTACACACGCCACCAAAACGCCAAAAGTCAAACACAGGTGCACAACGCGACCCGAACAACCGAAACACCCGAAACTTTCGGACGAGCACGACCATTTGTGCCGCTGAATAGCAAATCATTAGGGAGCGGATTTTCAATAATTAATCACATTTTGTGCTGTGTTGCCGTGCGCGCTCGCTCTTGTAAAATCAGCAAATTGCTCGAATCGATGGTAAGCGGACAGTTGCATAATGTGCATGCGTCCGTCCGGCACATGTTCAAAGGGCCATCCTATCCTATCCGTGCAGCCGTGCAGAACCGAACTCCCGAAATCGGATGTTACGCCGGTACGTTACGTGCAAGGGTCAGGAGGTTCGAAATTGGATCAAGCGTGAATAGGATGGCGCCGGGCAAACGATGCGCACCGACAGCAGAAAGCAGAGGAAAATTCTAAATTGATTGATTTCACATATTAGGTGCCATTTTGAGTGGATCCTTGACACATGGATGATGGCGCTTCTGTGAGCGGGCATGGGGTTTTTCGCTGTGCAATGTGAATTGCATTAGTGCAGCGAGCGAGCGAGCGAGCGAATGGCTGTTGTGTATGTGGGTGCGGGAAACACATAAAAAGCGATCGAGTGATTTAATTTTGGCAGCTGCATGTTATATTCACTAATTGGAAACATAGGATAAATGGGCTGCCGGGGTCTGTTAGGTTTTCCATAATTCGTCATCAAGGGTCTATTTATAAACAGGGATTATTAGGTTACCCGAGACGGGGGAAGTTTTTTTTTTACATCCCCTTTTTCACCGCATGATAATATTGCAGCTGTGGTGGCAGCCCCCGCCGGAGATATACGATTAAAGCGCACATGTTCGTAAAATAACGTGGCACAGTATTGTACAACTAAATTGAAATGTATCTAAAATCTTTAATATGTGGAAGTTGGTCGGTTCCACCGACAAAAAGCTCAGCTCAATCTAGCAACTTCACATTCTAAATTGTACACCAACACATCAGTAACATTCCAAAATCACACCAGTATTTCAAGAATTTGTTGGAAACAAACACAGCCGCTTCCGTGGGCCAAACAACCACCCCTCTGTAATACGATAGCAAATGCATACAAAACATTATTTCATCACGTTTTTATGATATCATCTGCTGTTCACAATAGTGTTACGCTATTTGTTTAATTTTTTTGCAACCCGCGAGGGAATTTGATTTTTTACCCTTTCTTTTTGTGACCTCTCTCTCACTCTCTCTTTCTCTCTTTCTCGGCAGCTCGCAATGCAACAACCATTCATCAGTGGCGCCCATTCCCATCGCTGGTCGTTACAAATAAGCACAACGGCGACGTGGACAACAACAAAAAATCTCTCCCAACGCAACACCGGGTTGCACAATCCGACCAATGGTTGGCTGGTTATTTTTCTACCATTTCTTCTCTCATTTTTATCACTCTTGTTATCCTCGAAGGTGATTACACTTGTTTGTGCAACATTACACCCGTTTTTCTTTTTCTACCACGACTGGCGAAAGCGAGACGAAGTGAGAGAAAAAAAAGCGGTCCTGTCACTCGCGACAAGCTCCGATACACGTACCTGTGGATTTTTTCCGCCTGGTCGCCTTGGTATAGAAAATGAACGCTGCCAGGAAAAACACCGACGAGAGTGTTTCCGCCCGTCCGACGACACCGGTCACCTGGAATGGAGAGGAAAAAAAGGGAAACACAAAGTTAGCAACACGGGCAGCAACACGATAATGGTTGGAAAATTATTTTCACTGAAATGTGAACGGAACCGGTTTGGGACCGGTGAGAATTATTCCATCCGGTGTGCCGCTGGTTCGCTCGGGTTCGGAGTAGCAGTTTGCGACCGGGAAAGGAAAATCAATGTTAACCCTGGGCGCCCCTTTCGGACCGGAAGGGAATCGGGCCAATTAATGCAATTGAGCCGGCTGGTCGCTGGGAACCGGTTGACCATGGAATCGTGAGAAATCTCGGTGCTGCAATGGGTAAGGTTCATGGAGGTCCACCAAAAAGTCAGAACGTCAATGTTGGCGGAAGCAAGTGTCTTTATTTTGACGGTTAGGTTATGCGATCATTTGTCGAAGTGATATTTGATTTGTTGGACGTGGTGTATAGGCGATTAAAATGTAGGGCAAGAATTTAGAGTTAAGAAAAGGAAATAATAGGTTAACTTTCAGAGATGTAGCGGATCTGGACTGTAACAATACAAACAGAAAAACGTAATCTGGGCAGCACCAACATTTGCCTGCGTACAGTGTTCCTGAAGCATCCTAGCAGCGATAGCCCAAGCTCGAACGGGCCAGCACCTAATTCAGAAACTATCGGCGAGTTCTTTCCGTTAACAGCAGGTAGGTTGGAAGCGATGATCATCTTCTAACCCAACGCCAGCGAGGCCGAAGCCGTTCCATCAAAGCTAGACAGAGATAAAGAACACTGTTACAGAAGATAGTCTGTCTCCTGCGTATTTCTAGTTCCTACAAATTTGTAATGTATTTTTGGTGCTCAAAGTGTTTATGGTTTTAACTGTGTTTGCACTAATGGCAAAGCAGTGCTCTCTTTATACTAATGGGTCTTAGCCTTACAGTAAAATTAGTAATAAACACATGATTTAAAAAAGTAAACCCTGAAGCCTATGCGATCCTGGCCTGCTGAATCAATCCTTGACGCCGTTCATGGATTAGTGCCGTCGTCTGCCAATCCATTATCCCGGAAGTACTCCATTAACCCGGAAGCTCACATCAACGTCATCATTCCATCTCAATTTGAGCTTAACATATCCTCTCCATCACATGTGAACAGCCTAAAAGGTCTTTGCAGATTGGGTGTTATTCTCATGACATTATCCTGGAGAGTTTAGTTCGCTGCGCGCTGATGAGATCTCTCTACAACTCGTAGAGCTAGTTATTGCTCTTCGATTGAGCTGCTACACATTTGGGCCAACACTCCTTCTGAGCATCTTTCTCTCCAACATAGCTTTTGCCTCGGAGGCGTATGTGAGTACTGTGACTATAAAAGTCCTATAGCGTCGCAGCTTCGTTCCTCCAGCCCTCTCGAGTATTTCTTCATCGATACAGTTATCGTCGCTAACTTTTGAGCCCAGATAAGTTTTTTTCAGAATTTCGATACTCATCGCTAGGCTTACTACTTCATCCAGTGAAAAAACTTGCATAACCCACTGGATGAAGGTGGCACCTCTACATGTCATACTTCGAACTAATATCGCGCAAAATCAATAAACATGAAGAATGCTCTTAAACAGCGACATATACAACCTATTGAGTTAGATAAAATAATCTTTTCGATTTTAACCAACAATTAAATAGTTCAACAGCCAACAAGATAAAAAGAACGAAAACTCATTAAAAAGCAATCAACTCCACCGATTCCGTAATCCTCCAGAACACAGCAACACAATTAGAAATACAAAACCATTCTACGATTTTTGTATGCAATTTACCGTACAACACACGCATTGTCTCTCGGTTATCCCTGTCGTGTTCCCAACAGGATGCATTCATTCTCTGTCAATACAAAGTTCATTTTTATGCAAAAACGAAACAAAATCAACCCCCCGATAATAAGATTACATGACATCGTGTTATCTCGATTACGGCAACTGCGACATGCATACACGGCACTGGATGCACTTTACGAGCAGAAAGATCGAGAACTGAAAGGTTGCACTTCCTGGCCGGGATTTTGAGATGTGTCGGATTTCCTTTCACCGGGCGCTACCGGAAGGATGTGTGTGTGTGTGGTATGCTGTCGCCGCCAAAAACAACGTCCGTCGTAATGTACCGTACCCTTCCCGCTTGGTGGGAGAGTCAATGTAGTTCGGAAGATGCAATTAAGATGGAATTATCCGCTTACCAAGCGGGAGGCAGCGCACATGGTGTGTGGATGCACATACTCGGGAAACGCAATTTCACCGACATCATACCACCGGGGCGACGTGTGAAACTGCTTCATTTTGGGTGTGCAAAGATCGGTAGCTGGGTTTTCAGTAGGATATCCGTTTTTCCGCAAGGGTAACGATCGTCTAACCAAATGCTTCATCTCTCGGTGCGGAATTTGCGGCTAGCGGGAAGGATATGAGGACCGTTCGGGGAGTGCGACGTTGTAAAGCGGGGAAACATTACTGTATGAAGTTTGTATTGTTGCTGAGTTTAATCTTGCAAAACGAAGGATAACTTAATTGAAAAATAAACTAAGCATGAAAGACATGCCGTCATGAAAGACAAGAAGTAAAACAAAATGTTGGAAAACAACATTGCAAGGTGATTCTTCTAAAATGTATCTGTTTTCAGCAGGAATCTTGGTTGGATGTGTGTAGATTGAATTTTAATTTGAAAAGGAGGATGGCGTGAAAAATCTATTCGATCAACGCCATTTAATAGATAGTTCATTGATTCGATGTTTTAAGAGGATATAAAAAGAATCGTACTTGAATTTTCAATGGACTAACATCATCTTAAGGGGTGGTCTGGTGGCCGAGGCGATAGCGGCGCCGATCTTCATGCGGAGGATCTGGGTTCAAATCCCATCCGGACAGTTTCCCTGTACGCAGAACTGGCTTTTGGACTAAGGGTAAAATCAAGTCACGGAAAGCCTAGTCAGACCAAGAGCTCTCGAGGTTGTACTGCCAAATAAGAAGAATATAATCTTAATGTTTTCGTTAACCTCCAAAGTGTCAACGACGATTCCAACAATGACTTCAGGTACGATGAACCTGTAACTGTCTCTGCTTGGCCTCACAACCTCTTAGGTAAAATCTGCCATGCAATGCCTTACTGGATATGTTTATACCACATAGTTGGATAGTCAGTCCTCAATATGGGGATCCGGATAGGGTTTGAACCCCGGTGTTGTCGTGTGACGACAGTCGACGCTGGTTCAACATTGTTTAAGAGCTTTTTTGTGCTAAAAATTCTTTCAAAATACAAAATATTAGAATAAACCTCAGAAAAAAATCTTTGTTGGAGCGCTGTCGAATTATCATAATGAAGCAACAATTCATTCCTGCGGCATATCATTGCCCCTCGTTCGTTGTCGGGATAACCTCCTTTCTTTCACGCTTCAGACCTCCTTCTTCTTCAAGGAAGAGGAAATCAAATCCTCTTCAAGACTGTTCCTCCGCAGCAAGGCCAAACTATCTAGCTCCAAGACATCCAGATAATTTTCTGAGGATATTAAGAAAATTGATACGTTGTATGCATTTTTCAGCGCATAACGAAAGCATCGTATTTACTTCCATTGGATTTCATTTTCACGACAGCAACAGTTTGATGGATTGTAATTTACAGCAACTAACTCGCTTGATACTGATAACGATTCGCGCAGTGTTGGAATGCTATCGTTACCCATTCACAAAACCTCATGAGCGTTCTGACAAATGAATTCTTGGGGTGCGATAAATTGTAACCCTTTTGCTCCCTTCCCCGTTGTTCGGTGTCCGGTGAGGCATTCATCTCCCGGCCATCATTGTTTCCACACCATCAGTTACGGCTGATCCGCATGCCGGTGAACATAATTCACGGTGTGATTAGTGCGCGAGGGTGAACGTGCGTACTGTTCGTTCGCCGATCTGTGTCCGTGATAGGACAGTTAGTGGTGGGCGGCAAGGGCAGAAAGAAATTAAAACCATGGCACCAACCAACATTCGGCAGATGGAATGAAAAATCTAATCCATCGCCCGGACGAAGCTTTGTTTCACCACCCCGAGGCTATCCGAGCGTTGTGCATCGGAATGCCCTGACGGTGTCCAGCAAACGACGAGTGCAATTCTAGGCAGGCCCGTACGTTCGGACCACATCATTCATCGGGTGTAGCTTTGGCTCGGTCGTAGGGAGAGACTCGCGGGAGACACCAAGCTTCACGCGATGGTGACATGCGAGTAGATGACATAGTTGGCAGCGGATGCGTCTCGAGCGTGACGATGGCACGGTAGTACATGGGGATGTTGGAGCGCTCACGGAGCGCAACTGTGTGATTATCACGCAGCAAAAGGATGGTAGAACGACGTTTGCATTACGGCTGTGGCGGAAGCGATCGTTAGTGGTTGATTCATGGGACCTCCGGGACCGATGGACGAGAGAAATGTGTGCCGTTCCACACACACACACAGAATGCTTTGGATCGATAGGTAGATACGCCAGTAAAGTTCAAGGACGCTAAAGATGGAGCAAATGCAAAAGTTTGATGGATAGTACAACAGAGTCTGTTGAAGATTGTCCACGTTCGTGTAAGTAATACATTGAAATGAATTGGATAAAGTTCAAGCGATTTGATTCAACTGACAAACTCCATCCGTGACAATTGAATCGCTAAAGAGACGAAAGAGGTCTAAGAGACCCAAAGTCTCTCAAAACTCTACAAACAACAACAATTGAATCGCTAGTATCCGAAGTACTGTAGGTTTGATTTCAATTCTACAGCTTCAGATGTAACATACAGGGACGGTCCGGTGATAAAGGCGACAATGGCGTAGCCCTTCACACGGCATAACCGGAGTTCAAATTCCATCTGGACCGTTCCCCCGTAGTGAGGACTCACTATGCAACTACGTGATATCATTAAGTCTAGTACGCCAGAAATGGCAGGCATGACCTAAGAGGTTATTAGGCCAAGAAGAGAGAGAGATGGAGTTTCAAATTTTGATTCTTAGCAAGCCTCTTTCCCTTAAAACGTACCTAAACCACGGAGTCATATAATTCCAAAAAGTACCGCCGAAGCTTGTAACCTCACCGCATATAAATTTATTCGTTCTGGAACTTCTGTTTAACTCTGCCTGTGTTAACAACCTAGAAGGTCTGAGTTGATTTTAGCAACCCAGTCCAGCACCCGAGCTTGACTCACCCTGGGTGGCTGGCAAACCGGGATTAAAGGACATTCTTGTCTGGCAGCTTTTTTTCTCTCTCATCTCTCGCCTCGCTTTCTCGCTCATCCACATGCTACCGACGGTTCAAGCAAGGGGGAGATGGTTGTTGACTTCTCAAATACTTCCACCGACGTAGGTAGCAGCGGTGTAATCAGAAATAGCTACCCATCAACCAGCCTGACCGCTCAGGCGAAGCTAGCGGTGGAGGATTCGGTGGCGCTTGGTGAACATAATCCAATATCATTAATCAAGATTTATTACCTATTTACGTTGCTATTATTTCAAAACGGCAAACCATCAGCAAGAGACCGCCCGGTGCGCGGAACGTAGGCTAGGGAATGAAAACTCCAACCGCGCCAATCGCATCTGGCCAGCTTTGCGAAGGGCAAAGGCAAGTAATGGCGTGTATTTTTTTGTTTTGTTACGTTACCACATGGAGCACGCCCGGTTGGTTGGACCATGACGGAAGAACATCCAGCGTGCATCGCGTCGGTCTGCCAGCGCTGTTTGGTGTATTGGTACACATAGCTGCACCAACATTCTAAAAGCTACTGATTTTGTTCTCCCCTTTCCCGTCGGTCGAATAGTGCTGATGGTGCAGATAATGGATAATGTTGGAGAGTAACATTCCGACCCAGGCGGATGGATGCGAAGCGAACACGAAATTGACGAGATAATGCTAGTTGATCTAATAAGAGTCAAAAGGCTAAGACTCGAGTAAATGGATTGATTTCGATATCGGTACGTTGGCTATTGAATTTTTTGCTTTCTGATCAATGTTTAACTTGGGGTTTTCTAATATAGTTGTGGTTTGTGAGCTCCAAATGCTTGGAGCTTTTATTAACAAACCTCGTACAAGTTAATTCGAATACGACAGTCTTATTTTTCAAATGTGACCGCGATTCCCAACCAACGAACTCGAATTTAATTCTACCGCACGATTGGCTACGTCGGAACACTTCTTCGCATGAAACCACCACTTAATCTACCACGAAATCCGCATTCGAATGAATAGACCTTCACCGCAGCCACACCTTTTCCCGCACTATCTAGGCTAAGGGGGGTTTTTAAGCTCTTCTTTTCACTAGGATCGGTGCTGCAGCGTACGCGCGTACTGCAAGCAATTAAAAACTCAATCAACACCTTTTCTTTCGCCCGGGACGACCATGCCATGGAGAATAGCTCCGGTCTTTTAGCGGCGTCCATTTTGAACCAGGGCAGGGAACCGTTCGCGCGCGGAGGAAAGCTTTCCTTCGGCAAGAACCTCGAAGCTTAAAGCCCAAGGTTGGTGAGATTTTGCCCCCGCTTTGTCTCGAGCGAGAAGCAGAGAAAGATTTATCCGAAATTGGAATCAGTTTTGCCCTTCCCCGGTGTGGGTGAAGGGCCACCGAACGGGCGTACCGATTCAACAAGGGATCAGCTTTCTGTTTTAGATTTCTCTCACACTCGACGCCACCGTACCAATCGTACAGCTACAGAGATGTCTTATTGCTTCTCAATTCACGGATTTGCGATTGGTACTGAGAATGAGTTGAGTATAAAATCCCTGTTTTTCCTGAACAATTTTCTCCTCTCGGATGGATGTCACACATGCTCGGGCTGCGTGGAGCGGAAGAACGGAAGCATCCTCAGACGAGCGGGAACGGCAGCATTTGCGGCCAGCTCATCTAGTGCGGTTCGTGGTTTGTTCAATTTCAAATTCAATTATTGCCATAATACCGTCGTATCCGAGCGAACCAACTCACCATTCCACTCCAACGCCGCCCGGATATCCGTTATCTTATCGTCTTCAATATGCCCTTGGTCCCTCTTTGTTTCTTCCTGCTGGGCAAGCACCACGCAGCGGCTGGTGGTTTTGGATTTTGATTTGATTGTTTTTATCCCTGTCACTGTGCTTCGCACTTCGATTTAGAGCCAAACATTATACGAACGATTGCACCCGGCTCAAACACCGTGCAATCGATGGCCGTCGATCGTGGCTCGAACCGTTTGGCCGAGACGATGACCCCGCGTCAATGGCGTAGGCAATCGAGTTAACATTTAATTGGCAAGTTACGAGAGCCGACGGTCGCTTGCCGAATCCGGCAACCAATTTGTGCCAATACACTTGAATGTTTCTGCTGCTGCTCTCGCTGCCCTCGTTAAAGGATCACGGGACACCCGAGCGGTGCTGCATACTGCAGCTAATTAAGTGCAGTAAGATAATAACACGACAATCGGCGCATTTTCAGCCAATTCTAGCTGGTTAAGTGTAGGGAACCAGTTTATTGTTTACCCGTTGCCCGCGTCCATCCGCAGACCCAGCGTGGAGTGGACACGTGGTCGGCGAATTCGATTTACCGTCCAGTGCGAGGGCAAATCCTTAATTGTGAGATAGCAACAGATCGATATGGCGAGGGTGCAACGGTTTTGGTGATGGAGGGTTGCATTGATTACAAAATCTGGCGAGCCCTGGGATAATTGTTTCGTCGTCTTGTGTTTCGCTAGACCGTGTCCAGGTGAAACCTGGCGGAAGTAATTGAGTGTTTGCTGGGTATACTAAGCGCTCAAGGTAAGCAAGCGGCGTAAGATTGCGCTTTATGACTGTGCGCGCGATGGAGATGGAGCGAGTGCATGCGCTTCGAAAGGGGAATTGTTCCTGGTGGAAGCAAATTGTTAACCCAAATCAAAATATTCCAATTCAATTTCCAGCACACAAACGAGATTGCGCGTGTTTGTGCAGTGCCACTGCTAGTAAAGTGGTGCTTGATACGGGTTTAATTAATATTCTGTAACTGGAGTAATTTGGTGAACGAACGTTATTTCGACTCAGCAAAATCGACTACCATACCTTTCGTTCTATTTGGGAGGCATTGCGATGTTCAGAATAATACGATATTACAACAATTTTCGATAATTGGTATACGTTGAAGTCAAGAACCACAACAACGGATTCTCTTGTATACTAATAGAACTGTTGTTCAGATTTAATCAGAATAACTATAGAAGGATGCAGCAAAATTTAATTGATCATATTGTTATGAATTTTAGTTTTACAGCGTTGGAGTCGTTACTGACAGTTGAATCGACTTGAATCAAGGTTTGTTATCCATTGTAAGCACATCCATAATTTCAAAACATATGATTGCTTCGTGTATAGTCGCCTTGGCTATGCTGTCTTATGTCAGATTTGCTACATCTGGTCAGAGGTCGACTTCCTCTTTTATTAATATTCTAGTGGAACGACATGGCAGCATTGGTGACTTCCTGTTGTGGCATGTTCTTAAAAGGACAAGAAGATTTTGTATTGCACTCTGGTTAGAAATTGTCCCCATATTAGTAGCTTTTGCTAGGAAATGCTCCGAAGGATTATTGGCCCCAGTATGTTTGGAATTTGTCGCGATCATTCACACGACAGGACTGGGTATCAAATCACTGGGTCGGCTGTAGTTTGTGAGGGGTACTAAACATTATTCTGAGGTTTTACCGGGCGAATTTATTGTTCCAGGTTCGTAGAGTAGAAGTGAAGTGATTAGCGCGCCCCATCTCTTCTTCTTGCTAGATCGGTGGATCCTGCCTTATCCAATCCTATCCGCACACATCTTATCTTCGCGCCTAATTTGTCTACAACATACTGATACTGACTATTATTAATGCAAATATGTGTAGGTTTATAATAGATGGTTCTGATTGAACTTCGGATTGATTGATGAGTGAGTAGTTATGGTCGACATGAGCTAGTAGGTCGTAACTGGCAATGGAGCAAGGAGCACTATGGGATGCACAATGAAGTTACCATTGTATGACAAATTAAACTACCAAAGTACCCGATGGTTGGTCACGTCAAGAGAATAGCACTATATGACCCAGCCTTTAAAGTATTCGTAGATCGTCCACCCAGACAGGGGCGGCATGTTCAGTCCAACATTAGATGAAGTGATGGTGTTCATGGGTCTACCACTAAGTTCTAGATATAGGATAGACAGATGATGACGCTCGACTGTGAACTATTAGAAGGACTTCCTAGCATGCCATAACGGTAAAGCAACTGCAACACCGGACAATTAAGGGATTAGTCTAGACATTAATCTTGCCAATCATACAAAACTTTGAGTACAACTTAAGCTCTTAACTAATTCTAACCTTGAAGTTACCAATCAAACACTTAATCCAGACGGTTTTCTGCTAAAACATGGAAGCAAACGCTATTTATCTTCATGATTACCGAGGTGATTCGATTCTGAAAAATAAAAACTACGCCATCATCCGATTTTAGAGTAGTTTATTTTTTGTCAGGAGATTCAGGATTGCTTTCCTCCCCAAACGCCAGTGGGCGTACAGCTGGTTGCGTTGCGTTAGCTACACCGAAAATGCCAGTACACGATGATGGCTACTACCTTGTTTAGTAGGAAATTCGGTTTTTTGCTAACGTTCAACCGAAACTGCCTCACACATGGGTACTCAAATAGAGCAGCAAACTGCAGAAAAGTGGATGTTTTCTAAACGAGCGCAACGAAACTGATGTGAAAAGCGGAGGAAAAACAAGCAAACAGTGTGCGTGTGCATCGTGTGCCCCGTTCTGTCAACTTCCACAGTTTCGTGCTGTTGGTATGAGTTTGTTTTGCTCGTTTTTTTTTTGTTGGTAGAAAAGAGGGAGAAGCAAAGTAATGTAATAAAAAGGCATGACTGTAGTAAAAACATAGAGCTTCGGAAGCGTTCCTGTATGTGTGTGCACGTAGGAGTATGTTTGGAGTGCATTTCAGAGGGCTTTGGCTCGAGATCCGACCCGTGATGTGTGTGTTGGTTCAATTTGTTGCACAATTCGCTAGAAGCATCGCTTGTTGGCTTAAAACTGTTGCAACCATCAATTTGCGCCTAACAGAGCAGGAAGAGAAAGTGTGCCCGGTTACAAAATGCACCGAGAAGTGTTAGAGCCATGGTGAGGATGTAGCAGAAAAAAAGAAGGGTAAAAAGCACAACAGAGTGCGGAATGAAAATGGATTCCCCTGCAGGACATTGTAACGCAATGCGCCGTGCATACACATACACACACAGAGACACCTCAACCTTTCTATCTCTGTTCTTGGTTCACTGTTGCCATCCACACATTACGCTTACCCTTCACATTCACATATAATCGAATGGACTTAAGCATGGGGCTGATCGTTGGTTTTTATTTAAAACCCGGCATGTGGCCACTGTAACCCGTTGCCGACTGGGGGCAAAGAAAAAAAAAACTTACACATCCGTGGCTTGCGTTTTGCAGCAAAGTGTGTGTGTGTGCGTGTGAGTTTTGTACGGTGGGTGGCGGCCATTCAGCGGCCATTTCGCCCTCAGGAAAGCGGTCTCGGACGTCGGACGTCGTTTAGTGTTATTAAATTTCATTTATTAATACCATAAAACATCCTCTTTCACACTCCTTCGCGTATGGCGAACGGAATGCGCGTTAGGTCGGAGCTAACACACACACAAACACAAACACAAACACACACACACACACACACACACACACACACACACACACACACACACACACACACACACACACACACACACACATATATATAGGGGTCATGAACTTTTTGTACATTTTGTTTTATCCGGTTTGTTCAATTTTTTCTCTCACCAACATTTTGCACATTTAATGTGATTTTCTTTCCTTTATTTTGAGCTCTGAATCGGGAGAAATTGTGTGAATCCTAAAATGAACAGAAATAGCAATAGGCCCGGCCGTTCTTTATGAAAAAAAAAATTAACAGAAATCACGATATGCGAAGTTTAGCCACAAAAACAGTCTGGGGACCTTGGTGGTAGTGGCGCCAGTCATCACACCGGGAAGCGAGTCCCATCCGGACCGTTTCTCTTTAGTACTGACTAGTCGGTAACATCGTGTAAAAAAGTTTAATAACCCGGTATATAGCCGGTATGACCCTGGAGGGCATTAAGTCAAGAAGAAGCCATAGAAGCAACACCCAATTTGAGGCCTTTTTTCCTCTAAATTGTCGCACAGTTCAGCAATATCATACGTATTATTTGAATGCCCTTTTAAGATACAATTGTTGGTGGATGCTTAGGGATAATAACTCAACTGGTTCGAAAATTTTATTAAAGATAATGGGGATATGTCCAAGTAACGCTTGGTGTTGCGCCAAAATATAGGTTAACACTCACAGGAATCGTATCACAATTCTTTGCCAACGCTATGACCAAAGAACTTAAATAGCTAAAATATTTTCTTGAAGACCAGAGAATAAAGATTAGGATTTGTCCATCTTCTTCTTCTTCCTTGGCACTACAACCTCGAGAGGTCGAGGCATACCATTTCTGGCTTTCTTGGACTAAATTTTACCCGTAGTAAAGTAGCTAATTCTACACGTACGGGAAGGTGGTCTTGTCTGGACGGGATTTGAACCCCGGTCCTGCCGTGTGAAGACTGGCGCCGGTCTCGCCTTGGCTACCGTATCGCCCCGATCTGTCCATCTAACATTTGTTATTCTTCGAGAGAGAGAGTTCTTGGTCCAATTATTTCTATTGTGTATTCAAAAGATGACAATATCCAACTACGTGGTAGTTTCATAATAAGTCTAGTAAGTCAGAAATGGCAGGCATGACCTAAGAAGTTGTTAGATCAAGAAGAAGCCACAAAAGGAATAACCAATTTTAAGTGTTATTCTAGAAAATCTCAACAAAGTAATACAGTATCAAACGTACTTGTTATATGCCCTTTTGAGATACAATTCTCAAGCGGAAGCTTGGAATAAAACACTCTACTGGTACAAAACTTTTCTTGAAGAGCAGAGTATTTAGATTTGGATTTCTGCATCTAACATTTGGTGTGCCTAATCAATATGTCAATAATCAATAAGAAACAATAATGCTAGTAATCAAGAACAAATAAGAAAAAATCTCGTAATTGCGACAAATCGACAGTCCTAAGTGACTCTAACCCCGTTGAAGCAGAATCCGATATCAGATATTTGGTAGAGGCGGTGGACGGCAGATTAAGGTGTGCTTCTTTTATTGACAGCATCGGGATAACCTAGGTTAGTGAACTGATATTTTTTGTTGTTGTCTGTCAAACGTCACAGCTACAATTTGGCATAAATTGGCAAGGATGATGGAACTAGACTTACTGTTCATTCTATTATCCGCTCTGCAATGTTTGGATGTGGGTTATCATCATTCTACAATCTTATACAAAATCCTAAATAATTGACACAAATCCTAATGCTAAAACGTTCTGTGTGTTTGATACCAGAACCATAATAACACGTTTATCTGTATCAATATAGACAGTCTGCAAACTTTTTTTTCTTTCTTCTCTCAGTCCTGCCTGTCGCTCTGGCAAGCAACAAAGGTTTCCGATTTCACCCTGCATAACTTATTCATTCCATTTAATCGCTTTATGACCAGCATCGAGCAAACGAGCGAACGGGTGAAAATTCGATTTCCTCTCCCCCTGCTTTTGCGTTCCGCCACATTATCGCTGGGGCCGGGTCAACCGAAAACTCCCTGACACGAAGTGGACTCTTGGTCAACAGAACAGTTGACTCAATTACGGTCGACTTGAGCGGAGGTTGCGTCCGCCCAAAGGCCAGGGCAAGGAATAAAGAGAATGCACAGTTCCGCCTAATGTCAGAAAATATCGCACGGAAATCGACCTCTCGGTATGCCACCATGTCCCTGTCCGATGGAAAGTGACAAAGGCAGAACAGAACGCTACCGACGAAAGGGGGAAGGGAAAAAAGGCGCAAGAAAGCTCCACACACAATCAAACCACAAATTCGACCGTACACGGACAAGCAAACAGCTGCAAATACTCGTCGAAAGAACGTCACCGTCTTCGATGTCCGCGCACCATACGATACGCGCTGTGCTGTAGTCACACAGCAGCTGCTTCCCCGTTTGGCGTTGGTGAAAGAATGGAACGATGATTGGATGCTGAAACTGGCCGTCGAGGAAATGGGAACAATTTCGCCTTCGCCACCACGATTATCTTCTGCCGAGTGCCAAGCCAAAGAGCCGCTAACACCAGGCCCAGCGCGCCAGCCGTACACATGCAAAGCGATAAGCGATTGTGGGACCGATGCTGTGGCTCGTAGCTAGATTTTTGCCGCTTTCCACTGCTCCCCGAGGATTTCACACTATGGTAGGGGGCCTGCTGCTGCTTTTCACCGGATAAGCCGTTGAAAATAAGAGGCAAACGGGGGCTGATTATGGGCAAAACTTTGCTACCATCATCACCGAACATCCGAGCGCGGTGCGACAGCCCATCGACGGTGAACCAGGTTGGCGGGGGGGGTTTCGCAGGGGTTTGGATTTTCACCGAAGTGGCGAAACGGGTGGCAAAATAAAACCCCCCCGACTAAACATTAAAAAAATATATATGCACCGAAACAAAAAGCAGCTTATCAGGGTGGCCAGCTGAGCTGAGCTGAGTGGTAGAGTGTGTCCGTGAGTTCGATCCACCGGGTGGTGTCGACGGGCCCGGGAAAGTTTTAAATTGGAACGAATTTTAAACTTGCTCCCGCTGGTTCCGTCTGGCACCAGCCTTGGGGACCGCCGTACATTCGTTTACTTTACTTTCCTTCATTTTGCCCCAAACTTCTTTGGCCGGTCGATGGCTTTCGGTCAGAATCTGTGGCCGTATTAGCATACTGATGGTTTTGCTAGTCTGATCCTTAAATATAGCAAATTTCTGTTCGCTTTATGGGACCATTCGGGAAGATCTTTACACCATCAGAGCAGGGATACGTCTTGCGTTCGGGATTGGGCAGGGATTTAAAGCTCGACGATCGATGAGCAGCAGTGAAGAAGTTGTATGTTTAATGTACTATCGAAAAATACTCGATAATGGACTACACGAGGTGTTATTGGGTATTTAATAGTTACTCGATAGGTAGATCAACTGTAGAAATATATACATTGTACTAAAGCAATACAAACCAATTAAAACATTTTTTGACTAACTGACAGATGTTTCGATTGGTGTCTGAAAGAAAATATAAAATAACAGATTTTCTGCAAATGTTTTAATAACCTTGTTCCATTTATTGGAAGGATTATTCTCGAGGAATCTCTCTCTACCAGGTTCGGTGGTAAAGGCGAAAGCGGCACTGGTCTTTAAACAGGAGGACGATGGTCAAGCCCGATGCGGAAAATCTTCCGTAGTAGGTCAATAAGTCTTGTAAGCCAGAAATGACAGGCAAGACCTAAGAGATCGTATAGTCAAGAAGAAGTAGATTCTTCAGGAGCTATTTCGTTTACGTGGCTATTGATTATTGTTCCGTGGTGTTTTATTTCATCACCATGGCATTATTGTTCAACGGTCTTGTAAGTTCGAGCGGTATTTTAACACTTACTGCGTGATGTTTTCAAAGACAGATAAATGTCCTGAGGCATAGGATGTGAGACCTCTTCAAATAATCTAATATAAATAGTTAAACTCACAAAAGCCTTAACTTACTATTGACATAAAGGAACTGATCAAATTTATTTGGAAGACTGGAGTACACACCCAAGGATCATGTACCTTCATGACTTCAGTTCTTACATTTCTTTTTCTATGGCTCTACAACCTCGAGAGATCTTGGTCAGTTCTCGGTTCTTGACCTGAATATATCTGTGGCTAGATTGCAAGTCCGGCTTTCATAGAGACGGTCCGGATTAGATGGTGTAACTGATCTAATTCATTCGTAAGATTAAAACACACACCCTAGGTACATGATGACTCCAGTCCATTCATTTCTTTTTCTTTGACTCTACAACTTAAAGAGATGTTGAGCTGTCATTTCTGGCTTCCTTCAACTGAATATACTTCTAGCTAGATTGCCTTTCCAGCTCTCACAGTGACAGTCCAGACTAGATCTGATATTCGGTTCAATCGTTTGACGATCGGAGGCACCGCTGCCTCTCCCATCGAGCCGCCCCGATGACTACAGTTAGAAAATCTCAAGTTAGAAATATTCAGACACTATGTGTCAAACTGTCCAAGAATCATGTAACTGTTTTACACGAAGCATTAAAGTAGAACGTCCTGTTGTAGAAATGGAAATCTTTGAAAATGAAATTCATAATCATAACTGTAGAAACACTTAATAAGGCTTTTGATGAATGTTTATCTTTAATTACTGTAAATGAGCCCAAAAAGCATCATGACGTTATCCGCTCGACTTTAAAAATTGAAATTAACAAACGCTACCGATTTAATTCAATAAAATACATAAGGCACACACAAACATTCAATACGAATACTTACCGCCTCGGTGTGGATCGGATGCACGGCAAAAAGTAGGGCAGCCGCAAAGCTGGCCGACTCCGAAAGCAACATGGCGCACATTCTGCAATGGAAGATAGTGAGAAGCAAAGAAAGGGCAATAAGTACGTGGAAGCATAAAATAATGTGTAAGATGTAGCAAACCCCTCCCGGAGGCACATGTGGGAAAGTGGCTAACGATGGGGCAGTAAATTTTATTCGGCTTTCTGACCACTGCCGAGTCGAGGGCCGATCGTGGCACACGCGCGGCCGGTGGCACCATTAGCGGGTGAACAATGACGGCCATTTTATCTTGACCTACTGCATCGTGGGCATCCTTCGTTGGCGAACAACTTACTGCCTGGGATGACGTCCCCAGCCATCCTAGCCAGTTCATTTCGTCCTTCCCACTTTTTTTCCGTGCTCATTTTCATTATTCTTCTTTTGCGTTACGCCCTTCGGTCACGTTTCCTTTTCCCATGGGAGCAAAGATGCTGTGGTGCGAAGCGCGAAGCAGGGCCAAATACCGAGAAAACAAAGGTTCATGACCCTGCACTACCTATGGCATTAATTTAATTAGTGCCGCTGGCCTTTGGGACTTAGGACTGCGCCACACTAAGCGTCCGCTTTGCTCTGCCCTTTAATACCGCGTTCTGCGTACCACAACAAAGCTTGCCTTCCATTACGTCCTTCCACGTCTGGGGATTATTTTCCACTGTTCATTTGTGCTGGCCAACTGACTTTACGGTGTGCTGTTCCGAGAGACCGCCCGGCTCGAAGGCTCGCTAGCTGAAGTCCTGGCGCGGGCACATTCATAAGAAGCTGAGCGAAACCGAACAGACGCCGCGGTCAATGAACGGCTAGCAGCGAAACTAGCAGCGAAGTATGATCTTCCCACGGGATGAAATAGGGGAAGAGGATTCCTTTTTCTTTCCAAGGAAAATCAACAGCGTAAAAGGGTCCTCTTTGTTGAATCGGCAGGAGTAGCCCGCACTGTTTGCGTTTCTATTTGTAGCTTTTCCGCTCATTTGCTAGTACTGGGCGCCGCCGCCTTAGGCAATGTGTATAATTTTCTTCATTGACGCGGGTGTTTTTCCTTCATTTTATCATCACGGTTTTGCACGGATGATGGGGAAGTTTGTCAACGTTCGTTGCCAGCGATGGATGCACTAACGCTCGGTAATTAAGTGCTGATTCTCGGAATGTTTGCCATACGCTCCATTGCTCTCATCAGACTTGCTTGTTTATGCTGGGTCCTGTTATCCCTTCAAGAAGGTTCAACTGCCAAGACCACCGGGGGACAAGACAAACGGGAAAATGGTAGCATTATACTCGCTCTACCTGTGTAAACTTTTGATGTAACGTATTTTGATTTATTTGAAGACAGTCAATTAAATATGAAAAGCATCTTCTTCTTTGGCACTACAACTAGAGATGAGCAACATTAGCGAAAGATCTGGTTCTGGACGATAAAAAAAATCAAAGCTAGTTTCAGAAGGCAGATGCAAACAAACCGTCGGAACTGTCGGAACCGTCAGAATCGTCGGAAACCATCGGAATTGTTGGATTCGACCGAAACCATCTAGAATTGTTCGAACTGTCCGGAATCGTCAAAACCGTCGGAATTATCTAGAACTTCGGAGCTGCTCGATTCTCCCGAACCGTCCGGAACTATCAGAACCGTTGGCTCCATCTGGAATCGTAATCTACAATTATTAGAGAATTTGAGCACACCTTCAGTGAACGGGTTTAAGGATTTTAAAAAATTTTATGGATCGATGATACTTATGACATTTGATGTTCATACTCACTTATGCTGGCCTTACAAGATTCCGCACGGATTCGACGGTTCCGCACGTTTTCTACGATTAAGTCTATTTCGATGGTTCTGAAGGTTCTGACGATTACAACGTTTTTGACGGTTCTGGACGATTCCAGATGGTTCCGGATAGAACCGGCAATTCCATTTCCTTGGAATCAGAACTAGAGTCAAACCGGGCCGATTCGGAGTGGAACGCATCTATGGATGCATTTTATGCATTCCTTGACTTCACTTTGCCCGTAGCATGACGGCCGGTCCTGCGTCCGAAAAGACGATCGTTTGGATGGGATTTGATTCCCGGCCCTCGACTATGAAGAAGATCTCCGCTATCACCTCAGCCACAAGACTATCCTAAACATAATAAAATCAGACAGTTTTTAATCGAATGTTTCTAGCGTAAAACATTATCTTTCCGTGAGGAAGAAGTTAGGCTTAGATTCTAAATAACCGGATTTTCTTTGAATTTCTAGGACAGACCACAGCTGCATTGCTTTCTGCGCAAATCTCGTAAAACAAAATGTCGCCAAACATCATATCGCAGATGTAGTTGAGGTCATTTCGAACCTATCTTTACATTACATATAGCTGCCGTATGTTTACTCAGCAACCGAACTGCATTTGCAACAAGGGGCGAGTATCGTTTCCTGCACAAACACTGCAAACCATATTCCGTGCTCGACCTACTAACTGCAGACGACGGATGCAATCGTTCGAAACGTGCCCCGAGAATGGTTACGCCCCAACGGGTGGCAACCCATTCCCCCCCAAAATGGATCGCTTCGAGTGGAAACTGGTAGCGAGAGTTTCAGCTGTTGCCATTGCCGATGCTGCTCTACGGTTCAGTCCACAAGCGGGGCAGTGTTTAGCCAGTCGGCGGCGTATGGACGATGAAGGACTTCCTTTTGTGCAAAGTATAGGGAAATCGTACAGAGAATACAAAGAAGAAAAAAAAATCATCGCATCCATTGCGACACTTTATTGTCGACGGGCAGTTTGTGTGCATTTGTACCATCGGTTTGCAATGCGATTCGGCAGGGGGCCATGATTTGTCGGACCTGTGTTGTGGGTCCGATGGCACTTGTGCAGTCCATTTTTACGAGCCTACTCCCCCAAAACAAGATCTTGATAGCGGTTACAGCCAGTTTGGTAGCAATGTCGGACGTGTTTTGCATTTTGGGTGACCTTTAACACGACGGCGCAGCAGCAAGTAGTATTGACATTACGGTAGTCAAATGAAGTTATTTATCGGTTGATAATGGTAGCAGGGAGTGCACGCTTTGAAACGAGTAAATATTATAGAAAGGAAAGAAAAACTTGGAAGATGTAGTCCGAAACAAGCATCCACCAAAGAGAGCATGACTTGCAGCTCCACTTATCAAATCCAAAAGAATATCACGTACCAGGTGTTGGTGTCGCTTTTTGGAGGACATAGCCTAATCTCTATTATTACTCTTGTCATTATCCTCGATTGGATACGATTTCCAAAATGGTAAGGTACAGTTTCAAAACCCCTTAATTGGACACCTATCAATTAGTATCAATCAGCTCAAGTGACCAGTGACATTTTTGTTTAGATCCCACCACCCACCACCTATTCATGTTGCATGGGGCCATCCTAGAGGCCTGCCTGCCTGCTGCCAAAGGTCATAAATTTGACCATTTGGGCATTGCGACCAACCGACAGCAAGCATTATTTTCAGATGTGACAAACATCAAACATGACCGTTTATGGCTGCGGTTGATGTCGCATGCAAACAAAGCTGGACCGGGGTACAAAAAAGCAACCACCACGACGGCACAAGTGTACCCATTTCCATTCCAAGGATAAACACAAACACAAACGCCCGTCATTATCACGAATGACAGGCAACTTATTTTACGTCATCGTACATCATAATTGGGTGACAGCTATCCGTCTGGTCGCATGCCGTAGAAGCAGTCACAGCTGGTGAGGGCATGGCAGACAAACGTCAGCGAGGACCGATCCACGCCATCCGATTTCGGAAGCGACGTTCAATTACAATCCATTTCGGTGGAAGTTCGAAGGGACCATCGGCCGGTGCAGAGCGGAGGGAAAGCAGAGAAACCTAACCGTTACCCACCTTTATCTACTTACCAGAGCCCATACTTCACAAAGGGATCTCGAACCACATCGCAACTAGCTGTGCCATCCCACACCTCAACCGGTGGGTACCCACGCGCCGTCTCGCTCTCTGCGATAATGATGTTAGGGAAATTATTTTTTCACCGAACCATGAATTGGATAAAATATAATCTACTTTGGTGCGCTTCATGAACGACCCATACGGCGGAAGCCGTACGTACGCCGAAATGTGTACGGGAATCGGTTTCAATTTTCATAGTTCGTTTGTTGGCACACCCAATAATGTGTACCTCTCCTGCGTTCTCCCCGGCTTTCGCCAATACCCTGCCCTCGCTACGTTCGAGCATCTACGGATGGCGCATTGCACGGCTATTCCGAAACTATTGGTCCGATTTGCGTACCAATGATTTCACATGAAATACTCAAACTTGCACAAAAACACATTACAATCATCACAAACACGCACACCACCGTGGGAGGGCACACACACACACACCGATTGGCTCCCGATTTGTCCCGGCCGACTTAAACACGGACTTTAGCCCAGATGCAATTCTTCTCGCTGCCACCACTGGTGGTCCTTCCATTCCAGGCAGGACATTCGCAAAATTGGCTCCGAATTGAGTGCTGGATTCTAATGTGGAGAAGTGTAGCGAGAGATGTTTTATTTTTTGCATCTCTCAGTCTGGCTCCGGTTTGAGGCTCCGGACAGTGTTCTGGAATAGGACGAAATAGTCTACCCGTTGTACTGCATGACCACCACCCACTTTTCCACCGGCCCTTTCCAGCGACACAGTGACGTAGTAAATGTGGCCAATGTGCGTTAGTGTGTGTGTGTGTGTCGCACGAGTGATTCCGGTTGGTTAAATTGCATAACTAAATTGAATTCTGCATTCATGTGAGGGAGGAAAAATTTGGGGCCCAAGTTAT
The DNA here is from genome assembly GCF_013141755.1 of Anopheles stephensi. Classification (NCBI taxonomy): domain Eukaryota; kingdom Metazoa; phylum Arthropoda; class Insecta; order Diptera; family Culicidae; genus Anopheles; species Anopheles stephensi. The sequence goes on along the minus strand of NC_050202.1, from coordinate 29,402,072 downwards.
GGGAGATGATAGCGGCCAGCAAAAAAAAGGGGTCTCGGTTCTAGCGTCGCGTCGGAGCCACCAACGGTGGTAGATGAACATTTTGGAATACACATACAAGTTTTAATGGAAAAATGGATTCTAACCCACACACACACACACACTTACACAACCCATTCTCGCGTTGGACGCTTGCGTTACCGATCGAGGTCAATCGGGAAACGTTGGGGAAACGTTTGGGGGGAGATGTTGTGACGATACAGGATGGGTGTAAAAGAAGAAATTAAAATGTTCGCCCAACTACCCCGCTGATGCAATTTAACTTTATGGCAAATTTTGTTAAATAGTCGAATCGTTGCCTGGAGTTGGAGTTTTTGATGCAACATAAAAAAATTGCATGCGAATGCTAGGGATTTTGTTGTTGTTTCGCTTCTAGGGTCCTCCACAGTGTTTCGCTTTGGTGTAACAATAACAAAATTTTGAGAGTAAGACTTGAAACCGGGGGCAGATTATTATAGATCAACAGTCCCATTGGCGAAGCATTACAGTTTCTCATTCATTTTGAGCTGTGTTTCAATTAGTTGAAGGAGCTTCAGCGCGATGCAAATTGTACGAGATTTACGAATTGCCTTTCCCCCATCCCGAGAGTGCAACTAATTGCATTTGTTCCGTAGCAAACCTCGCGTCACAAAGTTCATCTTCACTTGGGAACACGCCGGCACAGATTGATATCTGCCTGTCCGTTGCACCCGAAGATGGTGCTAGCTGCCGCGAATGGACGCTGCAATTGCATTCCTTAGTTTGCAGTAAATCCTGTTTTTATTTTGCTTCCCACACTATTACACAGCTCTTCCTTTTCCCGCACAAGCGTTCCAGCTAGTATCTTTGGCAACCTTTGTTGTTGCTGGCAAAGCAAGGGGGTAAGATAAAGCTTTTGGGGTAAAAGTTTGTCCCGGTTTCGGTTTCGTTTTCGTGTGCGCAACAAAAGCGCCCGGTTACCACCGGCTGAATAATTTCTACACCGAACGTTGCGGCTCTAATGAAACAAGTGCGCTACCCATCAGCATCAGCAGCTGCAGCTGCAAAACAAAGGAAACGAATCTTTCGCAACTCAAAACAAAGGGACGGAACGAGGGGATTGGGATGCAGGATGATTGGCCGAGGGGTAGGGGAAGGTATTCCCAAAAGGCCAACCCGTTGTGGCGCAACGGTGAAAGGATCCGTCTTCGACGTGAAGCAAGAGTTGGTGTTTTAATTTGTTTTCCCCTTTTATTTTCTTCTAGCTTTTCGTCGCCTGCATTATGAAACGGGAACTTAATTTCTTTGGAATAAGTTTTACGGCACGGTACGGTGGAACCCGTACACTTTGTCTCTAATGTTCCAGTGCACCCGGGCGTTATTTTGTTTTCGTTGCGCAAAGTAACGCATCGCTGTTGATTGAGAAAATATTTATAATCCAATTGCTTGATAAAGTTTTGCGTACAGATACTTCATGTATTGCTTCTGTTACAGTAGTGATGTCAACTTTGTTCAAGAATCCTCTGGCTTTATACTCTATCGACAAACTCTATTGATTTCAGTCCGTTTTTATCTTCATATTGTGTTTGTCTATCATCGCTTTTTTATCGTTATCGGCTAATATAACTCTCAAGGGGCGGTCCGGTGGCCGAGGAAATAACGGTGCCGGTCTTCACACACGCAGGACCGGGGTTCAAATCCGATCCAGATGCAGGACTGATTATTCAACTAGGGGTAAAATCAAGTCATGGAAACCCAGAGATTGGCGGGCCAAAATTTCTCGAGATTGTATTGCCAAAAAATTAGAATATAACTCTCAATTCTGCTACAAAAGAAACAAACGAAGTCTTATGACTCAAAGTCTCCATAATCTGACAAAAACATCCAATGAACTGGGTTTCGGGATTTTAGTAGGGATGGGCAGATCACACCATTTTCTGGATCAGATCTGGCCGGAGAATTACGATGCCAGATTCGAGTCCGGATCACGATTCCGCACTCCGGCATGATACTGTTGAAGGGGTTAACTAACCTCAGCCGAGCATCTAGGGGGATTAACAGTCACAGACAAAAACGCAGTACATGACGCTGCCACGTCGACGTTTTCTTCTTCCTTGGCACTACTACCTCGAAAGGTCTTTGCCTGTCATTTCTGACTTTCGTGACTCCATTTTTACCCGTGGTTAGATAGTCAGTCCTGCGTCGACTAAACAAAGCTTAAAATAACAATTGAAACACAATGAATTGGTACTGAACAGGGAGGATAAGCAGTATTTCTTCTTTTTTGGCTTTAAAGGTTGTACCAAATGTCTTGGCCTGCCGTTTCTGGCCTTAATTTACCAAAGCTGAATAGTCCTGCGTACGGAGAGCCAGTCTGGATGTAATTTCCAGCTGAATTTGGAACCCTGAGTCAAACGATCAGTTTTGATCAAAAACGACTCCGGAATCAACACGAGGCCGGATTCAAAAACGATTCCGGAACTGGTCGGAATCATTATTTCGGATCAGATTACTATGCAGGATCGGATCGGAGTCGTGATTCGCCCATCTCTAGTTTGAAGATTGTTGGGCATGGGTAACGGCTTCATGGGCAAGCGCTGTATTGCCACTTTGGAATGAGGTATGACAAACACATTGAAACATGAAACCATACACACAAACTTGCAAAAGAAGATGCCTGTCATGTAACCAGCCTGAGTCAAGACCAGCCTGTCATGTAAGTGCAGGAAGGAACTTGTTCTTGAAAGCCTCTGATTTTATGGAAAGAGAAAAAAACCAATAACAAACCAAGCTATGCAGTCCACTAAGTTCTCACAGAACATTTTAGTCCTGGGGAACCGGATTCGTCAGCTAGTGTTGTGATTAGTGTTTCGTGCCTTTTTAAGCGTTAACTCCATACATCAAACAGCCACGGTTGGATGTTATGACCTATAAACTTTGAATTTGAGAGAATTCCAACTGCTTAATCAAGTGTTGTCGTGTATAATAGATACGTCATATTACTTTTGTTCCAATCAGCTAACTTTATTCAAGAATTCTTGAAGAGAGGAAATATTTTGTCATGTAAAGCTTCAGTAAAAACTATTTTAAACCTTGTTGCGTACTTTTTTTTCTAATGTCAAATAAATCTCTACCATTCACGCGTGTGCTTAATTGACCCCTTACGTCCCCCTCTTATGTCGAGGTTACTTAGTTTTTTCTTCTTCTTTTTCTTCTTCCTTGGCACTACAACCGCGAGAGGTCTCGTCCTGCCATTTCTGGCTTTCTGTGACTTGATTTTACCCGTAGCAAAATGAAGGTCTGCGTATGGGGAGGCGGTCTGGATTGGATCTGAACCCCGGTCCTGTCGTGTGAAGACCGGGACCGTTATCACCTCTGCCACCGGACCGCCCCACTGATTGGGCGTTCATGTTACTTAGCACTGACATACATAACTCTCTCCGTCTCCCATTCAAGGCCCAACAGGACTCTAATGCATGATTATTGTTTACAAGACTTTTCCATTTTCTCAACACAACATGGGCTTTCATGCTAACAAACACGAAAGAATAGATGTGTTTTCTTTGTAATGCAAAGAAATTTTCTTCTGCGCATGAAAGAGACACTGCATTGCGAAAGAATAACGCATCTTAGTGCTGCGCTAGTTGAATGAGGACACCATATCATATCACGCTTCATACAAATCAGGCACTACAATGTGAGACTGGCACTGTGCACTGGGTGACACATAGTTAGACTCGCCGCTTTAGTTTATGTGTGCGCTTCAAACGCTGTACATCTGTACCCAATGAGAGCTTATTTTTGTGATGCTTGCGCCATTCGAACGAAACCTCTCCACCCTCGGTGGCAGATCGGTTTGGCTCAAGGCGAAGCCGTAGTTGAGCCGGAAACCGGAAATTGAATGAAGAAATCAAAACAAACTTCAGCCGGAGACGGATAAGTGGGTTGGGTGGGGTTCTGGAATCCAAGGCACTTTGCGGCGCTGTGGAAGAACTGTTTATCGGTGAGTGATTCGTTTTGTTGTGTGGCCGGGAAGACGATATCCTGAAAGTGGAACATCTGCTATCTGCGCGCTTTAGGAGCAAATCTTCCATCAATAAAAAGCTGTGCTGCGAGCTGTGAAGAGCGTGAGTGGCGATTTCCGTTGTTGGTTCAGTGTTAAGATTTTGCTCGAAATTAGTTTGCAAATATTTCTAACGATTCACTCAAACTATAGAAACATTTGAGACTCGTTGAGACGCTTAACAAACACCCGGGACTAATAAATCTTTCAAGAAAGAAAGAAAAAAGACTTCATGCTGCTGCTTAACTAATCCTTTCCAGGAAAAATACCTTTTCATTCGACCATCTTTTACCGTGCAGCGAGCAGTCATGCTGCCCCCGGTTCTTGTCCGAAATCTTTCCACTCTAATCCGAAACCGTACCGGCTGGTGCAGCGCAAAATCCGTGCCGCAAAGATAGCCCGAGGAAGACCTATCAGATTCAGTTTGCTGTAACATTGCATTACATTTTCGGGCTTCGTGAAAGCTCTTCTGGTCCAACCGCGTCCAACCAAAAAAAAAGCAAGGGGTTCGGGAAATGTTTTGCGAAAGACGCCTGGGATGGGGGGGGGGGGGGTTGCTCGCTTCAAAAACTTACCGGAAGTACATCAGCGAAACGATCGTGTGCAGCAGCACGTTGACCAGATGATAGCCGGCCGGCTCGAGCCCGTGCAGCAGATAGTTCCAGCGGAACGTTAGGACACACAGCGGTCGATATGATTTATGACTCTGTTCCTGCGGGTGAGGGAAAGAAGCGAAACGAAGCGTTAGTTGATGTAGAAGGAGAAGAAAAGCGAGAAAACACACACACACACACACACACACGAACACACCGATACACTGTGGAAAACGCATACACACATACAGGAATATATGTATGTGGAAGTTATGATCCGGGACAAGCGCTGCTTCTATTAAGGCTTTAGCAGGCTCAAGTCTTCAGGCAGAAGGCAAAACGGATCTCACGAACAGAAGCCCAACCCAGACCCAGTGTAAGGGATATTATATATATATAAGCAGCGGAAGAATATCCTGGAATTAATAAATCGCACGAGAATAATTTATGGTGGATTTACCATCCTGTGGGAGCGCTAAAGGTGCCGCTCCCATAGTAGCGTCGGTAGCACGATGCCCTATCCTGGTACGGTGACCGATAGTGGCGAAAATAAATAGAGCGACCAGGGATAACCACCAGCACACCGGCTTCAAGTAAGGTGGTTATGGAAAGCATGCAATAAAAAGAAATCATTCACTTTCCACGCGACGACTATTGCCACCACCGAGTTACTGAAACGCGTGACCTCCATTGACCGTTTCTCCCTCAAAACTAGTTTAAGTCCTGCGGAGCTCATACTCATTTGCCCTGGCACACAGTAACCTCGGTTACACTCTCCAACATTATTTGTGGCACACACACAGCTAAAAAAACCTTCTAGTTACAGTTTATGGGTAGGACTTCGTTTTTTTTTTATCTACATTTACCATTCTCTGTGGAAGGTGAAACCGAAGACGACGACGACGATGATGATCGCGATGGAATCGGAAAAAATTACACCCGCACCCGGCACAAGTAATAATCAACCACACGGGAGAGCGGTTTGTTTGGCTTTTATTACATTAAGCCTGGATTGGGATTACCCGGTCAGACCGCCGTTCGGGAGCTGGTACGGGGTGGACAGATTATAACTTTGCTCACATTTCCATGGGTCATGCGTTTGAAGGATAATCCCGTGGGTGAGTTTTTTTCTCCGATCTTCGGTCGGATGCGAACCCTGCCTGCACCGTGTTATCGTGAGGTGAAATTAGATTTTCCTTGCCCGATAGCGGGTGTTATAGGGTGAACCACAATTAAGGCTAGCCTTTGGGCACAATGTATACCAGGTTGGTTGGTTACAGTGCTTCGAGGGGATACGTCGTCCTTGCGCTCGATTTGAGAAGCGGTTCGAAGAAAGCGGTGAGCCAATTACAAACGGAATGGGGCGTTACACCAGAAGGGTGTAAACTTAACAACACTTAGTTTTTGCTCTTTTACATTGTAGTTTAGAATGTGAATTATTTTCCGGAGGCCATACGAAACGCTGTGTTTTTTTTTATTAAAAAATGATATGGTTTCAAGGATTCTATTATACTTTTGAAAGGCAGGGCAAGACATTGAGATTACATACAAATCAAAAATAGCTGTGCGGTGATATAGATTCGGTGATATTACGCCATTTGCATGAACGGAGAAGCAGACATCAAACCTCAGCAGGACAATCTGCCGGTGGGCAAGAGTAATTCCAAAATAAATCAAAACCAGGAAACAAACGATTGTAAACCAAGACCTTTCGAGGCCTTCCCTGTAATATTCACCTATTTTTTCACTTGCTCATGTTTAACTTTCCTGGCTTACTAGACTTATTGATGACGCGTTGTTGGATAGTCAGTCCTGACTTTGAGAGAACGATCGAGATGAGATTTGAACCCAGCCCTACACAACGCCCCTTCACACAAGTCGTCTATAAATGTATCCGTACGAATCACGTCATCTTCCATTAGGACTTCGTTCGTTAAGCTAAAGACCGATATATTTGAGAGTAATGTGTTTCGAGTGTGCTTAATTGGTGAAATGTTTTCTGAGTCTACAGGTACTCTAGACCTTCTGTCCAGCTCTCCAGACATATCGATCATCGATACATCATCTTCAACGTTTTTTGCAGTGATCCTCTGGAATGATGAACGCGACAAATCTTCTGTCTTACCATTTCGTTTTATGCTTTCAAAGCAATAAATATTAATCGAAGACTTAATGTCTCTATGAACTAATGAAGCAGCAAACAAGTCTTCTTTCAATTTTCAGTATACCAAAATTTGAGTCAAGGATTTTCAACCAAAGGATAGTCACATCATCATTGTGAGACCCGACTCATTGTACCGAACCAAACAACAATAAGAACATTACTTTTACAAATTTCTCATAAAAGCCCCATAGGTTAATCTAAAAACTATTAGGACTTTGACTCGTAACATGAACGCACTCCTTTTCGAATATTCTCCAAGAAACCTTTAACACGATACACCATATCCCAAGGAATTGTTATTCAAAACGTCATGACCTCGCAACAATGAAATTTGCCTCGTCAGGAACCGACGGGCGTCAGCTGGCAGGCTGGTAAAGTAAATATGCTTTTCTTGGTTGTAAACATTAACTCTCACGGTAACCACCCATATCGTACTCCACGCGACGGATCATTCTTAGAAAGCATTATTATAATACGATCGGCACCGAAAAGAAAAAAGTAAAAGGGAACCACCTTCGTTTCCGGCCAAATGCAGCGTGCCCCATCTGCAACATTATTCGGGTGCATGAGTTGTGCGTTTGCCTTTTTTTCTGTCGGTGCGTGCTACCGAGTTAGGACCCCAAAAGTCTATCATTCATAATCATTCATCTCATTATGCCGTACGCATATCAACAAGCCCTTCGGTCGGAGCTTCGTTTTTTTTGCTCTCTCGTTGAAAAACTTCGAAGCTTTCTCACTCCATCGATTTCTGGGTAGGGGAGGTGGTGAAGAAAATCTCCAATCACGCACCACGGCGACGGCCAAAACTTTTCCCGCTTCACTCTCGGCGCGTTGATGATAATTAATGGCTTCTTACGCGCTAACAAATCGCTCTCGGGTGCGCACATTATGCCGCGCGGGAAAGCTGCCCATTTATTCATACGCAATCCATCATCGGTCGATAATCGGCAGCGCATTGTACGTCAAACAGGAGCACGAGAGAAAAAAAAGCGAGAAAGTAAACATAGGGCCGCGCACACAAAAAATAAGACGCACATCCGAACAGGAAAACCAAACAGGAGAGCTGTGAATGTATTTACTGCAAATATGGATCCACCCCACCGTCGCCAGGTTTTCTGCTCGCATGCCTTCATCCCGGGGGAAGCTTGAGTACCTTTCACGGAAAGGTTTCACCGGAATGGGTAATGCTTTTCGAGTATTTTTACCATGCCGAAAAGATTAACCGAAAGTCGATCCCGCCGGGAACACTGGGAGGTTTCGTGAACCAATGGACCAATCAATTTACGGGGCGCCAACGCGAATAATGAATTTCCTGACGTCTTGAGAGTGTTTGTGTAGCGTGTAGGCGTAGATAGGGTCGGTTGTGGAATAATGAAAGAAAAATAATTAATCCTTCCGACCGGGGTACCACGAAGGTGTGTGTGTGTGTTTGTTTTTATTGTGCTTCACATTATACTGATACTGACAGGAACAAAAACCTGTAATAAAAGGGATGAAATGGATAGATTATAAAGAAAATAAGCCGTGATAACAGCCAAAAAGGGTTGTTTTTTTAAATTACAATTGATATTTTCGTCAAATATAGATCAACAATTCTTCATCATCTAAATTAAGAATAAAGATATTTCAGATTTCGATATAATTGTGAAACACTTAAGGGAGAGGGAAATTTAAAATTAATAAAGGAATATTGCAAGACCGCTGTGGAACTTTGCAGTCATATAATGAAAGCTTGCCTACAGTATGGGGAAATATGTTACTCTAAATTAATTGTTTAATTACTCCTTTGAGTATCAATTCGCTCTCACTCTCTGTGCCGACTTTTGACTCACTACCTTCGATTTTAATTCACTCTCACTCTCTGTGCCGACCTTTGACTCACTGTCTTCGATTCACTTTCACTTTCTGTGCAAATTAGTGACTCACTCTTTTTTGATTTTAACTCGCGTAATAAGGGTGAATGATTTTTATTTATTTATTTATTAAATATGACGGTCCGATACCGTATTGTCACCACCGCATGTGGTGACTGTGAATTACATTCACGTAGAGTGAATGATTGTTATTTATTTATTTATTTATTTATATTTATAGTTAGACGGCTTGGCGCCGTATTGACAACACCGCGTGTGTTGACGAATACAAGTACAAATAAATTAACAAGGCATTTCCTCCCTGTTATTCTGCCTTATCCCGGGCATGCTCGGTTGTCGGTGTGTGGAGTTTGCAGTGTGGTATCATGTCTATTGTGGAGGTTGTGTTGATGGTTTGGTCCGGGTCTATTGCTTTCTGTTGCTATGTTGGTGGTAGTGTGGTGTGTGGAACGGAACATCCTTCCGTGTAGCGGATCTGGACTGTAACAATACAAAAAGAAAACAGTAATATGTACAGTACAAACATTTACCTGCGCACAGTGTTCCTCAAACTGCCCAGCAGTGATAGCCCAAGCTCGATCAAGCCAGCACCGAACTCAGAAGCTATCGGCGAGTTCCATCCCGTAACAGCAGGGTCTCTGCTAATTACGGGGTTGAACCCGCCGACCACCTCCGAACCCAACGCCAGCAAGGCCGAGCTCGCCCCATCAAGGCTAGACAGAGATGAAGAACACTGTTCCAGAAAATTCTGCCTCCCTTCTTACGACAGTGCCGACTTTGACCCCGGATGCTGTTGCTTCGTCAACGGATCACCCGTGGCACTACAAAAAAAACTTAACACTTAAGACAAAGACAACACAACGAATAACAAAAAAGGAATGGCGGATATGGTTTGGTAGGATAATGGGGATGTGGAATCAAAGGATAAGACCGTTGTCTCTGGCGAATCGAAAGATGAGCCTCATGTATGCGAGGTCTCTGGTCGCCAACACTTCTCTAATTTCTGTGCCCGGTCGTCTGCCGATGCCCTCGACTGCGCTTAACAAGGAGGGTCTTGCGGTTTCAAACTCCACGCAGGACCACAGAAGGTGATCCACATCGTGAAATCCGTCACCGCAGCCACACACCTTCGTCTGAGCCAGAGTTATACGCTGCAGATGAGCGTTCAACGCGAAATGATTCGACATAAGTCGAGACATCATGCGTATGAACGCCCGGTCTACAGAGAGCCCACCGAACCAAGGCCGCAGGGACACTTGCGGAGAGATCGAGAAAAGGAATCGCCCGAGATCGTCCGCCTCCCACATGCTCTGCCAGCGAGACAGGAAAAGTTGCTGTGGTAGGCGAAGAAACTCTCGGGCCGAGATCGGACGGTCGTAAAATGCGCCTTGTTGGACGCCTGTTTTGGCCAGTGAGTCTGCCTTCTCGTTGCCGGGAATTCCACAATGAGAAGGTACCCAAATTAGCGAAATCCTGAACGCCTTGTCGAACATGGAGCCAAGCAATTCTATGATTTTAATGACAAGGAAATCCTGACTCTTAACAGCCTTCGGGGATCTTAGTGCTTCGATAGCGCTAAGGCTATCTGTAAAAATGAAGTACTGATCCGAAGGTCTCGCTGCTATAATCAATAGTGCGTACAAGATTGCGGCTAGTTCTGCGGTGTAGACACTACACGGCTCCCGCAATTTGAAAAATGCTTCGGCGGACTCACTAAAAACGCCGAAGCCGGTGCCTTCCTTAGAAGATGATCCATCAGTATAATACTGGCTTCTTTGGTCTAAATGGCCATACTTATCCCTGAAAATGCCCGGAACTACCATCGGGCGAAGATCATTCGGTATGGTCTTAATTTCCTCGTTCAACGAGGAATCTGTTGTTAAAAGGGAACTGTAGGTCTCAGGAAGGGCAGCACGGTTTAATGCCTGTGGGGCGCTAGGATGCACTTGTAGGGCAACAAAATCTTCATAGATTTTCAAGATCTTGCTCTTAGAACCTGTCTCTAGAAGCGCTTTAAAATTTTCTTCGATCAAGGGATTTGATACTGAAGAACGGACTAGAAGGCGAAGCGACAGCATTTCAAAACGAAGTTTTAGCGGCATCACTCCGGTCATCACTTCTAGGGACATGTTGTGTGTTGATTTCATGCTCCCTAGTGCGAGTCTAAGACAACGATACTGTAGCCTCTCTAGCTTGAGGATATGCGTGTTGGATGCCCAATGAAAGCATATGCTTCCATATTCCAACACGGATAGTACCGTTGTCTTATACAGTCGCAGGACGTCTGATGGATGTGCGCCCCACCAGAATCCTGTGACTGTCCTTAGAAAGTTGATTCTTTTACTGCATTTTTGCACCAGATGGGTGATGTGTGTACTCCAGTTTAGCCTTGAGTTGAACCAAACACCAAGGTATCGAAAATTGTCGGTAGTTGATATCTTTTCACCGTATAAAAAGACATCAATTTTCGGGTCAAATAGTCTTTTCTCCCTGTTTTTCGTCGTGTCGCTGAAAGGAGAAAAGACTACCATCTCAGTTTTCTTTGCAGAGAACTTGATACCAAGATTTTCAGACCACTCGGAAAGATTGTCCAAAGTGGTTTGTAAAGCCAGTTGTATTTCGGCAGCGTCCTTGCTTGCAAAAGATATGACGCCGTCGTCAGCCAATTGTCTAATGCTGCAGTTCGGTGCTAGACAAGAATCTATTTCACTGACATAGAAGTTATATAGCAGGGGGCTCAAGCAGGACCCTTGTGCTAGTCCATGGAAACTGGTCCGCTTTAGCTGAACATGACCATTGTTGAAATTCATAGCTTTTTCCGACAAAAGGTTGAACAGAAAGTTGTTCAACTTTGGACCCAGCCCCACATTTTCTAATTTTTGACTCAGCTTGTATGGTGATACTGAGTCAAATGCCCCCTGTATATCCAGGAAAATAGATCCCATGTTCTGCTTGCGTGCACGAGCAAGCTCTATTTCTGTAACCAGAAGGGCTAAGCAGTCATTAGTACCCCTGGCTTTACGAAAACCAAACTGGGTATTTGAGAGAAGGTTGTTCGATTCCAACCATTCTTCTAACCGGAAAAGAATCATCCTTTCAAGGAGTTTCCTCAGACACGACAGTAACGATATTGGCCGATACGAATCGTGTCTTGATGGCGGTTTGCCAGGCTTCAAGATAGTGACAACTTTCACTTCTCTCCACTCTTGCGGAACGCTGTTGACCTCCAACATATTGTTGAAAATACTTAACAGACGTTTCCTCCCTATGTCAGGAAGATTTTGAAGCAATTTGCTACCAATCTGATCCAGACCTGGGGAGGAGTTTTTGCTTGATAGGAGAGCAAGTGATAGCTCTACCATTGAGAACGGTGAATCCATCCTAGGGTCACTACCAGGCGCATGTTGTGTAAAGCTTTGCGCAGGAACGAAATCGGGACAAAGCTTGTGGGCAAATTCATACAGCCACTCGCCAGAAAAGCTTTCGCTCTCATTGATGTTGTTGCTGTTTCGCATCCTTCTAGCCATTCTCCAAAGCGAATTAAGTGAAGTGGCAGGGTCTAGATTATTGACGTATCTACGCCAATAACCCTTTTTCTTCGCCTTCAACAGGTTTTTGCACGTTCTCTCCAGTCCTTTATATTTTTCATATAAGGACCTCGAGCCCGTGTCCCGGAAGGCTTTAAATGCCTCACGCTTCTTGGTGAAAGCCGCTTGGCAATCCTTGTCCCACCAAGGAGTGGGAGGTTTTTTAAATGTCCTTGCTTGGTGGGAGCGCCTTGTTTGGGCCTCAAGGGCGCACTTGTTTATAATTGAAACAAGTTTTTCGTACTCCTTGACAGGAGACAAATCTTCCAAGTCAAGAGAAAGCGAAGCGGCTATTAATTCGCCGTATCTCGTCCAGTCGATGTTCCTCGTTAAGTCACATTTAACGGGGGTTCCTTCTACTGGACATCCTCCCTTGATAAAGGAAATTTCTATCGGCAAGTGGTCACTGCCGATAGGGTCCTGGATCACCTTCCAACTAAAATCCAGGGCCATTGCTGATGGACATAGAGACAGGTCCAGTGCACTCGCCCTACTTAGAGGTGTCTGCATCCTAGTTGCCTCTCCTGAGTTGAGAATCGAAAACCCAAATCTGTCGCAGAAATCTCGGATGATAGGAGTGCGAATGTCATCCTTTTCGCACCCCCAGTCGATTCCATGGGAGTTAAAGTCTCCCAGGATCAAAAGCGGTCCAGGCAAGACCACTGCTAAATTTCCAAGATCCTCTTTGAACTTTTCAATTTTTTCCTTTTCATTATTGGCTATCGGGGGGATATAGATGGATGCAATTGTCACGTGAAGAACGCCCAGTTTTGCCTTAACTGCGACAGTTTCTATCATTTCTTGTCTAGGGGTGGGTATTCTGGTGAAAGTGTGACTCTTTCGAACACCAATCAGTACCCCCCCACCCCTAGTAACGCGATCTTCACGGATTATGTTATATCCCGGGAAGGTTAATTTAATTTCATCCGATAGCCATGTTTCACAGAGGGCAAACACATCGCAGTTGTGTTCGCCCACTAATGCTTTAAAAGAGTTTAGCTTGCCAAGCAAACTCCTACAGTTCCACTGCATGATAGTAGCCGTAGGAGCCATTAATCATCCAAACGGACCATCATACTTAAGCATGGCCATTGAGCCAGCCACTGTTTGATCATCCCCTTCAGGAAAGGAAGGGCCCAAGTTGCGATCATGTGCAGATGCTGCGGGAGGTTAAGGGTCAAGAGGAGGGATTCTAGGATCTCGGAAAGGGACGGAGTAGGGATCCTCGGGAAGCCCTTGGGCTCAGTCGGAAAAGCTAGGTTTTCCAAAGGAGCTTCGGCCCGAGGTGATCGCTTCTTCTTGGGCTGCTTCCTGGCAATTTGGGGGGCGGGAGTTTTGGGATCAGCGTCACGTTTTGGACCGGGGGAAGAAACTTTAGCGTGGCGCTGTGGTGCCAAAGGTTTGTTTTTTAACTTAAGTACCTTCCTTTGTACCTTTTTATAAGGCACTCTCAGTACTTTTACCGATCTCAATGGCACCTGTTCGAGTGCAGTCGGATTGGCCTCGCCATTTGCAGCTGTGTTATCCAGCACTGCAAAGGGGTTCGATGCGTTTGCTCCCTTTAGAGCATCGCTGTACGAGCCGCGTGCCCGCTCGGCTATCGTTTTGGTCTGCTCCCTTTGCAGCTTCCGATACACAGGACACAATGCAACCTCATGCCACTCCTCCCGACAATGCGAGCATTTCTGGGATGGGGCTTTGCACTCCTCGGTAGCGTGAGCCCCTCTGCATTTTCCGCAGCAGATCTTGCGAGTGCAGAACGGATCGGCATGTCCAATCCGGCTGCACTTCGAACAGGTGGCCACCCTTGGCACGTATGGCCGGTCGATGGGTATCCGGAGGCCTTCTAAAATGAGGGCCTGCGGAAGTACCGTTCCCTCAAACGTGATCCGGAGGGATGTGGTCGGGATATATTTCTTTTCGTCTTTCGATGAGGCATCTAGCTTAAAAAGCTTTTTTGCCTCAAGGACTTTTACTTTCGGCGTGTCTGGTGCATGAAATGCACCTACACCGAATTTAACCACCTCCTCCTCCGGATAATCGAAGTCTTCGATCACGCCGGTAACTTCAACCAGACTACCGGGAATATAAACCCGGTAGTGCTCCGTAAAATCTGGATCAGCCGCAATGACATTGGCTTGAGCCCGGTCCTTTGCGGTGACCCTGATCTTATTAGGGCGCATCCGAAACACATCGGCAACGCCCGGGTACTTCTTAAATAACGATGCCGCGATCGTCCTCACGTCGAGCTGCTTGGTGCGTGGCATAAAATACACCAATGGCTTACCCTCCCACGACACCGGGTAAGCACGAGCTCGATGCTCAGATTGCTGATCATTATTTTTCGCCAGCGGGGCACAAAAACTGTTTGTCGGCGGGGCACTCGATGCCTTCGAGGAAGAAGGCTTCTCTTCCAATGCCACCTTTTTGGTGGCAGGAGCGGCCTTAGGGCGACCAGGCTTACGCTTCACATTCGGCTCTATCTCTCTCTCCGAATCCGATAAGTCGGTCCCCATGTTAGGACCGGAGACAACGGGGGAAGTAGGGGTAGACAAACTTACCGATAAACACGATAAGCAACCACGCGCGCACGAGCAAACACACACACACGCACACAAGACAGTTCACGATCGATGCGACGATGCAGCGATACGCTTGCTTATCGCAACGATCGACAGATACACACACTCACAACACTAAGAACACACGTTGATCGGGGCTAGGCGCCACTCGATCGATAAACACAAACTCCGAGCGAAAGCCGGAGAAAGGCGGAGACACCGATTAGTGCGATACGGGTAATCACGTTGATTACGCAATCGCACACGAGGACAATGACCACTATCTGCCGTACGCAAATGATCCGTTTGACGCTCCACAGCGAAACACGTCTTATCGCCACGGAAGCTAGAGGCAGAATGAGTGAATGATTGTTGTTGTTACTATTTTTGGATTTAAATCCACAATCTATAAAAAAAAAAACACTTCCCAAAAGGCATAGAAAATGGAATTTTTTGCATTCAAATTATTTCGAACATTTTTAGTACGAGTAAAACTACGGAGTTGTTCCATGATTTACGAACCTTAAAACGTATTTAACACAACTTTTCCCTTACCTAATAATTACGCAAAACAAAAAAAAAAAGCCAAATTGTGCCCAGCCCCCATTCGAAGGAGCGCTGTTCATGCCAGCTCTATTTTGATCTTTCCGAGCTGACGAGCGCGCTATCATTCACGCTACAATAAAGATTCTAGCTAAAGCTTGTTAGAATCACTTCAAGCGTGTTTAATGCTGCCTCGAGACGGTGCGAATAATATTGCAAAGACACACTCAAAGTCGCTAAGAACCCTAGACATCAGCCGCGGTTAGAAAGACAAACCTAGCACGCTACCCCACCCAATAGAACGCTCAAGTTAACTGAATAAGTCAGCCCCTTTCGTTGGTTGGTTTTCCACGCCAGCCAACCCGGAGCAGCCAACAGTAACACTAACCGCGTGGACAGACAGGATCATGGTGGCTTCAGGTCGTTGTGCAGGGCAGAAAAATATATGACGGTAATTTATAACTCAATTAAAATGGAACAACCAGCCGCAACGAAAGGCAAGAAGAAAAAAAAGAGTCCAGACCAGAACCCGAATCGAAATGAAAGCTCAACCCGAACTGTTAAACCCTGCTGTTTTGCGTTTTTGCGTCCCAAAACGGAAAAACGTCGAATCGTCAACGATGATGGAAATGGTCTGGGAAAATGGTTCCCCTTTCCCTTTCTTTCGGTGCCGTGGTTAAAGCCACCACAATAAAATCCCCTCGTTCGGCGTAATACACGAGAATTGCTGCTTTTTTAGTGTGGGGGGGAGGAAGCCTCCGAATGGCAAATTTTACGCGACGCAGAAACTAGCCAGCACCCGGCAAGAACTGAGCTGTGACGTGAAGCGTGCGGGAAAAGAAAAACACAAATCATTTCCACCCGAAACGGCACGACAGTTTTCTTTGGTTTTGCTTTCGGGCGCCGCTGACGCTCATCTTGGTGAGGGTAAGGGCTGACATTTAGCATTTCGTACAAGTGTGGTACGAGAAAGAAAGAAAGGCAGTGGAAAGTCGAAGAAAAAGCCGGGGGAAATAAATTGATGAGCAACCATGCGTCTCCATTTCGTGCCGAGCATGATGGAATATAGCGCTCCTGTACCGCGCACCGAGCTCGGAAAAATAGTGATGTCAGGAAGGAATTATTTTAAACTTCTACAACTCGATGGAGAGTTAGCGCATTATTGCATTTCTTAAAGAGTGGTTTGAAGTACGAGAAAGAAAAAAGTTTTATCTGAGTGAAATAATGAAATTCAGATGCGAGATGAGTTTAGCAGCTGAGAATAAACACGCGCCAAAAATATTAAGCATGGTAATTTTGCGCTGAAACATTTAATTCTATCCATTGAAATCCCTCTGTTTGCTCTAAAGCCCGGTATGATTAGATATTTCGACGTTATGGCATTCACTACTACAAGAGTGAATACTTTTTATCAAATGTTTGTTCCTAGACATCGAGTACCAATCAAGACTCTTAGGACGAATTCTCAGGTATGAAGATTTACGAAACTGAAAACTGAGCTTCACAGAGGATTTCAACGAGATAAAAATGAATTCAACCGCAGGATTGACACTGAAGCTGCTCGTCAATACAAAGCGTTAATCCGTGAAGCCTACGCTAATCACACGAGGGAGATAGAAACTCGTTTCAAGATAGATCCAAGAAGTTTTATTAACTGTTTTAGACGGAAACGTAGCGATAGTAATTTTAACATTAACAATGGTCATGAACTTTAAATATCATGGTTCACGAACGCCAATATAACTGTAACCCCTGCACAACGATACCGAATTGATTGACTAGAGTCTATTCAGAAAAAAAATCGAGTTTCCTACTCGAGCAGTCCAGCTTTCGCTGATAATTTTTCATCGATTTTCACACAACACATGCCTGCACAAAGAACTCTGCAATGTGATCTCGCCTTTGATGTTGCTTCTGCAATATAGGAGCTGCCGCTTTCATTTGCTGCTGAGTCGGACGAAATTTCTTGTGCAGTTATCATATGTTGCAGGGATGCCTTTGTTCCTCTCTTGAATAAATTGTTTAACAACTTTCTGTAGCAGTAATGCTTCCCTCTTCTATATCTATAAGGCAGAAAGAAGCAATATAATGAACTCCTTATCCTTATTCTTTCTTTTCTTCTTATTTCTCGACTTTTTTTAAGCGGATTCAAGCACA
Organism: Anopheles stephensi; assembly: GCF_013141755.1. Taxonomy (NCBI): domain Eukaryota; kingdom Metazoa; phylum Arthropoda; class Insecta; order Diptera; family Culicidae; genus Anopheles; species Anopheles stephensi. Next base: position 29,384,533 of record NC_050202.1, on the reverse strand, counting down.
TAATATCGATCGATCTGCATTATCTCGATTATGGTCCGCTTGGAATTCGTCCAGCGCAAAGTCACCCGATTCGCTTTGCGCTTCTGGAGGGTTCAGGTGGACTACGACGCTCGCTATGCTCTGTTGAGTATCGAGTCGATGAACCAGCGAAACTGCAACGCCCAGAGACTATTTGTTGCGAGACTTTTGGACTACCGGATCGACTCCCCAACACTATTCTCTGGTGTCATCTTATACGTCCAAACCAGTCCACTTCGTCCAAGGACGCTGCTTGACGTAGAGGATCGCCGAACCCGTTTTGGTGTCTTTGATCCCTTTCTCCATATGTGCCATGAATAAAACTGTATCAGTAATCGTCACCAACAGGACATGCCAAGCGCTGCGCTTTTAAATTGCATTCGAACCGTCCGTCCCTATAGCTGTTAAGTGTCTTATCAATCAGGCTTCAATGGGACCTTTCGTTGAATTATAATAACAATAAACAATAAACAATCTTCTTCTAATTTCTCGGCCTAGCAATCTCTGAGGTCACGCCACCCATTATTGGCTTAGAAGACTTATTGTTACAGCATAGTTGGATAGTCAGTCCTCACTATGGAGGAACGGTCCAGATGACACTTGAAACTCGGTCCTGCCCGGTGCCGTATCTACCACGGACCAGCATTGATCATCAAATCGCAGCATATAATCCTACCGCTTATTTTTGCTGAACTCTAGCTATCTGAAGTTTGATATTGGTTAACAAGTGGATGTAGTGTTCACGGATTTTCGCGCTGCATTTGACTCTGTCGATCATTCACTATTGCTTGCTAAGCTCCACAAGTATGGTGTCAATGATTCGTGAGTTCGATGGCTCTCAAAGTCTTAACCAATTAGATAATTTCAGTAAAAATCAAAGCTTCGTTCTCAAAACTCTCTTACCAACACTTCAGGAATACTACTTGCTAGACCGACTCTTTGTTAGCATTATTTGGACCCCTTCACAACAACACGGAATTTAACGACTAGAATCTGTTCAGAAAAGAATTCCTCGTCTTTCCCTCTTTCCGTTTATGGTGCCTCCTAATTGGTCTAGTATCCCTTCAACGTAGTCGAATGGCTAAGACGATAGCTTACTATCGGATAAACGTTTCATACATTGTTGATGCAATAAACTAACAGGCTCAACACATCGTCCATTTGTTAAGGAGGAATTTAGATTAAAAGAATTCTAACAAACCACCTTTGAAATTGATCAACAATTACAATCATTCAAACAATACTGTAGATCTTGGTATAAGTGTGAAAACCTAATAATACAATTTTGCAAGGAAATTTCTGCATTAATGTGCAAGACGATGCTTGCTCTTTGGACTGCTAAAGATGGGTATAGTTATGCAGACTGTACAACGCTATATCACTTAGTGTCAAAAAATAAAACCCGTCAAGGAGCAATGAGAGCTCTTCATTCCGACGAATATCAGGCGCACCTTATGTATCTGAAGTCTGCCAACATCGAACAACATTTCTACGAAACCAGATACACAACATTTCCAATCACATACCGAGTCAACGGTATAGTACGACATTATAACGATGAACATGTTATCGTCGCTTCAAGAAACCAAGCAATATTAGTCCGGAACGAGCCCCACAAAATCCTCGCCCTTAAAATGACTCGCAAAGTTAAACAACCACGTGCGTATGCACGTTACGTTCCCGGCTCGATCTTGAGCTATCTTCCCCCCCGCGGCAAACGCAAACGGGCGCTGCTTACTTCACTCTTTCTTTTCCCCCGAAAAGCACACACAAATCGATTATTGAAACTTTTATTCGACTTTTCCGTGCCGCAGTCGCAATCGCCGGCGATAAACCCTGGAAGCCGAAATTGAAAACAGCCGAACCGCAGAGGAGATGTTTTTGGAGGCCCTCCTTTTGCTTTTGCTCCCTCCTCCGATCTGCGTAATTGTTCTGCTCACCTTCGGCTCACCATACCTGGCACCATCATTGTAGCGTAAAATTCCGTCGATATTCATAGACGCATCCTTGAGCACGCCGCCGGCTCAATGGCATCGTTGGTACGTGCTGGCAGGAAGCTAGGAAGGTGGCGGTGAACGCAGACGTAGCAGCAGCACGCACACAGGAAGTGCTCCGTAATCGCTGCCGACCATTTTGTCGAGCCACGAACAAAGGCAGAACAATAGTGTGAGACAAAAAAGCAAATGAAGAGAAGAAAATGCTAGAGACAACAAGAGGCAATGAGTGTGTCCTTTTGTTCCGTATGAAAGCTTTCAATTTTTCTCAGCCGTGTCTTTGGCTAAACGCTGAGAAAAAGCACACGAGGGCCTCGTTAGGGTCGCGAAGCAGTGGAGAAGGTACCGAACGTTCGGCTCGAAGGGAGTTTTTTTCTCTACCTTATCGTGGTGCCTGCACGTGCACATTCTGTGAGTGTGTGTGTGTGATTGTGAGGAAGTCGGAGAGTTTCCGATTACTTGTTTCGGTTTTCGAATTACGATCGACGTTGTCAGACGGAAGAAACAAAGTGCAAAGCACAAAAAAGAAGAAGAAAAGCCAAACATCCACAAACACACACAAAAGCACCGGCAGGAGTTGGGAAAGTCGAGTATTGGGCATAGAAAATAATTTAGCCTACCGTGTACTCCCCTAAAAACCATCCCAGGTGGTGTAGGATCCTCTACTTGATGTAAGATATTTCGTGCCGTTGTTAGACTTCATTTCTTTCTGGTATATCTCTTCAATTTCACCTGCGGCATGCTGGTTTTTTGGTGCTTTCTCCTACAGATCGAGCCCACCATTGGGGACTGGAGAAGTATCGCAGCCTTCGTTCAGTGGACCGTTCAAAGTGTATAGCTGAAGGTGCACGGTACGGTTAGGAGAAAGGCGATGTAACAGAAGGACAACAGCTGCGGAATTTTTGCGGTAGAATAAGTTTCACTGTTTCACTAGCTTCTTTTCCTAGGTGTTGTTGGTCGAAATAGTTTAAACACTCTTTCACAGTTGCAGACCACCAAAAGACAGACATAGACTTCAATGGAATCTAAACAAACCCCAAAAATACACTTGTCGAAGGTAGGGGAGGGAGAAAAACAAACTTATTTCTCGTCATTATTTCCACACCGGTCGTTTTGAGGGTGGTTTTTTCCATGGAAATGGACACTCGGATTGGATTAGGGTGTGGAGATTTTATTGCAAGAAATTTAGCAACTTATCGATGTACTTATGGTCACGTTTGCGGTTGGGAAAGTTTACGGATGCTGAGTGGTTGGATTTTATGTCGGAGGCCAGCTATTTCGCTATAATACATTGATCCTGAGGAGAGTTAGAATAGCTTTAAGTGCTGATGGAATACAGAATAAAGAATTGAGATATTCCTCACTGTTAAAGACGAGCTGCGAATAGATTTCTTCATCCGGTATATTTCAGACTCTATAGCATACGTCAGGAGGAAAAAAATCTGAATGAGATCAATTAATAACAAATATGGCTACAGTGAACATCTAGTGATGACCATGAAGTCATGACCTATGAAATAAGGCGAAGAAAACCCCAAGATACGATACTCCCTACAGTCGAGTGTCTGTGAGCGTGGAATAAGAAGTATTAGAGTTAATGTAGGTACATTGGGACATCCAAAAATAACCCATTTTCAGTGGGACAACAGTCAAATTATTGCGCTGAGGGTCAAAGTCAATAGGATCTCTCCCTCTTCCAATTGAGTTGGATCAAATTGCTTGGAGTGCAAATCTACGATCATACGAATGAAACTTCAAGCTCTGTTATATCTACCAATTTGCAAATAACAGTTCCCAGTGTCATTGATGCTCATCTCAACATACTGAATGTTGGCACGTTTGCAATACGAATCAGGTTACAGTCGTTTTTTGGGACCTGACTAGGGACGGCAGGACCGGAGTTCATATCCCATCCGGACTGTTCCCCCGTAGTTAGGACAGTGATCTTCGGGGTATCATTAAGTCTAGCCAGCCAGAAATGACAGGTATGACCTTAGAGAGGTCGTTAGGCCAAACAAGAAGAAGAAAAAGAAGAAGACTTCGCTAGTCATCTGATCAGACGCGACTATTTGTTGAGCTTCTTCACTCTAAAACCAGATGGCGATGGGGAGCTTAGTTAGGAAACAAAGAAATTACTTATTTATTTTCGATTATGACGGCTTGACGCCGTATGGTCAAAGAAATTACTTACCTAACATAAAAACTGGGACCATAGTGATGACTGACTATCCAACTTTGCGGTAACAATAAGTCTAGTAAGCCAGAAATGGCAGACATGCCCTACGAGGTCGTTAGCCCAAAAAAGAAGAGGAAGATTGATTCCTAAGCCTCAGCACATAGTAGCCTACAAATATAGCGTAATCGGAAGATGTCTTTATGTCTTTTTAAAATATGAGTTTATGCAATCAACTGCTTAGGCATCTGTTTAAACATTTATAGCTCCCTCAAGGAGTAATGATTTCACCTCATATATTATGCCTAATGTCATTGGCGATGCATAACCGGCCGAGCCCAGAGTGAATGTCTGCCGTTTGTAATTAAAACTAAATGAAATGTACAACCGTGTACCGGGACAATTATACATCACATTCTACAGCCAATTGCTATTTAGAAACTTCTAACAGATAATATACATTCCCCACTTCAAAAAAGGGGAAACCGAGAGAGGCAAGCTTGCAAAAAAACTCAACCAACGTCAACATCCCGCTTCCAATGTAGGGCAACCCTGAAGATGCTACGCTTATCGAAACAGACCTCAAATATTTCTGCAACCGAATAGAGTTGGCTAAACAATTTAATTAAAACACACTGCTCAGCAACACCCTTGCAAGTCGGCAGCACCACTCTCGACCGTCCTGTCACTTAAGGCAGGTCCACTCACTATTTCGAGCACACTGCTTCCACTTCGCTGCACCAATTTTCGGCACATGCTCCACACCGTTGGCCTGTGCCTCGGTGGTATTTTAAACTACCGGAGTCGAAAAATCCAACCCCTACTTCATTCTAGCCCGGCCGTCCGTCCCTGCCTGCCTGACAGGAATGATAAAAATGTCCTTGCTACGATGCCGATGTCTTTGCCATGGGTTAGAGGAGTTTTTGGGCAACTGGCGAAGAGCATGGTTGGCATGAAGTGGTTTAGAGCATGGTGGACTCGAACGCACACACACACACACACACACAGTACACAAACACCACAACTGCTCCAGTGACCTCGTCCGAGGATCGTCTGGGATTGACCGGAAGCTACGGGCAAATGGCACCAAGAAGCCCATTACTCTCGGCTGGCAAGTGAGCTGCACAGTATTGGGGGGGATTTTTTGATATCGAGCGGTAGGAAAGGTACCGGGAACTAGGGATAAAGCTACCCGTGCCGACTAGTGCCCTGTACCGATTGGTCTTGAATTTTGGCTGCAATTCAATTCTCCCCACCAGTACGCTGTTGTTGTTGAGACGACACCGAACGACGGCGCCGGCAATGCCGTGCATGGAAGAGTTGTTTTGGGAAGAAAGCACCAGCATTCGCTATTTGCGCTACAGACCGAGACTTTGATTTCACTCCAACTTTCCATCTGGCATGCGGGCTGGGCTGGTGAGTTCCTATGTGTTGGTATAGTTTAGCGCTGCTGTACGAGAAGTAAAGAGCGTCGAAAAACATGTTGGTGCATCCAATTTTCTTTTTCGACACCGACGGCATCTAACAAACGGCATCCAACATCCTCCTTCCTGACCGTTTATTTCTATCGATCGATCGACAGGCGGTCGGCAAATAAAAAAAAGCACAAAGCAACTACATTTTATCGCAGCTTCTTGATCGCATTCAAAACAACCGGGCAACTCTGGCAAGTGCAGTGCCAGAATGAACCCAGAAGCCGTGGGACATAAAGCTATCGGACAAGCGGGTGAGATAATTGACCAATCCTTTCAATTTTAAGAAACAGGGGTCGATACAAAACTCCCACCGTAACGGAGGAAGGGTCGCCCAAAAATCGATGCAACGATGCACACGAGAAAGGAGGTTGACGTTGGGGGGACCAGTAAAACAAACGCCAACATAACGAACCGTAACGAACGATTATTTATGCGGGTACGACGACGACGACGCCCGGTTGCCATTTTTAGTATTTCCAATTTATCCATACCAACACACTGGACTGCACACTGTTGGCAGTGGTTTAGTTCGCAAGCATGCACTGAACCTGCATATGCATTTGCTGGCATATCATCCGACACAAACAACGACGAAATGTGAAGGAAAAATAGCAACGAGCAAACCGAACACAAAAGGCGAACCAACTGAAAGCGACCAGGTGAGGTCTTTCGGTGCATAATAAATAACAAATTTAATTTATGGAAATTGAACAAACATCTCACGTCTCCAAAGCTCCTCTCTCTCTCTCTCTCTCTCTTTGAGGTTTTTGCCCGTGGTGCTCGGCAGCCAATCGGCAGTGGAAAGTTTATGATCGAACGGGTTTGTCTCGAGATTGTTGAACAGGGTATGAAAAAGGGGAAGAAAACACTGAAAACACCTAATGCCATGTCGCTTTTTCTCGATACTTTGGTACAATTTTCTACCGATTCGACACATGGCAGCTTACTACCAGGTATCAGTGAAGATACAGACACAGACACCCGGACAGGGTAAATTAAAACATTGATGCATCAATGGTCGTTCAGGTACCATGACGTTTTTATTGACCCAATCAACCCCAATCAATGGGCAGTGATCATCAATGCATAGTGTGTGTGTGTCATGACTTATTTATTGTGAGCAAACCAGCATATAATAAACACCGAAAAGTTCAGCGGATGTTTATCAATAGCCCGGGACATGTATCAAATGTCTATCGTTTCTTCTCCCATTACGCTGAAAAGCGAACCATTTCCGATCCACCCTTAACGATTGGCTCCGTTATCCTTACATTGAATGGCTGCCATTTTTCGAACCCATCATACTTTGGTGGAGCTTTTTTCTACCCCTTGCACAGGGTAGCTGGATGGTTTCAGTACTCACCACGTTATCGTCCTCAGATCTACAGCAGCAGCAGCAGCAGCAGGACCGAAAGTTTAACATCATCAGAATTCGATAGGTGGAAAACTTCCGCTTCCGGGCTGATTTTCCACGTTAGAGAGCGTGCTCTAGGCACATTGTCAAGAGTTGTGGCACGAAACACGAAAGCGAATGGCAAAAGAAACGAAGGGAATGATAACTATATTTGGATCGATACGATCAAACAAGCCGGAGAGGACGTTGGGCGTTGTTGGCTGAGCATCACCGGAAGTGATGTGGAAGTGAGCGAATCGGCAGACACAGATCTCTACATATTTATCTTATCAGTGACTACGAACACACTCACCGGTGGTAAATGGTTGTGGCCATATTGCAAAAATCACGCTCCAGAGTGAGTATATGTTTTTCGCATTTCGTACCAACTTTAAGTTTTCGGGCATTGAAATGCTCGTATGCTACTGCTGTTGTTTCTTTTGTTGGCAGAAATATCAAGCGAACGATATTTCTCGCTGAGAAACTCACAACGAAAGGATGATGGAACGGCACTGTATTTGTGAAGATATTTTTGAAGAAACCTTGCTAGCATCCCTGCCAACCGGGATACACTTCCGAGATGGTAACATTTTCGCATGAAACGAAACGAACGATAACGAGCCAACGAAAAAGGCTCGTCCGAAAAACGACCGACCGAATGCAACCAGACCCGGGAGGATCTGGAAAGGAAAAGATGCTATCTTCACTTTATCGTGTTGAACACGATGAAATGTTGTATCGATGATTTTATACCCTGCCCTGGAACGGTTGGCCGCTCTCAGATGACGTGACGCTCGATGTAAGCAACCAAAACAAAGGATCAGATTTTCTTCGAAATAACAATGCACCGATTTATACCCGGGAAACAATTCACGCTTAATTCTAGGAACGGAGGAACATGGATCAGATCAGGCTTAAAATGTAAGGCTTTGTTGGAAATGCAAATTAGCAATAGCAAGGGAGAAACGACAAAAAAATCAACCGCTTCCGTTGTCTATGGCTTACCCACCGCATTCGCCGTTTGTTCACTGATAATAATCCACATGTATTACCTGAAAGGGGGAAAAAAGAGAAACAGATTAACTCATTAGCACAACTTTTGTTTACACTTGCAAAAACATGTAGTGATTGATCGCGAGAGAACGGGAGGAGCGGCTAATCAAGTGATGAGACACCAGTTTAGCCCGAAGGAAGATTACAACCCAACACCGTGTACACTTGCGGACCCCGTACTAGACGATTAAGCACGAATGATTTATTGATGTCTGCAGGCAGGACAAGTGTGTGGGTGTGATTTTTGCCCTTTCGAGGAAGGGAGGAACTTTCCAACAATGACTAAGCAGTTGCGGATAGCAAATATTCACACAAAATCCCAGACATTAGCGTTAATCAGCACACTCTCCTGTTGGTGCGCTAGGAGTGGTTTTTCTGTACACATGATTGCATGACAATGGCAATGCAGAGGTAATAATACTGTTGCGAGTGGCGTGTGTTTCTGATTGTTATCACCAATTAACGTCTTAATAGAAAAATTATAATAAATCAACAATTGTTCGGGACATTCCGTACAATGATTATTTATGGCCAGTTCACTCCCACAGTCATGATTCGATCGGTTAAAATATGCAGTGAAAATTAGAGCTAATTAAATTATTAAAATTATTGTAGTTGTAACTCAATCGAGGTATGGCTCACATCAAATGGGACAATCGTTAAGATATTTGTATGCTATGACATTTTAAACTAGGGAATAAGACATGAGTTATTACAAAAACTGTCCTATATATTACCGACTATATAAAGGTGATCACACCTTCTGGCGTTCTTGGGGTGGTCCGGTGGCCGAGCCGACAGCGGCACCGGTCTTCACCCCCGTTCACCCCACTTTAAGTAACGGAAAGCTAGAAATGGGAGGCCGAGACCTCTCGAGGTTGTAGTGCCATGAAATAAGAAGAATATCATACATTCGAAGTCCTCTAAACATAGAGTGTGATATTCGCTTGAAGGTGTATGCTGCTAATAAGTCAAAGAACTGCCTTATTGCCCCAAAGAATTGGGGGCTGCATAGGACATTTGAAGTTCCAATATTCAAATACTTCGCTGTGGTAAACAAAGTCAAGGAAGCTAGTAATGACAGGCCAAAGCTACTTGAAGTTGTAGAGATAAAAAGAACAATATGTACTCACATGCGCCTCTGAGCTAAGGACTACGTCAAGATGAATCTTTCCGGCGTGCATGTGAGGATTGCCAATAGAGGAGCAATAACAATAGTATTTAGAGCTGTACGGTGATATTATTATTAGACCCACCAGGTTGCTTTAAGCTATTCATGTCATGAGAATAACACAGGATAACACAGTCTGTGAAGTAGCTTTAGGCCGACCACATGGCCAGAAGCAGCGTGTAGACCCAAATCGAGCTGAATTCATGGTGTTTAGTTGTTCCCCAGAAGGGCCGGGATGTTGGGTTGGCAGACCACAGGGCTAGACCACGAACGGTATCGAATATTGTCAATGCATCCTAAGAATGATTCGAGAAGAGTTTGTAACGCCTGATAACCTACCTATCAGGATATCAAGTACATTTGGGTCCGTTACTCCATTTTTAAATATACACACACTTAGTTAGGTCACGACTACTGCTGACAAAATACAACGTCAACGTCAAGTGCGATGACAGCCGACCGCGGAAGTACGCAGCCATTTAAGGATGAGCCACGAGCGCAGCCAAAAAGAAAAAACCTAGCCAGAGAGAGCCGGAGAAAGAGAGCGAAGGGAAAGGGCGAATGACCGCATTACACACGGCAGTAACAGCCATAAAGCGAGAGAAAGAAGACGTTAAGTTTTTTATTTGCCAAAAGTGTAACTAAAATTCACAAAAAAATACACTTATTCACGAATGTAGAGAAGGCATCTAATTCTTTTTCTTCTCGCGGATTGTTGCCTGTTGCATTTGCAACAACTACACTTCGAGCGCGGATGAAACTACCGATTAAGGCGCGTGTTTTCAGTGCAATTCTGACAACAATGAAGAGAAGGACCCCACTATTGATACTTAAGTAAAAATTCTATATTATTACATGTTCTGCGAATCATTTCATCATCCTATGAGTGGAAAAAATCGGTTTTAGAAACCACAGAAAGCCCAATGGTATATGTACAAAACAACAACCCCCAGCACTACCTGGAAACAATGCTATGCTGGGCACGTATGTGACATTGACCTATCCATTAACACATATCCATTTCATTCATTCACGGAAGTGTTCCCACGCACTCTGCCCCTTCAACCTTGCCGCAGGCCTTATAACGATCCATTTATCGTCCTCGAGGCCCAATTGTCAAATAATAAATGGCGCACAACGTAATGCCATCGAGAGATTGCCATTTGCACACCTTATGATACCATAATTTCCCATAACAATACGCGTGGCAGGTGGAGCAAAATGTGGGGGGGAACCGCACACCGTAATAAGCCGACACGACAACAACCGAAAAATGCCATCTTCATCGAACGGTACCCCATTCGACACTCGGCTGACGTCAATTTGCAGTTGACTTGTTGATGATGGGGATAGCGGGACGGAATTCACCACCCAAACACGGGGAGGGGGAGAAGAAAAATCAAGTACCCATTGTCATATTTTTCCAACCTTAATCACCCTCCCGAAAGTGGTGATCGTTGTACATTTCATCGCTCAGAATGGTGTTGTGGATTACGGGACAATATTGTTGTTGGCCGAGGCTGAAGGAGGAAAGACCACCAAGACCACCGCGAAATGAATCCGCCTACTGAAGGTTGTGTGCTTCGTGTGACCGAAAATCTTCTCCTGTGCGTCGAAATATAATTCATACGCAATCGCGATTAGTGTGAGTATGACACGGAGCAAGAAAAATGGATATGGTTGCCCTACCTACTGCGGAGAGCACCTTTTGAGCACCTGTTTTGTCAGACACGTACCACCAACAAGTTTCGGAATGAGGTTAGGTACAGCGTTTTTACGCAGTTTTCAATTCTGTCGTTTCAAGTATTCATGCGTCTGGGAAAGGCAATCCAGCGCCGTGGGCAATATTCATTCATAGCTAACCGATCCATCGCTTCATTGTTGCGCCTGACAACTCATCCTCGCGCGAGGCTGAATTGTGAGCCAGAGAAAACAGCGCCAGCGTCGGGTTGTCGCATCGGTTTCATCGTAACCGGAACCACGCTCGAGCTCTTTCTTCGCTCAACGGCACCAACACACAACAACAACAAAAAAACGGACAGCTCACGACACACGAACCGCTTTCAGTGACATGTGCCAAAATAGGAACATAAATAAATTCAATGCGCTCCATAACGTTCCAACGGCTCCATATTTCATGATCAACCTCACTTGCCACGGCCCCCAAAAACAGGCGCCGCCAATTTCTCGTGCAAGGTAGCAGAAGCAGCTAGAAAAGCCTCTACCAAAAAGGGGGGGAAAAGAGAGAAGAACAATCGTACCCGCATGGATAATGGATAAGGAAACGCTTGCCCCGCCAGAGGAGCGATTGCCGAAAGGGGGAAGAAAAATTTCACACCATATCAGCATCATCATCAACATCATTTCCACAGCTTTGAACCGGGTTTGCCGTACGTACACTGCTGCTACACGTCTGCTACCCATAATCACCATTCAACACAAAAGTGTGCCACGGCTCAAGTGGAGCCTCGCAGCAGCAGCATCGCCCGAAAGGATCACCTGAAACTTCCTAATCCTGGCGCCCGTTACCGGGATGAATTTAACAAACACTGCTGCTGCTGCTGCTGCTGCGGTGCTTCTAAGCAACTCCGACCATACACACACACACACACACACACACACACATCGACTCGCGTGGAGAGAAGGACGAGAAAACAAGTGGAGCACACCGGCTTCACCACGAGATTGGATCCTGCTTATGTGTGTGCTTAGACGTGCTTTCCAAAATGCAACTGCTTTCTTTTGCATCACTCGCGTTCCACTGTTTTCTGTGCTGGTGTGCAGAGAGAAGATGAGGTGTGTTCCGTACTTCTTTACTGTTTGTTCCACTGATGCTGCCATCAAACGCCCTCCAAAGCAGTTTGGCTGTGGGCGAACGAATGGGCCTGTGATTTTATTTTTTCCGGCTCTCCATGAAGTCAAGTGAACTGTACGCAGGATAACGAACGAGTGAATTTGAAAATGCAGTACGGAAGTGAACTGCTTGAGCGTGTCCCACCACTATGGGACGGATGGAGTAAGGATTATTTTGTAATACTTTCGTTTATTGGAGTCGGTAGTGACTGCAGTTCGAAAATTAAGAGATTACGCCAGCTTCTGTCTAACAATCGGGATAGATTTAACTATCTGTCACGGACATATATAAGTCTTGGTAATAGTTACACCAGCCTGACCAAGAGAGTCGTTAAATCCAAAAGAAGAACTATTGAAATATTGAAGTAGAACAGGTTGAAGCTCAATATCAAGGTGTTTGAAACTCATTTCTCTTCCCGGTAATAAGGAACCTAACAATCCTTTCCGAGACAGGTCCCATAGTCAACGTTACCGGATGTTTGTCACAAAACTTCAAAAGAAAGCTTAGATCATATTCAAGGCTTGAGCCGTTTTCTAGGTTTGACTATCCTTGCTCCGACTGATGTACGTGCAAGTTGTTGGCAAGTTCAATGAGCACAGGCCGCCACAACAACAACCAACATCTTCAGCATCAGTAAGTGTGTTGCCTTAGCAACGGGAGCTTTGAAGAGTATGCGAAACAACCCCCCATTCAACCCATCCGCCCAGCTGCCAGCGAATGTTTTACTTTTCTAAAGGCAGCGTATTATTTTCTCGCCTTCCATTCAACTCGTTATGGTTGGTATGGTTGTTCAAGGGCACTGTTTTTGGCAGACCTAGCAAAGGCATACACCTTTGGCGTTCAAAGATAGACATTATACGTCCAAACGTATACCACGCCATCTTATAATCCAAAGGATCAAAAAAGGCGAAACTGAAAGAAATACTTTACCCGCACACATACACTACATTCGCCGCATTATGTACGCCGCTTTGGTGCTTTGTATTTTGCAGCCTTTCTAACCGGTGACATTAAGCTTTGGTCAGTGTGTATTTCACTTAATGCGAACGAAGAAAAGCACCGAAAAGTGTATGTTCGTTCTAAAGGAGGATGGTAGAGAACCATAAACACACGCAGCCACACACACACATATATCCTTCCCATATCCCAGCACCGAACCATCGTCACCTCGTCCTTCTGGGGGGGTATGATTCTTAATCCTGTTATATTTCTACCCCTTTCCGGCGGTCGAAAATCTATGGCGGGGCAGCTTTCCACAGCATTTGTTTTCATCCACATGAATAGGTTGTTTCACGCGGGCGAAAGGAAACAAAGGGAAAAGCAAACGGGAAGAACTCAATTCAATAAGAAAGAATATTTTCATTCCCATGGTGACCTACATTTATGAATTTCAAATTTCATGCGCGGATTTTCCACCCGACCCGGATTGGCTGAATGGCGGCCGGAAGCAAAATAGTGTGTTATCCCTTTTTTTTAATGTTTCATAAGGATTTTGAGAGACCAGTTTGAAATAAAGAAAATAAGCGTCTATGAGAGTGATAAAATAGTTAGAAAGTTTTAAAAAGTAAAAAAACTACACATCGTTGCACAGAAAAGTGATGATGTTGCTCAAGATAGCCCTAAGAACTGCATAAAAGTCACTCAATGTCACATGGTCACAGAAATAGCTAAACAACTTTTAAAAGCTGGTAAAAAATACACAACAAACCGTAAAGTTTTTTACAATTTTTATCAACACAAAACATACACACACACCCCAACTTTCCCTTGGAGGAAGTTTACTTCGGCAGCGCTGTTCTTTTCCGGTGGCCGAAGCAACTTCAACCGACGTTGGACACCGAGCCGGACATTGATTCCCAGCGGGAACTTGACTCTTCAAGTTGTCGAACCGTTGGGTTCTCTGTAGGCAAAAACATTTAACACAACAGCTTTGACACACCCAACCCCACCGTAAGGCTTTCGCAACGGGACGCAAGAGAAGTTGGTTGGGTGAGTGCAAACATAGCTCGGAGAAAAAAAGGGGCTACAATGCGTTCGATCGTACGCTGTTAACTTCGGATGCCTGCATGACGCCATCGGGATGACGCCAGCTGACGCCAGTTCATTCGAGCACTAGCTCCGGTCGTTGCGAGAACCTTCCCCGCTGGCATCACCAGTGGAGGATTGGTATATTTTTAAGGTTAGTATTCTTACGTGTATTTTACTAGTTTTCTTTTTTTGTTACGTTCCCACCGATCCCGAGCACCGTGCTGGATCTTGGTCATGCTTCATGCTTTCTCATGGTTGGCACGGAATTGATACAGCCGGTGTATAGGAAAAAAAGCGAACCCCGTCCTGCTGGAAGCCTGAAGCAGCCACAAAAGAGTAATCCCATCTCCGTGCAGCAGAAGCGTTTCGATTCATCGCAAACCAGTCATGTTGTTTGGGGAGTAAAAATCGATACAACCACTCGCCCAACCGACTCGAAGGACTGTGGACCTTCGCCCGATTTCTGGTTCCGGTGAGCGATGCCTTTCTATTTTTATTCTATCTATGGAAGAGCAAAAACGGATTCTAGAGAGGAAAAAAAAAGAAACGAAAACAAGCCCAACCTCTTGGGAGAGATAGCCAGACCGAGTTCGGTTTGTAGCTGCAGCTGACCTTTTTTGCACACGCCTGATGAAGGATCGGATACACCGGAGGATGCGACAAATATGCGCAAGCACTAGAAGCAGTAAAGTGCACCGAAGTGGCACCATGTTACTTCATCGGCAGACCTATTACTCAGGCGAAACAGAACGAGATCAAAGAGGTTTGGCATAAGAGTTCCGGCTCCCTGCTACTACTGCTACCGCGGCTGCCTCTCACTGCCACTGCAGTAAATGGTCAAGGCAACGGAGTGTACCGCAAGGATACTGTCTGCGCAAAACCACCCCCCGGGAAATGCCGCAAGGAAAACCGAGTGGGGGAAGGTTCTCGTGTGCACTTGCTGCAACCATGAAGATACAAAAGTAATTTTGTGTTGCCTCATTCATTCGTGCCTGAAGTTGTTAAGATTGAATGCAGTCATGTTAGTGGAAGCAATTTTGCATACGCCGACCCCGGGGTTCATTGCATGCGGGGTGTCGATATTAACGTGTTGGATCATGTTACACGTTTGCTTTGAAATTGTATCCACCGTACAAAAGTGTTGGAATAGTATTGAGAAACGAGTTTTGAAAACTTTTGAAAAAATCTAACACTGAGCTTATCATGTCCTCAAGAACTAATCATCATTGTTGAATGGGACACATGTTGGCAAAACATTCTTTGAGAGCTAAGTTTTGTTGTGCGAAAAAAAACGTGGCGCAATTCGTAACTAAGTCTATACTCTAGTTTGGAACCTTTTGCAAATTATTTACCCAGGTGACTAAGATATTGGTTTTGCTTTCTATGAAATGTTTCACTGATACCAGGTCAAAAACAATTTTCTGAAAATTTTGACCTGGTTTTTTCAAATTTTTTTTTTTCTAAAATGCCTGTCAGATGTTTTTGACAGTCGAAATTCATGCGAGAAAGACGTGTCAAAGACATGCTTGACGAAATCATAAGCTGCCGTACGTATCAAATTCTAGAAAAAATTTAAGACTATGCTTCTTCTTGGCCTAACGACCCCATAGGCCATGTCTGCCATTTCTGGCTAGCTTTATTAATTATACGTAGTTGGATTGACAGTCCTCACTATAGGGAGAACGGTCCAGATGAGATATGAACTCCAGTCCTGTCGTATGAAGACCGGCACCGTTATCGGCTCTCTAACACCGGGCCGCTCTATAACTATGCCATACATGTTTTAAAGGCTCTTCGTAATCGTACCGGTGATTCGTTAACTAACTGCATGCACACGGTGAGCTTAGAGGATGATATTTGAATCGAATCGCGATGTAACACCATCATTCTGGTGAACTCAGGAGCGGCCCTTTAGCCGAGGCAGGATCGAGCATCAAATCTCATCCAGAGCGCTTCTTCGTACGCCGAGCTGACTATCCTGCTTCTACGACTCAAATCAAGTCACAGGCAGCCAGAAATTTCCTTTGCCGAAGCCTTTGAAGATAAAGATAATGATGTCTACTGTTAAACTGGATAGAGTTCCGCTTCAATATACATCTATCTTTAGCAACACGACTTGAAGTATATTTACGATTGAAGCAGGGTTGTTTTGGAGGTGTTCTTATACAGAATATCGTCCTTAAGTTGAGCAGACATTTAGTGTGGAGTGATCAAACTGAGCTGCGATTAAATTTCATATTTGACATAACGTTTGACAGTTTTGGTGCAAATTATTCTATTGGGTGATGAAAGTAGCTAACTTAATCTTACTAACTCAAAGTCTCTGTAATTGAGCACATCTTTTGCGTGTTTCCCAACACTTTTTACCATGACCTTAACCCCAGCAATGGCAAGAAGTATCCAACATTCTGAGGTGTACACCCAAAATACATACTTTAATGAAGCATATTAAAAATGTATAGTGCATCGATTGGTTTCGATCGCAATCCGATCGGTTCGATACACTTGCTGCACAAAATGCAAAGTGTGTTTGCACAACCGAACCATGCGAGGCAATCAACTTTAATAATTTAAGTGCTTCTACACCGCACTTTTGCAGCGTTGCCACCGGCCAGTAAAATGCATGTGCATGTTACGGTATGCTTTTGTCTACCACACTCGGGCGCGATGGTAGTGTGCACCGTTCTGTTCGCTAGCCTCTCTTGTGTGCTGCTGAATTGATTTTCCAAATCAACGCCCTGTTGAGTGCTGCCATAAACAAATTATGCTAAAAAAAATTCCATAAAAATGTATTTTAACCACACCCCAGCCAATTAAACATCACTTGACATTGCCGCACTCTAAACACACTCAGATGAAAAGGTTTCTGCCGTAGGCAAGGGTGTAGAGTTGCCAGCCATCAACGCAACGTACACACATACAAACACACAATACCAACTAGTAATTACGCGAATCGCAACCAAAGTTTGGAATTGTACAAAATAGCCATAGAAAAATGAATGATAAAGTGAAGCGGCTTTCGGGAACGCAGATCGAAACTAGGGGAAAAAAAATGAAAACGTTTGATGCAGTCTAAAGCGAAGCAGTAAGCAAAATTACTCAATTACCATTTTGCTGGATTAAAATTTCAATCACAAAAGCAGACCAACATCACCGCAACCACACATACACATTCCGGCACACCCCACACGAGTCGGATATTGTGGATAGAAAATTCATTTCATCATTAATGAATGCGTATGAAAAAAGTCAACAACGCTGCACCCTAGAAAGCCTCCGAGCACCGCGCACAGTACACCATTCAGAGATTATGATTGGTTGAATTAAAATAGTAAAGCAACCACGTCCACCAGAGCGCCAGTGATGATCGCCCGTCATTTGTACGGCCCACCAGCCGCCATCCCGAAAGGGCAGCCGAACGTATTCAGACATATTTCATTCGGCGAACCTACAACAACTTGTGTGACTGTGTCAAAGCTGCCTGGCGGTTCGGAACGGGAAAGTGCAGACAAAAACAAGTTCCAACCATTCAAGGCCCGCACAGGAGTAATGAGAAAAATTTAATAACTTTTGCTCATTTACGGTCGATTGGATAAGCTGGGCAAGGAAGTTGGCAGGGAGGTGGTTGTTGTTGTGTGGCAAGGTTGACTTTTCCACCATTTTCACTATCGGCTTTCGTGCAAAGTTCGTGCACGGTGATGCATGAGCGATAAATTGTGTACAACATAAAAGGAACGGGCTGGACACTGGAATAAAAGCGGTTCGGCCTACTTCCCTTTTCTGCACTCGCTTTCCTTTGAACCGGCTGCATTAATATCCCTTTTTTGCGCTCTTTATCCAGATCGGGTTGATCTTCAAAGCCAGAGGTAATCGAACCGGACGGTGATGCTGCCAAATGTAGTGATTAAGCCGAAGCCACCCACCCCACGGGCCATTAATTGAACCGCGCTACACTGTCAAAACTTTTCGATGCTCGACATTAAAGGGCACCACACGGACCAAGCCTGGGAAGCACACGGAAACTACGCTATAATCAAGCGAATATGCATGTGACGTAAAATGGCGTCTCTGTTGCAGAACAGAACACACGCACGCGGGCGCGAAAGGAAGTACTCACGCAATGACCATTAATCGGGTTTAATACCCCTGTGTTTGTTCGGTGAAAAATCATCCTTTGGCCTCGGTATCCGCCAAACAGTGTGCAGAAAATGATTAATTGAACTCGCCACATGACAATGTTCGCGGGAACCTTGTTCACACTAATGAGATTTTCGTTCTCTTCGTTGCTGTTGTCTTGTCGCCGTGAGTATTTTTGTTTGTGATGTAGTTGTATTTACGTTCGACATATTGAGTACGGACAGGAACATGTATTTGTTTATCGTTGAACATTTTTCATTCCTGTTGTTTGCACTGTTGTACAAGGCAGCGTACTGATGAAAGGTGATCACGCGACAGGCGTAACATCCCCACACGAGCTCAGTACGAGTTCGCAGCATCTAGGATGGCAAATATCTCCATGAAGGTCGAGTTGCTTAAGTGAATTTACTGTCTAGGAGCTATGCATCAAGATTCTTTCAATAATTTTAACTTTTTGTGCACTTCAGTCAACTAACAAGACCTAAACCGAGACTTCTTCAAGATGATGCAAAAAAACAACCCAGTCTCCTTCTCCAATTACTATCGAAGCTCGATCAAATCCCAGTCGAATCCTAAACGAATCCCAATTGAATCTGAATCGAATCGAATTCAAATCGGAATCGGATCAAATCTATATATCGCATTCGGATTTGATTTGGATTGGATTCTGATCAAATTCTGATCAAATTATGATCAAATTCTGATCGAGCTCGGATTAGAGTCGGATCAAATTTGAACCCAATTCGGATCGGATTAGTATCGGATTCGGAACGGATTCAGTTCAGTTTTGGATCAGATTCGGATCGAACTAGGATAACATTCGGAACGGATTCGAATCCTTTTCGATTGTGAATCAAATTTGGAGCACATTTGGATTCAAATCCACTATCGGATTCGGACGAGCTACTCGCGAATCCGTCGTTTAGTATTCAACCCGATTCAAATCGTTTTAGGGGGATTGGATCTTCAGATCTTCCAAGTACTCAATCTCCCAAACCCTGCTTAGAACGTAAGCAGAGTATATTGACATACACTTTAAGAGAGTGATACAAACAAGCTACCCACTTTACTTTTATTGATAACTCACTTAACGAATACCGAACGACAACTTTCAGCAAGTCATCCTCGGACACAAGTCAAAGCTACAGTCTTAACGAAAAAAAAAATGCAAAAATATCCAACGAGACACAATATTGCTCCACAAAAAGATTCAATTATAACGCAATTTTTGTTCGCTAAAACTGTTTTCCTTTGACACAAACAACACCCCACGATGATCGAAATAAAGGTGCAAAACATGAAACAAGAGCGTTCTCGCTTACCAGAGGGAGGGTTCGAATTTCAAACGCGCCACCCAGGCGAAGGTTACAATTTGTACAGCTTTTAAATTGACCCCAAAACGATTAATAACAGCAAATCCTTTGGCAATGCGCAACATTATCGTGATGGTTTCAATTGATAATTGCATTATAATGCTCATCCGTGTGTTTGCCGCTGTCAGGTTTCCGGCGGTTCATAATTTTACTTCTTTTTGTTTTGTGTTTTTATTTCAACTGTTGCCACTGCACTGTTGCACATGCTGCATTTTTGTTCAAAAGAACAATCAGATCAGAGTGCCGTCTGCCTGCTGCTGCTGCAAGCGGTTGGATTATGTCGATTATGTCAGTTGTGCGATGTGCGAAAAGGGATATTAAAATCGGCGCGTTCCGTTTGCATGCGAACGGCATGAGTGAACTTGTTTGAGAACATTTCGAAATATTGCGTCAATTTGCCCGATGGGATGGACAATTTGTTTTAAAACGGTTCAAAAATAATTAAAAGAGATATTTTGACTTATGGACAGCGAGAACGGTTGCTTTTAAATCAAATAGAATATTCGCTGATGATTTTAACGATGCAGTTAGTAAACTAGAGTGAAGTAAATCGTAATATGAGTGTTTAAAAAAAGTTACTTCACATCAGGGCACTTCAACCTCAGAAAGTCTAACTTTTCTAGGTCACTCAAAAATCAAATCATTACCAGTACTTCGTTTGTCTATCCTCACAGTGCTCAAATAGGGGCCTTAAACACGTACTCTGTCCTAAACTGATGATATCCTCTCTCCCGAAATCGTGAGGAAGATGCTCGGTAGGTTGATTGGTTCTGCAGGAAGGGAAGAACAATGGAGGAACCACCACAATGACGAGTTCATGTGACGAGATGAGTTGGTTATGTCATGGTTAAAGTATTCCACGTATTCTTCATTGCCACAGGGGACGTGCTAAGCCCAAACTTAGTTGAAGTGATAGCTTTAATCCGTCGTCAGAAGCACTCATGCATCAAGAAAAAGTACACTCAATCTATTTCTGCACTACAGGATTTACACATTTTACATTACACACTACAGGATTTTGTAATTTTACAATACTATGGTATGACGAGTTTCCCAAAATTTCGCACCAGCGACTTTTTTCTTCATTTTATGTATTTTCAGCTATGTAGTGCCCTCTATCAGAAACGCGCATCACTATGAAGCTTAAAATTGTACAATTATTTTGACAGATCCTGCGTACAGGCGGAAGTTGTCATATATTTCTACAGTATCACGGGTCATGAAAATGTATCAACTTTAGTAATAAATACATTTAAGACAGCTACAGTTTTTCTTTCCCGAGCACTCCACAACCAAATTGAGCATCTTCGATACCGATCGTAACAAAAAACAGCTCGCACCGCAACAAAACACACCGAAACATTCCAGAATGAAGAAAACAGGCACCACAAATCTTTGCCCAAATGTCCCAACCAAACGCCAAGGATTCACTCCCGAGCTTGACCAAATACGACAACCAGGCCCCGAAGCAATCGTAATGGCGCACCGGAAATGTCAACCTTCTGGGACCACGGGCACATCTAGCCAGCAACAGATACAGAGGTTTAGGGTCCGGTGAAGTCTTGCCCAACGCGATGGGATGGAAAAAGTGAGCTTCGCTTCTTCATTCTCCAGGGAAACGAACATTCAAAATCACCGGAAGTGAAGATTGGCGCAGCAGAAAAAGGGAAAAACACAACCATGACGACGGCGCGAAAAAAAAAAACAACCGTCCCGAAAACACGGAAAACGCCAAAAAACCGGGAACCGTCCAGATGCTATCTAACCCGGCGGCAACGGAAAGGGCACCCGGGAGTGTAATCGCAAAATTTACACTCCTTTTGGGGATTGGGGCACGAAATGGAAGCTTGGTGTTGTGTTAGCGTTTGCGTTTTTTGTTTTGTTGCTTTCTTTGCACTGCTCCACGTAGAGTAACTTCCACTACTCGCAACTGCTTTTGACCGCTGAGAAGTTGTTTTTGATTTTTTTTCTTCACTCACGCTCTCTCGCACACTCGTTCAATGTCTCTGGTGCTGTTTTTTCTGTCCCATGCCTTCCAGCCGTACCAGAAAGGCCACAGGCCTCTGTTTTCAGTTTTTCCTTGCTTTGTTTTGGAATGTTCCTATCCCTGCCATGCTATACCTTCTCCTGTGCTCCACCGAGTGTTTCGCCCAAGTGCCGGAAACGGATACGACGAATTCTGGGCGAGTGGGAAAGTGTTGGGATCTCTGGAGTTCGTACAGATTTATGGCAAAACTTGGGCCGTCCAGCAGAGAGACCACTTGGAAAACCCGGGAAAAGGGTTTCCGCCGACACTACACGTGCGAACGGTTTGGTAGCGAACGGGAAATTAGTGTCCTTTCCCCCAATTCCAACGCTTTTTCCAGCATCGAGATAAAGCGATGAGAGTTATGTTTGTCGTCCTGCTTAATTTCGGTTGTTTCTATTTTGCTCTCCCCGTCCGTTCAACAGATTTCTCGGATCGTCTCGCCTACCGGTCTTCCGTCCCAGTATACATCCGCATCCGCAGATTTATCCCGCCGGCCTTATCTTGACAATTTTTGCTCCGTTTTATCTTGCAGAGAAGTTTACATTTCCCGCGAGCCTTGCCGCGAGCGATTTCCCATTTAGATTCTTTATTTGATTTCGTTTTTTGGTTCGGTGGAAAGTAATTGCTCGGGAGCAAAATCTCGACCAAAGCCAGGCAAGGGACCGCAAGCAGTACGCAAGTAGCTTACAAACAACGAAGCAAGAGTTGATCCATGACGGAAGCACCCATCGCCATGTTACTACAACTCGTTCTCTGCTGTCGAGAGCAGCACACACATACGCGCGCGCACGCACTCGTCGGAAGTTGGTGAAAACTCCCGGCAGGGACCAACGGCACCAACAAGCAAGCAGAAAGCTTGGAATTAGCTTATAAATTGGCTGATTTGAATACTAAATTGATCATTAGCCAGGGAAACGGGGATAGTGAAAGTGGTGCGTGATCACGCTGATGCGTGACGTGACGACAGTCTAGGAAATGGAACGGAAAACGGGAAAAAAGACCGCGCCCGAGTTGGGCTGGAAGGCGCAAAAAACAGGGGGAAGACCATTTTCACCCGCCACACTAACGATCGCGAGAGCGTGCTGGTGAAAAGCTTAATGCGGAAGATAAGTCTGAGAGCAAGAGGTGGCCTCTTGCCTTCTTTCTGTGCTGCCGACGGCTTTGGTCGCCGCCACGCCAGAGCTTAAGCGTCTTTGATGATGAGAATGACAATTAGCACCGTCTGGCAGGGACATAAATTTGTCGAAACGAGACAAAAACCTTCCAAACGCACATCGCACGTTGTTTTGCGCGATAGAGGTGAATACAAACGTATTGTTGGTTGCCCGTTTGAAGTTGCAGATTATCATAGACAGAGAGCAAGAGAACACGGACATAGAATCTCTGGTTTAGCTTATATTAGCTCTCGACTTTTTTTCCAGCAGACACTGGGCAGCACTGCGTCACTAGCATCGAGTGTCCCAATCTTTTTTGCATGCCCTTCATTTTACGATAAAAATAAGTTGACACACACACACAAACAGCAAAAAACTCTCTGTAGCTGTAGTAACTAACCCACACACACACAACTGTGGCACAATGCCTCCGAGAACACATAATTGACGAGCCAGGGCGAAACTTTCTGATCCCTTTTTTTGCTCTCCTCATTCTACCAGCATATTTAAAGCATCTTCTTTCGGGTGATATGAAGCAGAAACCATTTCGTCGCTCTAGCAAAGTGAAAGAGAAAACCGGAGAATTCTAGGAAAAAACGGTAAACTCACATCACCGAGCGCAAAGCACGAAGCAATCTATGCCTAGGCCTTTGGAGGCTGAATTTGAATGGGTAAGCGGAAGCACACCGAGAAAAACTTCACTCTCACGCACACTCACACACACACACATATAAATGGACGGAATCCAATGCTAACGAGTGTAATTTTTGGAAATGCGAACGAATGCTAATTGGATCGAAGATCACCGTCCCCAAAAACCGGCTTCTCGGTTGGGTGAAACATAATCATTCCCGAGTTGGCTGAAGTTCAAGGACACACAAGCTCACTCACTCTCCCGCTCGCTTGCTAACCCGCTAAAGAGGTTGCTTGTCAAAAAGGTCCTTTAAAGGTCAGAGCCAGTAGGGTTTGATAGACCGTAAAAGGCAATTGGAGCACGTCTAACGAGTCATTATCGTGACGAGATCTATTTTGTAGGACATGCTCCAATTTTGATGATGAGGTTGACATGCAATTACAACTCGCAGTTCAGTTCAGGATCAAAATAAAGATTGAGGATGGCTTAAATTCTACTGTCAACCGGATTAAGGTGTAGCTTCCTGTAAATGCAAAGTACTTATATACTGCACACTGTTAATACTACTACTGGCTACTAGTCATACGCTATTTTTCAAACGCAAACATACAGCTCCATCATCATCCGTTGCTGATTGAGATAATTTGCTGCACAATTCGCGAATTATTTGATACCACTGATTTTTTGGACGCAAAGGCAAAAACAACTCCGGTTCTTCCCTCCCGCCGGGTCCCGACACAGTGCACTGCGAAAAGCTTTGATGCATCCAGTTGCAGTTGTATCGATTTGGGATTTTTCTCTTACGCCAAATAAAACGCGCCAGCACCACCACATCCGCCGGTGGTGGAAAAGCCGACCGTAACGAACGCCATTTGTTTAACGCGCCCCATCTCCCACACATCTCCCCCAAAAGCTGGTCATAGAAAACTGAGCTATTGGTAGGAGGTAGACTCGAATGAAACGAAAACAGTGCCCACCGAAAAAGGGGACAACGTATCGGGTGAACACGAGGAAGCAAAAAAAAATGCTCGTAGCTACCTGCACGAACCTCACACGATCAAATCGGCAAGGACTCACGGAGGTCGCCGGTCGGAATAAGTGTGCAGCCGTGCGGAAAAAACAAACCTACGCGGTTCCCCAAAATGTCGACCGGGAGGGGACGCTGTGCGGGAACATTTTCTGCTGGACGAAAATAATCAAATACTAGAATAAACACATACATCGCCTCCTTCATTGCAGGCCTCCGCCGGGTTTTAAGTCGCGCTGGCTGGCTGAATCAACATCGTCGCGTCCTGCCTTCGGACACTCTGATTGTCCTACAACTCGTCCAAACCTGCAACACATAACTATGTGCGTTTGTGTGTAGGTTGGATGTTTTTGGTGTGAAAATATGATGCTGCTTGTTTCAACTCGAACACCACTGTGTATGTGTGCAAAGTGTTGTTCGCACCGGGGCGTGCGAGGTGCGAAAGCTCTGAACCTGTACTTCCGATTTTCTGTGTGTGTGTGTGTGTGTGTGTGTGTGTGTGTGTGTGTGTGTGTGTGTGTGTGTGTGCGTTTTTTTCGTTCAGTTTCATTTGTACCTCGTTGTGATACGCTCGTTTTCTTTTATCCACTGTAGTTGGTGTTGTTGCTGCTGTTATTATTATGAGAGAGAGAGGGGTTTTTTATGCCGTGGTCCGGAATGTGCATGTTTTGCGACACCATCGCGTTATGATCAACGCAAACCGGGAAACCGGAACGGTACGTGGCCAACATTTTGCCCAACACTACTACTTCATATGACGACGCGCATCGTCACGTTGAAGAGGGAATCGAAAATTTAAGCATGAATGCGGATTGTTTTCCACCGCAACCAGCTGGTTGAATGGAGAAATTTCGTGTGTGTGTGTGTGAGTGAAAGAGTTATCTCGATGAACATTTTTAGGGCGAGAAATCAAAAGGATATTGGTAAGAGGAACTGAGTCGATTTTAAGTAAACAAGATGAGGTAAAACATTTCCAGGATATTTGTGAAGCGTTTGTTACAGCAGGCATTTCAAGTAAAAGCTAGTCATTTTACCTTGATGTACACGTTTAGCTCTAACAACCATAACGCACTGAGTGATTAAAAACGGTAATGACATGACATTGGTCTAAGAAGAAAAAAGCCTCACATGAAGTACCAGTACCTACACAGCACGCAAGATCAAACCACTCACATCAACAACCTCCGAACCGGATAAATCCATATTTCCGACAGTCGTCATGAACATCCTCTGCCCCGGGAGCATCCACCAGCAGCATACGGTAGCTGCATCCTGGGCGTGTATATGAACTCGGGTTTGTCTTATCCTTGCTGTTTGCACAATCCTGTTATCGGTGCATTATGCCTAAGCGTTTGGCAGCCTGATTTCGAGATTCATATCACATGCCGTTGGAACAGTGCACACTGGATGCACCACAACCCGCAGCATCATAACAGATTCAAAACAAACCAATCACATACTGCTAAAAGGGAGAGAGAGAGAGAGAACACAAAAAAACCCGGGTGACTTGCGGTACAAAGAAAACACCATCGTTTCGGTGGTTCAAACACGGCACCCCGAGCTTTGAGCTCTGTTTCATGTTGCAACCTTTTTTCGGGAAGAAAATGAGCACACCACACACACAATGATGTGACGGGCAGAAATGCAACCGAAGTTGGCAGGCATTGTCGATTTTTGCTTCCCTAATGTGAGGTTTGTCCGAGATTTCGTCTGCGGTACGCGCTGTGTCCTAGAGATACTCGCGCAACCAGCACACACACGCACAGTGATCCTAAGTATACATCCAAAAGCAAACTTTAATCCGATCAGTGTTCGGTGTTGGAACCACACAGACATTGCTAGCAGCTGCCGTGAGAGTGAAAGGTGGCAAATGAAAAAAGGGAAGAATAAATATTGTGAAGCTAGACGAACAAAGGAAGAACGTGGCGGGTTTGGGATTTAAGGAGGGACAAAAAAATGCAACCATAAGGACATTAGATCTCTGCATGAAACCGCCCTCTTTTTCTGAAACGCAAAGAACCGTAAGGAAGTGAAGACGAGCCACCGACAGACACACACACACACACACACACACACATATACCGGTATGAATTATTCATCTTATGAGTTTTTGGAGAATGCATCAGATACGCCACATCACTTATGATTGTGGAAAGATTGGAAAGGATTTCCGGTGCCTGATCTCACCACCGGCAACTACCCGCAGGTGACGGGGAAGGTGAAGGTGATGGGGGAAGGGGAGGGTTGGTGTAGAGAGGCAGGAAGAAAAACTACGGACCTGGGTGGTCCTGGAGACTACTGTGCAAATGGAACCGGGAATAGCACCGGGAATTGAACGACACGTTTCAAAATGGCAAGCACACAGACGGACACACTGCTCGGAAACCGGAAGTGTTCGCTTTGGTAGCGAACGTGACGGACAGAGCAAACGTGGGCAGCAATGGGGACGTGCCTGGGAGACGCTACGCTGGGAGAAACGCTTCGAGGAGAATAATTTATTTTGCAGTGAGCGGTTCTATAACTTCAGCAAAGTGCACCCCGGTCCGGTGGTAAACAGTTGGCATTTTTGTGAAGGACTGTCATAGGGATCTCGTCTCCTCCAGCGGGGCGTTGTTTTACGCTTATAAATATGCGTGGGTATGAAGATATGGTGACATTAATTAAAAGAGGAGAAGAAGTGCTCTGAGCGATTTATGAGGATGAGGATTTAAAATATAAAACTAGCTATTATGGAAGCAGTGGAGCTGTCTCTGCAATTGTTTTCTTCTACTTCTGTTTCGACACTGGAATTTTGTCTCGCTTTCGCATGGCATTTCTGGCTTTCTGTGACTTGATGTTACCTGCAAAGGGATAGCCAGTCCTGCGTACGCAGCAGGCCGTCTGGATGATATTTGAACCCCGGTTCTGGTGTGTGAAGACTGGCTCCATTACCGCCTCAGTCATCACTCCAGTCGAATCTCTTAGCTACAAAGGGAGTCAGGACTGTACTGACGGGTGAAAGGTCACCACAGATGCGATTCATTACTCTACTTGCGTTTGGCATACTCCAGTAGAGCCGTTAATTGTTCATCAGCGAACGTTTTGGGCCTTCCTTCGCATCCTACACGAAGAAATTATCGCCTCGAGAACAACGAAACGAAACCTTGTTTGGCTAAGAGCACCTTCTCCGTAAACATTCACAAGTTCTTGAAGCGCTTCGGCTGCCATTTTCTTCGATTTCAACCGAAACTGCAATACCTACTGCATAAGGCGCTTGATCAACTCAAAATCAGACACTTTCAAGAATTAAGAACACTTACTCGCACGAAATAATCACTCATCTATTTGCACTGCTGGCCCTGTCGATTTCAAAATGACCGTTATTTATTTGTGTACCTTATACCGGAGTAATGACGTTAGTCGAAGCTAAATGTAATTAAATACACGAAAATCCCTTCAAGCTATTTGAATGTCTAAATTTGTAAACTCAACTAGCAATCACGATATACAAAAATACTTCATGCAGGAAACTTCAAACACGACTAGATGACTGGATTCAGAACCATGACTCGATCCATTCTTTGCTAAAATAATCTTTGAATCTCACGTCACGGACAAACACCACCCAGGGCCAAAAATATGCCTTTTCTTTGTTTTACAGACACTCCCAAACTGCCGAGAGATAGGCATAAAACTTTACTCCATCTATTTAAATGGATGATAATTATACCTAGGTACGCTACCATTTCGCCCAAATTGACGTTCAACTTTTTCCTGACAAAGCAACCCAATCACCGCTCCTCGTGCCTTTACCTTCCGCTCTCCAGCTCCCTCTAGTGTCCACTTCGATGGCATCGTTTCCACTTATCGCAAAGAAATCCCAGCTGTCAGTAACATAATTATGCCGTGAATGGCGTGGTGTTGTTTTAACGAGTGCCAAAGTCGTTGTACATAGTAATTTTCACCTCACTCTTGACACGCGGACCACCACCGATTACCGCGACTTTGGCTTGGGACAGATAATCGAGACAACTCTAGCCGACGTAACACCACCAATAGGCAAGTTTTGGTTTCACAAGGGTTCAAGCGACCATGGAAGTGATTTTTTTTCCGGGTTGGTAAGTATTTTTCAAGAAACTGTGGTTTGTTTGCGTTGGATGCCGTGTGGAAGGGATGGAAGCAAAAGGGGAGCCACATTTCCATACAAACAACTTTCCTAATCGTGACGGCAGACGATTGGAACCGAAATTAAGTTAATCTTTCCTTCGAGGAAAATCAAGGTTCAGATTATTGCGCGGCTTGTGAGGCATGCGAATCAAGGCGAAGTTTGAGGCTACGTCATGCTGAACTGTGGAAAGCTTTGCTGGTTAATAATGCTTCAGATAAACTTGTAGAAGTATTTGCACCAAATATCTTCACGAATAAACCAACAATATTTATCAAAACTACTTCTCTTCACATCGATATTTCATGCATCCACAAGTCTCCGCAAAATAAAAGTTCACACACACACAATCCGTAAATGTAACAGGTGTTTGAAAATCGACACAGAACTCGACAACTTCCACCTGCATGACTTCTTCATACCCACCGAAACCAAACGATTCCGACTGTCTAATGAAATGGAAGCCACGTCCTGCTGGTGGAATGCAAATATTGAAACATTGAAGCGAACCAAACGCATAAAAACACGGCTCTAAACAAAATGTGCCCAACACGCAGCTCCTGTGCCGAGGCAAATAACGCTCGGCCCCATGTTTAAACATTCTATGCGCATCGTTCCGCCCCGAGGCACATTAACTTTAAGCATATAAAATGTAACCTCGTACCTGCGTCACCCCACTGCTACTGCCTGGTGCGAGCGTGTGTTTGTAAGTATGGAATTAGAAGCACCTCTCGGTGCGGTTGGGCGAATAACTTTCAACTTTTATGGCATTGCATATTTACAGAGACACCGTGCCCGTGCCACCACAGTGCTCCGCGTCCACATTAATGTGTTTATGTTTGCATTATAAATTTATCGTTTAGTTATTTGCTAATTTACTCCAAATCAAACAATCATTACTTATTAGCCATGCCGATTTTACAACCAATGAGCGAATTCATTTAATGGCAGAGAAAAAAAAACCATGATTCTGCATCGACCTCAACCTATGAAAAAAAATGAGCAGGAATGCTCATTTATGGTCGACAAAATCAGGGGGAAAATCTAAACACATCATGCCAAACAGTAAAACACCAAGCGTCTCCATTTAGGTCTTTAAGCCTTCCTCTTACGATTAATGTAAACAGATTATTATAAATTATATGGTAGTTTTGCTTATTCAGAAAACTTTTATTTCGAATCAGCGGGAGCAAATTGCTAAATCGGGAATAAAATGACTTTGAATGGCAAACAAATGTCGCCAAACAGTAAAACACCAGGCGTCTCCATTTAAGTCTGTGAAGTCTCCGTTCATATCTTACAGCCTGATCATGAACGTCGAACGGCAAAAAAGCTTCCTCAAAAAGCTCAATCAGTATCATAGCAGTGTTCGAGCTGCCGTTCGAGTAATAACCGGAGCTTTCATTCAACGAATGCTTGACATGAAATATGCTGAAATCATTTTCGTTTACAGCGTTTACTCGCTGCAATCGTTTCTACTTTAATTTGACGATATTTTTTTCTTTTCCTGTATTTTATTTGTACTTTTTCACTCTCTGTAAATCAAATGGTCATGCAGTATTGTTTATATTTTGGGTCCGGTTTGACAGCTCAGAAGCCAGTTTGACAACCAAAACAGCTAAAAAAATCGATGTGACATTCGTCGATTCGAATATGTTGAATGATACCAAATTTTCTGCCGTTCGATTCGACGTCTCCATTCGATTCGACTGCCGTTCGAAGTTCATGATCAGGCTGTTAGACAACAATGCACTCAATTTCAACACATTACTCTAAATTATGAGGTTAATCTTTTGTGGCACTTTTAAACTATCAAAGAATATTTCCAAACATAACCAACTACACTACTTGGAGCTGATTACTTAATTAAGAAGATTAAATAAAAATTGCACATATCCTCTTGCATACACTGAAAGCTTTCGCTTAAAAAACCCCGTTGGCCTAGCTAGACTCCAACATGATCTAGAATGTGTGAGTCAATGCAGAGAAAGACGCCAGAGAAAGACGAAAGAGAAAAAATAGAATAAAGGTATAAAAGCAACACAAACACATACACTAAAGCAAAAAACCTTCAGAGACCTCACTCATTGCGATGGAATGTGTGACATGAAAGCGTTCATTAGATGAATCTACAAACGCTAGAAATGGGGACAAGCTCCCGCACGAACCCTGGTGCGAAGTGTGTTTCGCCTACATCGGGCTATTGAGAGCAAACGACGATCCCTTCCCACTACTACATACCCGCCATTCCCAACACCAACCCTCCACCATCCTTCCGAAAGATATTGTCCAATTAGGTGCGGTGTGGAAATGAGTTGTACCATTCGGATGAACCCGTCCTCCGCAAACAGCAGTCTACTCCTGTTCGAGCCTTGCGCAACGGTCCACGGGACGGGAGATTTGTGTTCGGCTCTAGCCGCTGCTTAATTTGAGAGATGCGTTTCCTTCTGCAGAAAACCCGGTCCTGTTTTTTTGCAAGCACGCAAAGCGTCCCGGGGGCGAATGATGGGTTTTTGATTATCACATGTCTCATTAGGCATAATGGGGACCGACGCCCGGTTTCCCGAGGCCAGCGACTCTCCGCTCTAATTAGAAGTAATGCCGTAGCGAAAAAGTAAGACATTTCAATGTCCTAGATTTTAGTTGGCGAATGGTATGAACGCATAAAAAGAAAAACACGAAAACAAAATGCTGTTTCCGGACCGGAGTACCGTAAAAGCAAAGAAAAAACGAAGTGAATACTCGTCAGTACGCCTCGCTTTATCATGTAAGCGACAAAGGGCGGGCGAAAACGCGCGGGCGCGAACCGTAAACGATGCGAAAATGTAATCCAATTAAACGCAACCGAAAGCACGGCTAATGAGGTACAGTGAAAGCTCGGTAAAAAGAACAGCTGCGTAGGTACACTGACTGCCGGACAGCATGATGAGACGAGATTCATGTTTCGATGAGCTTTAGCGACGCAAAGTTTCTTACCCCAACAGTGACACTTCACTTTAAGCAGGACAATCTTCCAAAGTTATAAAAACCTTGAGAGGAAACGAAACAATTTCGGACCAAAGCTTGGGGTTTTGATGAAGTCTGAAGCATGCCGAGTTTAAGAGATGAGCTGGGATTGCACTAGGAAGAGGCATCTTGAAGAGGGTCCAGAAGATACACCAAACTTCAGTTGGGATCCAATGTCGTTTGGACGAAACCCAGACAAGCTTACATTATTTTTCAGAACATCTAGACCTCATCAAATCAAGTCTGACATTAACTTAATCATCCTTCGTGAACCAATACATCAAACTACAACCCTTAAACAGCTATTTCAATGAAAATTTTCTATAGCCTTCTATACTCCCGAGTTATCAGAATAATCTAAAATAAAACGTAAAACCCTTACAACTGCCCATAAACCTCTTTCCGTGCACACCAAATGGGCAAATAACAACGAACCAGCTGAGAGCTGAATAACATTATTTCAGTCAAATTGACCCCCAATCATCAATAAGTGGGTTTTCTTTCAAGCTTCAACGGTCGCCAACCATTCGCTTCGTTGCATAAAACTGAAAGCAATCCTGTACGTCGTGCGGCCTTTTCCGAAGACTGCACAGCAATTACTGCACTGCTGTGACTTCACCGCAAGGGTCAAACTATTCCAGCAATTCGCGTGAGCTATGTTTGACACGCGCCCAGGATTAGTGCCAAAGAGTTTAACTTTGTGTGCACTGCCCCTTTAGGGGGTAAATTTCAAAGTGTAGTGCTCAAGTGCGGCAGCCTTTCATGTACACCGGACCGATCCAACCGAGCGTCTCGCTTTAGATCTACACACTTACACACACACACACACACACACTCACAACATGGCCTGCGGTTAAGAATAATTACTAGCATTTTCGCTGGAAACTCACTGACCAACAACACTTGGGCCAGCGTTTATCCTCCATTCATTCAAACACCAAAGGTGTGCTTATCAACTTTCACCATGATAAGCTTTGAAATATTTGCACGATTTACTACTGCCTCGAGGGTAGAAGCGGGTAGAACATCCGCAAACGGTACATCCTTTTGCTGTTGCCAGTTTCGCTACGCAGCGCAGCGCTTGGAAAAATTTAATAGGATTTTTTATTCATTTAATTTTAAGGCCACCATTTTAAGATTTTTAGCATTTTTTTTTTTTGCTTTTGCTACGCACAGACATAAAACCTCGAACCGCAGAGTTCCGCAGCACGAATAGCGGCACTGAAACGATTCCGCGAACCTATAAACCGATTTATTTTTATAGTTACTTTTGTGGAAGGATTTCCTTTGAAGGGCAGTGAAAGCAAACCTCAGCCTGAAGCATCACTAGCCACTGCCCGAAAGACTGCCCCCGCCAGTTTCGCCCAAATTCGCCACGGTAAACGTCACATCATCGAGGCGTCGGCCGTCCGGTGCCTTGCGCGTTTCGCCATTTTATGCCCATGAATGGTTAATGTTTTGCCACCTTCATTCCGTTCCGCTTAGCGCTACGCAGGGCATAAAGATACGAAGCGGACTGACCGTTTCTGGCGTTTCGGTCCGATGCTACCGTGGTGCACACGGACCGGTGTTGCTAATGAACCACTTGCCACAAACCAACCGAGCGCAGGTCAGCCTAGTCGTTTAAATTTAGCTCGACCAAAACGGTGAAACTGTTCAGCGAAAGTAACAAACATTTTCTTCAGCCATCTTCCTTTCAACAACTCCCGTCTCGATTGTGAGAGGAAGATTTTTTTAAAGAAGGTTTCTCACATTTTCACCAAATATGGGCCAAACTTTATCCACGCTTCAATAATGCAACCGGCTCATGATAGGCCGCTGGAAGATGATACGAATCAAAAGCATTAAAATTAACGATACTTGGTCTCATCTTCATTAGACGCAGGCAGAAAGTCAAAATAGACCATGAGGATGGGAAATACATAAAATTGAACACTTCCTTAGTTTAAAAAGTTATCAACACATTACATTAGGCGCCTACCACGGGTGCTATATCCACTTCGCGCACTCTTGGCTTGATGCAAAAGTCCACGAAACTGTTCAAGGTTTGGCACTGTCCACTGTCTATCTGATATCTCGGCCTCATTGGGCATTGCTCTTATTCATTTCGGGCCAACCAGGCTTGTTTTGACCATGTAGATAAGCTAAG
The DNA here is from genome assembly GCF_013141755.1 of Anopheles stephensi. Taxonomy (NCBI): domain Eukaryota; kingdom Metazoa; phylum Arthropoda; class Insecta; order Diptera; family Culicidae; genus Anopheles; species Anopheles stephensi. The sequence continues at coordinate 29,350,721 of NC_050202.1, read as the reverse complement.
AATTATTTACAGGTTGGGTTGTTCGGTGCCACTCGCATGACATTTCATAAAGGTGAGTCACCGTACCGTTGCAGAGCACGTCATCCGTTTCAACATAATGCTTAAGAGGATAAGTTTTGGACAGAACCCATGTCTCAGAGGAATACTGTCAGTAATAGACTTTTCCTTCTTTGTGGCCTAACGACCACTTCGCTTAGGTCATGCTTACCATTTCTGGTTCACCAGGATTATTCTTACGGGAGGGTTACGGATACCTCAAAGCATATGTCAACATCTATTTGCTAATGGTTGTTACTTTAAATCCCATATAGGAGAAGTTTTATACGACTTCAAATCAAAGATACGATCAGCGTCTTCTTCTTCTTTTTCGGTATATGTAAGAGCCAACGTCGAGAGATTTTGGCCTGCGATTTCTGAATTTCCGTGACTGCGATTATCAATCCCAGATTTCTGTGAAATTTTGGACAATTTCAAAGGTTTATACACCTATCGATATGTTTGCCCTGCGTAAATGAGTATTTGTTAGCAGGGGTGCTAGTGATCCCACCAAGATTTTTGTTGTTTACTCTTTAATCTCCAGCCCGAGGATTAGTGCCTTTTTCCCGAGAAGACACAGCAGAACTTCAACCATTAATTACTATGTCATAAGTATATGCCAAGACTTGAATTGAATTTAATAAGATATACCAATTCTTAGTAGCGGAAGCTCATTAAGCTTGCATGAGCTATAGTTAAGTACAAGTAATGAAGAATTCATTGAACAGAAACTACTAACGTTTCCAATAAAATTTCTTAACTGTTTCTACACGTGACATAATTACTTTATGTTAAAGGGAAATCAAACTCAAGTGAAATTGGTTTGCAAGAAAAAGCGTCTCCAACATTAATATTGCATCGAGGCAACATATTCTGTACTGCGTTTAGGTTTTCCAACTTATCCCCAAACCAATGTTACATCATCACTCACATCACCATACACTTACCGGGAACCGTGCACATTCTCTGGTAATGCTAAATTGAAAGACATTTTGTAGTAATCATTGCAGCGCGGGACGAGCACAGTATCGAATATCCCTAATCGAATCAAACGGCTACCTGAAGGCGACAGGGCACGGCAGGGCAGACAGAATTCTCGCGAATCGCTCCTCCCGCCATTTGCCACCACCGTCACTCATTTGCCCTTAAGCCGAAACGAGATTTTCGGTCGCGATCCATCACACAAGACGTGAGTGTGCGGAACCGCCTGATTAAATCTTCATCATTCGCTGGCTGCATCGGCTTTTCGCATCGATGACGAAATTGATTCCGTCAATTTTCGCCCAACCCTGTGGCTGACGGGCGCGCTGCGTTCGTTCTACTTGCTCGTTGTTGACGGCAATACCCTCGGCTCGGCCTGTCAACATACGTGTGCCGTGCTGTCAGCCGTTTGACGAGCAGCAGCACAGCGTCCGGACCCGTGAATCTTGAGAGTCATGCGTCTTTTGCACAAATTTTTGCCATTCCGCCGCCCGCATTTGATGGGTTTTCTGGCCGTGGCGAAAACCCCACAAGCTCCAAAGCTTTTCACGTTTCCGGCGTACGCGCGTACCCATCCGATCTGATGGGTGGCGTACGTGCGTAAATGTATGCGTTACAATTTATTCTTTCTTTTTGGGGTTTTTTTTTTTGTTGCTTTCTCTCGAATCCATCTTGGCGAGGAAATGAAAGTGAACATGTCACGACGGTTTTGTGGTGAAAAGCGGTACAAATGATTTACTTTTTTTTACAAGTGACGTATACACACATTTTGCTCGCTTGCGCATCACAGAGATAACATGAATGTCATTAGCGTGGAAAAGAGAAATTGTAAATTCATCACGATTTGGAAATTATTAGCGGATGCTGCTGTTTTATTTATAAGCTTTGTGGGGCGAAAGTTAATGTAGTGTAAACTTTTGGCGCAAATAGCAAATGGCCACCAAAAATGGGATGCTCAAGAGAAGAGTCAAGCATTTTGTATCAAAAGTTAAGATATTCAGCAAATCTTTTCCAGCGAACAATGATCATTTCCACGAAACATGATGAACATATCCCAAACGCAAAACTGTATTAAAGTGAGAGGGGCAGTAATACAGTTACACAGTGCTCAAGCTATATTAAGGAACAACCAAACCAAGCTACTTTATCCCCCCCGAACCATGCAACGCGCCACATCAATCTAAGATGGCGTTACCAGTTTCGTTCCCATATCGCACACATTCCGCCGGAATGAATGAACTTCCGCCTCGCATCAAGCAACATGTCAACCTTCCGCCGCGGTAAAGACGCGCCTGACGCAAACGGAGCATGAAACGCAAGTTTTGTAATTTTGGCAAGAAGCAACCAGGTTCTACGTACTTCCGAACAGCACCTTTTCCTTTTTAAGGTCGAACGAAGCAGATAAAAGCAGAGGGGAGAAAAACATTGATTCGGATGTTTGTATAACAAGTGAACTAACAAGGTACATTTTGCATTGAAGCAGAGAGCAAAAAGGAGAGTGAGAGAGAGAGAGACCGAGAGAAGCAAAAACTGCACACAACACAGTAACATCCCGTCTAATAAGAAGGTCACCTACATTTGGCGAAGTAATCGAACTTCGAACTTGCTCGTTTCGTGTAAAAGCACCCAACACGGTTCATCTCCCGGTGTTACGCTGGAGCTAGATCGGCACCCGGTTCAACTTTTTCCGAACAAAATACATTGTTTCATGCTTCGGAAAAAGGTGCTACAGAGGGGGGGGGGGGGGGGGGAGCGTTTGCGAACATCAAGAACGCCCAAAAGAAGAAGAAAAAAACGGAGACCTACAACATTCAATGCCGGAATGATTATGTTTCTCGGTTGACTGGTATTTTCTGGTATCGAGAGGAGATGGGTGACATTTTCTTGCCGTGCTCCTCGCCGAAACAGAGAAAGAAGTATGAAAGTATTCCTAAACCAATTCAATGCCCCTGAAACAGAAGAGCTGTATTTTCCTGCCACCAACGGTGCGATTTGCCCAAAGACACACGTGGCAAAAGGACACATCTTTTAATATACCATCGTGTAAGTCTTTGTGAGACGATTTTTTTTCTTGCGTCCTTCCTTTTAACCACGCTTCCTTGCTTCCTTTGAAAGTGTGTATGTGTGTCTATTTACCCTAGGAATTGCTTCGTGCGCTTCTTACACCTCTCAGCAAAACACGTGAGCAGCGCTCTGGGTGGAGCAGCTCACGCGGAAACATTCCCACCCGGCCCAATCTGGACGCAAAAGGCGGGAACGCATGTCACAACCATGTGTCACTTAAGGCGCTGTTTCACTCGGAAAAACGCGTACCTGGTAAAAATCGCTCGAGAGTACCACTGCTGCTGCTGGTGCTGCTGCTACGGGAGCGTTTCGCGAAACCTGTACGAAAGGACGCCGTTCTCATGGGAGGAAAACATTGGCACACGACGGTGTGCCTTCGGAATTTAATGTGATAAAAGCGTAAGAAAATGTAACGGAAGCGACACATTAAAGCTGTGTCGCTTCAGCATACCCCATCCCCATCCCTCCACCGGTCCCGATTTCGTCCAATACTTTTGCATGTGACAAATACAACTCCCTCTCAGGGCGGGCATGCGTTCTCTCGAGCGTGAGAAGCAATATTTCTCTGTCATTTATGTTTTACTTATGCATGCAGCTTACAACAGTGTGCCAAGTGGTGTGCGCCGAATGTTGCCGCTTGTCCCGAACGCTGCTCGTTTCAGGGTGTTGATGTTTTCGTTTTTTTTATCGGTGTGAGTGTGTTGGTTAATTTCGTTCTTTGTTTTCTACCACGGAAGGTAGGAGAAAAAATACGAAAATAAGCTCTGGTGGTGGAGACTTTAAATGTTCTCCCCTGTCTGTCTGTCTGCCTTTGCCAGGTTTGGGTTTACCGGTAATGGAGAGTGATTTGTCACATTCGCTTGCTGTGTGTGTGTGTGTGCTTCTGACACAATTATCAAATAATTCGACATGATTACGTATCAAGGCTGGTAGGTGGAAGGTAGGTGGGCCCTACAAAGGTTAAGTAGAAGACTTTTCAAACACAATTAATTGCATCATAACAGGGCTATACCAGATAGCTACGGAGTGTACACAAGCTTCAGATTGTATGTAAGGAGAATTTTATTTCAGATACATTAATTGTTTACTTTATTGTCACATTTATTGTTTACAGACAATGCAGGTCCTCTGCAGATGCGTTCATGAACCACTCATTAAGGAGCTAAAAGTAAGGTAGGCTGTTGACTAATGGATGGCTCTTCTTGGACGTTCGGATTCCAGTTCCTAATAATATTTTAAAATACCTATTGATAGATAGAACTAAACAAAAGTCTATCTAACCTGCAGAAGACATTTTACTAAAAAGCCAAGACTTATTTTAAACATGTAATCCGTCTGATAGGTGCAGCCCTGTGATAGATGCCATCCAGACTGCTTTCCTGTACGCATGGCTGACTACTTTACTACGGGTAAAATTAAGTCACAGAAATGGCAGGCAGAGACCTCTCGAGGTTGTAGTGCCAAGGGAGAAAAGAAGAAGAATTCGTCCGATAGGTGCAGCTTGGTGGTATATGTGACAACGACTGGGCCGATCCTTCTTAGTGAGGGAAAACTATCCAACAATACGTTATCAAAAAGTCAATAAGAATTGGCAGCCATGACCTAAGAGGTCGTTAGGCCAAGAAAGAAAAAGAAGAAGAAGAATCCGTCTGATCGCGGTCTGTTTAACATTCGTTGAAAATACTCTAACGTTGTCCGGTACTTATGGATGCCAGGCTCGGCACATTCAAACCTTCTTACTTATCAGGCCCTACAACCGCTTTGCGGTCTTGGCCTGCTGCAACAATCATCACTCCATCTCAATTTGGGCCTATCACGCCTCCTCTATCCATGTGAACGGCCTAAAAGGACTTTACGGGCTGGGTCGTCCGGTGTCATTCTCATGACGTGACCAGCCCACCGGAGCCTGGCGAGTCTAATTCGCTGCACGTTAGTGAGACCATCGAACAGCTCGTAGAGCTCTTCATTGTAGCGGCTCCACCATTGTCCTTCCACACATACGGGGCCAAATCGGCATATTCTACACTGCACAATAAACTGGATTGCATGAACTTTGTCTTCTTTGGCATTTTTATCCAGGAAAATTTGAGTCAGTCATAACTGGCTTCCTTGACTCAGTTTGATCTCAGCTTGATAGTTTATCAAAGAAATTGAGACTCGCTACGTGGACCAAGACCCCGGCCCCAGGATCTTCCTGCCATTTTTGAACAAACTCTATCAAACTCTAAACATCTAATCCTCCAAAGATCACAAAATAGCAAAAAGCAAGTTGGAATGAAATAAACATTCCAATGTCATTACGATTTACGATTACCCACTCGAGCTCGAGATCAATCAATTTTATTCATACCAACATTCGTTCGTCCCACAAGTCGATTTATCAATTCGCCGACAAGGCTCATCGGCGCTCACCGTGGGTGGAAATAAATGAAATCATAAAAGTCACTCACACGGCACGCACGATCGTACCGCTCAATACCAATCGATCGTTGACAGCAATCAACCTGAGGATTCACCAGGCACAGCGATAAAAAAAAAAACAAGCTTTCTAACCAGAAGCGACGTAAAAAAGGTCTCTGGCGTGTTTATTTTTCCCCATAGTTGGAGGAAAACTGATGAAAGGAAACCCGAAACCGGCCTGCAAAGCAGCGCCCACACGTGTTGTGCTTTGAACCTTTCGACACAATTCTAATTAGTTGTAAAAAATCGATAATAATGAATAAAGGATGCTTTGAAAATGGGAATAGAACCCCATGCTTAGCTAATTCTGCTTTTTTATCTTGTACGGTAAAACATGGAAGACGAAAAAACATTCCAAAAAAGGAAAAAAAAATCTAGCGCCAGTTGCGTTCAACTAAACGAAAAGCCAGTTCCCACACATGTGGCCGATCACTTTGCCCCGGCTTTACTTTTATTTAATTAATAAAATAGCATTAGCTCTGATTTGTCGTGTCCACTTTTCGACCGTGCATTGAACAGCTTCGATTTCGACTTCGTTTCGATTCCAAACGCAAACTGTAGCTGCGGCCAAAAATATCCTGCGCGTGAGAAAAATAAGGGCTGAACATTAAATGTCCCTTTTGGGGCGGTGGATGAAACAGGCCATACAGGGAAATACTGAATCCTCGAGTCTGGCGGCGGGTAGCTCGATTTCATTCCCTCAAGCCATCCAAAATAAGCGTTATGAATAATGCAAACCTTGGCCGGGCTCTGTGTATCGAGTGGCTTTCTGAGCGAAACGGGACTACCGTAGCCAAGGGCTTTATTATACAAAAAAAAACCCCACCCATACTCACATACACACAGCGTGTCCGAGTTCCACGTGTCCACGGGCCCAGGGACAGAGGATCAGAGCCTCCGGGAACCCGTGCAGAATATTTAACACCGGCGAGTCCGGGCGAGTCGTCCGGGGTCGTAAATGGTTCGTTCGAATTTCGGTCGGTTTTCTCCTGGGAGCTCCGGTCCTGCAGTGGGGTTGGTTTTGTTGCCGTTGCAAGGCTTATTTTATTTGTCGAAGGCTCGTATTTCGATGACAACTGCTGTCGCCGTTGTGTGTTTGGCTGAAAATTGGTTACCCCGTTTGGCACGGATTTTGGAAAAAAAAAGAGCTGGCACACAAAAACAAAGGGCTTAAATCGTGAAGTATCCCGCCATCATTAGAAGCTTTAAGGCGCGATTTTTAGAGAGTATTTGGTGGTCCTATTGTGTAGACAGCTAACACACAATTGAGGTTAAAGAGCTTACAGGAACTCATTAATTTACGGGTTGTCTGCACTAGTAGCAAGACCTGCACTGACAATATTGCAGAGTTGAAATCGGTTAAACACGTAGTCTTTTAAGAGCACACAAATATTGACCGTTAAGCACGACAACGGGTTTATTAATAATATTTTTTGAGAGCAACTATCCGCCACCTCTAAATTTTGTTCTTCATAAATTCATCATTCAAACTATCTACTCTTCATGATGTCACCTTACGTTTAGCTTAGTGATGGGTGCACGGAGTAGGAACTGAATCCCGACCAGATTCGGATTTCAGCTCCAAATCTTAAACCGATTCCGGACTCGATTCTCGAACAGATTCTGAATCCGAACTTAATTCCAATTCAGGAACCGATTATAATTCCAGACCCAATAATAGAAATCGATTAGTTTAAATATTGGTTGAAACTGAAAATGACAAATAAACAACGTTCCGAAATTAATTTTGATTCCGTAACCTGTTTCCATATTCTGGACTTAATTCCAATTCTGGACCTAACTCCGGAACCGATTCCGATTCAAGACGCAATCCTGGAACGGATTTCAAATTCGGACTTCATTTCGGAACCGACTTTAATTCCAAATCCAATTCAAACACCGATTATGGAACCAATAATAAAAAGTGATCAATTTAAATGACTTTTGAAACCGAAGATAATAAACAAACAACCCTCCGGATCTAGTTCCGATTCTAGAACCCATTCCGATTTCAAAACCGATTCCGATTCCGAAACCAATTTCACACCCACTAACCGGAATCGATTCTGGAAAATTTGAGCCATCCCAAATCGATTCTGACCATAACATCATTTTGGCCATCACTATTTTAAACCATAAAACACGGACAATCCTTCCTAAACTCACCAACATGTTGTTACGAGTTTACAATTTTCTTCGAAAGACCAGTGAAAACAACAACACCCTAAACAAAGCGCACATAAAATGTATCGCACCCTGAAAATCCCCAAAAGGAAACATTCCCCAAACCAACAGCGAGACCAGAAGGAGAGTCCTTTTTTGGTGGCAATTCCTGCAAACGATCGATAACTAGACCAACACCAAATCCTATTTACACGTTTCCAAACACCAGCGCCCACACAGCCTTCTACCGACGCCAGTTTAGGGCTGGCCAGGTGAAGCTGGGGCCCGAGACGTCCCAGGAAAGGTAGAGTATGAATTTCCAATTTAATGACCCCAATAATTTAGTGCGCAATCGTTGCGTAAATTAAGGTGTGCATGTAACCTAATCCTTGGGGCGATTTTGTGGGCCCACGATGATAGCTATCCCGCACAAAGGCGGTGTCCCATGAAGGTTAAGTACACCTTTTTCCCGGGGCGAGGGATAAAAACTGGGACATGTCATATGCTACGGAAACCCCCGGAGAAGGAAAGTGGGATTTCAATCGATCGGCCAGCCATTCACACAAACTTTCGCAGTGGAAAGTCACCACTTACCTTGTGCATCGGGGTGCCCCAGAAATCGTTGAGAAACACGTTCTTGATCGAGGAGTGCGGTCGCAGGTCACGGTTCTCCTTGATCGCACTGATGTCGTCGAACACGAAGCCACAATTGAGACTGTTGTGGTAGCACAGCACGCACACCAGCGCAATGAGCGCCCCGTACAGATGATGGGTAGCCATCTTTCTCCGGCCGTCTAGCAGGACGCACGATGACCAGGAGTCCGGATCACCGGTTCGACGAACGCATCAGCGGTGCAGGGAGACGCGAATTTCACCACCAAAGGACACTTTTCCGCACGTACCAGTGTGACGCGATAATCGCGCTCGGACGGTCGCAACACAGTTTGAAAAGTCTGCAACGAGGAAAAAAAAGGGAAAAATGTATGAGATTAGTGAGATTGAAATTTTTTTTTTTTTTGTTGTTGGGTACGTCCGATGTTCGTTCGGGGATCCATCGTGAGGCTGCCTTTTTGTCGGGGAAAATATTATCCAGATTAAAATTTGACAACATGGCAACGTCTTTCCTGTTCTTTAGGTTTTCTCTACCCGATGAAAGCAGGTTCAGGAGATTGAGCTTTTTCTTCTCTGCAGCTATTTAAGGACCGAACAAAACTTTGTTTCTTGCGCCAGTGATTGTGAGGCTCAAAAGGACAGGAAAATGGTTTCCATCTAAAATATGGCAATACCTGCTGCTACCTGCATTCTACAATCTTCCTCCCGGCAATTGGCCCACAGGCCAATTCAACAAACCGCCGGCTTTGGGTCAAAACTTCTTCCTTTCTTCCGAAGTTTTAGGCCACTTTACCACCGACGAAGGGGAGTGCGTAATTTCTGCACCACAATCTCTGCACAACTCTGCAAACTACTTGAGCTGGTGCGACCCCCCCCCTTACCATCGGTAAAGTCATTTTCCCACGAGCAGCATGAAACAGTCAGGACAGACCTTCCACGACACTAACACTGCACACCCACACATCCCCATGCTATGCTTCTTTATGTGGCTCACTGGAAGGAAGGATCGGTTTACTTCGGTGAAAAACAAAACAAAACTTCAACACCGTCTCAGCCTTGTTTTAAATTTGCCGCCACGCTTAAACCTCACCCGGAAAAAGGTAAACTAAACTAAAGACGATCCCGAAGACGAACCTTTTCGCTAATAAGAAAATCATACGGCCCGGCGGTCTGGTGCGTCATCAAGTTGCATCAACCGCAGCAAAACGGGGCAACCTTCACTGCGGGTAAACTAGTCAACGGAGACGCTACCAGCAAGTCATGTCTGCGTCGTGTGTATTTGCAACGTGGTTTACTCCATCCCGACGTGCGTATATTCATTTGTGTGTGAAATTTATAGTCTAAAAAGAACAACAACAGCAACCATAAATTGCAGAGCAAGTGAAAGCACAGCAGATGTTAAATATTTATAATATTGGCCACAAAACAACAGACATTCATCGCTGGAAGACTCTCTGCTAATGCTGTTGCAAATATGTTACTAAGTTAGAAATCTTACTTAATAATTCGAAGTTTCTGTTACTGATGCTACTACCCAGCGACAAATCATAGCACAATTACTTCCATCATTAAATGATAGAAAGTGTCGTTGGGCGCATACTTCCTGCTCATTAATTCTAAAGCCAATTACAATCTGTCACGCTTCTCTCGTACCAGCTACATCCGGAACGCGACTACGCAGAGCAACACTTGTGCCACAATCTATCCCCAAAGAAACAGCATCATACACCAGCAGTAGGGGGCATCTGCTTTTTGCAACCTCACTCCACCGTGAAACGGCAAACCATGCCTAACTACCCACTTTGCCAAACTTTCATTCAAAAGATGAATCGTACCGGCCGTACCGGCTACTCCAGCAAAGAAGCTACACAGGCTTGGAGTTTTATTATTGAATCGCACGCACATTCAACACATCCGCCACTTATCATCGCGCAAATCCACGCTCCGTAACGTGAGCCGATTAAAGTTATGAATTCTTCCCCCGATGCGAAACCTCCGACACGGGCTAAGAAGCCAGCATGCAGTACACAGTGACAGCACCACGCGGACGTTGTTCGTAGCTATCCTCCGGAAGGTGCGTACCGTTGACAAGCGACAGCACTTCCGGCGAACTTCCCGCTATCGCAAGGCGGATGAAGTTGTACAAATTCCAGCAAACCCACGCGAAATCCTCTCTGGAGCGACCGGAACGTGAAAACCCTGTAGAACAATTTGCCTCTGCCCTCCGTCTGGTTCTAGCGTTCGCTCGCCGATCGTGAGCTGGCAGGCAAACGCAATCGTGAAGGGGTGCGTGGTGGGTGCAGCCGTTTTTCCTGAGGCAGCCTAAATTCTAGCTTTCTTGTGAGTGTTTTGGCGATGGACGAAGATGGTTCGCAGGCAATAGTTCCGTGTTAGGCTGAGGACTGCAGGGCGGATGATAAACTTTAACCAACCGTGCGAAGCGGACTCCTCGAGGATAGAAGATGTGCCAAAAACGAATGTGCGAATTGTATTAGCGTCAAAGTTTCGTCACAATTGAGAGAAGAACTGGAAGAGGCCTACAATGTTATATTTTTCACGAAAGTGTGTGTTGAGATCATTTGGTTCCATTATAGGAATAAATCCTTGGAACATGGCCACTTTATGAAGATTGGAATTTTTTTGGGGTCCGCTAGTCCAATCTTCACACGGCAGCACTGGCGATCAAATCCCATTCTGATCGTCTCTCGATACGTTTCAGATGGACTATCTGTTATGGATAAAATCAAGTCTAAGAGAGCCAGAAATGGCAGGCAGACATCTTACGAGGCTGTAGTATCAAAAAATAAGAAGAAGAAAAAGAAGAAGGTTTTGTTTACCGTAAACTATAAATATTAAAAAATAAATAAAAGGGACGCTTCAAAAGGCGTTTCATGGTACCAGAAATTCAAACCCTTATCCAATCCTGTATCGGCAGAGCTCATTGTTAATCGACTTCAAAGTGCGACTCGATTAAGATAAAACCAATCAAGATAAAATCTCGATATTTACAGTTTTCGTGGAAAATGGTTCAAGGATTTTAAGTTAGAGAAGGTAGCGTTGGAGTTCTTTCTCTCCACAAAAAATGCTCAGCATACGCTTACAATAATTCCAATAAAACCGTAAAAACAAAATCCAGACCTCACAAACGCTAACGTTGATGATTGTCCTTTTTAAAAGCATTACAAGTAGCACGTTGATTCTGAACAAAAATGTCACATTTGCCAGTAAGTGGTAGGTAGTAACAGCGGCTGGAAGAAAAAAATACTTCCCCCCAACAAAACCAAGGTCATTCCGTTAAACGCTTGGACGACGTAAACGGAAGACGACAGCTGTGCCGGTCCAGTGCACGATTCTGGCACGGTTTTCCGGCAACGGTTTGTCTTTGTGTGCGTGTGTTCCGGCACTTTTTTCTTTGCGTTAAACTTCGATACCCTCTACAGGCACTACAGGCTAGAAGAAGCCTGGTTACTTGGGCCGTCATTTTCGATGCCATCGGTAGTGCTGTCATGTATGGCCCACCACCAGCTTGGCGTTGAGAAGAAACGCGAAACGTGAGAAAAGGCTCCAAAAATGGTCTCCTCCGCGAAAAAAAATACACACCTCGAAAAGACCACGACAAATAGCATGAACGTCCACCAGCGCGCACACACACACGAAAAACTGGCGAGAAGCGAAAGGCCACATCGCCAACTGCCACCGGCATTTAAAATGAATGGCACTGGGAAAGCAAAGATGAAATTTAGCACCACGATGTCGTGCTGAATTTTAAGTGCCACTCCTGTGCGTACCGTCCATCGTCCATCAGGGAGGGAAAGTTGCACGTTTCGTTCGGGAGGCGACAAAAAAAATTGGTGAAAACCTCCAGTGCACTAACCAGCGTGTACAGTATACTAGAAACAAGCAGCAACAGGCCGGCCACCACCTCGTGCTTCAGCCACTTCCGTATCGGAAAACTGGAACAAAAAGACTCTTTTCGGTGACGTTTATTTTTGGTTTTCGACCGCGCGAAAAAAAAGCCTTACGTCACCGAATGGAGTCGAAAAGTCTGGGCACCCTCAATTGCTTGGGCCTACTCGCGAGCGTAAAGTGGTAGCGACAAGCAGAAGAAGACCAAAAAAAAAACGGCCGTACGCAGAATGTTGCGCCATGGTCGTCGTCGTCCTTGTTCGAGACTTGCTGGCTAGCTTCGGTGACTTCGGTGACGGTAGAAAATAAAAAAAACCCGCAACGACAAAAAAAGGCAAATCAGCAAGCTGGACAAGCCTATAAAGGAAACGGCTGCAAGGCAGATGAACAAATCGGGGCCCGAATTTTTACGCTTCGCACGAAATTTCCCCTGGAGCGCAGATCTGCGACTCATGCGGCCAATTTTCTTAACGCTTCACTGGCAGGATAGGAAGCAGAGCCTAATTTCGAGCACTGTTCGAATGATGCTACCGTGCGCTGGATGAAGGGATGTTGGCAAAATATTAATAAAGCATAGCGCAGGCACATCGTAAACGATAACGACGGTAAGGGAGAAAGCAAGTGACATCACTCACATGGAAAACCACTCCAAAGAAGCTGACCAAAGAAACAAAAGCTGGTGGCCCTCTTCAAACAGTGCTTTAAGATTTCTTAACAGCTGGGAAGTATGTACTGATCCCTCCAAAAAGAGAATCAACTCCAGAGATCTTAACTCTCTAGCCTATTTAGACACTGTACACACCAAGAAGGAAAAAAAGTAATTCAAGAATATAATAGAAGAGTAAAATTTGCCTTCTGCACAGCTTAAACGACCGTCCACCAGATTGACGATTCCCTCATTGGATCCTTCATTGGAACAAAAATAAAAAATAAAGTCTCAAGGATTTACCACCCCGAACAAATGGTTTATAGTGTACAGTTGGACACTCGACCGTTCGGCCAGGGTTTGTCGCTCTTATCGTACGCCTCGTTTTATATCGCCACTTAAACGCACATGCTTGCTGGCCGGTAGAAAGAACCACACGAACCGTCCCCGGGGCGAAACGATCCAACAGTTCTACACAAAGACGAAGGGTTTATTGAAAGAAAAAAAAAAGAGAGCAACAAAACGCTGGGCTATGGGATAATGTGTCGTAGAAAGGACCCTCTTCTTCTCGTAAACCTGTGAAGTAGCCGCGTTTTCTAAACGATGCTACCAGACGCACGACCTTTCGCAGGACGATTTAGAACCTTTTTGCATAGTGCAGGGTCAAATTAAAATTAAAAACAGAAAGCAAAAATATGGTTTACGTTTGAGCTATGTTGCTTTAAATTTAGCATTCTTAACTAGAGTTGGTTTAAATTAGAAAAAATTAAATGTTAAAGACTTGTAGCAATCCTCCTTTCTTCCTTGTTTGGCACTACAACCTTGAGAGAGTCGTCTCAGTCTGCCATTTCTGGTTTTCTATGATTTAATTTTACCCGTAGTAAAATAGTTAGGCACTACTACACCACACTACTACACTACACGCACTAACCCTACGTACGGGAAGGCGGTCTGGATGAGATTTGAACCCCGGTCCTGCCGTGTGAAGACCGTTGCCGTTATCGCCACTGCCACCGGACCACCCACTTGTAGCAAAAGCTTGATGTAATTTTCAGAAGGATGCGATGTTGTACTAAACTTTGGCCTCTGCACTCTAGTCAAGGTGAAGTGGAACATTTCTAGGTAATACTGAACTCTGTTTTTCTTCCTCGAATCTCTTCAAGAAGATAAAGGATAGGTATTACTACTCATAATCTTCATTCCAGAAACGAGGAAATCTCAAACTAGTTTCGCTGGGCAGCAGATTGTATGGAGAGTTATCAGTTATTATCATAATCTTCTTCTTCTTTTGCCTAACGATGTCTTACGCTTAGGTCAATGCCTGCCATTTCTGACTTACTAGACTTAATGATACCACGTAGTTGGATAGTCAGTCCTCACTACGGAGAAACGATCTGGATGGGATTTGAACACCGGTCCTGCCTTGTGAAGACCGACGCCGTAGTTGCCCCACCACCGGGTCGCCCCGGCGATTATCTCAATCAGAAAACGTTAAAACACAGACGATAAAATTTGGTAGAAGTGATCAAAGACTCTATTGTCTGAAACGATTCAATTTGATTTTGAGCAAAGTATAGAAATGGCTCGATTACTGGTAGGTCATCATCAAAAGCTGAAGTCATAGAGCTTGTTTACGTTAGACTGAGAAATTTGGATTATTTCTAATTTAATAGTTGAAATTCTAAAAAATTTTAGAGGCAATCCAATAGTAGATAGAATAGCGGGTTTGGTCTCTACACGACAGAACCTATAATTGAATCCCGTGTATACTACCCCCAGCACGCACGCAGCTACAGGTAAAGTCAAGTCAAGGAATATCAGAATTGACAGAAATGTTTGATTCATTTCTGGATACTGTTCAAGATAATTGCATCAAATCTAGAGTATAAACTGTTAGACCTATGAAAACTATGACGCAAAACAATGGAAATTGGAACTAAAAAATCCCTATTCAATGTTTGATTAAGGTACTGATCTTCCGACGGATTTCCTATCTCAACAATTCAACGTTTGTTTTCAATGCTCCAGACACGAGACTTCAAAAACAGATAATTGAAAGAAACGATATCATATGCGCTATATTATTTAATTAGCCCAATTTAAGCCGCTAAACCAATCATCATAAAACATAGATTTGCAATAGAATATATTATCCATAGCGTTCTGTGTAGCTGTTTTACGTGCCGGATTTTCAAATTCAAACCATGCGCAAAGAAAGGCAAAACACCCGAAGATACAACAACATCAGCGACACCAACAGTGGCTTTGGCCACCACTGTTCAACGACACCGCTGAAAGCCAAAGTCGTCTAAAAGGCAACCATATCATGATTAAAATAACCTTCGCATGCATAATCCAGCCCGGCAGCAGCTGTCACGAACGGCCGGGCGAAGAAGCTCATCATCATCGGCAGTCTCAAAGGCCCCGAACGAAGGCTGGCAAATTATGAATAATCCATTGTATAATGCACTTTCCGGTGAGCGCAGTCGGTAGAGCCGAGAGGGCCGCCGACCGGTTGGCGGCTGATGGAAGGGCACAATTTTCAAAACAAAAACCGAAGCAAGGACGAGGCACCATTTTCAAGAACCGCGCTAGAGATGTGAAAGAATGCTGTGTCGCTATGAGGACACTACATGAGGTGGAAGAGAAAGAGATGGGGCGAAGGAACTTTAAGTTGCCTGTAATATATTCCATCCTTCCTGGGCACACACACGTGCACATCCAAAGGAATTGAATTAATTTCCACGCACATCGTCGCGCGGACTTAGCGACTTATTAGCTCGCATCCCAACGAAAATCATACAACCATTTTCCCACGCCCTTAAAAGCGGACACACCTAAACAAGGACACAGCGTAACGATGCATGGTAAGCGACAGCCATTGGGGCCCGTTCGAAGTTTGGGTAGACGGGACGCTAAAGTTAGCTTCCTTACTGGGTCAGCCCAACGGCTCCGGTTGTGCACCGGTAGAAACGGATCCGTTTCTTTGCCAAACAACCGTCCAAGTCACGTCAACGGCTAGCCAGGCACGAACGATGAGGTGACTTTTATTCACCCGGGCGAAAGTAAGACAAGAAGCAGGACCAACACAAAAAAAACGCATACGATGGAAAAACCACCGAGCACCGGTGGAAAGCTGAAGCGAGAAGATGGAAAATGGTCACGAGCCCGGCTCATTAGTTTGGTGGTGATGGTGGCGCGTTCCAAGTGTCTGTCTGCTGGGACTCACATCGTTGCCACCTAGCGGGAAACGGAAAACTTCTTCCACAACATGACTTTTCCCTACTACCCACTCTCTCTCTCTCTCTTTCTCTGCCACACCCACACACACGCGAACCGATGATGGTCCATCGGGATTGCAATGGCGAAAGTTTCCTTTTTATCTCCTTTATTCCCACCACGCCCGCAGCACCCCAAAAGTTGTTCCTTTCTCAGGCCGTAAGAAAACGCAGCAAAATATGTGCTCGGAACGAACCGCAAGAGTTATGAACGGCAGACCTTCTTCCCGCACGGGAAAGGCCGTAGCGATGGGTGGTGGGGTGGGAACGAGCGTTCCCCGGCGTGGAAAATCGATAAAGGTGAAAGATTTTGCCACTGCATCAAAAACGCGCCATTACATTACGCAAATTCCCGGGGCCCACAAGAAATTCCGCGCACTAATAATCATTCATGATGGGCTACCGAATGATATTTATGCTCCCGCGAGAACGCTTGGAATGTGGCCCGGGGATTGAGAGATGTTTTGCTACCGGGAGCAGCTTGGAATTGAAAATTTTCAAAACGCAACGGGAAGATGGCAAGAAAGATGGCCAACGCATTTTAATATGCTTTAAGGCGAACTTGTCGGCATTACCAAGCAGGATTTATGGATGTAATTTAAAGACAGGCTTTAGGTAAGAATTGGTAAAAGTTTTTTATTAATTGCGTTACGTCTTGATGCATCCAAATATTTCTTGAAGTATTTTTATAGAGTTTCTTCTTCCTTTTCTTGACTTAATGACCTCTTAGCTCATGCCTGCCATTTCTGGCTTAATAGACTTATTGAAACCACGTAGTTGGATAGAAAGTCCTCACTACGGGGAAGCAGTATAGATAGGATTTGAACGCTAGTCCTGCCGTATGAAGACCGGCGTCACTGATAACTGCCCTCTGATAGCTTTATTGTGATATTGCTGCATCTGTAGTGGAATCCTAATTCAATTAGGCCCCGTAATGGGCCTGTAGAAAAATTATACCTTACCAATTCTACCATTACATTGCAACAAGAGTTATAATCCAATCTTGAGATATGCTCCCAATTTTAATTAAAACAAGTACAATTAAAATCAAACAACTGCAAACGGAATAGCACCCAAATTGTTTCCCCTGCCTTCGCTCGGTCAATGTTACAAGACTCTGTACCTTTAGTCACTTTGTTTGCACAACCAATATCGTTAATCGAATCCTTATCGTACGAAAAAATGCTCGATCCATCACACCAAGTTGAACAAGCTGAAATTGGGTATTGGGCAGCATGATAAATTGATTTCAGTCACGAATTCCAAATGAATCCAGTTGATTAATACATTTCACCTGATGCTCGGCCAGCACGAGGATATACGTTTTTAACGCTTACAGCTGAGCAGGTGCTTTCCGATAAAATTTTTCGTTGAAATTTTGACTACTGAGCGTTGAAATTCGTAGCAGTTTTACTGATGAAAAATATAAAATTGGTATTTTAGGGAGCTTCTTCGCGTTTTTTTTCGGCTCTTCCAGCTTGGGAGTACTTGAAGATATCTGGACTTCTTGGAGCTTGAAGCGGTCCAGATGAAGGGGCGACAGCGTCGTCGATTTTTACATGGCAGGACCGGGTTCAAATCCCATCCAGGTAGACTCCCCGTAGGCGGGACTGACGATCCAGCTACGACTAAAATCAAGTAAAATAAAGCCAGAAATAGCAGGCTGCAGGGAGAAGCGAGGACTTGAATCTTCCTGTAGCTGAATAGTCAGTCTTGTGAATGGGCAAACAGTCCGGGCAGGATTTAATATTTTGTAGATAGTTTTTGAGTATAAACTTACAGGTGCATCCAATCTTGAGCTCTGAACTTGCTCTGAATATTAATTCTAGGGGTTGCTCTTTTTTGGGCTTAAATCACCCGGCCAGCTAATGATAGGACTCAATCGAATTGTATAATTTCTTAATAACGATCCATTACACATAATGATGAGTGAATATGCTAACAAAAGTATAATTAAAAACCGAGAGTTAAGCTAATTCACCATCCTGTTGTTTGGACACACCAAAATGCAATTACTAGCGCAGCTCTGAACTATGGAGTTCAATTAAAAGCCAATCATGGGCAACGAGTCGTGATGCAAACTCACACACCGAACGCAATTGGAAGTAACCACCACCGACGGAAAGCACCACTACACAAACAGAAAACTCACACATGTACACAGTTGTAAACTAAATACTTTCAATTATTCCACACGATTGCACCATTGCGCCAAACATTACCGAAAATTTACTTGTAATTAAACAACTGCCCCCGCTGCTGCTGGTGCTGCTGCGTACGGTCTTCACTGTCAGACGACGATAAAACCCCCCAAAAAAAAGGGCAGATGAGTTGACCTCAAAAATGGAGCAATGCGCGTACAAACACATTGCCGTTCGAGTGAATGGGAGAAATACCACCTTTTTGTAGGGGGGGGGGGGGGGGTGTCATATCAGTTCTGTGTTTTATTTTGTATTCCTTCACACACCGACCCTGGACGACTTGAGACGAAAACGATCTGTATTTAATACGATGTGCGCCTGCTGGCTCGCAGCCGTTGTTGGTTGTCAAAATAAAATTAACTATCATTTCATTACCAACACACACACTGGCCAAGCCCAATTCCCATTTTTTTACCGCCCGTCACCAGCGCAAAGTCCAGCCGCTTTATCAGAAGCTTCAAACTTGGCTTGCCAGCAATGGTGGCCAAGTTATCAGATGGTCAGACTTTCGACTGTGCCGTGCCAGAATCCCATCAGAATTTCATTGTTATTTTTCAGTTACACGAAAGTTATATTAAATTTTCTCACTCTCGCATCCTTTCCCGCCCCACCTGCGGTTCCCTCAGCCCAGCTCAGTAACAACGAAAAAGCTAACTTTTCACTCATAATGCTGTTTTTTTGCTCTCTTTCTCTCGCTCGCCGTTTCTTTCCAACCGCACAGCGCGTTGCTTTCTGATACTCATCAGAATCGTTGCCATTTACCTCCACAAATCCAACGCTGACGTCGAGGCAGCGTTTCCACTTTTCGGAAAAGCCTTAACTTTCTTCGTCAATTGCTTCGGGCTATTGGTTTGTGTTGTGAAACTGTTTCCCCGCACAGTAACACACACACACACAGTCGTACAGGAGAATATAACAAGAAAACATACTTTCACTTATGTTTCGCCTGTATGAGGTTGTTCGCCAAATGTTGCCCCGAAGAAATGAACTCGACACCAACAACAACCGAAACCGTAATTCGGAAGGGCGCAGGACATAAACAACTAGCATGGCGTAGACCTTTCCTTTTTTTTGCCTGGTTGTACAAAAAGCTCCTAAACCTTCTTCGATACCATGCTCTCTCGGTTGATAACTTTGAAACATTTGTAACCAAGGAGACGAGGAACGGAGGGCGCATAGAGAGAAGGTGAGTTTTCAAACTGGTTTTTCAGTGACGGCGCGACACGGGTTCCGATACGAAACAACAAGAGTTTCCGAGTTCCGATGGCCCGCAATTGGCGAATAAATGCAAGTGAAAAGTTGGGTTTGCTTGTCGAGTGAACCAATGTCGAATGCAGCTAGAAACAAAAAGTACCATCGAAGTCGGGGGCAAATGATGATGTCCAACAAGTCGCGTGTTTCAACTTATTAAGCTTCGTTTAGAGCGAGATAATGTAAGCCGCAAGAAAACGGGCCTTCAAAATGTGCTCTAGCATTATTTGAAAGGAAAAGACGAACTTTTATCTTTCAAGCATCTAACCGAAGCTTCCCTTTCCGTTGGACGTAACTCTATAATGAAATCGAAATTAAGACTAGGAGGGTGATTGAAGCTAATGTTGATTTCAACCGGGCACTTTATCTTTAAAAGCTTACAACACAAGGGCAAGCTTCTTGCATCTTTTAAACATGTCCGTAAATAATAAAGTCAATAAAGCTAATGTGTACATACACATTACAGGATTACAAAACATGGGTAAAAAATTGTATCCAGAAACAGAAAATTGTGAACATAGCTAGTTGAAGATTCTATCATAGGATAGTATGTGAATGTTAAACAGAATCTTAGCACTGCAAATCTTGAGCATCTGAGAAGCAAAATCTATGATTAACAATGCCTACAACGATGCCATACAATGCCAATCATAACGAATGGCTTAGGGTGGCAAAACATATCAAAGTGTCGAATAAATTTACCGCAGCGACACGAGTAATCGTTCTACGAAACTCACAGTTCATTGCAAAGCTGGCACAGGCCGCAGCAAAAATCTCATAGGAATATTCGAGGATTGATATTGTAACACTTAACCACTGTAACATTAATATGCTCCTTAAATTTCAATCAGTCGTCCAGTCAACCATTTATGTCCTTTAAGACTCCATGTGAGAGCTGCATTACCAATAATTGATGTTCAGTTTTTGCTCACAAAGTTCTAGACTATTAGACACACTTCTCCTTCTTCCTTGGCACTACAACTTTGAGAGGCCTCGGCCTGCCAATTTCTGGCTCTATGTGACTTAATTTTACCCGAAGTAAAGTAGTAGTGCCCTGCGTACGGGCTCTAAGACATACACCACTAGCAAAACGAGTTGAGATATCTTTCAAGCGTACATGAGAAGATTTTGAAAAATATGGGACAAGATAGTTTCACATCGTCTGTATAAAGCAAGTGTCCACCATTGGTACAGCCACTAAAATAAACAACACCAAGCTAAGGACATTTTCTTGTAGTACTCCGGCAGCCCAATAAATTCGGTTCCAAATCTAGCACGTAAGTTACGTTTTGATCAAAAAGATAAGATCCAACTCTGGTAATGGTAGACCAGGATCTGTCGGGCGGAATATCACAAGCATTAGCATGAAGATAATAAGGTTTTAAAATATTGATAAAAAATATTGTACAAATAAGCCAGAATCAAATCCTATTAGAACTATTTCGTCATAAGCAAAACGGATATGAGCTGCGGATAAATTCGGGTAATAAGGACAGAAGTCAAGAATAGTATAAAAAATATTTGACGTGCTCCTGTCATTGACAAAAGAAAATGAAATCGATTCGGAGGCCTTCTGGGGGCATCTGTATTTCAAGAAAATCAGCATTGATGCACAGTTTGATAAGCTCTATGATAATATCGATACATAAAATTATGTCTTTCATCAATATTTTATTTCAAAACACAGAACTCTACTATTTAAAAAAAAAGTTCAAGGAAACATTCCAAATCACCGTATAACGCAATAATGTCCATAATAAATCAAACATGGCCGCTCTTCGAATCCACCAATTACTTAAGCATCATTACAACCATTTCCACTTCAATCTATTACAGCTTAGGAAAACCCGGCTCCCTACAGCCAGCCGAGTACATAATTCCCCCCTTCGTATTATTGTCCATTGATAGCCAACCATGCACACTTTCCAAACGCTTCAGACGACGAAAATTGAAATGATACGCACTGAACTTCGGCCGGGAGAATCTCACAACAACCAGCTTTGATCTAACTCGGTGGTGTAAGCTGAAGAGCTTTTCCCTTCAGCTGGGGGAGAAGGCAGGAAGCCGGGAACATTTTACAACAGATTTCCCTTTCATCTTCGTTACCCCCTTGGGGGGAGGTTCATTTTTTGTTTCTCTCTCTCCCCCCACTCTTTGGTTATTTTCAATTCCTGTACATCGAGCTAAAGAACAAGTGGGGTCCAAGTTTGAAGATGATGATTTCACTTTTAAAGGTAACTTAAACGTAAGCATTTTCATAAAATCGAAGCTCACTGTAAAGATAAGGGAGAAAAGCGGCAATGGAAGTCAGTCAGTCGAAGAAACTCCGGTATGGCACGACCGGAAATCGCTCCATTTTCCTGTGCCTGAATCGGCATCCGGTGTACAGAGGTCTCGGTAGGCTTTACTCCTGCCTCACTTTTTTTTCCTCTTACCCTCCAATGTGGAATTGAAAACATTCAAGGCATGAAATTGCTTTAAAATATAAAGCGCCGAGGAAGCCTGTCAAGGGCACCGCGATCGAAAACTGAGGCGAATCCTGAAAAGGCGAAACCCCATCGGCAAGCTTAGTACGTTTCACCATTTTATTGCGACTGCATTACGTTTGGGTACTGCCTGGGGGGGAGGGCACTGGAGATCGTAAAACCTGATGCTAAGAAAAACCCTTCTAATTCACTGCAAAACTCATTTTAGCCGACAAGTTTTACCGAGCTGGTGCGCCGTGTCAAACAATCCCATAAATATAAAACCAGCCAATGGGAGTCAGGCGCGCGAGCTGCAGCCTTGTAGTCTGGAGCAAATTCGTTCACTGAACAATATTGAGCATAAAGTTAAAAATAAATTTCCCATCATGTTTTTTTCTGTTTGCTTTGAGGTTTCATTCTACAAAACCACACGATAAGTCCATCGAGATAAGGGCAGTTGAAGATGGAAATCATTTGTTCAAATACGGTTTCACGTGCGCCTGTGAACGGGAGAGCATGTGTTTTTGACGCACATTTTTTGCCCGCGCCAAATGCACACCGAACAGAACATAAGCCAAATCGCATAAACACAACTTCCATCAAAACAAGCATGACAGCTTATCAGACGAGAGCATATCGGATTATGGTCAGTAATAATACCCTGTGGCACGACACCGATCACGATGACGTTGCTTAGCCAAGTACGATTGTATATTTCCCTTAAAAAAGGAGCAGTACAGCCCATTCTATCGTTTATAATTTAATTGAAATCGAAATATGATAAAATGTTACATTGAATTACAAGCTCCAGCGCATCCTCATGACAAGCGGCCACCAAACTGGCACCTGTGACTGAGCTGTCCAACACGTGAAGCAACTCATCTTGATGGGGTCAGCAGAATCAATAAAATTACCTACCCTCACATATTGGGTGGCCGCTAATGGCCACGCAACATTTGCTCACATGCCCACCGAAACCGAGCGGAGCCGGGCTGGAATTCTATCCGAACCGCAGCACACCTCAAACAGTACCGGTACCGAACCCCCGCGTCAACGGTACGGCAGCTAATGGTCTCGATAAATCCGATCTAATTAAGACACACTCTGCGGGTCCAGTGGAAAACCGCAAACCGGTGGAGGCAGGCGGAGCACACCACCCCGTTCGGTGGAAACGTGATGAAAGATACGATTCCTCCGCAATCCTGGTGTCCCGGGACGGACACAACAGGCAAGAGCGGACAGGATTGGTGAAATATTTATTACAGTAATAAGTCCTATCAGTCGTCGTAAATCAGTCCTTCTTCGATCCACACCGGATCGGTCGTCGGTGTCGTCTTACCCGCCTCGGCGACATGCCTCCGGCGCGTTTTCGGCTGCATATCGAATGAATTCGATTAATTATTCCATCGACACCGAAACCCAACCCAAGGGCTTGCATGAGATGACCAGAGTTCTCGGGGGGTTGGTAAGACTCGGGGTAGGACTCTTTCCCCGAATGATGCGTGCTGATTCATTCAACAGCCTATTTGCAGCCTGTCCGATTTCACCACAGAAAATCTTAACTCCGGATCGAGGGAAAATCAATGCTTGTGGGAGGAACGAGTTGTTGCTGTGCAGAGGAGGAAACATATCTCGTCCCTTCGATGCCTTGGCCAAGCCGGGCGGACTGTCAAGTGGAATGTCATACTCGCACTAAGGGTGATGAAAATGCATCAGCTCGCTCGGCTTGAGTGTTTCCTGTCGTAAAGAACACTCTAAGGACACGGCACACTACGGAAAGGCAACACCATATGGTGCTGCTATCCCGTTGATTCCCAACCGTTGCCATCTAAAAAGGGATGACAAAAGGGAAAAGCGGAGAAATCCTAGCAGCAAACGCTCGCACACATCCACGCGAAAGGGATTGAATTTCTTATCCATCAAATTATACACACACACACATACTTAGAAACTGTGGAACAGGTAAAAGTTTTACCCCAAAGTAAGCTGTGTTGGTGCGTTGAAGAGGGAAAGCAAGTTTAAATGCACCACTAGCCTACTTTTCTACTATCTTGGCACAGTTGCATTCCCAACATACTTTCTGGACAAAAGACGTCCTGTAGAGATTTCGCAGCGGGATAAACTGAACCGTTTTGCTCGGAATGCTTTCACGTCACTCAGTGTTTTTTTCCAATTAAAAAAAGTAAATTCCAAAAAACTGGATGCATAATTTTTGCTCCAACTGGCGCTACTTACAAAACCACAATCTCTCGTACGTTGCTTCCTTGCTTATCGGCTTCTTACGATCTGCCTCTCGCTCGCGCTTTCTCTCCTGCTCTCTTGCGAGCGAAGTAAATTTACTTCTGCAGAAAAATTATAGTAGCGCTTCCTTCTGATTGATTTCTTCACGCATCCACCACCACCATAAATTCTGATTTAAAGCTTCTTTTCTTCACACACCGAAGGGGTAACAAATAATTTTCTCAACACTTCGCCACCATTCGCACCGGAAAACACTGCACAGGATGAAGAGGGTGACTAAATGGCTAAAACACTTTTACGCACAGGATTGGGTGATGGGTTAGGAATGGTAAGGAAAATGGGAAATGCACATTTCACATCCCTTGATTACGATTGACACACCATATTTTTTTACGATTACAAGCACATCCACACAACATACATACGAACTTTGCTATGGGCAAACTTTATACACACGCACTGTGCGTTAAACACAACACTGCACTGCACTTGCACAACAGGGCAGAGGAGAAAATGCTGCAAACGAACTTTTCAAGCAAGTAACGACAACCGGAACGAATTTCCCCGGCCAGTTTGCCAGACGGGATTTTTCTAAATTTTTCTTTCAACCTTTCTACTAAAATTCTGCTCTCTAAACTCTTAACACACACGCGCGCGATTTAAAACAACAATTTGGCGACAACGAAAACTAGACAATTTGTGAGCTGCATTGTATTTTTCTTAAAATTTAGAAAGAGAAAAAAATGCATATCAACAATTTTCGATTAATAATTTTAAAAAACCTCGATTGAATTAACTTTTTTTTGGGTGGTAGAAAAGACTTGCGAAATGGAGCATAGTTCTTGCTGGCAAGTTCTGGCAAAATTGGAGCAAGGCGCGGATGTGAGAGAGAGAGTACGAGTGAATGAGAAAGTCTGTATTCCAGAATAGCGACACATCAGTACGTTGAAATGCTGGAGTAAAACTATTCTTCGGCTAAATTTAAAACAACGCAAGGACAAAATCGTTGTTTCCATCTTGTTTAACTAATTGGTTGATGGTTTTACACTCCATGATTTGTATTATACACAATTTTCGTGCTCAAATTTGCATCAGCGAATTACCTACAGCACGCGCTATCTCGCTCTAAACAAATCTTGTTTTGACGTTTCCCACATACGGCACTCCCATTAACCACTTGTTTCGGTAGCCGAAAAATCAGATTAAATGCTGTCTATCGGTGCTTTTCTCACAAGCTGTGACTGGAATTGGATAATTTTCTTTCCGATTCATCAAGTTCCTACCCAGAGAGCCAACTTTTCACTAATTGTGCACATCCCGCACCAGCCAAACCGTACCAGACGCTGCAGAAACAAACACATCACTCGCGCACACACACGGGTTTCAAACGGGTGAGAACGACACGAATACAAACCGGACGGACGTGTTTGTCACCTGCTTTTCACCGTCCAGCAAAAGTAATACAATTACACCGCACATTCCCGACCGAATCAACCCAGTTCTTGCACCTGTTTTCACCTGTTTTCTTTCAAGAACGCTGCCCGCACAGCCTGCTGACCGAAATGCGAAACTTCTTCATCGAATTTTATCTGTCAGTTTGGGTAACGTCGGACGCAGACGCTTGACCTTGCAGTCAACTGTGCGCTCTCACTCGTTTGTGCTCTCTCTCTCTCTTTCACTCGTTCTGTCGTTCGCGCGCCTGCTCTCGCCAAACGTCTGATGCGTGACGTACCGTTTAAACCGACCGTTGAGAAATGTGACGCACCGATACAAAAAAATACTCTAGGGTGCGCTCCGATGCAGGGGTAGTTTTCTTGGGAAACAATTTCGAACCCGTAGCACAAACTGAGACACTTCCGTTCGCGAGTAAAGTGACCGACTGACTGAAGCGGTCGGTATCACATGATCGAGCCTTTTGTGTTGTGCACGGTACGAGTGGATGGAACTTCGGTACCGGGGCCCGACGGAACCGTACAATCGGGACGAGTGTGCGCCTTAGATATAGGGGAAAATTGTGTGTGTTTTGAATTCGAACACCATGCTGTCAGTCGAACTAGTGGCGAGCTGTTGCATGTTAAGGGTTTTGGACGAGTCTTGTTGAGATGATGAGGGTACAGAAAACTGATTTTCATTGATTTGGTAAGAATTAGACAATATCAATAACGGTGGTCGGAACGAAAACGACGCTGGTCTTTAACATGGTAGTACCAGGTTTTAAAGAACGTATCAACCGGGTCATTCCCTCATAGCAGAAATCGACTATTCGGCTTCTTGGTATTTTTAAGGCTAGAAAGCCATTAAATGGTCAGCATCAGCTAAAGGGTCGTTAAGACTACGATTATTGTTATTCTGAGAGACTTTTACTGATGTAGAATAAGGCCTAATACACCAAAGATCAGGTTAGGAAGCGGTTGTCCCATCGCGAACCCCTATCTCATTATGCCAAGAATCTTCAAAATAAAGAAGGGCTAATTAAATTAGCTTAAGTAGATAGATAACTTCAATAACGAATAGAAGAAGTTTGTAACAGTGGAAGTAACAATTTTAAAACCATATCCATATTTGACCACCAAAAATTCCCCAATATTCCAGAGTGCAAACACTGACAGCATCCTACTCCTTTCGGTCTTAAATTTCCCCGCGCACAATGCGCAAAAACCGCATGCGTGTCCGTAAATACCTCGTGTCGGACGCAAATTCCCCATGGAAAACGGAACCCCTTAAAACCCGAACGTAGGTCATTCTCATTCAAGCAGATACCGACAAACGTCGTCATTGTCCTCGCCGTTCGTCAACCGGGGTTACCCGAAAGACACGCTGGCAGAGGACACATAAGGAGCAGGAGTAGAATGAAAAGAAAAAACGGCAACCAGCAGCGGGATAGCGTCGCGCAACAACCCCTCCCGGTTGCTGCACCAATAAAAGCAAAACGCATTCCCATTATCAAAAAGTGAAACCGATGCTGCAGATCCGTGCCGACAGGCCGCGAGCGCAACAAGCCGACCGACCCTCCCGAAAGTACAATGACACGTTCGGGAGGGGGACTCCCATCGCACGGGGTGTGCGTTACGGGTTTTTAGGGTGTCCGTGTCCCGCCAGGGGAGTTGCGTCGCGTGTAGCAAATGGGCAAAAGTGAAATTCGGATCGATGAGGGTTCCTTTACCTTTTGTCGAACTGTGGCAAACAAGTCATCGGCAACTACTTTTGCCCGTGCGCCAGAAGGATGATATTAATTAACTCGTTACTCGGGCAGAAATACAATGTAGGACCAAACGAGGGAAGGATGAAAAATTGGTTTGATAGTTTTCGGTGGAAAAGTTTCCAACCCTCACTCAGTTCCAGGGGTGATCCGGGAACGAGACTCTACCCTAATA
Source organism: Anopheles stephensi (assembly GCF_013141755.1). NCBI lineage: Eukaryota > Metazoa > Arthropoda > Insecta > Diptera > Culicidae > Anopheles > Anopheles stephensi. Next base: position 29,323,043 of record NC_050202.1, on the reverse strand, counting down.
AGAGTTCCGAATCTCGACATGAGTTTCTACTTCCAGAGCGCTGATGTATGGCCGAGGGTGTGCAGGCTGGGTAAAACTTTTCCCTGATAGTCACTTCAAGTGAGGAGTGTTGGTTACGATGCTTTTTCGTTGATAACAGCGAATAGATGCCATTCTGCTTTCTTCCAAATTCATCGGTTTCCAACCATACCAAACAGAGAATAAAGCTGGAATTGGAAGTTATTCTTGCCGATTTATCATCGCACTGCAGCTCAGCAAATAGTGACAACTTTAAATCCTTCTCTATCCATCATTGGAATGCAAGTTTTCCCACCCGTCGGTCCCACATGACTAACTCCCCCAGAAAAAAAAATGACCAACCGCAATGGAAATTGAAAGGCAAATGAAAAACACGAAAAAGAAAAAAAATAGACACGGATTGAGAAATCATAATCAAAGGACATAAATTTATCAACGCCACATGCTAACACCTTCCCCGTGCGCGTTACGTGGAGCAAGTGAAGGAAGCGAAAAAAATAGGAGACCAAAGAAGAGGCACAAAAACACAACATCTACGCCACTTCAAAGTTCACATTCGCACCTCGGAATTCGGAGAGATTCATTGAACCGTAAGATTGCCATGGCGGGCTAGCAATCGTATAAAGTCGGTCAGTCAAATAAATCATTTGGCTTAAAAGTTTGCACACCGGTGGCAAATCCAATTCCCCCACAACTCTCGGCGCACGATGTCGTGGATTCGCTTCGATGCTTTTCCGATTTTCGCTTTTCGTCGACCGTTCGTCTGTTGATTTAGCTGGCTGGGGCTTCTGTACTCTTCCGTTCGCTTTATACATATTTTTATCAACATGTCTACCAAAAAAGGACCAACACGAGAAAGGTCACATTCCGTCTCAGCTTGAAGGACGATTAGGTAGGAGGGAAAAATGTAGAACGCAAATTTACCATACCCACGTTACATTGACCTCGCCACACCAAAGCCAGACAACCGCTCGTGAAACACTACCAAACGGCAAAACGCATCAAGAACCTTTTTGAACCTCGGGGATGAAAAAACTGCAGACCAGACTGAAAAACTAAAACAAAACGGCCACATCTGCAGCATCTGGGTGCGATTATTTCGTTGCGTTGCTTTCCGCGTCCACCGTCCAGCTCGATTCGGCAGGTCGGAGAAAGGAAAATCCGATTCAACAAACGTTATCGTTTGCGGGATTTAGACGTTGTTCTTCCCCGCTCAAGGTAACACGATTCACGATCGGCAGCGTACCACTCCCAACTTTTTAGTGGTCAAACTTTCTGTGGTGGTCCTTGCGGGAGTTGCTCGCAAGGAGAACGTTTCGATGTGCTTGTGTGAAATGTTGAGATTTGGCAGCAGAACGTCCCACTTGACACGTTCCCCCAACTTACGCTCGCTTTGCTAATCCATGTGTGCGAATAGCGGTTCTGCATCTTCCCCGTTCCACCGTGTAGCATCTAATCTTCGTAACCGCCATCTTCCATGACATCACGACGCTCGCACGTATTCCCACCCTGGCACCCAATCGCCAATTAGTACTGTCGGGGCGCACAACTGGAGTCAAGGAGCTCACGCGTCTGTCTGGCGCTTCGTGCAAAATCGCCTCTCTCCATGCTCCAATTTTCCTTCCACGTCCTCCATCGTCTCATGCATCGTTTATGGGCATCGGGGGCTTTTTTTTTGTTGGTTCGTTTCGCAACTTTCACATCCATCCATTTTAGCGTCCTTTTTGATCTGTTCTGTCTCGAGGAGAAGCTGCTTCTCGAGCATCTCGAGCGGGACAGGCCGGCAGCCCGACAAGGACACTGAGCCGTCGTCTACGTTCCTCTTGTGTCCGTGTCCTTGGGTAAACGTTTCGCTGTACCGCTCTTTTTCTTGTCGGTTGTTTCGGTGCATACCCGGCGTCCTGGTGGCACTTTTCGGGGACGTGCTGTGTGTCGTTTTTTTTACACAAATCTTATTTATCGCATCCCATCCGTTCATTCACCTTCAGGTGATAAGTTCATCACCGTTCAGCACATTGTTGCGATTGTCTGTGTGTGCGTCTTCTAGCTCGTTCTGAGGTAATTGGGTGCATCGGATTGAATTGTTAGCATGGTTTACGCCTTTCCATCGTTTATCCCCCGAACCACTCAAATCAAAACCCGAATCCTGCCGCATACGTTGGGACGAAGATAAATCTCCCGACGCTCATCCCGGGGAGCATTTTTCGCATCAACGTAGAAACTTTTGCTGTCTGATATGGATGTGTGTGTGTGTTTGTGTGCTACTTTTTTTGGCAGACTGTAAATATCGACACTAAGGTCGATGCTCGTGCTTTCCTTCTAGGCGAGAGATAAGATGGGTGGCGAAGAGAACGGGAAGGCGTTAATTGCGGTGGTGGGATTTTTTGTTTAGCACTCCCCGTAGAGTCATGAGCATGGGGTTTCATCGTCCCGTCCGGAGATCCGGCATGGTTTTCTCCTGCCGATGCCGCTGGTGCTCTCGTGCCAGCAGAGAATATTTAATTGAACATTCCACGAATTTTAGGTTGAGGTTTGGTGGTTGTGTTTTGAGTCGGGTGGAAAGCGAAAAAAAGGGGAAAACATAATTGAATGTAGCAAAACCATCGAGGAGTCCCGGTCTCGAGGGGCCGGTTTTGGGCGGGGAGTTTCGTAACTTAACGATCTAATGCAACGGTAATGGATACGGATGGGGTTTTGTGCTATTGGAACAACTTAATAAATGTGCATTTAAAAATAAGTTACGGTTCGGTGCGGAATTAAAAGTGAATATACAGATACAGAATAGCATTTACTGTATTGAATGTAATAGTTTTATGTAGTAATGATGTAAAAACGACTTGACAAATTATTAGTGATTTTTGTATCATGTAGGATAGTGTTTGTTGCAACCAATCAACACACAGATTTGGAAGCATGCTAGGGGCGGCACGGTGATAGCATTTGCGGTCTTCAAACGATACGTCTCCCTATTTCCAGGTTTAATTGCTGTGATGTGTACCTTTCAACAAGAAGGTTAAGTTTGGCCAAGTTCCAGATCAAAAGGAAGTTTACAAGTGTTTAATAAATTGTCGAACAATAACAAATAACGACGTTATAGGACTCAATAATTTATTCTAATGGCGTCTAAAATTCACGGTAAATGATTTTAATTACATGTGAACCAATCTGTAATTATTTTGATGATTTTCAACAAAAACTTCATAACATAGAGTAGTGTTTTGAATTGAATTTTTAATGTTTCTGTGTTATAGTTCTAACTGAAAGACAAAAAAATAAGAAAAAAAATTATTATTTCAGTGTTAGAATGTAATCTTTTTAGTATTGGATTATCTGTACAGTCTTTAGCTCAACTACACTCACACCAATTAAGTTTCTTTAAAATGAATGAGTAAAGTAGAAGAGATAAAGTAAAGTTTATTTACCAGTAAATTAATAAAATAGAAATTTTGAAAAGATTGTACTAATTTTACAAACCATTAAAATCTGTTTGTCTGTTGTTGTTGTCGCTTGTTTGATTGATGATGAATGGCTGGAAGAATGAATGAACGTATGAATGAGTGCGATAATAAAGGGGGTTTTGTAGGGCCTTGGCGCAATATCTTGAATCATCCAGAACCTCAAACTACAGCTTTGCAATGGCGTGTTGCAATGGTCATCAAATGCAGACAGGGTAGAGGCTTCAACGCTTAGTCGCGAAACTTGAAAAAACTTACGAACACTAACAGGATGAGGGTGGGATGATCACACACAATACCGACCCTCGTAAGCAACACTACCACGAATTTGGATGACAGAATTAATATTAACAGATCGGCCGAACTCACCAAGCATAAGGTGTCTTTTCACGGTTTGGAGAAGGAAATGTCTCCAAACCACCGTGAATTGTATTCGTTCTGTAATATAGTTTTAAACAATGCTCAATAAGCCGTCCTTCATGAACAAACGACATATTTTTATCGGCCAATCGTAAAGCTTTAAACAATATTTTTATAAATATAAGCTGCTAAAGAGAGCTTTTGTAAACGTAAATTATTGTAAGAATCATTTTACTAAAGGTCTTTATCTTTCCGCCCCGTTTCTTACAGATTTTTCAGAAAAGATACAACTGGTGCAGTTGGGTAAAGTTTGCTACATATTGCCAATATTTTGTAACATCTTACCTGTTCGAAAAATAGATTAACTTTTTTTACTTAAGGTTTTCGATTTTTTCTACTCATGTAAAGCATAGTATGCTCGATATTCGAGAACTTTTTGCTTCGCTTAAAAGCTGCTGAACGTTGCTTGTTTAACACAAATACAACGTTCAACAGGTTGTTGAAAATACCTTAAGTTATAAAAAAAATTATGACTACAAGCAATTCCAAAAATACTTATAATGGAAACATGAAAAAATTGAATTTTAACCGTAAACTGTATGACCGGGAGCCAACAAGATATTGACGTTAAAAAAGGTTGTATGAAGATACTTATATTTTTCAATCGTTTTTTTAAACTATTACATGAGCACAGAAAATATCCAAAGGTCCGTCATAAAGTTATATTAAATATAAAAATTTGCATGTGAAAACTTGAAGAAAAAATGAAATTTGCATGTGAAACAAAAAGTTAAAGGGAGTGAAAAGTTATTGAGTTTCTTCTAAATATGTGTTCAAAATAACATTAATAACAAAGCAAGTGAACGGCCATTTTTGATAGCTAAAAAGTGATATATTAATGAATGAATGCAAACTATGAATTGCAAAGAGGATGGTGAACGAGAGGCATAGAGAGAGAGAGGGAGAGGATACAAGAAAGTTAACACGTAGAACCTTGAGGAAACGCACAGCGAACAGGCAGGAACGAGAGAGCAGGTTTGATGAAAGTGACACGAAGTCACTCGTAGGGATGCAGAGCAGTCGCGAAGAAGAGTTCAAAGTGTAAGGAACGTGTACAAAAATCTGAAATTAAGAGACTTAAGGAGAAAATCAAACATCACATGAATGTATAGAAAAATGTATCTTCTTCTTCTTCTTCCTTGGCACTACAACCTCGAGAGGTCTCGGCCTGCCAATTTCTGGCTTTCTGGAACATGATTTTACCCTTAGTAAAGAAGTCAGCCTTAAGTACGGGGATGCGATCTGGATGGGATTTAAACACCGGTCCTGCCGTGTGAAGACCGGCGCCGCTGTCACCTTTGGCCACTGGACCGCCCCAGGATAGAAAAATGTATACAAGTATAAAAAGAGTTGATTTATAAAAACTAAATGTTCTTCTTATTTGACCGCCTAATTGAGCATATCGTTGCACATCAAATTTAGTTCTAATGTGTTTAAATGGTAGGATTGAAAATCTTACTAAACATCTTTAGGTCTGCAGCTTCAGGAGGTCTTTACTGACATTACTAACCTACTTGACCTAATCTTACCGGTAGTTGGATAGCCAGTCCCACGTACAGAGCAACGGTCCAAACGAGATTCGATTTCCGGTGCTGCCGTGTGAAGTGCGAATATGTAATATACATATATCGAAATAAATTTCAAATAGTTCCAGTAGTTTAACGATAATGGCTTCACACTACAAGACCTGTAACAAATCTTATCTGAACCCATACTCTTCTAGCAGACTATCAACCTTCGGATAGATAAAACTCAAGTTGTAATGCCAACTCATATATGCACGAAGACAAGAAAATAACACAAGTACAATAAAGATTTCAACCCCATGTCAATGTCAACATCGTGTTTCAAAACAAATTTTGACTATTGAAGGTCGTTCCTACTGTCAATAGTGCAATTTGACCAGCCCGCTAGGGTTGAAATTTGCTCGAATCCACTTGATGCGGTAATTTTCGCACCGGCAGCACTTCAAACATGGTGGCAGTGGTGCACCTAAACGACGCGTTAAGCCATCATTCAAAAGCACCACAAGAACCGTCATTTGATCGTTCCTTGACGGTAGCTCCAGCTAAGGTTAGCCTTCCGGTGAAGCCCCTCGATTACTGGCTGCCCGGCGATGGTGACTGTGTGCAGTAAATGGGCTGCATAATAATGCAGTTCATCATCGAGCGCATTCGTCGGTTTCCTGAAAAGCTGAAATTGATTTTCGTGGCATATCATTACCGACCAGCGCTTGACTTGCAATGAGTCGTCGAACGAGGCTGACGGGGTTGATGTTTGGTTGTGAGCGCGCCGAGCTACGAACCAACAGCGGCATGTGGTAGCTGGTCGCCGACAGGTGTGTCACGTAATAAACACTTGCCATCGGCCACCGACAGTCAATCAGGCGGGGGTTTGGAAAGTTGGAGTTTTCAAGCTCGGCCCTCACTTCGGAATCGCGCTTTGAGGTGATCGTAATCAATATGCTGCGTTGGCGTTGCTTTACCGATAAGTCACGTGGGCCAAGTGGTTCCGCGTTCCACGTGCTGCTAAGCTGGAAGGGAATTTGGGTCGGATTTTTCCACACTCGGAAAAGAGAAGCTGGTGTGCTCTCGGCGAGGGTGGTTATCCTCCCCATAAAGCGGATTAGAGTGTGCACGTGCAAGCGAATGAATGTGAACAGTCGTTGGTGAAGTAAATGGAGACTCTAATCGATCGTTCCACAGGTTTACAACAAGAGAAGACTGTTCCATTTGTGAGTGAATCAATCGTATGTCAAATCTCGTTTTCCGATGCACACCATTAGCTTTGGAGGGTTAATAACATCACCGAGCAGTGATTTTGTTACACAATGAGTCACATAACTGTGTGCTTTTCATAGCTATTGTAAAACAACAAAGACTGGAACTTTAGTCAGAACAACTTCAATCATTATTTTATGTTTTTTTTATGTTTTTGTTTTTCAACCATTTTTTTCCTACAATATTCATATACAATTTTGCGTTAGCAATAAAAAAATAGATGAAATTTTAAAATCTGGGTCATAAATCATTAATAAATGAACACAAAGGTAAACTCCACTAGTTATTGTTGAAAACTTAATTTTCTTTAATTTTGTTTTTACACATCTTCAATAACTTTTAAAATTGAACTCAACAAAAAGTGATACATGTGGGAGACTAGTTTTTTAATTCCTTCCTACATTGATTTGTTTCCTAGAAGCTACCAAAGTTTAAAAAAAATACATGTTTCGAACCTTGAATCAATAACACCCTTCACGCCCTCCTACTACCACAAGTTCAGATACACGGGAGCTGTGCTCGTGGAAGCATTAAAACCATCAAAATAATTACGAGCAATAGCATTAAAAGTAATTTGATTTTTAATGAAGCGTTTCACGGTTCGGCTATCTTGTAGCATACGGATGATGAGATGGAAGGAACACCAGTAATGCTTGAGGTAAAACGAGAAAGAGATAGAGAGAGAGAGAGAGAGACAGAGAGAGCGTTCAATGTGTTTTATACGAAACAAAATCCTACCTAGCTCAGCCATCAGAACGCCTGCATGGGAGATCCCGAGAAAGGAAGCGTTGGAGGCATCACAGGCATGAAGGTAGCACAGTGGGTGGAAGGCCGAGAGGGCCGTAATTAAAAGTGCATTAATTGTTGTACTTCGGGACGCTTGGGGCAAAGGACGAGGGAAGGAAACGCGCACAATATTGACAGTGTTTCAAAATGTGTATAATAAACGTTTGCCGCCCCGAGCGTAAAGGTGTACGTCCTACCACGCACACGAACTAATAAATTTGTTTTGGAAGTAATGATTCAGAGCACATGTACATATCGGTGTAAATCGTGGAAATTTATGCACGGGATGCAAGATGCGAATGGATTAAGTGGGGGAAAACTACAACAAAGAACAAAAACAACAAGACGCCTCGATTACTTTACATCGCTCAGTAATGGAGGCGCCTGGTTGTTTGTACGGTGGTATAGCTTTGCTCTGCTTGGTCCATTTCAATCTCGATTTTGATTAAGAAATGGAAGTCTGCTACAATAAAAATTACTACAATTATTGTAGACGTTGCTAATGATCAGTGATAAATTCATGAAGAATTATCTGCTGTACATTGAGCCTTGAATCATCATTTTTTACACTTTGGAACATTAACTTGTATTGAACTTACCGAAATTTGCTTTGAACCCTTTCGCTTTATTACAAGGAACTTATTTGTAATAATTATTTCAAAATTTACTGCATCTTCACTAGCTCACCATACTTGCTACTTTGTCTATGGCACGAAACTGCCCTATATGTCGCCGACAGTTGCATTCGATTAAATCGAGAAACGAACAACCGAACCGAACGGTTTGTCCTACAAGCACAATCAAACGACTACCAAGAGTGGGGAGAAGATGAATATATTTAATATAAAAGCAATTTCCACTCTATTTTATTTTATCACCGTAGTCCAAGCACGGAAGCACCTAAACCGGAACGAAATCATCTCACCTGCAACCTTGCGCTGCTGCTGGTGGATAAATTTCCAGCAGAGAAGCGAATCATCACATCGTGCACAGGTGCTCGCCGTCGGGTTGGGCCGGTGACCAGACGCTGGCACAACCCGGTGACATTAGTGCTCATTCTCCGGTATGCCGACTCGGTCGACTCAGACGATCCGAACGTCCGTCCAAGGACTAAATGTAAAATGCAAATAGTGCATGTTGTTTTATTTGTATAATTTAATGGCACCGGCCCCGAGCACCTGTTTGTCGTGACGTCAGATGGCCAGTGGCGGTGAAAGCACGCCGAGGAACGTGAAGAGAAATGGCCGGGGTTCAACGGCATGGCAGCAGGTTACACCTTTGCAGTCGGCAAATTGCGACCGGCTGCGGAAATAAGCCATTCTCGTTGCTTTATCTAGAGCGTGGGCAAAGGACATTATCCGTTCACGATGTGGTACGTGGTAGGGGTGTGACGGGTGGCGGAAAGGAGCTTTATTTTCAAAGTCTTGGAAAAACTAACACGTGCCCAAACGTGCTTCCACTTCACTGGCATCTCATCCGCTGGCTTCCCATCCGAACTCCTCCGGTTCGGTGAAGTGTACCGTTCAACCCCGCAGATAGCTAACGTTCATCAGCCATTTGCAATGGTCACGCTCGAAGCCATTCCATGCCCTCGTACTGGAGAGGATGGAAATTTATTGCCGGACAATATTTACTTTCCTCGACCGGCACTGACCACCCCTCGCACTGGTCGATTACGATCAAGCCATCGAGATGCGTCAAAGACGCAGATCGAATCGCGTGGTCAACGGATAAACTACGGGCGACAGATTCTCAAGCTGGTAATGTGGATGAATGCCGAAAGGATGCTCTGTTTGCTATGGAGGAGCAGGGAATGCATTCATCCGAAGACTGGACCGATTGTGACGATATCGTTTAGGATAATGTTTGTAGCGTGTCATTATGGATGCTTGCGTCGGTTAGGGCGGTTGTAATGGTGGGAATCTGGAAGTACCAGATTCCGATAAACTACGGACATCGGTTGTTGCAGCTGGGAGGCATTTGAAGGTGGTAGAAGCCAATTGCATAAAAACACTCCAATGTAAGTGTCTCCATTGCACAACACTGTTGTTGGGTGATTGACAGTCGGGGCAGCAACAATGCGTTACGAGTTTATTAAGAAATGCTGCATAAGTTCATCCCGAGTTTGGGAGCGGGAGTAAAAATAAGTCTTTATGCAAAAATTAATAGACCTTTATTAGTGTTCTTCCACAGACACATTCGTTGTATTTTTATTGATATTTTTCGTCAATTCGACAGCTACGAAACTTATTACATTTATAATAATTTTATACCTTATGGTAGATTCTACGGATTTCATGTCTCATTTGAACCTAATCCTTAAAAAATGAATGAGTATTCCTTCAGAAAAAAATTTAAATTTATTTATTTGAGTACAGACACTCATAAGAAAAAAAATAAATTCAGTATTTGAACTTCTCTTTAAATGGACATGCAAACAAATGAACTAGATGAATGGTAAAGGTAAAGGCTTGGAAGAGCAGTGACCCTTGAAATTCATGGAATCAAGTCAAACACGCGATTAGGACTGGTGGGATATGATATTCACAACAACAGGACTACGAATTTGGTTAACGGAATCATAATGAACCGATCGTCCAAGGTATTCCAGGTCCAGGTAGGTATTAACCGATTGGATAAGTATTGGAGACAGTAAACTCCCTATACCAATGTGGATTGTTATCACTCAGACATCACGAAGCATGATTTTTGTACCAAAAAAGAAGAATAATTGCTTCAATAAAGGTAAAGAAACCATCTTAACTTTCTCAACAAAAATACGACAAAAATCCTCTTTTCTTATATCATTCTATCTTTTCTCATATCAATAATTGTAGGTAATACGGCCAGCCCGTCCTTATTTATTTATCTATTTTTAATTATGACGGCTTGAAGCCGTATTGTCAGCACCGCATGTGCTGACGATATACAGATGTCCAAAAATATACAAAATGCACAAAAAATATTACCAATGCATTTCCTCTCTGATACTTAGCCTTATCTCGGGCGTGCTCAGTTTTGGATGTGTGGAGATTGTGGTGTGGTTGTCCAGTTCTATTGTTGGTCTCGAGTCTATTGCTGTCTATGAATGTTTTGTGTTAATACGGAACTCCATCCTTCCGTGTGGCGGATCTGGCCTGTTACAATACAAGAAAAAACAGTGACCATAACATTTGCCTGTGAACAGTGGACCTCAAACTGCCCAGCAGTGATAGCCCAGCTCGACCAAGCCAGCACCGAACTCAGAAGCTATCGGCGAGTTCCAACCCGTAATATCAGGATCTCTGCTAATCACCGGGTTGAACCCACCCACCACCTCCGAACCCAATGCCAGCAAGGCCGAACTCGACCCATCGAGGCTAGAAAGAGATGAAGAACACTCTTACAGAAAAGTCTGCCTCCCGTTTTACGCCAGTGTCAATCTTGACCCCGGATGCTGTTGCTTTGTCAACGAGTCACCCGTGGCACTACCAAAAAAAAAAAAAACACTTAAAACAAAGACAACACAACGAATAACGAAAAAGGAATGGCGGATATGAGTTGGAAGGATAATGGGGATGCGGAATCAAAGGATAAGACCGTTGTCTCTGGAGAATCGGAAGATGTGCCACATGTAACCTGGTCGGGTATTCTTTTATTTAGCGAACCCTGAACGCCTTGTCGAACATTGAGCCGAATCCTGAACGAATGTCGAATTAGCGAATCCTGAACGCATTGTCGAACATTGAGCCACTGTCATGTGAGGTGTCATTCTCATATCATCTCCCCGAAGTCTGGGTATCTTAATTCGCTGCTCATTGTGCAGTTGGTAGAACTCGTAATTGTAACGAGTCCTTGATTATCCTTCCCTATATAAGGGTTCAGTGATCCTTCAGAGCACTTTTTGCTCGAAAATCTATTGTGGTATTTCAGTTCTATAAAACTTAAATATACTAATTCTTTTCATTTCCATTTATTTTAAAATATACTTGTAATCGGACAGAGTTTCGCCTGATGATGTTGAACTTGAGCTTGCTTTTCTAAAATCCTATGTAATCAACCGACCTAATCCATGTTAGAATAAATCTTTCTCACACAAGCGCAAATTTTTAACGCATAAATTCCAGGCCGTACTACATGAATAAAAAAAAAAACAAAATTAACAACCGAAATCTCAGCTTTCAATTTATTACACTTTATCCCATCATTCAATTTATCTCTTATTCCCTCTGTGTTAGTGTAACATATGATAGGATTTTTTGGTCTACGTCTGAGGGGTGTATGAGACGATTAGGACCTTCAATTACAGTCTTAATCTCGTCCAACACTTGTTTTATTTTGAGTAGAGAAATTTTCTCAAGAATTGATAATGCAGAAGCATTATTTATGAAGATCAGACAAGTTCAATTGAAAGCTGAGTGAAGTATTTGTTACTGACACTTTAAACCAACCTTTAAGGATTTTAGAATGGATTCTAAAAGTTGACTATAGCATTAGGACCTTCGTTGGAAAAAGGTCTAATAAAAGAAGAAACCATACTTAATTTCTGCAAAAAATGACAAAATAGTAATTTTGTTGCTTAAATAACTTACATCGAATAAATGTCTTAATGTAAGAGCTTGGCCAAGCTGTTCTTCATAACCATACATAGTAATAACTGGTGTATTGAAGATCTAAATGGAACAAAAGCATTGCGCATTAGTACGATTCATGTATCTTCAGCGCAACACCGAACACGCAATTTAATTATGTCACTCGTTTACCCATAGCAATGGGTACAAAAAACAAGTTCCTTAGACAAATAAAGCCCTACGCTTTTCAACCGAAAGACGGAGAAGATCCGCTCACTGAAGCCCATCGTCGTCATCATCATCACCATCATTTATTCTTTTAATGAAAGGCTCGTACACTAATTACCAGTTGCCGTGTCGGAGCTAATAAGAAGAGCGCCGGCCTTTCGCCCGGGTGAAGGCTAGTGAGCCCCGCTAAGTACTAACGTACCGAGACCATACCATTAAGTTGTCACTCGAGTGGAATTGCACGAGGTACACGGTACGGCACGGCTGACATTTGAACTGCAATTTCCGCTCGCGAGGGAAAGAGACCCGGGAGGGAGTTTTTCATGGGGTTCGCTTTCAGGTCCGAGCCACGTGGCTCAGTGATACTTGAACCGGGAATTGTAACAATTTTCCACCAACGTTCCCATTGTGCTGGAGGTGGCGGTTGACCTCCTCTTGAGCTGGATAACCTTTGTCTGACCTCAATACAGTGGTGCTTTGCGTTGCATTTTTTCACCGGCTACCTTCACTCTCGGTGGTGCCACTAATAATATGATCCAAGCGTTATCTTCCACCGTGGGTCTCCCGGTACGCTGGTAGCGTACTCCCGGTTGACCCACTCAACCGAGGCGACTAGCAGCCGGACAGGGTGGTAATATGATACCGATAATACATTTAATGCTATTTTGCACTCGCTTCCCGGACCGTTCACTGGCACGTTTAGTGGGCGTTAGCGTTTGATGTTCCAACCCAACCCAACCTACCATCCCCATCCCCAGAGCGATGGAGTGATTGACGTGCTGCACGAACGCTGACGAAGGCTGTGTGTGTGTGTGTGCGGGCTCGTGGTGGATGAGAGTACTTTGAAAAGAAATTCGATATGACTTTCAAGGCAATTGAATATTCACTCGGTCGATGGTAGGATGGCACGGATTTAATGAGAGTGCTCCTAATTGGCAACAGTTGGCTAGCGGGCTGGGGCGGGATGGTGTACGTGAAAGAGGCGGGGACGAGACGTATAATCAACCGGAAAAACGTTCATTTTCCGGTTCGCTTGTCTGTGGCAGCTAACTTTAAGGTGAGATCTTTCGACTGGGTGCTACATTGCTGATGATCTTGCTTATGCAAAGGGTACGATGCTTTAGAAGAGATACCTTATTAAATGATACTATGATCTGAAAAATTGACATGTTTGGATAGCTTTTAGATATTCCTTTAAAAAACGTTCTGATGGATCCAAATATATCATAGGAACATCGCCAAAAGCTTGAAAAGAAATCTTGAGAAAGAAGTACGGTACGAAATTTCTTTTAAATTCAAGTAATAATGGAATTTTAGTTTAATCACCTCATCTCAGCTATAAAAAGGAAAATATTCTGCATTGAAAGCGAATTGAGGAGTCAACTAGGCCTGTACCTGTACATGTTGTACACTTCGTAACTACTAACGCGAGATAGGCACACGTTCTTGTCGCTGTATGCGGATGATACGGCAATCCTCTACAGGAAGATCAAGATTCAAGAAACGCTTGGGGAAGTCTTCGATGCCCACGTTTTATCCTGGAAGTGACTTTGACGAACATCGCCGTACTGACGCTGTCTAGCCGTAACAACTGGCGAAATATCGTAGAAGCGATCAAGACTATTACGTCTTGTCTGCAACTGCTACGAATTCTTATTGAAAGGGAAGGTACTGAGGCATGCCCAAGCTCTCAACAGTAAACTGTGCTGAAGTATTGTATTCCTCAGGGGTACTCCTACAGGCAGTATGGCACCAAAGTCACTGGAGTTTCATTAGCTCATACAGCAACTAGTGGTAGGCGTAAACTGACACACCAGTAGCCTAACCAGGTGGTCATTGCAAGGCGACTAGACGTGTCTCATCGACTACTCCGTCTATACCATAATTCTGAAAGCATTACTAAGCAATACAGCCCCGTTGTTTTGCTACGTAATACTGGGTCTCTATGAAAGGATGAATAGAATAAACCATTACTGACGTTCAGTACAAAGTACTCATGGTCATGTATGGCGCGATTCAGGGGCTTCAACATCGATGCTAAGTTATCCTTCAAGCCACAGTGGTAGTTTGATTGAGTTAGTCAAGTGGTAGATTGATATAGTTTAAGTTAAAGTTAAACAAGAGACTCACAGGTGCTTCTATGTTATTAAGCGATTCTCACCCATCTATTCTGAAGAATTGTATCAAAAGGCCCTTGATTGAATATCATTCAGATCTTCAAAGCCTCTTAAGGCTGTATAGCTAAAGAAGAAGAAGACAAGCTGAAAGAAAGGCTTTAAATAGAATTGACGCGAGTTGCAGCTATTTGGTTCATTTTTGTACTTCTCCTACTTCGTAGTGTCCAAGTCCAGTTTAATTTTGCGGTCGTTAACCCAACCTCGTTGGTCATTGCCTTCTAAAGTCCGAAGCCTTCTAAGCAAGTATCTCTCAAATATCTAGAATCAGGTGCGTGTGGGAAGTTAAGTGATCGAAGCGTCTGATCTTGATTACCTAGCCAGATAGGTGCGATCTCGCAATCTTGGCCTACTGTAACAATCCTCGATATCAGTCATGGTCCAGCGCTGTCGTCTGCATATCGATTTTCCCGGCTGTTCTGGTGGACGCACCAACGTCATCACTCCATCTCAGTTTGAGCCTTTGAGCCAGTTTGAGCCACGCCTCCTCTGTCCGTGTGGACGGCCTAAAAGGACTTTACGGGCTGGGTCGTCCGGTGCGTCTTATACCGATGGTGAGATAATCGTACAGCTCATAAACCTCCACATTGTAATGAATCCATTGTTCTTCCACATATAAGGGACCAAAGTCCTACTGAGCATCTTTCTCGAACGCGGCTTCCTATAGTCTACCGGTCATGGTTAACAAAAATCATATTCTGCACACATTTTTCCACTGATTTTAGAACCTTTCTTTGAAAATTCTTCCTCTTCCTTGACAAAACAGCCTCGAGGGGTCTCAGCCTGTCATTTCTGGCTTTCTGTGACTTGAATTTTCCCGTAGCATGGTACAGGTGGTATGGATGGGATTTGATCCACGGTTCTGCAGTGTGAAGACCAGCGTCATTATTGCTCTGGTTTCCGAACCGCCCTTATCACCAATTCCTTTCCCCTCTATCTGGACAACCTCCTCCTAATGTCCGCTCGTTTGTTAAAACGAGAATTCACGAATCAAACGATTTGTTACATCCAAAGACGTTTAGAAAATGAAAAATATCGTTTGATAACATTTTGTCATTAATTTCTACCACCAGCAAAGACACCCTCGACACACGTACAAAATATCTCTCTCGTATGATGCATTCGGCAAGTGGGCGCATTCTTCCGCAAACGTTTCCGAGCGATACCACGTTCCGTCTTCTTGCAGTGCAAAACGATAACAAAGGCAGTCGTTGTCGTCGTCGTCGTCGGGGTGGTTGTTTCGCGCTTCCTTCTAATTTGTCACGGGATTTCGTGCTTAACCGTTCGTGGCCACCACAGATAGCTCGGTGCGGTGCGGTTTCGCCTAGCCAGCTTAGCGTAACCGGCCAAAAGTACAATCCCTGGGATGGGAACAATTTTTCATACTCGTATCGCGAAATGGTTCGGCTTGATTTAAACGATTTTTGGCGCGCTCACTGAACTTGGCCGCGCACACGTCGCCCTGTTGGGTGATAATTTTTGAAGAAAAAAACACGGAAGCACTCCACAACTGAACGAAGCCATCCATCCTGCCGACGATGACATTTGAAGCAGACAGTCGACGGAATTACTGTGCGATCAGCCAAGAGCAAAGTGACGCTCAAAACAGGCAAGAGGAAAAAGCGTCGCACCAACGAAACCTCTTCATTCATCTCTTGTCTGCCTGCGTGCCGGTCGCCCGGAAATACTTGTCCGGGTGGGTGGGCCACATTTTCCAACACCCGAGTGGTGGAATCTTCCCGAAACGAAATAACGAGATTTGGCCGTCACGAAAGTTATCTTTCATCGAGCAAGACTAATCTTTCGATGGGAAAGACTCGGTTCGTCCCTGTCGCTCGCAGCCGTCTGTCGGTCGCTATTTCGTGTTTCCGGTTTGCTTTTTTGACACCGTCGTCTGCCCACGAGTTCCGGCGCTGCTCTCCACCGAGCGTTGGTGGCTGTTTGCGTGCAAAATTCGATGGTAGGAGGAGAAAGTTTTCGTTGCACGAAATAGCTCGGCAAGCGTGGGGGAAAACATCCGTCTCGCGCCTAACGTGGACTACGCGGGGCTATCGTGGCTGCCCTTGGGCGGATGTCTTCCGGCGTCCTTATCCCCAAGGAGCCCGAAAGGATAAGGAGGCGAACAAATTACCCGTGGTTTAAAGTGAACAACGAGGCATGACAGTTTTTCCGATTAGAGGACATCCTCCACTTCTCGCTCAACAATGTCTTTACGGGGCAGGACGGTGGGCATCGATAGGTGGGCCCGTGAGGAGTGCAGGAAGGATCCAACCTTCTTTCGCTATTGCTCGACGCTTTCTTTCTGTTCCGCTGGAATGCTATCAAATGGCAAATCGTGTTCTTTCTGTGTGTTGGTGTGTGTGTCCCCGACAAATTCTACTTTGTTTTGTCTACTAGCGAGCGAAAAAAAAGCCCCCATCGTTTCTTCCTAAATCGATTCCCAGAACTTGAGCTTGCCGTTCCGAAAATGGAATACAAAAACTCACCCTTCGTGTTCACGTGCTCGCCTCGATTTTGCTATTAATCAGTGGATTAAAGTGTGATGAAAAAGCAAATCGCAAAGCGCGCCCGCCACTACATCCGGCTACGGCGTTCGGCAACGGATTAAGGAAGTTAATAGGAATTGCGGTAGAAACAACGGTTTCGGGCTCGTCAATCCGCGAACGTTTCGGCATCGATTGGATAATGGATCGGGTGGCTTAGCATATAGACATTCGTTGATGTTGCTGTACATGGGAAATAAAGATTATAAAAAGCTTTCACGAGTCTCTCGAGGGCAGGTGGATTTACTGGAGATGGTTTTACTTTGGAGTATGATGGTGAACAGTGCGGTATTAACCGTTTCAATGGAGAGATTAGTTGTAATGCTGGTTTAAATTGGAAAACGTCAATTTTGAACGCGGATTCAAAAAAATAAGTGGTAGAAAAAGATTATTGTGTTAAACATTTTTAAATTTTCTTTTGATCTTTGAGAAAGCAAACACAAGGAAAACATTTAAAGTTTTCGAAAAGGTTTTATTTTTTTTTTCAAGTTTTATCTTAAGATGTCTTAGGTAGTCGGGGACGCTGGTCTCTACTTGGCTCGAGGTTGTAGTGCCATGGAGAAAGAAGAAGAAATTTTGAAATGTGCATTCTTTTCAGCTGCTGTAGGCTTTCTTGACTAGATTGTACTCACAGATCAAAGGTCAGTCTTGTGTATAATTTGCCAGTTTTGTTGTGAAAAAAGATCAAATCAGCTTCGACTGTCACCCATAATATATTACTCATAAGCAATAAATGTTTTCCACCAAAGGACTTTTAAAATCAAATCACATAATCATATC
Source organism: Anopheles stephensi (assembly GCF_013141755.1). Lineage (NCBI taxonomy): Eukaryota > Metazoa > Arthropoda > Insecta > Diptera > Culicidae > Anopheles > Anopheles stephensi. Next base: position 29,305,309 of record NC_050202.1, on the reverse strand, counting down.
CGTAGAGTGGTGCTCGGGCGCCTTTGGCAAAACTAGAACCAGGTGTCAAATCAATGAATTCTTGATAGCCTGGATGACCTTAATAACGGTCTACAAATGTAAGTTGAGCGGGCCGAAGGCTGAGGCGATAACGGCGCCGGTCTTCAAACGGTAGAATCGGGGTTCAAATCCCGTCCAGATCACCCAGTTAGTAGGGCTGTTTAATCTCAACTCTGGGCTTGATCGAACGTAACGAAACACGAGCTTTCTTCGTTAAGCCTGGGCCATCGGCTCCATTCAAGTAAACAAAAAACGGGTTTTACCCGAAATACACTCTCTTGCGCTTTCAAACTCAAACCAACGCCTTTTTTTGGAAAATTTTAGCAGTAAAAAATAATCCGAATTCCGTAGGATTAAACAAGGGCTGACTACTTTACTACGGTTAAAATCAAGTCACAGAATGCCAGAAATTGCAGGCCGAGACCTCTCGAGGAAGAAAAAGAATGTAAGTGTTAGGTAAGTGAAGAGTTCCTGTCTCACTTACAAGCGTAAACAGTTGTTCATTATTTTCAATTTGCTAAATCATCGTTAGCAAGTCACAGCTTTTGCTGGAAAAGTTAGAGAAATTCGCAAAGCTATTTGTATGGGTTCAACGTGTCGCTAGTGATCAAGCGTTGCAATAGCAGAGAAATGCCCCATCGCTTAAAGGACAAGATCGCTAAAAATGTGTAGCATTAGAGGAATGAAAAGTAAAAGTCTCAGCTAAAAGAAAAAAAGAAGAAAGATCAGGCGAAAGCTAGAAACAGAGCCAAATAGAATTGAAAGCTTATACGAGACACAACATAGGCAAAAATTTGTAAAACCTCGAAATCCGTGACTTGCATAAAAATGTCTTGCGGTTAGCGCAAAACACTGTTATTAAATTTAGATATAAATCTGTTCGCAAAGTCTTCAGGAGATACGAGTTCAAAATATTTTCCCAAAAATGCTTGAATTTTGAGATTTGCTTACCTCTGATTCTGAAACGAGATCAGTCCCTTTGACATCTCTAGAATATTTTAGAGCAAAATCAGCAAAATTCTGTAGTTCACTCTGTTGTGAACAGAAAAAAGCATGTTGCGCGACATGGCTGCTCTGAGTCGTCTCTACGAGCGATAACATTCAGACGCTAGCTGTCATGAGATGCACGTGCTGCTACAAGGCGCAGCCATCGCGATCCTGTTGCAAGGAACGGATGGATACAAAACTTCACAACGGGCGTGCGAACGAGTTGGGTGCGTGCGTGTGCGCTAAAGGCTCAGTGCGTTTTAGTTTTAATATAATATGTGTTTTTTTATAATTGTACGACCGTGACTTTGTTTCATTTGTGTTCATCGGAAAGAACATAAAACACTCCATTTCAGTTAGCTGCGGATAAGCGGATAAAATCGTACGCAGAACCAGAAATTAGGTTGGTGATGATTCTGTAAGGCCTCATTAACTCTGTCAACAGCAGATAACGTGCGACTCTACAAATCCAAAGGGCAAATAAACTTTAAACATGCATGTTTCTTAAGATTCTTTGCCTAAATGAGAGGTTTATGAGGTGACGTGATACAAAATTTCTACAGTAATCGACTCGAACACGTCCCGTTTATTTTGGTGACCAAAAAGGTAATCTCTGTTCACAATCAACTACGAGTTAACGCACGGTGTCCGGAAGAAGAGTTTAAAAAAAAAACTTAACTTTATTACCATCGACCTGCGGAGTTAGATACCGTTCGGATTAGCGTCTGAATATCAACTGACTGGTTTGGATTGATGCTGGTGCGCTGGTCCGTGCTGAATTATGCTGCGTTGCAGATAATGATGTGCGCACTGCTCTGTAGTTTGCTTGTTTATCATGCTGCGATGCTCGGTGGCGCGTTCTGCTGCGTGGCAGGTTCCCATGTTACGATTGGTGGTGTATTCTGCTGCGTTGCTTTTCTCGTGCTGCGCTGTCGTCTTAACTTACGGTATAACCGATTCTGGATTCTCATTGCCATCTACAGTTTGTTCGTTGAATTAATCTCTATTGGAGGTGTCCAATAGAATCCAGACGTTCACAATTTTCACCCTAAGGGCTCACGCAGCTCGCTCCTTCAAAGACCAACCAGTGTCAATGTGATGTGTCAGTGCTATAGTTTTTCGGACATGCGATTAAGATATCAGAAATGCGTCATAAAATGTAATAAAGTAGCGAAATTAAATATAACAGGCGAATTGAAAAAGAATTAACACATTTTTCTAATTTTACATTAATTGGACATTGGATTACAAGAATAATTCAGTAATTCAGCATAGGCAAACACATTAATGTTTTAAAACACTAGATTGCATAGCTTTAGGCGTTATTAGATATAAGTAGATTTGGGCCACGTGGGTTAGCTAAGTAATCGCTGCAGGAACATATGCCCGAGAACAAATTTTATCGCCAAAACTTGAATATGATGTAAAATGAGTGTAAAGTTGATAAAATGCGACTTTTTGGTCTACATTAATCTTCTTCGGAAACACATTCAGAAACAGGCTTTCATGCCTTTCGTACAGGTTCAATTGCTTAATGCATCTACTGGCCAACGCACCAGAGACGTGAAATAAAACCTATTTTGGCTACGCATTTTTGTAGATGAAAAATATGTTTCTAAGCAGCTTCCCTTTCTTCATGAATAAATTTCTCACCTTAAGCCTATGGTGTCATCATCGACGGCGATGTCCAAGCCGATGTAATCGCCTTCGTCTTTGACGATTCCGATCCGTCGATGGGAAAATGCTGCGGACGAACCGACCGGCACCAGCCATCGGAACGTAGTCTTACCACCACTTGCCTCATCTCGGTAATTGAAACATATCCTCAGGAGCTTTTAACGAGTCACTTTCACATATGCGTCACGTAGCCGCCTAATCTTCCGCCCGGGGTTCCTTTTTCAATTTGGGCCTGCCGGTTCCAACTCTTTGCCGTGGCGAGCCGTTTCCAGCTCCTTGAGACAATTTCTTCCGCTTTCTTGCACACCGCTCTCAACACTCTCCGTACGCCCGGCATGACACTTTGCTTTTCAGCTCGAGCCAGCTGGCCGGAGCTGAAATTTCGACCACGTCCTTACGGTAGCCACTCATCGCTGCGTACCCTTGCGCAGGCAGGAAAATCTCCCGACGCGTGTACGTGGTGGTGGCTTGGGCGAAGGGAAAGGGAGCGGAAAAACGGAGAAACTTTCGCATCGGTGAATAGCGATGGAGAAAGTATAATTTAATTTATTTGGCCGTCGATGATACTTGTCTATGCCCGGGGTGCCTTCGGTTGTCGTTGTCGGGACCGCTGGAGGCGAGTTTCCGTTCCGTCTGACGCTGTGGACACGCTGCCGATGTGGCGCTGTTTGATGTAGGGAAAAGGGCAGCCTACCGAAGCGAAGCTTACTCTGTTGACGATATCATTCATGCGCCAAGTTGAAGTATTTGCAGGGCCTTTAAGCGGTGTTTCGCCAAAGCTCCCGGGGCGGAGACTTGCCGCGTTCCGCTTCATCGAGCGTGGCGTAGAGTGTGGTTTTTCCGTGCGGCCCAAAGGTCAAACGCTAGGCGTGTGGAGGCTCGCGTCTTTGCCGAGGGAGAGGGTGTTTGTGCAGCGGCGAAGGAATTTTACATCCGGCATTCGATTGCAGCAGACGCGCGAGCGGACGAAGAATAATGATGATGCCTACTTTGATGAAAGTATCTGCTTGGAGAAATGCTGAGCAATGATTTTTCTTCACATCCGACTTCGCTCTAATGGAGGAAAAAGCTCTCATACTATATATCTCTCTCTCTCTCTCTCTCCTCTCTCTCTCTCTCTCTCTTCATCTATCTTCCTTTCCATCTAATGCTTGCGATACACATTTATGGCTGAGGTCTGGAGGAACATCAGAAGCAATGAAAATTTATAGAAAAATTAGCATACCAAAGCACAGACAGTACGATGCTTCAATATGAAGCACACATACACACAAACACACACATATATACACGTAGGCATGATGGCATGAAGCACTCTAGATTTCTTTCCGCAGGCCTGCTCCTAGAAGTGTCCGCTACACATTCTTCGATGTACATCTTCGTTTGATTACATCCGGCGGAAGCCGACTGATGGTCAATCATTATTCATCTGTTTGAAGTTTGATGGATATTTAAATATCATTAGAAGGTGATGCAAGCAGGAAGCATTAGCATTTTTTTTCGGAAATGGGAGAGTGTGAACTTAATGAAAATTTTCTAATGATTCCGGAATGAGAAGCGTTATGACGCACTTGAATGCTTCATGAATAAGATGGCAAGAAGGTGGGGCGTTCGAAGGACCAGTAGAACACATTCATCAAAGACAATAATTTGTTGCTTAGTGAACTTAGTAAAGTCTTAAAAAACTTGTAATAATACTTCCTTTTCTTTGTTTTTGGCCTAACGTCCTCTTAAAGTCATGCCTCAATGCTTTAATTTTGGATTACTAAACTTATTGATACCACATAGTTGAATAGTCAGTCCTCACTACAGGCGGACGGCTCAGATGATATTTGAACTCGGTTCTGCCATGTGAAGAACGGCAGCACTGTCTCATCTACCACCGAGCAATGAAAAATATGGAAATGGCCTCCGAGAGTTTCTAGATACCTTCTAGATTCAAGAGTGCTCTACAATATCGCCGTTTACACTTATCCTCATTCGAATATCAAATGAATGAAACAATTGTTGTGTGATAAATGAGAAAAGGTATCTTATTTATGTACTTATAGGGACCTTACCGTGGATAGCGATGTCTCCGATACTCACTCCCTAAAAAATTAGTGAAGTGATAAGGTGGCCATGATCCGTTATGAGGAATCATCGAGGACTTATTTTGTTCAGAAGGCCTCAATGAGTCAGGGATATGGTCCAACGTCCAGAAGCCTTGCCGGCAAGTAACGGTTACAGTTATTTCACTAAGAAGGACACGTCAATGTTTTAGCCCCTCATCATCGATGATCTTCTATCATCAGAAAACTATTGTGCCTTGACTCCCCCTCATACTATATCAGTTTCATTTCGCGAGGAACAACTAGAATCGTAGGTTAATACTGATAGAAATTCTGACGATGTCATACGCCGACTGATCACAGTAGGCCAGAAAGCGGTTGACGACCAGAAATCTGTTGACACTACCAACCAATCTTGACGAATTGACCCAGAAAGCTGTTGACGACTCAAACCTCTGAAACCGGACAAAGGGCTATCGATACACATAGAAGTTGATGAGACGTTGACGATCAAAGGTCCGCAGACGATGGTCAATCGATCGAGCCACCGACGTTCTCGGCCGATCGATCGGATCATTAATGTTCTTCAAACAAGAGTGCTGACGATGCCGGATACAATCGACCTAACGCGCGCCGATAACAACATGAAGACAAATCACCCAGGAAGGGCGAACGAGTAAAGGAAATTTAAATGTAAGACAAATTTTAATTTAAGTAAGACCGATGTTAGGTCTTTAAAGTGTTCAGTTCGTAAAGGTTAGTCAAGAGCACTCAAATAACATTATTACTCGTATGAATCGGGCGTTCCTGTGATCTACAGGCAGTGTTACCATTATTTAAGTTGGCAAGATCATATACCGAATTCTGTATGAATCATCCTCGCTTCATTTTTTGAATCAACAACTTCGGGAGAACTATAGCTTGCCATCTCTACCTAAACCTCGATGTGTCCGTCGTAAGATTGGTTGGGGGTGATTCGTTTTCTCGTTCTGAAGTGTGGAGACCGTCATCATCTAAACCATTGCGACTGAATCATCCTAGACTGACTATCTAGTTTCCCTAAAATGTATCTTTGAGAAGCCAGCAAGAATCTCTAGGAAGTCCCTTCAGTTTCTCTTACCATTGCCAGCCGTTATTACAATCGTTCGTATTATAATAATCGCCTATTGATTAGCAAATCAAGACACTTCCTAAACCCTTTCCAAATTTGCCTTCATTTAACGCCATTTTATCTCAATATGCATGAAACTATAAACAAAACTTTGCCCCACAACAAAGAGTAAGAAGCGTAAAAAGGTTAGTGGTGAGTTAAAAAAAGGGATCATACTTGAATCCCGAAGCACCGCCATCACTAGCCGATCCGAAATTCCTAACGTCCACAATTGGGCCGATTTTCATCCCGCAACGAATAACCAAGATAATAATAATTAATTTGCAAACAACGGCCCCTTATGAATAACAAATGAGTGAAGCAGAAGCGTAGTTTCGCCATCCGGCTTCTTCACAGCTCCGTTGCTGTTGACGGCTTAAGCAGCTCAAGACGGGCCTCGTGATTTCACCTACCACTCTCGATGTCTTGTTCCCGCACGGGAAGCGAAAGCGGAAGGACGCCACGATAGAATAAAAAACAATCCTCATTAATCTTGGATGCCGTTGGATCGTTGAAAGGCGAAACTAGCGGGCCGTTGAGAAATTCTTCCTCAAGGTTTCGTTCTCAAGGGCACTTGAAGCGGTTGGGCTGTGCTTAAAAATTCAGTCGAAACGATTGAAGCATAAATCAAAAAGTCGCTAAAAAGTGGGAAGATTCTTGGCCGGCTCATCGTTCCCATCGTCTTGCATCCGGTGTGCGGCGGCGAAAGTTCCTGTCCGAACGCTTCGGATACCGCAACCGCAAGTTCACGTTACGATGAGGTCTTGCAAAGGTGCTTCATCTGCGGTCGATCTCGAACGGGTTCTTTTGCCACCTTGACCAACAGTGGCTTTGCATCACTTGCCCAGTATGGCAACATCTCTATTCGAAGAAAAAGTTGTACGACATCGGTTATGGTTTGTGGTAATTGGTAAGGGCGAAAAACGGCCGGACACCAGATCAGGTGAAACTCAACTCAACAGCCGCATTTTCGATTGAGTTGTTGGCTCGTTTCGAGGAAACACCTACACACATACGATAGGAGCTTAATTTTCGAACCCGATCTGCTCGTACCATTGCCGTTCGCCGTGGTGGAAATCCAAAGCAAAGCGCTAATTGGGAAAATATGCTAAAAAGGCTCACCCACCACCGATCTGTACCTGGCACTCGCACAGGTGGAACTTATCGTTTTGTTATTGCTGTATAAATTTTCCGATCTTTCACAGATAACTTCCGGTCGCTGTGGAAGCTTAGCGGCAGGGAAAAGGGAAAGGTGATGACGCTGCACTTGGCGCTTTTGCGGTGGCGAGCGGTTCCTTTTGCGGTTTGAATTAGACACTTGGGCCACGCAGCTCCATGGCAATGGGAAGCAGCTGAATTTCGTATGACAACCGAACGGCAAGTGACGATGTGAAGCGGGCATGCCGTAATTAGGCAGAAATCCGGCAGAAACTAACGATATAATAAATAACATGGCACGGGCGCTGGCACTGGTTGGGCCCTGGATTCTAACCCGTTGGCTCGTTTGGGCCAGGTTTGGAAAATCATTTAAACAACTTCATTCCTTCTGGCTGTGAAATCGATGGGATCCCGCGCTGTGTCAATTTCGCTAAATGGCCCAACAGCACGTCAGCGATGGAGGACCGGTGGCACGGTGACGGTTGCGGAGCCTCATTAAGATTTATTTGCATTTTACACCCGTTTCCATGGGAAAATGTTATCTGTTTGTAAAATACGCCTGTGCCCTGAGCCGATCATGCCGGTGCTTTCGGGGTTTAAAATTAGATTATCTTCCTTCGATAGGCAAACTTGCACTGGCGGTGGGACTAGCTTTTTGCGAATGTAACGCGATGAATGTTACTTATCTTTGCAGACGGGCAATGAAACTATTGAAGCCCTCGTTGTGTAGTGTTTAATTCAGTGACAAAACAATATCTAGGTATGATAAAATGAGAATCCTTAGTATTCACTAAAGCTGATTTAATGTTAATCTATGAGAGAGTTTTGATAGGGGATTCCACACACACATGAAGATCGGAAGCTTCGCTACCAAGCGTTACTATACTTAGTGATGGAAAAGTTTTTGGCAAAGGTATAATTTCCATGGAATCACATTCAATTAGTAAGTTTCCGCGATCACGTCTGGTGTTATGTTGATAAGTCCGTCTCTCGGTTCTAAGAAGGGAGTATGTAAGAAGGAGTATGTGATATGAATTTCTTGCCAGTAGCCCACAATTTACCGTCAAAACTAAGATACACCGCTCACAGCTGTTTCGACTGGTAATAGGGATAAATAAATTATAAACTGTTTTAAATTAAAATATTTTTATGGATCCTTATTTAGTAAGTGATGGTGGTATAAGTTCAAGATAAAAATATGATGTTTTCGATTTATAAATGTGTATTTATGTAGCATATGTAGTAAAACATGCAAATATGATTTATGAAAAGATTTTTGTTATTTTTCATTGTTTCATGATAGGAGTGGTAAGTGAAAATATTTGGAGGCCCGGCTCGGAATGGCAGTTGAGGCCCCCTTAATTGTAATATTAAAGGGAAACCACAGGATTTCCCCCTCCGATGAGGCTCCGAGCGGCCGTTCCTTCCGCTCCTAGGTTAATTTGTCACTGCATGATAGTAAGGATTATAAGTAATAACAACAAGGTATTTCGAAGATTTTTGGTTTTCGCAGTAAATTGAAAGGATTTTGGAGACTTTTTTCACTTTTTATTGTTGTTTTTTCCAAGATACTTATTTATAGATTTTCTTACTAGCAGTTTTAGTTTTGTCGTATAATGTTTTTAGTATGCAAATGTTTTATAAACTATATTAAAATTAACGGAAAAAATAATGATATACTGTACAATACCTAGAAAGGGAAGCTAAAAATACATGAAAAAGCGTCAAACAACTCCGTGATTTCCTGTAAAATTAACACTTTCGTTTGTTATGTTAAACTACGGAGAAAAACCAGGAATACAGCAGCATGATCCATCGATGAACGATACAGAGCAATATTAGGGTGATAGAAGAACATTCCAATTAAATAACTGTTAAAGAAAAAGCGAAAAAGAGAAAGAGTTAGCTTAGAAACAAAACTCTTCTTCTTCTTCTTCTTTGGCCTAACAACCTCTTAGACCATGCCTCCCGTTTTTGACCTACTAGACTTAACGATACCACGTAGCTGGAAAACCAGTCCTCACTATGGGGGAACGGGCCCAGATGGGATTTGAATCCCGGTTCTGTCGTATGGAGTCCGGAACCGGCCTCCGCCATCGAGTTGACCCCAGTTGAAACTCAATGCCACCAAAGATCGCGTTATAGCTTTCTAAAATACTGCAGCATGTCTTTGGAGATGTATGTAGATTAATTAAAGAATGTATTTGTTCGCGCCTGATGGATAGGCAATTTGCACACATAACCGAAGGTGAAGATCGGATAAACTCAGTTTAATGTATTCTTATGAGTTAAGATTCTTTTTCTTCAGTGGCATTACAACTAAACTCACAAATTAACCATCACCAAGTGAAGCTGAAGTGATATTTCACAACACTTTTAAGAAATTATTCCAATATTCTTCTGCGACTCACCAGTGTAAGAAGAAAAAAATCAACAGAAATAAACATGCAAGGAAATACCCAGTTCTGCGGATCTTAGAAACGAAAAATGTCTTATAAATAGTGTAGAATTACTTCATAAATTAATCTTTATCGCATAACTTAAAAATAAGTTACAAAATAGTTAAAAAATCACCTTGGTTAAGAGACGGTTTCAATTTATTCCTATTTAGTTGGCCAGTCCAACATTCATGAGAATTAAAAAAAAAATCCTTTCATTATCTTAATCCTTGCTGTACATTTTATTTGAACTGGCTAAAGTCCTATTTTATTTCATCGTCCGTAGAACCTCAAAAAAAAAAAGATATCCAATTTCTAGGCTCTACAACCTCGAGAGGTGGCCTGTCTTTATTGGCTTCCTATGGTTTGTCTTATGGCATATCATACAATTGCTTAAATCCTGAATCAAATTCGTAATTTTAAGTTTGGCTCAAAATTGCATCATTATTTTAAATAATTATAAAAAATGGACCAATTCTACCTTTACTGGTGGTTGGTTTTTTTTTTTTTGTAGCATACCTATTCAAGTTTTTTTAAGGTCATGTAAGCCTGTTACTCATACCATACCAACTACACTTTATGACTGGTTTCAAATGAATTTGATTTCAGTAGAGTTATTCCTCTTAGCGACATGAATGACTTTACGCGAATTGCAAAACCATGTTCAGATTTCCGAAAAATTGAATATTTGAGCCAGCAGCACCATCGATCCATGTTCCACCCTTCCCATGAAGACATCAATGGTAAAAGATTTGACCAAACAGTAGCGAGCTGTGTAAAATTCCCATCAACCATCGGCATACCATCACCTGTATCTCACCAGCGACAAGGATCCATTTCCCGGTTTTTTAAAAGTAGGAAAAAATGGAAATCCGTCCACCGAGTAAGACATCGTCCATCGGCATCGTCCTCGTGCACTTGTGCTGGTACTGGCAGCGGATGTAACAGCGCTTCCAGGCGACACAGTGTCTGGTAGGATTATCAAATCTTCAAAATGTAATCCTCCCATCGTAAGGATTTGTGGGCGCTGGCCCGGGAACCTTGTGACGAGTGACTTTACAACCGAGCATAATAATTTTATCGCCACATATCATTTTGCTTTTTTGCTGCTGGAGCTTTATTTCATTTGCCCCCCGTGGTGTCCCTCCGGTGTGTGTGTGGATGTGCAGGAGGTTTTTTTCAATTTTTTTTTTGCGTTTCACAATGTACACGTTCCCATGTGCGTTTATTTATTTATATTTTTGTGGTGTTATAATGCGGCCACCCGAGTCATCAACTGGCGGGGGAGAAACACATCGTGCTTTTGCGTGAAAATCTTCACGATTCTCATTTATTCTTTCCATCATGCCATTTTTTCTTTGTGTAGTCTTGCATCTTTTTATGCGTTGGTGAAGGCAATACGTCAAGGCACACGGCGCGGACAGAAACACACAAGAAACATTCGCCACCATTCAGCTGGTGGGACGATGTTCAGCTCGTCCACGGCACCGTTCATCTCGTTGATGAACACTTTTCCGCTTCCACTGCAGCCAAAGCGGTAAAGCGAAACAAAGGATAAAAAGTGACCGGGCGGTCGGGATAACACAAAGGATAACATTTTATTGCAACCGCCAAAGTGCATTATTTTGTACGGCTTCGGAGCGGTGGTTAAAAATTACACATTATTTCAATCGTAAAAGTTTGTGTCGCTAGGGTGCGCATTTTAACTTGCGTCAAATGGATGTTTTTTGGGACGGGACGGCCGCCGGATGAGGCTGACGCCTTTATTCTTGAGTGGTGCGGTTAGGCAGCATGTAGTAAATCGTGTCGCCAGAGCGTTGAATGTATAATTTTTGTGAGGCGTGCGGGTAGTAGAAAAAGCGACCAGATGGTAGATGCGAGTCAAAGAGGGTGATCTAATCTAGTTCCTGGAGGATCGTAAAATCATGACAACATTGGGGCGCAACGACAACGATGGCGACGAACAACAGCAGCAGTAGTAGCATCATCAATGGTTGGCGCGTTTGGTGAGGAGAATGTTAATTTGTTTAGGTTCTGTTGTGCGTTGTTCGGTGAAGCAGACGTGAAATGGATGCTGCGTTAATTTTTGAACCCATTTTCTATTATCGTAATCAGTAAAGTGATAGTAATGACCGAAGTTTTTCTACAGCAAAATAGGTAGAAAAAAGTAGGATAACCTGTGCAATACGGACATTGTTGAGTAAAAGTGTATGAAATGACTTTTTGGTAGGAAATCTAGATGTACCGTTTCAATTTTATATAGTTTAAAATGTTATTTTTGTTGAATTATTTGTAGGATAAAATACCGCTTTTCGCGGTTAAATCAAAACTGTGATTATAAGTAAATGAATGTAAAGAATTTATAACTATGCATGAAAAATAATCGCATGCTGTTGAAATGATATCGTTCTGCCAGCTCTCTACTACAGATTTGACGTTATAATTATTACGAAAATATGTTGTGTATCTGATTCGTTCTCGAAACGCAATCCAAAGCAAAACATCATGCAACGTAGCTAAAAAATAAATGGCGTTGAGGCGAAAAGCATTCAAACATTCAATCGTCTGTTGAAAATATCAAATATAAGCCATGAGGGAAACATCTGCACAATGGGAAAATAAACATTTATTATTAGCTTAGTTTTACTTATTTTCTTCTGTGTTTTCAAGTGTGCCATTTTTTATTAACACATTTTTATTCGGATTCCTATTAATGTGAAAACAAAATTCATAAAGAAAATACTTTTTCTTCTTCTTGCTTGGCACTACAGCCTTGAGAGCTCTCTGTCTGCCATTTCTGGCTTTTTGTGACTTAATTTTACCCGTAGTAAAGTAGTCAGCCCTACATATGTGGAGATGGTTTGAATGGGATTTGAAACCTCTGCCACCGGATCGCCCGTAAAGAAAATACACAGCCTTATTTTGTGCCTTAGTTTCGTGACGCTACTTACCCCAGTTACCGTGCTAGGTATCTATTATTCGAATTGGAATCTTCCCAACATGGACGAATGAAGGCTCTGTGCCTTTTTCTACTTATGCTTTTCTTTAGTCATTTTTTTGATGGCCCGTCTTGAGGAAATTTCTGTGCTCATAGCAGTAATAGCAGTCCTAGTTAGATCCATTGAATTTGATTCTAGTTTAACAGTGTTAAAATAGTTGTGCGTGCTTATAGCTAAGGCTTATACTAAGGCTTATAGCTTTCATGAAATAAATAAATAAAAATTTACCTTATTCGACCTAATCGCAGTTGACTCAGTTCTTCCCTCAAAACAGTTCACACTACAGTGACAATATAAATGCTAAAGAAAATGTTTCAAAAGCTCGAAACGGGTCTGCTATTGGTTCATGATTAGCGTAATAAGATCTGGGTAATATTGACCAGAACGGTTTTATTTCCTGTGCATTAATATTCTCCATCAGCTTGATTTTTCTCTTAACATTTTTACCAAAATCACATATTTATCAAAATCGAGTTCGAATGCAGATAGTCTCAGTAGTAAACACTTCGTGTGACAGTGAGGTATCTCGGTACGGCTAGAACAGAACCAGGGGATGTAAGTGGAGTAAAGTGTTACAGAAATGGTTTTATTTTTGCTATCCTGATGCTATGCTGATCCTGATTCTTCTTCTTCTATTTATTCTTGTGTGGCTCTTACAACCTCGAGAGGCCATGGCCTGTCATTTCTGGCTTTCCATGACTTGGTGTCACCCGTAGCTGGATAGACAGTCCTAGGCACGGGGAGGTGGTTTTAATGTCTTGGCCACCGGACTGCTTGGATTCAATTTTTGTATTGCTGCTTGGATTGAATAGTGTTATAGAAATCATTTGCTTTCCTGAGTAAAAATCCTGCTAATTTGTTTAGTGTTTTATGAATTGTTTACACTCTTACTACCATCATTTTTAGCTAAACAATGATTCCTTAACGCTATACATAATGGCTAGTCAAGAAATGACAACTTTTTATAATGTTTAGGATTAACTTGAAGGTTTAATATCAGTTACCTTCCAGAATGTTCTTGAAAGACTGTTTCATTTAATTTGATTTAATAAGTTTTATGTTAGTTTAATTTTTTATCACAATGGAACAAACAACACACTTCTTCCATAGTGCCATTCCTTCCAGTCGTAGCTATGGCGATACTTACGGCGAAATGAAATCGCTGTTTACATCGTCCCCTGATATTCATACCCGATACGACCTGGAATGTGCCACCGAATGGGGTACGCCGAACTCCAAACCCAACGGAGAAAGGATCATTTCGTGTGATATTTTCTTTTATCAGCTCCAGGATCCAGGGACATCCCGAGACCCAACCCAACCATTCCGCCCTTTATCGACACTAACTTTTTGAAACGACGTTCGACGTCCAAGGCGCAACCGTTTGAAGTAGGTCAGTCTGGCCCTCGCGGGTGGGTAAAGTGGGGCTGTGGATTTGTGAAGTGGAGAACACGAAGCATGTCTTGTAAGATGCTTCGCATGTGAAGAATTTTCACCTCCATTCACTTTCGTATCGAGCAAAACCCGAATGGAAGCACATCGTCTGACGCTGGTGCTGAATAGCGCGTGGAAAGTACAAGCTTTTAATGAGGTTCTTCACCTTTCTTCCATTCGAAGCGTTGAGATGGGTACGAGGGTGGTAAAGAACGGTACGGATGGAGGCAATAAATAGAAGATTGTTAAAACGTCTCATCCTTCCCGTGGCTAGGCGGAATACACACGAAGCAGGACGAAAAGTCGATCGTCTTGGGTTGGCGGTCGGAGCCGTACATGAATAGAAGTTAATAACTATGTCTGGTGATGGTGGTTTTAATGGCACAAAACTCCGACGGCAACGAACTTGTGTCCGTCTAGTCATACTTTTCTCGTCCCTTGTTTGTGTGTTTGGGTGGTCGGATTCGGGGCGCTGTTTCGGGAGAGAGCAGAGAAGAGTTTCTGCTGAAAGTTAATTATCGTGTCAAACGTTTAGTTTGTAGTTTTACGTGAAAGGTATGCGCAGCCGTCCTATCTGAACTCTGAAGACTGTTTTATGCAGTTTTGTTTGCAGCAGTGTGTATTTGAGAACTTAGAAAATAATTACTTCAAGATTGTTAAGATATTGAACTATGAGAAACCTTACTTATGCTAAGCTTTTCTTTCAATCACAGATATTTAATTCCAGAACCATGACTGCTTGCATGCTTGGATGTTTATTAATATTAATATTCAACCTCACAATTGATATTGTAAATCCACTCACTGGATGAATATTGATGAGGGTGGCTATGAGTTGTGTTACACGATATCCAATCGAAACGAAGAAAAATGTGTGCTTTAAGATGTTCGCACACCATATTCTCCCTGAAAAATATGTACAATCCGCCTCAGAATCAAACTCTCTTCCAAACCAGGCCACCCGGTACGGAAGACTCACCTCAACTTACCATACAAAACAAAGAAAACATGGTTTTAAGTTGTCGCTGTGCGATTGTGTGACCTTCACCAAAGGAGCGAAGAAGCTTCAGGAGCGAAAGTTTCCACCAACATAAGGCCGAGGGCATATCTCTCGCGTTGCAAAACAATCTACTCCACACCGCTCAGCCAAAGATGCAAATAAGAAGGGCAACTTCAACAAACGGGTAACATCTGGTGTTACGGTGCCAAACAAGGGCAGCAAATACAAAAAAACAAAAACATACTCAAAGCCTCAGCCCCTAAAAGGTGGTGAGAACCGATTGTGTGAGGAAAAATTATGCAAATTATTACCTACAATATTAGCTTTCGTTTCACAAGACTCGGGGAACAATGGCTCTGGGATGTGTGGGGAAGGTCTTCGGTGTGTAAAGGATTTACACACGATTTCCCGGAATGGTGGTGTGGTGAGGTTTATTTTAATTTTTTCCTCCCACCAAATGGTTCTTCCTCGTGGTAGGGACCAACAATAGATGCGTTTTTTTTTGTTGTCGTTGCATGCTTCATGTAGTTGTTGAACTTTTCTTCTGTAAGGTGAGTGATTTTGTTTTGCCTTTGTTTCGCCATTTTTGTTTTCGTTCTACAAGATTTGTGGCCTGGGTTGAGGCTTGATAAAGCTATTTACGGATGCGTTGTTTTATGCCTTTGTTTATCAGTGTTATCTCCGCCGACAAAATGCTAATGTATGGAAAGCAAGCACTGAAACAAGCTGCATAAATAGGGCTTGGGGAAAATTATTGCTCAAGGGAACACGGGAACGAACAGGGAAGCGTGTGGCGAAATGGTAAAGAGAGATTGAAAAATTAAACATCTGGTTTATCTAAACCTATCCTTTATTTATTATCGATACACCGAACCTGCTTAGTAAGGGTGACATTGCTGACATTGTTTCGATTAACCACTAGCACCTTGTACAGGCGATGTAAAATAAGTGTGTAAAAAAGGGTTGAAAAGATAGCTCTGGCCTTCGAATACTGGGACACAACGATCCTTTTGCTAGCTTGTCATAGCTCTATGCTCCTGGGACCGGGTTTTGGGGATTGTGATTTTGTTGCTGTTGTTCATGCTGTTGGTTGCATTGGTTGCTCTGCGCCGCCTAGCGCCGATTCATGGCTTCTTCCTCGCGCCGAAGAGCTTGAACGAGCACAATGCCCAGCACAGCATTGCAAGTCTGTTGTGTTTCGGAGCAGAGAGAGAGAGAGAGGAGAAAAAAGTTAGTGGACCAATGTTTTGTGGAGCTCGGCACGACGAGGAACGGTTCTTACATGGACGGCAGCCAGTATCATTGCCATGATGGCGGCCCAAATGGATTTGTCCTCCAGAAACCATGTCAGCTCGTTGACGCACCCGTTGAAGAATGCATTACCGGTGACGGTATCGCGACACTCGAGCGGCAACGGTTGACGCATCACCATGTAGTCGTTCGGTCCGTCCGCACCGCAGCACCCAATCTGTATCGATCGTGGAGAAAGCAAAATCGAGGAATTATTTAGCTATTCGGTAATTGCAAACGGGAAGGGAAAAAAACGCCAACGGAGACTGGGTTGGTTTTTTTCCAACCTGGCAGCCATTTGAATCCTTCCCCGGCTAGGTTTCATTAGTGAAATCGATAAGGGAAATGGTGTCGTATCGGAGCGTCACTGCAAAGTGCCAATCCTGATACGCCGACGGTGTGAACGTGTAACGGTCTTTGCAGGCGTTTAATTATGTATCACGCGAGTGAAAAAAAGAAAACAGAGCAAAGTTTCCGTAGACGTCACAAAAAAAAAACAAAAAAAACACGGGGAAGAAATGTGTTTCTAATAAAGATTGAGAGATTGAAGAAAAAAAAAACTGGCTGAAAGATACACCTACTCATTAAATGGTGATACCTGTGGTTCGGGAGAGAGAATGCCGGCGAATGAATGATTAAAAGAAAGGTCCGCCGAGAAAGTGATTAAATTGAGACGCTGGAAATTACAGTTTCCTGTGGAAGCATCGATTGCACAACTGCGAGACTGCTGAACGGAAAGTTTTTTAATTAGTTTCAGAAATCAGATGAATCGGGAACTTCATTTATGCTATTTTGTTCTGTGAAGATCATTGAACTTTAATTAGGGTTACCAAAAATAGCGATCGATTTATCTAGTTAAAGTTTATGATATGATTTTTGTTTACAATCTTGAGGATTGTATTAAAATTGAGTGTAGTTCTTTAGATTTTGTTACCAAGCATATCATATGTAGAGATGGGAATAATTTGAAAAAAGCGGAACTGGTTCTGGGCTGATGCAAATAAAATCGGAACCAGTTACAAAAACTAGATGCAAACAAACCGTTGTGACTGTTGGAACCGTTGTGAACCGAAGGAATGGCAGAACTTTTAAGAACCGTTCGAACCGCATTCCGTTGGAGTTTCATGGAATCGCACTTAGTCCGCGTTGAAAACGAAATAGCGCACAATTAGAGAGATTCCCAACGTTAACGTTAAGTTATCATCCCATGAAAAACCTTTAAAATCGTTGGGCTATTACTAAAGATGGGCACATGCCCGTTTATTATTGCTGAATACGATTTCGTTTTACGATTCCAGGCGGTTCCAAATTTTTCCAATGATTCCGATGGCTCCGACGGTACCAACGGTTCCAATGATGCTGGATGATTCCGGACGGTTCAACATGGAACCGAAGATCCCTTTTCCTCTTAATTGGATCCGGAGTCAAACTGGCTTGGTTCGGACTGGAACCGTGGGTGCATTCCTAGGAATCCATTAATCTTATTCGGAGCCTCCAGTTGAGTCACCACAAAACAATCGGATCATTTACACGCTGCGATATTGTTATCAAGTGGCAAGAAAACGCACATTCATCAGATCCAAACACAGAGAACAGGATAGTAGAGGGGCACAACCATTTAAGGTGAGCTAAGCAAAGATCCATTAAAGAGTCGCATTTCAGTATTAATTACAATTACTTCTCGGGAGATAGGTTTGGTCCGCAAAAGAGGCCGTACGGTGGACCGAAGTGAACGTGTTCCAAATGGTGCCTAAATGAGGTATGGCGGTGATGGTGTTTGATTTCAATAATGGATTAATGAAGTGTGCAGCAAACAATTTTCCTTCGAAGAGACAACGATACGAACAGTATGACGTCAGCTGTATGTCAGGGTGCTGCTTACATGGCGGAATGGATTTTTGTATCATGATTTAATGAATGAAAATCGATATGTGTGCTGCGAAAGCAGCAGAATACTTACACTCTCCTGGATCAGCTTCAGTGCGGCTGACGAGTGCGGATGCTCCGAGGTGACGATGAAGCGAAGCATAGTCTCCCGAATTAGCGGCTGAATGCTGGAGTTCATCGTCGAGTAATCCAGCAGGATGGCAGATCCGATGACTGTAAGCAGGAACAGGAAAACTTGCGTACCAATGAACTGTAATAAAGTAGGAGCACGAATAAGAAAAATCATTTAAATAATTGTGTTGAAGTCAGCTGTTTTGGTTAAACTATGTTAAAATATCGTGAATTAATCATCTAGAATATTATAATATATAATGAAGGTAAATTTTGAATGGGCGCTCTAGGCGTTGTTTAAACTGACATTTGAGTGTAGATACTAGCGATTAGAGACGAACGAGGTCTTATGGGAGAAAGTATCCTTAGAGTACCAACTTTTACGCTAAATATACTAAAAGTTGGTTGAGATATCCAGTGATCCAACTCTTGGCTGAATAGTTTTTTTTTCGACATGTAAGTAATTTGTCCTCTCTTTTCTCTTTTGTCCTCATAACTTCAAGAGATTTTGGCCTGCCAATAAAGGCTTCCTTAATTTAGATTAACTTTTTTTTGGAATAGTTAAGTCAGTTTTGTGTACGAATAGACGGTCCGGATGGGATTCAATGGAAGGTACTGTAGTGAGAAGACTCTGACAAAAAGGTGGCCATATTGAACAGATTAGATCAATCTATGGAGCACCATACAGCACTACGGGATCCCTGGACAGCTCGTATAGATGTTTAAGGCTACAACAGATGGTTTGCAGTGCAAGGCGGACGTTTTGAACATATTGAAACCATTCGAAGGCATGATTTGTTAACCTCTACAATTCCTTGGTTTCGCTGATGATATCGACATCATCAGATAGATATCAGTGATGGGATGCGAGGCCCATAAGATTGAATTTAGGATCAAGGTGTCTGCTTGCCAGAGGTTCTGATTGTGATAGAACTGTAATAGAACGCAGCGTATCGGTTGCCAGCGATGATCTTCAGGTGAAAGAAGATTTTTACTATCTTGGTATGATCGTCGTTTGTATGATTGGGCGGTCCGGTGGCCGAGGCGATAGAGGCGCCAGTCTTTATACGGCAGGACTGGGGTTCAAATCCCATCTAGACCGCCACCATCCCGTAAGCAGGGCTGACGTCTTTGCTACTGTTAAATTCAAATTACAGAAAGCCAGAAATGGTAGGCCGAGAGCTCTCGAGGTTGTAGTGCCAAGGAAGAAAAAGGTATGATCGTGACTTTGGATAACAACTTATTCAGCTTAATCTGAATGCCCACAGCGAGCTCATTGACTAGGTCAAGATAAATTTTACTTGTCAAGGATCGGATTCAAAGATTCTTGGATCATGTTACTAAGTCATGATTAATATCAAAACACGACAAAGTAAAGACAAAACCATAAATGATTAGAAAACAGACTTAGTGGTTTGCAGAACTATCATCAATGATACTAATAATTACTACAGAATCGTTTAAAACTGAAAACAAATTCAATGAAAGGCAGACTGTTGTTTTCAAAAAGTGAATTTCCCTGAAATATGCAACAAACTTACTCATCAAAAATAATAATAAATTGCCTTTCTAATTAACAAACATCTTTTATCGCAGGTTTATTCATCCCGTTTTTCAGGTGAATTTAGCCAATCACTTTACGATTGATTTTACGACCTTCCCGCATCACTCGCACCGTGACAAAAGCGAATGTATTGCTACCGAAAATTAATTACCAGCAGCTTATCAATTACGATCAACCGCACCCGATCAGAACCGAAAATGGGGTGGAATAGGCAAAATTAAACATCCCGCTTGTCCACCGGGCACAATCACTTCCCACCACCGAAAAAACACAGCAACCCAGCGTCCCCATTCACTTCGCTCCGCAGACGCGAAACCGATTGACGTGAGAATCGATGCGATGAAAATTGCACAATTACGAACATGATTAAGCCATGTAACCGGGACCGATTATCCTGCCGTCTGGCAAATATCTCCCCACCACGCGGGTCGGACGGATCAGCAGCCGATTAAACTACAATCGACCGGAGGATACCGAGGGCATCTTCCGTCCCCCGCCGGGGGATGATTGGTGAAGGTGGAGTGGAGCATGAGGAACTGCCACGTTTTGCCATCGATTACGATGGATTGTGTCTGGCAAGAGGCTTCCGAAAGAGATTGGGAATAAATTACAATGAAAACATTATTACCGGATTCGGCTGGGTTGGATATTGTACGGTGAGAACGGGGAAAAAAGGAAAGCGTCCAGACCACTCAATCCAACCTTCGTTTGCTTTGTTGAGTACATGTGTCATAATTGAATCGTATAATGTTGACAAATTATTGATAATGATCGTTCAACGGGCAAATAATGGATAATGGCGGTAACGAATTTTCGGTCACATTTTCCACTGAGAATTAAGTTGAGCGATTCCGGACGAATAGTCATTTTTGTTTCAAAAGCTGCTCACTCTGTATCAATTCAATATTATATAATAAGTAATTCTTATTTCCGTATAAATTTTCAATTTAAAGCCCTTTTCGGTTTTCTCTACAATCTATTCGCTGACCTTTTTTCAGAAGTTTTAGTTACTCCCTTATTACTCCGTGGTCTGGTGCGTGTGAATAATAACGTTGCACGATGAATAAATCAACCCATAAGCATTGATGATTGGCTACCGATTGACCAGGGCTAGGAGTCATGAAGGGTCCTTTGTACTGCAGTACTTCCTTGCGAGCCAAATGAGCACCAGCAATGGCCGCTGTACCAAGGGGCGAACCAAGCTACTTTTAAACTTACCAACCCAACGCCAACCATAATTTAATGGCCGTGGTGCGGAGCGCTGATGGAAAGGAATTCAATAATATTACACGATCTTCACGCAGGTGCACCCGTTCAAGCACCCTTTTCGAATGGCTATCCATCGAACGAAGTTTCAATGAAAAATTCAATCAACTATGGCCATTCTATGTTTGCCCGGCTCCGATGGATTGAGTTTGCCGAGTGGGGTGAAATATCGCGAGCCACCTCTGCAGTGGGATTGCAATTTAGCCACCTTGTTGAATGAATAAGAGTGGTTAGTAAATAGATTTAATATAGGCGAAAGGTACCGGTGCTCGTTTCAACGGTAAATTGCTGAAGTGAGTGAAAGAATATTCTATAGAACATGATGATTTCGTTACTGCAATGGACCTATCGGACGTTGTTTGAAAGGGGATTGAAATAAATGAAAGAGCTGCATCACGGGCTTGGGCCGACATGTTTATTTAATCTAAAGGGAAGTCGATTGAGAAGCATACTGGCAGGAAGGTTTTTTTATGGGTTAGTAATAGTGAGATTATTTATTTTATCACTTTAAACGATTATTCTTTTTTTTTCAAATTATGTCAATAAAATCAAATTATAATTCATCAATTGTTTTGGGGAACTTTTTCATGAAATAATGAAGTCTCAAGCTTTTGTTTTCCCCTTTATGTACAGGCATGATATGTCTACCATAATTCATTAAGTAGGACAACTGAAAATGCGAGGAAACATCGTACTGTGGTTGCCTGCTTTTAAATGCTTGAGAATCGCCTTTGATCCGAAAAAGTTCTTCGAAGAGTATATAAATACAATTAAAATCTAAAACTTTTAAACGTATTGTTCTTCTTCTTCGGCCTAAAGATTTCTAAGGTCATGCCTTCATTTATGTGCCATATATTGCTTACTAGACTTAATGTTACCTCGAAGTAGGATAGTCAGTCCTCACTAGGGGGAAACGGTCGGAATGAGAATACAGAATAGGGTTGTAGAGATGATACGTAATCTCCCAAATAGTTGCTCTGCTGTTGAACTTCACACTATCTCAGAAGATCCTCTCATCGCAGAAAGAATAAGGGAAGACTAGCAGCGTTTGGGTAAGTCGTGTATATACAATTTTTTTATACTAAAACTGTGTTATTTTTTTACCATTACCATTACTATTTTACCATTTACCAGCTTTTTTACCATTTTTTTTCAATAAGCTATTCACTGTCATAATCCTGAATACTGTATTCCTCTTTCCTCTCTATCACTCTTCTAAACACTATTCACTCCTTCAAATTCCTTCAGCAGCTTAAGGTCGATATAAGTCTTTACTTTAAATAGTTTATATCATTTGGAACTCATTATTTACCTTAAATTTAAAGTGATTTTTAATAAAATAGTTCATTTGGGTAATTTTCTTGCTGTGGAGCACATCATTCCTTCATGTGGTTTAAACAATTTAAATTAAAAATGTTCTCTGGTTATATTGATATCTGTTGTGAAAATGCATGACCATAAGTCATTATACAGCCTCTTGACAATCTATATAAATTTGACTTTATAAACTCTTTTAGAAGGAAGAAAATCCATAAATTAGTCTACAAGTATTTTGGCAGCTAATTTTGCAATCGAATGGAATAAATTTAAAACTTTGTAAAATTCTTGAACGTCTGCTTTGAATAGAGAAAAACACTTCAAGGCTTTGATCGAAGTAAAACATGTCCTTTCCATGGAAGTAATTTTCTTGCACTAAATTATTAACCGTGCACCTTTTAGATTGAGTCATTTGAATGAGGGGCTGAATAAGGGTTGATACCCGGGTAAGTCTTGCCCACATCGTGATGCGATACCTGTAAAGTGTTGCTCGTGACAAAACACGCTTGTCTCGCAGCACTTTTCAATCGATTAATGGGTACACCAGTGTGGGTATGACTTCATCATCATCATCATGCAAACTGAATGGGTTTCCAATATTTTCCCACCTACCTACCACCGGTTCCGGTTGAGCAGCGAGTGAATTAAGGCCAACCAACTACTCAAGACGACGGGAAGTTCCACAAATGAAGTTCCACCGAAACCGGCGGAAAGGAATATTATTCTTACAAATTATGTTACAACATCAAAGTGTACGCCCTCTCGAAGGCTTGCTACGGTGTGGGTGCAGAAGATGGGGGTGTATTCCTTTCATGTGCCTCGCAGTGTGCTTGCGAAATGGATGAAGGTGGGTTTTCTTTTATTGCTAGTTCATCGTTACACAAGCCATCGGTTACGAAACGAAGACAAACACTGGCAAGCCTCGACCGAGCTTGGCGGTGCAGTTCCATCGGTGGAACTGGCCGTGGCCAGGAGTCAGGATTATGCATATTGAAAAAAGCCTTCGGAATAAACCCACCGGAGGACACTTCAGTACCACGGTCGGCAGGTTATGGGAACTCTTCTGTTATGAAGTTTGACATAAGGCTAGTGGATTGAACCTTCCACTGCAGGTGGACGGCACGTGGGCTGGATAAGAAACGTACGGCTATCAAAAGGAATGAAAGAATATGTTCTTGAGCAATGAGTAAATATGCCCCTTTGCCAAGCCAACCTTATGATCATTTTCCAATCTCGTTGTGATCTAGGTAGAAAATTCATACCGATGTCAATGGCCATCAGGGCGGTCGTTCCTCTTGCGAGGGAAGAACAAAAAAAGAAGCCTTCTGGGCGCTGGTCGTGCCGTAACGTCTTATCGGTGTCCTTCGTTCGGTTTAAATAATGGATAACGTGTAACAAGCGAGATGAAAGTGCATTTACGCTGCCCGTTAGGGATGGTAAATGGTGTGGTAAGATGATTGGAAGACGAAGAAACAAGATTGGGAAGTGTCCTGTTAAGGCACATGTTGAATACATTGTGTGCAAAAGATGGTTGTGTAAGATGTGGCGCATGATTGGCTCAGCATGATGAAGAATATGGTTCTTAGCTAGGCTAGGTAGTCGAAATTGAAAAAGAGTGTCATGATAGGGTATACAATCAACTGGACGGAGCACGAATTGAAGCTTGAGCGCTTTATTATGCCGTCAATGATTAGTTCTATTCACTTGATAAAGGAAATCATCACCAGTCGGTCGCATATACTGTCAAAATATCTGCCAAAAATGACATGTGTGCTTAAAATACTTAGCGGATGACATTTAAAACATATTGTGAATGTCCATTACATCAACTAAGTGTTTTGAGGGTATTTTGTCTGTTCAGAATAATAAAAAAACTCTATCTTTTTAAGTTATAGTTCTTTTGTGTCAAAGAAATTGAAGCAAAAATTGAACAAACTTTTTCAATAGCCATACGTTATGTTTGTCTTTCCGGATTGTCTAATTTTTTTCGCGTAGAAATTTGTATTACTATTTAAAACTGCTAAACATTCCTTACAAATGTTACTGTTGGCATTACTGACTGATTGACACAAAGTTGGTATAGTTACTAGGTGAGCTCATAGCTTTGGCACCTTTGCCATTTGGAAGGGAGTGTCACAGGAGTGTCTTCGATTGTTCTTCGAACATTCACACTCAACACACAGACTCTGCACCAGGAATTGCACGCGTACATAGTCAAACGTTCAGACCCTGTCAAATTGCGATTCATCTTACTACAGTGCAGTTATCAAATCGTTCGTGACGAGCTCAGCTAGTATTTTTACCTCAAAGTCTACTGAAGTTAAAGGGCTCGTAATAGAAGGACACCAACCTGCCAGAATTGAATAAAAGATCGAAATCTGTATGTACAATATACCTAGCTCTTTACCTAATTTGAATTGACTTGACTGCTGCTGTCACTGTCAAAATACTTTAGTAAGTACTGTCTGCTTAGTACCACGCATTTCTCATAGAGGGCGCTGCTTTAAATAAAATAAACAATTAGAGAACAAAATGGTGCTGAGGTTAATGTTTGTCTAGGATTCTATGTGAGTGTGGGGGTTTCAGAAATATCTTGATACGCTGTGTAATTCGTGCTTAAAGACTTAAAATAGTTTAATTGTATGAGTACGTTTTCGTTGATTACACTACCTTTGTTTCACTGAAAAATTTCAAATCTTTCGACATTTCAACTTTTACCATTTTCCTTCGCTCTTTCCCTTCTCAGAATCGACGAATGATTGGGAATGGTAGGACAAAAACGGTAGACCTACAGGCTACTGCGTATTGTCGTCCGGTCTTTTCAGTCCACCGGCCACCCATCACGGCAAAGAAACCTCAATAGCCGGAGGCAATGCGACGCTCCGATGCGGCATTTGATATGCTTTTCTGGCAAAGACTCTGGCAGCGGAGAACAAAAAACCATACCACAGCAACAGCACGACCGAGTGGACAAGTCTCCCTCCCCAGCGTGGAGAAGAAAACGCCGACTAAAGCCACCGTTGAATGATAAAAAATGCTTTCCGTCTGCTCGGTTCTTCGACCGGCACTTGCTCGTTGGGTGTTTTGTTTTTATCTCGACTTGGGTGTGTGTGTTTTTTTTCTCTTCTTCTCGCTCTATAAACGTTCCATGTAGCCTAACTCTCGGCCCGATCTGACGGAAGGCATTCTTGCGATGGAGGACTTTTTTTTTTGTTGGGTTATGTTTTGCTTTCCGCTCCTTGCTCCGTTTGCGGCCGTAGCTGCAGACAGGAAGGTGATCATTTCAACCCAAAACCAGGAGCGAAGTGGTCAAGGAAGCGTACGGCACCAAGGAAGGAGTGTACTGATTTGCTGCTACTTGATTTTTGCCTTCACCCAAACGCCGGTGCGGTCCAGTCGCGCGTACACGAACCGGATGTTATGAAAACCAATTTCCGTGATGTGATTGGAAATTTTTGTCATTTTTCATCATCTGCTGCCCACCGACAACAGGTTTCCTTCAGCTTTCCGCCTACGACCGGTTGCAGCTCGTACTGTGGCGAGGGAATTTTTAACGTCAGGCAAGGGTGAGGGCTTATGTGTGTGAGTCTTTTTTTTTTTGCCACCCATCCAGCCCTTTAACGTTCATATTTAGCGAGAGATTGTGAGGCCAGTTTTCCTCACCATTCTCTTCCATGCGATTCACAGGAAACACGTTGGATTGGTGGAGTCTGTTTTTTTTTTTGCTGCCTTTAATCCGGTGCAAATTGATTGAGTGGAAAGAAGAAGGCGACATACCGAATGCCAAGAATATCACTGGACGATGGTAAATTGTTCGCTCGAGAGTGCAATGAAGGAGAATAGCAATACCGTCTGCCAGTACTCGTTCGTTTTCCATCCTTACAAACCGGGAAGTGCAGTGAGCGACATGTTCTCCCGAAGGCCAGCTTGACTAGCTGGAGCACCACCTACAGCCCCTATTTGGGGCGTTCTGTGTTCACCGGCAGACATCGGTCGACTGACAACTGCTCATTATTCATAAATCCATTTGGAAAACTTAATAAATTAATCATCGCCATGTTGCCAGTGCATTTCGGTATCAATTGCCCGTATTGCTAAAGCGGTCACAAAACTGCCGGAGGACCATGTGTCTCCGGGTCCGGAACTGGATGCGACCAGGGCCGGAAAAGGTGAAAGTACTATCATTCTCATTGCAATCGTATTCCTGTGTGCATAGTGAGGAGTGCAGTGGCCAGTTTTGCAGGGAGGATGAATAATAAGGGCAAAAAGGGGGATGAGCTGTTGCAGATATGTCATTTTCTTGAGTGTTGAAGAACTCATGCTTTCATTTTATGTGAGAAATTTTGCATAAATAATTTTATTTGCATAACGATTATTTTCGTGAGATATTTCAGACAGTCAAAAAATTGTTTTACAGTTTGATTGAGGGAAATGTTCATGATTCAAATCATAGGGTGGGTAGCTGTGCCAATTTTCCAAGGTGTTCCAAATTTTTCCATTTGCTCAAAAACTTCATAATTATGAAAAAATAAATGTTCCTCAAGCTTCTTAATACTTATATCTGAAATCGGGTGCTTTACGATGATCGATTGGCCGTGTAAACCCTGTATCATGACATTTGGTGACAGAAAGTGTTTAATTTGCATACTTTCAGGCGTTATAATGAACTTCGCACGTATGACGTAAACTCCAAAACGAATGATAAAGAGTATTCTAGTGAATTGCAGAAAGTTGATTACTTCACCTATCTGTAGTAAATCTCAGAAATCGTTGACGTTCATATGGTGATAGTTATATGTTTTCTCTTATGCATTTATTTATTTTCTCTTTTTTTAAAACTTCGTCTTTTTCAGAGCGAGAAATAATTTGAGACGACAATACCGATGCCTCAGCATCGATTCATGGAGACAGCAACGAACATTGAGGATAAAAATGTATGCATACAATGATGTCAAACTGGCAAGGCTCTTTAATAAAAAGGAATCAAAACAACATACAAACACACCCTTCCGCATTGATGCGCTGCTCGAGATATAAGAAGACTGATTCAACAGAAAACTTTTATTCATATTCGAATGTGAAGTGTTTTGGGTAAAGTGCCAGCACGCGCGCTTCGTTGTGTTTCCTTTGGCTTCTCGAAATATTATACCATCTGGAACGTGCCGGAAAACTATCCAAACAAACATCTATTTGATCTTTGCAATCAATTGTAAATTCATACGTCGAATTGGAACAGGGGCCGCACTTGAAATAGATCGCTATCGTAAGGAATCGATGAAGCGATTTACAATCCGATTGTTGGGCTATGCTTTATACTTTCCTTTTTCTGCTGAGTTTGTTTCATATGCGAAGCCAAAAAGAATATTGAATTCTTTCAGCCAAAGTCGTGAAACTGGGGAGGTT
Organism: Anopheles stephensi; assembly: GCF_013141755.1. Taxonomy (NCBI): domain Eukaryota; kingdom Metazoa; phylum Arthropoda; class Insecta; order Diptera; family Culicidae; genus Anopheles; species Anopheles stephensi. The sequence goes on along the minus strand of NC_050202.1, from coordinate 29,277,538 downwards.
TTTCGAGATTCATTCAATATTTAGAACATGTCGAAAGTAACTAGCAATGTGAAGTTTTTGGAAACGAATATATTGCTTTCGAAACTCCTCAAATTGTTGTGACAAACTAATATCAAAAACGAAAAAGGCATAAGGCGATCGAACTCCTCAAACTGTTTTTGGTTCTTTAAAAGATGAGCTTGAATAAGAAAATGGAATGTTCAATGTCCAAGGTGGCTACAAGTTTGATAAAATGTTTTAAGACATGTACAGTGTCCAAGATACGTCCGGAAGCTAACCATTCGAATGGATGCAAGTGCAAAATCTCGTCCTTTCCCTAACGCAACGATACCACGACACCAAGGGGCACAGGGAAAATTCATCTCAACTTTGACGTTTTGCGGTGCCCGGGAAATATTCCCCCGATGGGCAAATAATCAAATAACAAGGCAAACAAACAAATGCACCAACCGACAAACAGCCGAACAATGGTTGACCGATGGTCGGCCGGTGTAAATTGTGGAAACCACAGGCTAGGTTCAGCCGGAGCTGGGAGTCCGCATGGAGTGCCGGTCGGAGGTGCAGCTAGAGTTTATGATATAATCAGCATGTTTATCCGTTGTGCAGACACACCAACCGGTGGCCTTTGGTCATCGGCATTCTAGCCAACCACGGGGAAAAGGAAGTTTGACTTTCTTTGGGGCGAAAGTTGGGCCGCTGTGGTTAAGGGCAGAGTGTTGACGAAGGTGAACGGGATGCCGTGTTTATTTTCTTAAAACCGAGCCTTCTCGACCGATGCCGGACGACAGCTTCTTGTGTCTAGTGCGGGCGTTCGAAATGAGTTGCGTGCGTTGAGGTAATGTTTGCGTGTGTTTGCACAGATGGCACCCTAAGAATGACAGTATTGGGTTAGGTCGCAACATGCAACAGCAGCAGCAGCAGCAGCAGCATCAGCAGGGAGTCGTTCAAGAGTTTCGAATTCTCATTAATCGAGTCAAGTGGGGATTGGTAGAGAGAGAGAGTAAATTTAAAGGGAAGATATTAAAGTAGATGTATAGATACGATGAGGCTGAAATTAATTGAGGTCTTGAGGTTTGGAGATATTTAAGATCAAGATTGTTTGGTTGAGATAGACGTGGTTGATGTACAAAAACTTGAGCTTGGAAAGATATTTTAGATTTTTCTATCATACACAACTACACAATAAACTCTACAAAGTCGTCATAAATTGCTTTTAAAACTTTAAACAATATGATAAAGGTCATAAGTCATTTGGAATTTCTTCTAGAGATGCTCTTAAAAACCTTTTCAGTTGTCCTTTTTGTTGATTATTTCTACTTTGTTTTTCCTTAAGGAAAGTTCTTGGATCTCTGAAATGCTTTGAAATTCCCCGATAAACAATTTTTCACCCATGAGATGAGAGCATTCAAAGGAGAAAGTTTTAAATTACAGCGGTCGAATGTATGCAATACACTGCAGATATTCGGACGGCATGAATAAAATGATTTCACTTTGCCTTGAACTACTTCATCAACATGCTCACCACATTAAGGGATGCATTTGAGTTCGGCAAAGCACAGCAGACAGGTCGAGTTCAATCTCTGGAAGAGATATAGGTAAGCATTACAGCTGCTCTGCTAGTAGTGCTGGTACAGTTGAAAAAGGGTTCCCGTACAATAGGAGCCTGCAGAATGTATCGGGGAGGTCATCACACCACACCAAGCACAAGGCAGACATACATAAGCTGGCTCTCGTTTCTACCTTCGCTGCACGGTCTTAATGGACTTGTACATGAGAATTACAACACAGGCTCAGATTCACTTCAAAAACCCAAGCAGCTTCCAACTCACACATATAGACACACGGCTATAAATATAGTACCTCACCGCAACTCAAATATCCCGCCCTGTCCTAGAACTCACGTCTCACTTCAAACGCTCAATGTTATTCGAAATCAGTGGGAAAAGTTTCTGCAAGACAAAACATTTTGCATACCGAAATTTCCCCCAAACAAAATCACAGCGAAGAGAGAAAAGGGGCAGGAGTGTACTCTCGGTCCGGGAGGACAACATTGAAAGCAAAAGCTTCGGAGAGACAAATTTCATGTCGGTGGAAATGTTTTCCTCCCCCGGAACAAAAGGAGTTTGGCCAAAAAGCAACCGGCGGAGGAAGAGATTTCAACGAAACGACAAACACAAAATCCCTGTTCGAAATGAAACGATTTCGGCAAACGAACACCGACAACGTGTCCCGGTCTTGCGAGACCAGCATTGGAACCAGGAACACAAAAGCACACTGGAAAACATAAGCACAAGAAGCACTTCCCGGGCGGGTGGGCAGGATTATTGTAGGGATCTGGGAAAAGAATTGGATTTTTCTTCTTTCTCTTCCATTTTTCAAACATGCATCTTTGATTAAATACCAATGTATCGTGGGGGAGCAAAGCATTACAAACACTGGGACAGTATGTAAAATGCATTGAAATGATAAATTTGGTCGATTCGATTCCAAAGCCACTACGAAGTACGATCGATACCAAGCTAAAGCGCATATGTGCATAGCTGTTTTGATGAGGTAAAGTTTGAGCCAAATGTTTGCTTAGCTACAAAAACATCTACCAAACTAGCGCCAGGCACTGGAATGTCCTTCAAACTGTAATTAGAAAATTACACACACACACCAGCAGCACCACTCTTTGTACCGAGAATAAAATTTTCGATTGATGTAAATAAAGCCGGAAGGCACTTTCGGCCAACTTGTTCGTAGCTTGTGATGTGCTTGCTGGTTCCGGGAGTCAATTAATTAATGATAATTGATAAAGAGCCAGAATGTGTGCCGGGGTGTAGCTCACGTTGATTGACACTAGATGTGGTTAAATTAATTTGTGCATCAAAGTTCAATGGGGGTTGAAGTTGTACTGAAGAGATTGAGCTTCATTTAATTAATAGATGGATTCGACCGAAAGGAGAGCATGTTCAACAGGAGATGATTGGGTGATTTAGGTGTTTTATTCAGATTCGGAAAAACAAAAGAATTTCGTACAACTGGACATCGAAAATGATCGATGATCTTAATCATACACTGAGCAAAATAAGCATAGCACCACTATATTTTATGGAAATATTTAGGTGAAAAAAAAAACTAACTTTTCATTTTTACTTTTTATATTTTTTTATTTCAAAATTATCTTTTTTATATCTTTTTAAATGATTCATTTGATAGTTAAGAAAATCATGTAAATTTACAGAGTGTCCAAGATAAATTAGATTTTGTTTCAAATTCGTGGTTATGAACTTTTTGATAATATAAGTAGGCAAATCAAATTCAATTGCATCATGATTAAACGGAATGAAGAAGTTTTGAAAATATATTGTGAAAGACGAACGCCCAGCGGTTGATCGAATGGCGTTTGATCGACGCAGCCCTAGCAGTCCTTAGTCTCTTGCATTATTTTTTCATGGAGACGTTGAAAGAGAATCTTTATGAACATCAAAAGCATAATCAAATTTGAATCAGTCACTAGAGTAATATCTGTTTCTAAGGCTCTTTCCAGAGACTCAGTTGCCAGAGCTTGTTCCAGGTTCTGGAGCTGGGTCAAGGCTGTAATCAATGCTGAAAACGTATATTTTGAATAATTTCAAAAAACAGTGTGTTTAATGAACGGTAATCTTCTTCTTTTACTAAAAATGTCCTGCAAGATTATTTTCAATTCATTTTTTTCCGTTAGTAACTGTTAAATTTAACAAAAAGTATTTAAATCACCAAATTCATAAAAAAGGTTGAATTCAACCAAGAAAAAAAGTTGCGCTTACCTTATGGATAATAAGTGGGTTTTAAGGATAAAATTATGCCCTTATCTTGATGGTTCAGATAATTCATTCTTATAATATTTGGAGCATCGATGTCGGAATACTGATAACTTGAGAAGCTTTTCCATTTCACCTAAAGCTGTCATTGGTAATAATCTCAATGAGACTGAAGCTGGACGGTTACCCAATGGTTTAAATAACGGCAAGTCTTGTTAGGAATTCATGTAGCAGTAGGATAGTGCCCCGATTCGTAGCTCTGCATGATAAGAGCATGATTTGCACACAAAATTTTAATAGATTTTGATTTTAAAGTGCGTTCTAGGCATCTGTTTCCATAAGAAAACCTATATTCATCCTATTGAACAGATTAAACATGCTTTACAGTGCTATCAAGTTGTACCCCTGAATGCTTAGAACTGTACAAACTGTTTATGCAAGACAACTCAAATGTGTAATTTTATGTTAACGCCCCACAAAAATTGTCTAAATCGTTGAAAAATAATATTTATTTTATTAAGAAGAATTATAAAGATTTTATTTTTGATATTGCAAAAAGGCATTGTGGTGCCAAACTTATTTCGCTAAGTGTATAAATGATAGGTGTTGAAAATGGCAAAAAGAAAATTTAATGAAACGAACTGTTAAACTCTACTCTTCTCTTTAATTTCTTAAAACCATTCAGGAATCGAAGATATTATGAATTGATCCACATGCAATGCAATCATAGAGGATCAGCAAAACAATGAAAGCAAACGTTATCAAAGAAAGAACAAACGCAATCTTGGCAGAACAACAATAAAGTCAAGGACTCCTTACCCTGAGCGACATTTGCGTCCCAGTTGCTTTGAACTAACGCCAAGAATAACGATGGGCGATATAATGAATGGTTTAGATAAAGAAGGGGGGGGGGGGAAACCTCCACACGCCAGTTTAAATAAAACAATGGATGGAAATGACATCTGCACGCACGTACAAACACGCCCATTACCACTGTCAGTGAGGTTCATTATAGTGCTGCACTTCCGGTTCCCGGTCAATACGGCACACCCGAGCTAGCAAGTGCGGCACACTACTGAAAGCAATTAAAGTTATACGTTTGGCCGCGTCCGATTCCGCTGCAGTTGAGATTGTAATCTTTACTGGATGGGTATGGCGTCCAATAGGAAAATGCGGGAAAAGGTTTTTTGTTTTCATAATACAAGAAGTGAAGAAAGAGCAAAAAAAACCGAACGACCAGTCAAGGGTAAAACACGGGAAGAAGGCGAGGCGTGCAAGGAGCCATTGTCATAACAAAACACTGGGTGCCAAGAAATCTTGGTGAACGCAACACTACCGGGGACGCAATCGCCATCGTCGGTTAGTCCGGTTGGATGATTATTGAAATTGGTTTTGCCCCGTAAAACCGGTCCGGCACGGCAAGGCTGCCCGAAAACTGTCAGCTGCAAGCGCGCCTCCCCGAAACACTGAGGGAACCTAGGGGAACTGGGGCGGTCCGGGTTTCTTTGTTCCAGCAGAAAAGTCAAGACGGGGGGTATTGCAGTATTCATGAACGGAGAAGTTGACGCCGGTTTGAATGGCGCTACATTATTCATGCTTTAATTGACACCGAAGTGTCATGTTGTTTAAGTTATAATTTCCCTGCTCGAAGGATTTGTGGTAAACCCGCAGCAAGAAAGCGGCGAGTTCCGGGAAATCGTGTACGGTTCTCGGGCAGGAAACTTTCAATCGTATTCTTTTGCCCGCGTTACTGCAACTGACAAACCGAATCCAAGTTCCAGCACATGTCAGCGGTATAGTACCGTTGACCGACTAACCCGGGTCGGATTAGTTCTGCTCGTCTCATCGTCAGGGAACAACACGAAATCCTGGATCAAAGTTTCCCTCCCACCGGTGGAAAGTCAACGGCAACGCTTACCAGCAAACCCGCCAACAAACGGGAAAGGAAGCTTGGACTCGCAACGGAACGACCCTAACCGACAGGGAAAGAAAAGCAGCTGCAACACAGCTGGACAACGTCGGTGTGGGTTTTTGTGTGTGACAGTTCCGCACCGATGGCGGCGCGACTCGTCCGCGGGTATCCATTATTCACCGGGATCGAAGACAGGCGTGGGATGATCGAGCGCATCGGCCAACTTTCATTAGACCTGTCAGCGGCAGGACACCAGTCGCCTGTCGCCAGTCCACATGATCCGCTGGGTAATGTTTTTGCCCCATCATTCGAGTGTCTTTGTCGGGAAGACGTCATGGCGTGCGCTACCGACTGTCAAACCTCGGGACCTGTGCCCTTACCAAGTGGGGGACAAGGTTGTTGAACTATGATGATACAGCTGAAGGTGTTCATTGAAATCGCGTTGCGGAGATGATAAATTAGCTCGGCAGCACAATAATGAACGTGACAGGCCTCTTTTCATATAATCTGCTTTTCAATTAGAATTATGACGTATATCTTAGAAATGCGGAGCTGTGAACGGACAGCACTTACCAGATATAGGGCAGACGAATGTTCCATCAGTGCTGAACAGCAGCCAAGGAATGAGAATATCATCACCAGCGCTCCAGCACCAATCAATATGTAAACTCCGATGTAGTACTCGTACACCTCCAGGATCGCGATCCACTCATCGAACCCGGGCTCTGCCCGAATAAAGATGGTAAACGCAAAAAGTCCTGCACCAACAATCTGAAATACAACCGAAAGAAAGCATACGATTAGAGCGTGTCCACAGCAGGAGCGCCAACCGAAACCTACAACTTCACGAACACGATTTAGATGGAGATAAGCTAAAACTGACCACTTCTGGATGGTGGTACGCTGGTCCGAAAATACCGTACCGAAACCCGAACAGCCAACAAACGGATGGCTATGTGTAATGAAAAACAGGAAATAATTTGCATTTCTCTGTGCTTACTCTCGACGTCTCGTTTCCTGGATTTCAGTTCAACATCACGGCTTCTTCGTTTTTTTGGTTTTGTTTTTTGTTTTACATTGTTCCGTCTTTCGTCCATTCTGGGTGGAAATATTTTACGATACTGCGCACTGCAGCTACTATTGCCATCTTCGATCGCCAAACCCTTCGGCCAAGGAAGACGACAAATAGGGGAGTAAAAGAAAAACGGCAGGTAATCTCTGCCAGTGCATTCGTTTTGTGGCTCCAGTTCGATCAACCGTGGAGTACCAGGCGTCTCCATGATCGACCGTTTCTATGGGGTACTGGGCGCCTCCATGATCGACCGTTTCTATGGGCTACCGGGCGTCTCCATCCATCGAATGCCGGCCAACCACAACCAGGCAAGCGTTAAACAACAATACAATTTATCTCTGTTCCACTGTCAAACCAGCACGGAAGTGGACGTTTGCTGCACCAAGCCAACGTGTTGGAAGCGTTTTTTTTTATTTTGTTCTCTCCTCTTTCTTTCACTCACATTGCACATGCAGCTGTGAATGCGATTGGAAAAGTGTACCTTACGGCGCGTGCGAATAGGGAGAAAAACATTATGTAAATCAGCATGAAGTGAACATTTTCGAGCTGCTTCTTAAACAAATGATAGTTTCCATTAGCTGGCAAGAGTGGCAATGGAAAGCCCGGACCCGGTTGGCAATTGGTGTCCAGTCTCGGTGGTACTGCCAATAAGTCGTGTGGGACTGGTCGTTGTGCACGTTGTGCATCGCTTATCCGTATGGTGGAGTAGGGTTTGCGCTTTGCCCAATACCCAAACCTCCTGGAGGGAGAGAGTTGGAGCGCTCTGGTTTAATGCATGGATGATTGTTTTTTTTTTCATTTTTCGGTCATAGATTCCTTACGGGGTGCGATTTACATTTTGCTGCTGCCTTCAACTCCCGACACCAAGAAGTAATGTTCGGTGTGTGTGTGTGTGTTTTTTTTGGTTTACGTGCTTTGGTTGAACGATTATGTTTGTGTAGTGTATAATGCAAAGCTACCATTATTTGCTGGTGACAATGGGAAAATGTGTATTCAGTGTGCATTTCGATGCAGTTGTTCGTTTAATTTTACATTTGCTTTTGCTATTATTGGAACGTGCTAGGGAATGTACTATGTTTTGCGACGCTGTGACTTGTTATGTTGAATTTTTCAATTTAACTGATATTATTGCAAGACTTATACATTAATAAACTGTGCAAAATGCATTAAAACGTTCGTTCACTTTCAAACGAAGAAATTCTTCGTTTTTATGCTTTGTATAAATCGATTCTTCTACTTAATAACTAATGTCAGACTAAAAATCAATGCAAAAGTCACCATGAGACCCCACTGCCATAGAGTAAATAGGTTTAAAACATTTTCTTTGTTTCTCCAGTAGCCCTACAGCATATATAATCAGCGTGAATAGTTTTGATCAGAATATTTTAAATTAAATTTAACTTCGAATGAGCCGATTATATCGCTCGAAAGTGCCTTTTCCCATAACTGCCAGACGAGCGCAGCTCATGAGGCGAATCCTTTCACTAAACACAGAGTGGGCTCATAAACCGTTGATGAAATTCAAATGCGAACGATTTGCAGCTACCCTCCCAGTGTGGCGTACCGTGCCTGAATCTAGAAAGGCTACCAATTTCTACTGATTTCTATCTCAACCACATACGGCAAACCGTTGGTCCTGCGAACTATGCATTCGCATCCGTCGGGAGTTTTCTTATCGGCAGTCTACAATCAAAGGTGTGTTCCGATTGCCACGCTCAGTCTGTCTATCTCTCGCTCTCGCTTGGAGTTAGGCACACCTAGGGTCAGGTGCGGCTTAGCGTTGGAATCGGAAATCTCGCGTTTGTCTAACCGTTCCTCGCTACCTAATTTCATATGCATTGAAATGGAAAGTTGTGTCGAATTTTTAATCAACTTTTAAATTATCATTTCAACCGACCACGGTCATAACAAAAATATGGACGACGATTGAATGCACCATTTCCCTTTTTTTTTGGCCTAAAATTAGCTTCACAAAAGAGCATCCTGCTGATGCTTCGATGGGTTTTACTTCCAGAGAAAATCAGTCATTTCCGCGCGGCTATGGACAATCCACTCCAGGATCTCCTTCCGAATCCGATTTTTCTGCCGATTTCCCCGAAGTCCCAACTGACATTAAAACGCGCAGCGAGCTCATCTATAATCATCGCACACCAGGTTGGTCCGTATGCATCATCCCATTCACTGTTGTTCGCTTATTATTCTCCCTCACAGCACATTAACCTGTCCGTGCGAATACACGCCACGACTCGCTTTTACACGTGTTATTGTTTGAATCATACAGAAGTGGCTTGTTTGGCTCATTTCAATCCTTCCCGGAAAAAATCGCTCCATCGATGAGTGGAAAAATCCTTCGGGAAACACAATATTGCTCGTAATATTATCTACCATCCATTGATTTGAATGCCTAGAATAGTAGTCTTTTGTGATGTAGATATACATCCGCCAGGCCCATGAAACCCCTGTGGGGAAGTCCGGCTCATAGCCAAGACAAGCCCTCGAGTCAACCAAACATGAGTGCGGTGCGTGGTCCCATCCCATCTTCTTGGTCTTTTTCCAAGGGAGTGGGAGAGAGGAGTCCAACGTGGAAAATATAATTTTCACATCACACCATGAATGAAAAAAGGGACGAAGCATGGATCAGGGCCCAATCCCCCCAAGGGATATTGTTGGTGAGGTCCAACACCATCCTACGATGACCTCGACGCTGCGACGTGACTTCTTGAGGCAACGCTTCAGGACCGGGTGAGGCAATGGTGAAAAGTTATTTTATTTAATAGAACCGACCCGCCCCTTTGGGTGTCCAGGGAGAGAGAGAGAGAGAGAGAGAAAAAAGCATTTCCCTTCCAAACGTGAGGGTCGTGCCTGCGCGGCTTAATACATTCCGGTCACATCGTCATCGCCAAAAACGATTCACATACTCGTATTTCGGTGGCGTGTATTATAGTTCAACCCTCTTTTTCAACCGGTTTCAAGGCTTTTTTCCATTAAGCGCTACGTGTACCTTCAGCCCCGTGCCGTGTGGGTATGTCTGATAAATGAAAGGCATCGTTGGCTTGTCCCGGGGAAAAAAAGGCCCGTAGCAAGTGACGAAGCTCATCTACATCCCACATTCATCTTGCTGCTTGTCGCGTGTCGGTCAGGGAGTAGGTTGGGCGGACACTTGACGAATCGGACGCAATATTAAGCCCCCGAGGAATACTGCCCCATCCGTGAAGTCTTCTTCAATTTTTCGACCAAAACAGAAGGAGTAGTGTAAATAGAATCGGAAAGCGTTCCCACTCATCACTCGTAAAAGATTGGCTTTCGATCGGTAGTTTGGGTTTCTCATCAAATACTAGATCAAGGACAGAAGTCCCTATGGTTTTCTGGTGAGCAAGCGACCAACAGTGGGCTGGCCACATTTTTTATCCCTCACAATTTGCAGTCCATTGATTGAAACACTAGGATAGCAAACCTTAGGGGGTTTTGAAAAATGTGAAATGAGAACTACTTCGCATTACAATCAACCCGAAGATGGGGTGATGGTAATCACCATTAGGAGCATATTTTCACTTCCAAAAACCAGGAAATGGAAATGAGCTTCACTGCCCCTGTGGCGGGTAGGAGCAAAACGATGGATGGCATAAGATATCCAAGGCTTAACGGTCGAGGCAATCTCCACGCCACCAGCTCCCTAACTCCCAAACAGCCCTCGATTCCCGCACACGAATTGAGTGTGTGTGGTTAATGTGAGGAAGAAAAGGGGATCCGCAAAGGAAAAGGACATCAGCAGCATGAGTGCTGATGTATAATGCCGCTTGATGGAAAGGATGAAGGCCTTCCCCGGCTATTGACTTCTTGGAGGGATAAAGAGGGTGATTGGGGAGAGCAAGGCCAGTGCCTAACCCACCTCATGTACCCGGATGTGACCTCTGTGTCGACCGATCGAAACATGCAAAAACCCTGGTGTGGGGCACAATTGGGGTTGTCCTTCTATTATTCATGCGATTGTCTCTAAAATCACGAAATGAGATTTATTTCGAACCATTCCACGTTAACCCTGGCCCGAAATGGTCCCGAAATGGGGAGCAGTAATAGAGAAATTGCACCCCATATCCTTTTTCATCCCCTCATCTCCTTCTCGCTCTTATCCGTCAACGCAAATCTACAAATCCTGGTTGCGTCCGGTTAGTTTCATGTTCACAATCTGTCAGACGAACGAGCCTCCCATCGTCCTCGTTCTCGGGAAGGGTTGTTAAGTTTTTAAAGGGAGGCTCTGGCGGCCCCATTTTCGGGGGACGGTGGTGAATTATTAACATTGGCTTCCCATTTTCTTTCCCGGGAATCCCTACCCGGTGAAACGTATTTGAGTGGATTTACTGAGCCGTAGAATTCATTTGCTGTCCCTGGTTCCGAGACCCCCTTCCGAAGCCGTTCACCAGAAAAGGCCGGAGTGAAGTCGGGATGCGAAATGATTATGATTGGACAGATCTGGCAGATATGAAGATTGTGTCGAATTTATGCAATCATTAGCATATTTTAAAAGATGAATAGATCGTACGTATGGTTCGGTTAAGATGGAGCCAATGTGCTTAGTTATGGGATTTTGTAATGGGACAATGTTTCCGGTGAATCTGTTCGGTGAGGCTTGGTGATTGAATATGATATTTAGATGAAACTTCTCAAATTTGTAGCTCGGATAGAACTTTAATAGAGAACGTTCAAACAAGCTTCTCGGAATACAGGAACAAGATTAAAAAGAAAACTGTTGGCTATCTATCTCCTCACTAACATGATTTATTTCCCTAACGTACAAATCAATTAATGTCTTGTATCCTCTGCTATCTTGGACATGGTGAAAGAGATCTTTCAAAGCTAGAGCTTTATCAGGCCTGTCTGAAATCTTTGTTGGCTCTTGTTGGACCTCTTAAGATTCTTTAATTTAAAAGCGATTGTGCTTTTATCACGATTTACGGAGGGTTTCTTCTTTTTGCTAATGATCTACAAGAATTCGTTTAGAATCTTTTCCCTATATCCTTAGAAGTGTAAAATCGTTTCCGGCTACTGTACAGCAACTCCCTTGGTGATACATTTTAAATTCACGTAAAAACCTTTAAAGTCCTAAAGTTTTTAAAGGACGATATATTCTTCGTTAACTTCCATCCTCTTCATTCAAAATCCATGATTTCGATTCCCAAAATTTTCTGTACTTCTTCTGAATGCGATATTCTGAGACGCAAAAATGTTGGCTTCCAGGAACCAGATTGGCGAAAGTTGACTTAGTCGGTTATAATTAAGATTGCTCGTTCATTGTTGTCCAAGGTTGTCTTCAAGTTTAAGAGACTATAAACCATGCGTTCACGATAGTTTAAAAACTTTTTCATACCAAAAACTAGCTTTTTTCAGATTACTCACCGTGGCCGGGCGTGGAAAGTGGACTAGATCTTTCACAATTGCTTTACATTATGGTTTCATAAGAGAGGTGAATTTAAGAGACACAAAGCGTAAGTAATTAAACGATTAAAGCAAATCAAGCTTTTCTTCTCCACTCTCTCTTCTCCTAGGTACATCGTAGAAGAGCTATTTGGTTACATTATGAGCTGACAAAAAAACAATTTCTCAGCACTCAAAACGTGGAAAAGTAAGTTCTGATAAGCTTTTTCAGCTGTTGTGGATAGGATACGATTATTACGAGGTCAAAATGATATCACAAGCTTTATTGAAGGCTTCTTGAAAAATCATGTGGATGTCCCTTTAGCCCTTTCGAATTTCTTAACATTCCTTTGCTTTGACTTTGTATTTCTAATCCTGCCAAACTCGTTACGATTCGAGTGATCAAACTCTCCCAGGTCTGTTTCCTCCTAGCTCTACACGAAGCCATACCATTGCCAATAACACTCTCTCCTTATCGTTTGAGATTTAGTCCTGTTCCTGTCCTGATCTTGTTGTATTTTCAAACCAGTGTAATCAGACATTTTAATTTATTTTTAGTTTTAAGTGATAGTCTTTTTTTTAAATAAAATCCATAATTTAATATTCTAAATTCGTTTTAAAATATGAATTCCAAATTTCTTATATTATATTAAAAGAAACCAATAATGAATCTGTATAAAAACGAGGTAAATTTCAACTTTGAATCAAATCAACTATTAAAGCATAATAAAACCAACTAAAATCGTTAAATTATCAAAGTCTCCCGTGTAACATAAATCAAACGCGCTTCACACACCGATCGCTGGAGCTTTTCGCTCGAGCCACTATCTGGCTCGGCAATCAAATCGGCATGACAAATTAAATCATATCTCTAGCGCTTGCGGTTTTTTCCGAGCTGCGCCCCAACTGCCTACCATCGAAGTTCTGCATACGATCGTGCAAAACCACCGGCAACATCGGTCACCGAAGCAACCCAACCGTTTTAGTGTCACTTAGTGGTCAATAGTGATAACGCAGCAACCGCCTGGTCGATTTTTTTTGTTCCTCCTGTTCCTTCGCACAACTTCCATCAGCCTGGTCCGTAGCTCCGATGCTCCGGAACAATGAAATTCGATTAAAATTTTATTACTTTTCCTATCATTCAGTGGTGGTGCGCAGTGTGAACGGTGGCAGTGAAAAAAAAGAAGGACGCGATGGGTTTCTGGGTGGAAGGACACACATTCTTTTTTCTCACCAACCTCGCAACAATCCATGCGGCGCATCCGGGTCGGCCGGGTGTTTCTTTTTTAACCACCGAGGGGAAAAAACGCGTACCCACCGTTCACAAGTGTCGTGCGGAGGCTCGGAACACTGTGGCAAATGGTTTGATTTTGTGACCTACCGAGTCGGGGGCCGTAGGTTTCGGCTCGCGTTGCATGTTTTACTGCGCTCGGTTTCCGATGTCATACTGTAGCTCATAAATAACATTTTTTGGTGTGTTGGCGCGAGCGGTTGACAGTTTTGTTCTGGTTGGATGTAATGCTTTTCGCATGCTTCTTTCGCTGGTGTGGACCACCGGCCGACCAGTGCTGAATCCATTACTAAATGCCGCGAATGCATCGGTTTTGCAGCGGATGCAATCGGGCGATGAGCATCGAAGTGACCTACAAGCGACCAACCGAAGTGACCACCAAATATGGAAGCAGAAATCAAACACTTGAAGCGTACGTAGTTCAACGATGTAAAAAAAATCGCTCCACTAGCGAATAAAACTCCAAAATCCGATCGGTGAAAAACTGAAATTGCTTCCTTCAAACTTGCCGGAGATTTGCTGTGTATGAATACTCCTCTGAAACCCACTCGTTCAGAGTAGAGCGATGAGAGCGACCAACGTGGGCGTGTGCGTGTGCTTTTGGGGTAAAATTGTTTGCCTATCACTTACATTCCACTCGTTGGCAAGTATTGAAAATATTCTACCATCACATAAACCATTTCTTTTTCCGCTGCCCGGTGAAGTGGCTGCGCATCATGAAAAACCGGGAAAACCCTTCAGAATCGAATAACGCTCGAAAATGATTGAGAAATGTTTGACTCTAGCAGCCCGACCGGACGAGCAGCCCGGGTCAACCCAAAAACCCGTCCGTTCGTCAGTGGCGAGATGAAAATTATTGATCCCGAATATATCCTCTCCCCCTGGTGCAGCCCAGACGAGCGCGTATATTGATAAATGCTTGATGGGGTTTACTTTTTGCAATAACGCCTATAAATCATTCATCGCACCGGTGTGCAAAACCGGACGTAACGTGCCTTATTTTTTTTGCGGAGGTAGTCATCGATCCCTTGAGAAGAGATGGGTTTTTGAATCATGAAATAAAATACACATGATACACGTGGCCAAGGTTCGTTGCGCTACCGAACACGCCTACCGGTGCGTTATAATGAAACGAAGGAAGAAAAATGTTCTCGAACTCATCGACCATTAGTGCGATCGTGTGTAGCAAGACGATGAGCTTTTTTTATCCATATCCGAAGGATTAGGTGATTCATTGAATCAGGCTGTACCTAAATTATGGCAAATATAGTAGGAAGCAGTTGGGGCTGTTCCAAAAAGGGATCTCTTGTTTGCATTACTTTAATTGCAAGTTACTTCATGTTTTTATGTGCTCCTGGTTTATGTCATAAATTGTAATACTGAGAGTCTTCCTCTTCTTTCGCCTCTTTTACCTCTTGTGGTCTTGGCCTATCATTTCTGGTTTTCTTAACATGTTTATATTGACAACAGACGGATAATCAATCCTGCGTAAAGGAAGATGTTTCAGGCAGGTTTCAACTTCCAGTTCTGCTGTGTGTCCTTACTAAGCTCAACTGAACTAGTTAAGGATTAAGAAAAAGCTGTTTTAGTGACTTCGGTACACAAAACAATAATTCTTCTCTTGATATTTGTTTATGTGCTTAATCACTGAGCGATAACATTATTCAACCTTCACAGGCCTATCAAACGTGTTAGCTTTCGTTGGAATAATTCCGGAAATCTATCTTCAAAAATTTATTCCCTCCTCTTTTATGACACAAATTTCCATCCTTCACGTGTGATCGCATCGATTAAATAATTTTAATTCTCCATACTGGCAGTAAGTAAATACGTCGAACAGAATTCATTTTGCCTTTCCATGATGATATTTGAAAAAAATAAAAAAACGAAATTAATTTTTGGTTTGAATAGAATACTACCAAGACAGATAGGCTTAAAAATTTGGTTCTAAAACCAGCAAAGAGAAGCTTTCCATTTTACCAGTTAAAGGTCTAATTGTTGAAAGCATCTCTTGTGATGTTCTGTAACCTGTATTCTGCACAAGAACTTCTTATCCGTGAACAAATGTACAAATAGTAAAAATTCTTCTTTTTCAATCAGTTGTTGGTAGTAGATAAGAGCAATTTTTCACCCTCATAAAACACTACAAGCACATCCGAAGCCTTTGGATAGTTTTGATTTAATTGGAAACAGTTTTGAATACAGGACGAGACACACATCGTTATCCTACTCTTACAGAAGCGTATTTGTTGAAATGAATGTTGTTTGTCCCATTCTGCTAATGGTTCTTCTCTATTGCCTCTGTGACAAACTGGCCATGGAAGTTTATTCGGCAGAACGCATTACTTTCCAGCTCTACATTGTATAAGATTTATTGACTTCACTTGTTGGCTCAAGAGTTAGAACCATGGAAATAAACAATTTGCATGGAATCAGTACCAAAACAATAAATAAGATCATTATTAAAAGCTTGATCCACTAGAATCATCCCTTAACAGCAAGCTACTACTGACCTGGAAGCACATGAAACGACAACCGCTTAAATCACACTCCTAACCGCCAATTTAAAAATTATCCCACAAAGCTAACACTCCCTCGAAACACCAGCACGAACCGACAAGAAATCAATTATTCTAAAACAGTGTCGATTCCGGTTCCACATCCTGTGGCAACGTTTTATGGAAGTCAATTAGATGACAACAAAACCAACAGCAAAAAAAAATTATTTGCAATCATACATCAACCACAACACAACAGTAGCAGTAGCGATGAACTTTGGCCCGTCTTTTTGCCTGTCATAAGCCCCCGCCCGGTATACACTCAAAAAAAAAAAAAAGGAACAAACTGTAGCGACGGTGATGAAATATTCAGGAAGCAACCTGTAAAACTCAACAAGTTACGGTTTGCCCTCGGGCTGCCCAGGTTTTTCCTCCTGCTGACACCGACAGTCACACATAGAGCGAATGTTTTGCTAATTTCATTTACACCAGCAAGTCAGTCCCTTGATGTGGTGGCATGGGGAAGCCCCCGTCCGTTCGCCAAAAGAATCGTAAAGTAAACGCTGGCAGATGATTAAAATGCTGGAAATATTATGCCTAACGATGACCGAGCAGAACCGGGGCAGCATAATTTCTGTCCCGTGTTAGGTCGGTGGGTGAGGGTGGTTTTTTTTCGTGGTTGTTGTTGTTGTTGTCTGTGTGTGTTGTGCCAATACGGAAGGGATCGCTTGTCCCTTCCAAGGGTGGTTCTAAATTAGTGAATATCATAGCCACACCACGGGTTCAGAAGGCAGGGTTACCCTACGTGTTCCACAGGGGTGACAGGGACGGGTTTTTTATGTGCTTTTTAGTTTACCATGTCACGGTGATAATAAAAACATACCCATGAGTTCTGCTGAAACAGTGTCGCACGAAGGCAAAATGAAGCCATTAAATATCGCACTTGATTGTGTGGTTTTACTCGTGCCGTGCCTTTTTTGTCGGCTGGCCGGGCAAGAGGGCAATGAAGTGCCGCCATGCGTGATGATTTGTTTGTGTTGATTCTGGTGCTTTAAAATTTGCGGGGCCGTTTGGTGAGAATTTTCTGTTAATTTCATTCAAATACCGAACTAATAATACGTTCGGGGATATTGTAAAAATAAAGACATAAAGTTATTTAACATTTGTTTGTCCCAAAGATTAGAAGGATCTCTTAATTAATGATTTTGACTGGAATTTAACAGTCCTTTAGGCATTTGGTTGTCATTACTTAAGCATTTCGGGGCGGTCCGGTGGCCGAGGCGATAACGGCGCTGGTCTTCACACGGCAGGACAGGGGTTCAAATCCCAACCAGACCGCCTTCCCGTATGCAGGAGTGACTACTTTGCAACGGGTAAAATAAAGTCACAGAAAACCAACAAATGGTAGGCCGAGACCCCTCGAGGTTGAAGAGCCAAGGAAGAAGAAGACTTGAGCATTGGATACAATGGAGAGATACCTCAACTCTTTCAAAAGTTATTTGAAAACTCCTTTTTTGAAACTTCGGAAAAAATCCTGGGGGCTCCGAACGGAACTGGTCTTGAGCTAATTCTGTTTATAAAAATATACTGAAGTGAGGTTTGATCTGGCTTTGAAGTCATGTGAGAGCAATCTTTCTTTGGTGAGACTATCATGTTAATCGCGCACCAAGACCTCAACACACAAGCTTCTGTTCTTTTTATGTTTCTTTATAACCTCAAGGGGCCTAGGAATGCCATTACTTGCTTTTTTTGACTTTATTTTACTCATAGCGAGATAGTCAGTTCAGCTCGTTTGGAAGACGGTCGGAAGGCGAATCGATAACCATCCTTTCCGTCGGACTGTCTTAAACAGGCATAAGGCAGTTAAAAGATCAGCTACAAGGCAATATTTGAAGGCGTATTGAAAAACCCTCTCTCTACCTTTATAAATGCGGATCAAATCGAACCTAAAAGAATGATTTGAGGAGATCCACCAATTGATATGCATTCTGGATTTTTTTAAACGTGACAAGTGAATGGTCCATGCTCTCAAGGATTCAGTAATGTGGCAAACAACTATGGAGTTGTAAGTGGGATAGCGAGCGACTGTGGTTGTCGTGCATCGTCTACTGTTTTGCTAGATATTTTGCAATAGATTTCTGTAGACCAGAGAATTTTAGTTCAGGCTGCAACTTTTATGGTTTGAGTATTGTACGATATATTACCAGGCTATCCACGAGTGGAAATAGTTCGTAGATCTCATGTTCATAGGTACAGCACACTCAGTGCAGAATAAGCCAGAGCCTCTATTTTGAAGTCAGGATTATCGCTTTTGTTTTGCAAAGGCCTTCAACGGTTCAACAGATTCCTCAGCAAAATAAATAATGCGAGTCACTTACAAGACTTTAAAAGCAGGTGTGTCGTGTAGAATATTGTTCAATCGAGTATAATTGTACAGTGAGTCCTAAAACTATTCGACCACCTGTATTTTTTTCCTTGAATTGGCGAGCTCTGAGCCCTGTAGGCATACCAGACTGAAACTTACTGATTCGGATTCTTAGTAGATGTATTGAAAGAGATGATCCTATCAAATGTGGCCATAAGTTTGTATTAAATAACAATAATGAAGCCAATAAAACTTAGATTTCTGATTCATCCATGTGTTTCAAGTCCTAAGCAATCAATTGGTCCTCTGTTTTAGTCCAAGAATCGCTAGAAAAATTATCTAAATAAAATGCAGACCTTATTTTTGTCTAAAGATCTTTTTCAGTACAAAGGAGGGTGCTCTGCCTATTGGGTCCTAGGTGCAACACGATAAAGTCACCAGGTTCCCAGTTTTTCTTCATCAGCTCCTGGTGCACTGTACGGACCGGGATTTGAGCCCAGGTCGCCACGGCCACCGCACTCCCATTGGTTGTCCATACAGTCTTTAATTGAAATTCTTCTACTTCTTGGATTCTAGCTGCTGTAAATCAACTAATACAGGCACTAACAATTCCACGGTCCAGTAATGTTGGTTATGATGATTGTTTATTGTTAAATAATTCAAAGATCTAAAACACTTAACAGTTATAAAGACGAACGGTTCGAATATAGTTTAAAAGCGCAGCGCTTGGCATGTCCGGCTATCTCATTAGAATTGGTCAATCGATGGACCTTTCTCGGTCCAACTTGAGACATTCTCAAGCTTATGTTTAGGGTAAGAGGTGGGTCATCATTTTCCTATCGTATTATTTCATTAAATACATATGTTAACTGTAGAAAAATTAACAATGATATTCAGACGCTTTTCCGGAATGCATCCTGAGTTTGAGCGATTCAAGTTGAGAAATTTCCACAGTTTTAAAATCAAATCAAAGAACAGTATGGTCTTAGAAATTGACACCCAGAATGAAACATGTGTTTAAAGAAGCAAATATCAGAATTGTCTGATGTGGTTTAGAAAAAGGTAGGTTGCCGTGTAGGATTAGAAGATAGAATAAATTTTGAATAAATAAAGCAAAATAGTAAATTCAAGTGAGGATAAGAAAGAAAAGTATGATACAATTGTCAATAAAAAGTGTGAATAAATGTGAGGACGCTCATCATTTGTGCCATTATGGCCATCCAATACGCATAAAAGCTCCATCCTATTAAACATATTGTAATATGATTCCTTCAACACACGTGTTTAATGGGAAAAAACCTACGTTATTGCCTGAAACTGACTATAAATAATAACCCTCGAACAAGCACATGTGCGATGCTCGGCTAGTGTTAGCTTCACTGCATGCCTGGTTTTCCTTCAGTAATTCCTTTTATTGCTCATTGACAGCATATTTTGAAACTGTTATTGCTGCTGTTCCACTTTTCTACGATATGATTTATATCAATATGTTTTCTCGCTAGACCGATTGCTGGCGAATGAATATTCAATTCGCCGAAAACACTTGAAATGTTGCGTACGTTGCACATCACGAAGACAGCAATAAATCAACAATGGATCAAGCAGCTGACAATGTATTTCTTGTATCCTGTTAAACATGATTTGCTGGGGAGAGAGTGAGTTGGAACCAGTTTGAATATATTGAATGTTTGCAAATCGGCATTTTTTGGAGGTTAGGGATACATTGAATCAGACAAGCTGTTAAACTAGAGAATTTATAAAATAACCTTATAAAATAAATTTTACTATCCTTAAGGAAAACTGAGCTTAGCTATAGACACAAAACAAGATTTTTTTCTCGCTTTTAATTATACAGAGAAATATTTTCAAATAATTTAAAGAAAATGGAGGTACATAAAGCCATTTTTTAAGCAGAATAAAGTATAAATGGAAAAAAAACAGTGGCTGTTTGTTTCTTCTGAACAAATTGTCACCGGCAAAGACAAAACGCGTCAAGCATAATCGTCTTTACAAAATGTAAATCGTTTTCTTCACCAAAAAACCTTCTTTTCCGCTGCTTAAACAGCGTGCCGGGAAAACTATCATTAAAACGATGCTCCAAATCCATAGTAATGGACCTGACGCGGTAGTAAAATTTAACGAGACTTTATAATTGGTGTCCAGCGTTGGAGGGTTAGTCCAACGGAGGGGAGTGTTTTCTTTTCTCCCTCTTCATTTTTCCACCCCGATAGACAGACAATAATGATGGTGGAAAGCAGCGCTTTGTTGAACCTGGGGGTTTCTTTCGCCATTGTATTTGGTCACCTTGCAAATCGGAAGCGAATGAAGTTTGGTTTGGGGCTGGGATTATTTTTTCAGGAAATTTTAAACCCTTCAGGGAGATTCAAACTGATAGAACTTGGCCGTTAGGTTGGAGGTTTGTTTGAGTTGAGCTTTGCCTTGTCCACTCCATTTGCGAGTAGATTGTCCCGAAGAAGCACACTCAGCAAATTAGCTGACCAATAATGGCTTAAGAGAGCGAGTGGGCGAGTGCCAGGAAGAACATTGTAAAATGGAAGACTTCAACGCAACTCCGTTTAAAGGCGTCGTTGCAGTGTTGGATGAGAGGAGTTTTCCGTTCCTTTTCCTTCGGCAGTTGTGCTGTCTGTTGTGTCCACCTACCACCGAATGAGCCAGCTACATAAAAGTTAACCGGCAGAACAACATACCGCAAACCAACGCAGTGCTCGGGTGAACACGAACGTTTCGTTGTGCTTTTGTCCCATTTTTCCCCGAAGTAAAATGACTTGATTTTTCTTCAGCAATTGAATGAAAATTTCATCCCCATCATCCAGCTCTGCTTAACGAACACACTGTCCCGGTTGGCTGTTAAAGCGAAATTAAGTTCCCTACTTCAGCAAAACATAAAACAATTCACCACTGCGCACCGGCGTGTGCTGGAAGCTGAGAGATGCAGGATGAGGAACGAAAGTTGCAACTGCTTTTCCACTTCCATGAATGGAAAGAGAAGCGGGCGCTCGTCCGTCCATTTGGTGACATTAATTAACGTTTTCCAGCGAGATTTCTTTGAATCACTCTGGAAAGCGTTGATTGTATTTCGGGATAGAAGTCGTCGGTGCGTTCTGTGGGATGAGATGTTTTTTTTTCGTTCAAATTTAGATAATGCTACCGTTGTAATTAGTGTGTTACAATAACTTGTCTTGAGCGTTATGAGGGTTGTAAGGTTAGCAGTAGAGCTAAGTATCCGTACAGTGAACTATAGCTACAATCTCTAAATATCTATATCTATCTGCTATGAGAGTATCAATTAAAAATAATTGTTAAAATTGTTATATCCACTGTCCTTCAGTTAGTACCTTGATGGTTGAAAAATAAATAATTAGACATGGACAGCTAGTCATATCCAGCCATGTCGCCGCCAACAACACATTCTGAAACCAGCTGACTACGACCAAACCAGCTTGCTCTAGATACGATCACCGGACCAAACCGACCTAGAAGAACAGCAAGCCACTCATGACAAAGAATCTGCTGACGATCAACTACCAATCGTTTTACATTCCATCAACGAACCAACGAGCCTATGACAAAGAATCCGCTGACGATCGACTGTCAATCGTTCTACATGCTACCAACGATCGACAACACATTCTACTGATCAGAGTAGGTCAGTAAGCTGCAGAAGAAATCCGCTGACGATGGTTGACCGACCGAAACACCACCGTTGTCAACCGACCCATCAACCATCGAGGCTCCACCGTTACCGAAGTGCTGACGGCGCAGATACAAACGAGCAACACCACGACGGATCGACGAGGAAGGAGAAACGGGGAAGGGAATGTAGGATAATTCAATGTAGGTTAAATGTTAAGCTTGAAAGACCAACTTTGGGTCAATAAATAGTCTTTTGTCAGTTAAAGTTCACGGAGTGCGGTCGTCTTTGTTTTAGTGTATAAGAATTCTGAAAGAAACCTTTCAAAAATTACGAAATGTTTTAGACTTTCATTGTTGTTTGAATGTCGAGCCAAATGTGTGCTACAATTGTTTAAAATTTCAAACACCTAAAGCATCTATAAATAAATGAAATAAAAAAAAATTGTTCAAATTAAGCCTAGTCTTGCGCCTGAGGGTATGCAACGTGCCCAAGAATGGCAATGAGCGAGCAAGGAAGAGATATTATTTACGAAACAGAAGGATAGATAAAAAGAGAGAGAAACAAAGAGAGAGAGAGAGATAGAGAGAACAAAAATGAGCTAAGACAAATGGGGAAAAAGGGATTTGAAATACTGCAAGAGCAATTGAATTGAGTGCATCTAAAATCAGAAAACGACGGCAATTCAATTATTTTGCTGGTGAAAAAAATTAATTATAAAACTCTTTAAATGTTGAATACAATAAAAAAAGTGTCTTTATTCTTGGTTTGTTTACGTTGTTTATGATGATGATGGTGATGATTGCGTTGATGGGAAGCAGATACTTCTTACCCATTGCGTATACTGCTTTCAATTAAGTGGATGAAGAGGAAATGGTTAATGAAAAAGTTGATTGCCGTCCGTCATGATTTTAATTTTTTTAATTTAGTTCTTGTGTTACGCCTGAGTGTAACCAATAATTAAAAATCATGTTTACTATCATGTGCTTTGTACTTACTTTTGGCAAAACACTAACCTAAAAAACATGCGAAACTGACTAGTCATTGCCATTGAAAATTAAGTAAACCAATAACCTAGCGAGTGCGATGGTTTCTTTATGTGAAGAAATATTGCACAAAATGAATTTGTTTTCATTTAAAAATCTTCTTCTTCTTTCTTGGCCTACCAACCGTTTAGGTCATGCCTGCCATTGCTGGCTTACTAGACATCAATACTAGGCTTGCTGCCGCATAGTTGGAAAGTCAGTCTTCACTATGGGGGAATGGTTCAGAAGCGATTTGAACCCCGGTCCTGCCGTGTGATGACCGGCGCCGCTGTCGCATCTACCACCGGGTCGCCCCATTTAAAAATAAAAAAAGTTTATGAAATCAAATTATTAAGTAAAAAAAAAATTATTACAGAATTTTAAATTCAAATACAAATCATTTAAATCCTTCGAAAATGCGTTGAATCCCCCATACAAATTTCCGCTAGGCAACCGTAATGCTTACGTTAAATTAGAAGTTCACGTTACGTTTCAAGCTCCTTGCGCTGTCTAATGAAAGTGATACAGAGCTTTTGTCAAATAGTCGAGTAAGGTAATTTGGACTTTAATTTGTGCTCATCACTTGTTTGAAAGAGTTTTGCAAGATACAACGAATTTTCATTACTTATCCATTCTTAAAGGAGATTTGTTTGTTATTTTCGTTACATTTGTATTCATACTCTTCTTTTATCATCATCTCAATAAAAGATAAACCTTTATGTCATCACTTACACTAAAAATAGCTTCTGCAAGTAGTAAATTATTCAAAAACCATTCCACATGATACATCACCAGCTACCAGATACAGTCACTACTGATCCGAACGTTCATTAGTTTCCTCGGCCATCTATCGGCCCTACCAATGCACGGAAATTGCGTGCCGGATGATACCATCGCGATAGCAACCCACCACCGCAACGCAAGGAAATGAACTAAGATTAATACATCCACCACACCACATTCGTGGGTTTCGTGATCAACGTATAGCTTTGACAACCGAGTCAATCTCCCGAGGCAACCGGTGAAAACGAAACCCGGTGTCCAAAAATTATTGCCATCGCGTAGCGACACCATTTACAACCCCGCACGTACAGTCGCCCGCACATCTCAAGGAGATAAACGACCCTTTCGAGCGGACTGATACTGGTTAATTCGCTAGGGCTGGCCGAACAGAAAGCACAGCCCGAATGGTGGTAGGCTTCGTTCGTTCATAACAAATGGACGCCTATCTGTGGCGTGTCGGTATATCCGGTTTCGGGACTTAAACCGCGCGGAATTTCCATTTAAAGCGTCAATTTGAGCTCCACTTGTCAGTGTCACAAGCAACTCCGGTCGACTGGTGGTGGTTATTGGAGAGCTTTTGTCCGACTAGTGTACGATTGTGTCAGGTTACGGTCGGTCGCTGGAAAATGAGAATGCACCAGATGAGACAAGATATTGAACCCGCTGTCAAAATCTTTCCTTCCTGACTAAATGGGTTCCTGGCGTGGGCATCACGATGTTGCGTTGCAATGCAGATGTCGTTCTTTGGCTTGCACGAGTCGTTCTTGTTTGGTAACAACTTTTTAGTATCGAACCTTCAAGATGTTGATACCTTTTGTGAATTTCTCAATTTTGTACAATTTAATTGCGACCAAGCAGACGTTTCCATATTCAGGACA
Source organism: Anopheles stephensi (assembly GCF_013141755.1). Classification (NCBI taxonomy): domain Eukaryota; kingdom Metazoa; phylum Arthropoda; class Insecta; order Diptera; family Culicidae; genus Anopheles; species Anopheles stephensi. The sequence goes on along the minus strand of NC_050202.1, from coordinate 29,252,865 downwards.
CGTTCCAACTATTTGTAGCAACTTATTCTACAAATCGATAAGACAATCAATTCTACCCTCCTACTGACAAATTTCAGGACTTTAATGCTTTAATGGGCAAATCCTTTAAATCCATCATCCGATCGAACATGAGCTTTACTATAGTGACTTTTGGCGCGCGGCCCGACTGATGACGGATGGCTACAGAGACGCGAGAAAGAAATATGTCATAAACAGACAAATGAGATCCCGAGCGTACCACAATTCGCAATAAACGAAACGATGTGTTTTACGATTAATTTCATTTTATTGGTTTTCTAGTCGTGCAGACAAATGCCGACGGTCTGCCGGAGCAGTGTGTGCGTCGCGTTCTTACGCCCGGCTGTGTGTTTTGTTGTCTCCAGCAGCAGCAGCAGCAGCAGTACGGAAACGACCAGTCTCTGTTTGTTCAGGCACCGGAAATTGTGTTCCTTATCGTGCTCACATACCAGACTAAACAATTCGTTTGATCTTGCTAGCATTTTCGCAACGGAGAAGATACTTTCAGTCAATAAGGCTGAAATCAATCGTGTATTGACAATGGGGAAGGCCCTGGAAAATGAAGTGCTGGTTTTGCTGGAGCAAAATCATTTTCATGAAAAAATGGCTTGATTTGGAATGCTAGTTTTACCTTCAAATTCATTTGCAAACAGTTATTTAAAGCATGCTTGTCATATGATATTCAAAGGATGATTTTCCATTGCGCCTAGCAGCTAGGCTTTTCGCATCACATCATCAGTATGTTTATAAACAACTTTAATTTAGGTACGCAATCCAATACAAGGTTGTCCTAACATCAATGAATTTGGATGCGGCAGCGGCGGCGACGAGTAACCAGGGCCTCGGCAGGAGCAGCATCAGCAGCACAGACAACTAGGACAACGACAACAGCAAGGGTGCACCGCACACACGTCCCTACATGTAGTACTACGTACTTCAGCGCAGCGGTAGGGGTCGAATCAGGTTGAGGAGTGGTTTAGTGAGGTCCCGCCGGATGCCATGTCCGCTTCTCGGGCCTGGTGTCACGGTGAATCCCATATAACCCAGATCGCACTGTCACGTGCCTCCGAGACAGCAAATCTTTTGAAGGATTACTTCCCGGTAACAAAAAAAATGTCCTAACATAGAAGGTGAAAGCTATATCAAGGGTTTAGATAATTGAAACTTAAACCCTCAAACGCGGCTTTGATTATACCGCAAAAATGCGTAGAAATTAGTAAAATCCGTGTAAAAAGTGCTCGTAGTTTTACAGTAGTCCTTTTTCATGTGTATCAAAAATAGAATGTTTCAGCATCAACTTAACCAAAAAGTTTAAAAATACTTAAAAATCACAGGTCAAGTCTACCACTTCATTATAAGTACGCAATTTACACATGAGTATTAGTGCCAGCTGCACCGTACACAATATCTGCATGGCATACATCTTCATCAACGCATTTAAAAAAATAGTTGAAGTTGCGCTTAACAGGATTCTACGTGTGATAGCCAACGCTGTGGCTAGGACTCTATTAGATGACATGAATAAAAAAAGTACACACAAATATATGAATGAAATTAATGAATGAAAAAAAATCAAAACGTAAAGATAAATTTAGGATTTAGTTTACTTTGGAACTTTAGCCTTTTTGGAGTCTTTCCTCACATATTTTAATACTTCCATGTATATTATGAGTTTTGTCCAGAAGACAGTCTCTTAGTACTTTAAAGGATTTTCAGATGTTTTTGAATGCATCATTCTGTTATATCGGCATTAGAGTTTTTTTTAAATGATAAACAAAGAACTTAAGATGCAGAATAAAAATTATATTCTTCTTAGTTAAATAAATTAAGAATTGAATTATTTACGACCAGATTACTCATCTTTTAATTTGTTTTCAATTGTCCACAAAATTCTGTATGAAATTTAACTTCACACACATTTCTTAAAAATAATTTCATTTTATTACATTTAAGTTAATTGTTTTGTTTTAACATAAGTTAGATCTGGCTCTATATGTTTTTCTTCTAAGCTGTATAGACCACTTGGGTTATGCCAGTCATTTATATTTTTTTGTCTAATTTCTACATCGCAATTTAAAAGCCAGTGCTCACTCGGTCTGAATGGGATTCGAACCCGAATTCTGCCTAGTAAAGATCGGTGCAGCTTTCGCTCTACCACCTAGACGTTACCATAAGCGACGTGACACGAATTTCTATGATTTGAAAAAATCTGGTCAACAAGATAGAGTATATTTTGAGAATGTTTATTAAAAAGTCCTTATTTTAGTCCCAAAGCAATAGTTCATATTTTTGTAAACAAACTACATTTACCAGTATTTATCAAACTTTACAACAATTGCATAACGCAAAGAAGTAATGGCGTTGATAAAAAGTAAAATCTAACCAACGTCGCACAAGTTTACGAAGACAGGACTTGATGCCATCTTCAAACCTCGACAGTAAAAAGTACTGCTCAACCGGACCAAGCATTCAACCGTGCTGAAGAGCAATGCAGTATTGCGTTTGAGATTGCAGAAGCAAAAACAAAAAAAAAATCTTTCCCAAAGTAAACCACAACCATAAAGCGGAATACAACAACGGGATCAGGGGAAAAGGACACACCACGCCAAACCAAATCAAATTATTGTTTCGAGCAGTTAGTGGCGTGGTCACGAGTGGGAGCCTTGAAACAACAGAACCCCACTATCGGGGAAAACTAAAACGCTGGTTAGACTTTGTGTACTGCGTTCGGCAGCAGCGAAAAAAAGACACAATAAGCGAAACAAAAAATGAAACACACCACAACAACCAGACAAAAACTACCCATCAAGTACTGTCCTCTTGGATGCTTGGTGCTGAAGATGTAGCTTTCCGAAGGTCCACCATTTTTTTACAGATAATTTTTTCCAATGTTTTTTTTTCGCTTCGGATGCTCTTGTTGGTCGTCTCCTACGGTGCCCCACCGTTACCACCGGGCATCTGAGCAGTAAAACAGAAGAAAACTCAGTCCGCTCATTGACCAACAATGAAGTAAAGAAAGGGCGAAGGACACAAAAAACCAACGCTCTGCGGGTTTCGTGCAGCATTCAGGCGAAACTTTTTCGCTAATTTTGTTTGCTAAACCTTCGGTCGACCAACAAAGCGAAGCCCTCGTTCGCAGGAAGCAGGAGCGCGCCAACGCGTTTGTTGGGGACAGCAGTTCAAAGAGATCGGACTGACTGCTGCAGCTGTCACATGGAAGCGTTGGGGTGAGTGCGTTTGTTTTTTTTATATGGTTCTATTTGTTTTATCCGAGTTGCACAATGTGGTCCAGGTCGTCTACGTCCGATGGAATGATAAGACATATTTTCTCGGCAATAGTCATTCGAGAGTCTTAACGGGTTCTTTGTTATCGGCAGAGCGCTGAAGACATTGCGTTACTTAGCGCTTAATTAATCTAGCTTTTCAACAATGCTCGCTCTCTCTCTCTGTTTGGAAGTTTGATGCATCGTAAGTTTGAACAAATAGTGAACAAACAATGATTTACACAATTATCACCACACCAGGTACACCAAATAAATTAAATTGCTAAAAGGACCAATTTCCTGAGCTCTGAGCTTCTTTAGGACGTTTATGCTTTAAATCTATTTTAAATGCGTTATTGTTCGACTCTACCATTCAACCACTCGGAGAGAAAAGTGTCCGACGAAGGACTGGTCCCTCCGAGCACTGCGTCCATCATCGGCATCATCATAAATGCTCACCGGCTCGGCACCCGCTTATGCAAAAGCCCCTACCAGCAGCACGGCAAGTGGATAAAGTTTTTGGGCAAACTTTTCAATCCTTTTGACGGCTTTTATACTAATTGAATTTTTCTGCTCGTCCGCACCCGTCCGGTCTCTCCCTGCACTGCGTTGCAACGGCGCAAAACCCCCCCCCCCTCCCACGATTGCAAAAAAGGGACATGGTCCACCTTTTAACGTAAAATAATAAAAAAGCGGATGACATCAACGACCATCTGGGAAAAATAAAGCATCAAACAGGCGTAACACACGAACGGGCGAAGAAAACAAGCGTCGACTATCTCTTTGCACAGTTTTGCCCGTAAAACATTCCTCTGTTTACATCTACTTGACTCGATGGAGTTCCGCCGAACATTGCTTCCCCTGGCTGTTGCTGCGTGACTCCAGGAAAACCTTCTCCCGGGTTGGAACATGCGGGTCATTTTTGGTCGTAAAATTTTTCGGTCCCAAAAAGGCTCTTAAGAAAAATGCCTTCCAAAAAAAGAAAAGAAAAGGAATGTGATCCGTTCGCTCGTGCCGTCACATGCCGCTCCTGCCAATCATCAGGTCGTCCGGCCGACCGAAACCGGGTTCGACACGGGGACCCGGGCCGGTTCGCACATCTTATCCTTGAAAATATCCTTCGATCGGCCATTTATGCGACTTGTTGCGAGGCACCAATCGACTTGATGGATCTCGACCATCAGCAATTCGTCTGTCCGCTTCCCGGGCCCGACGCTCGCAACCAGGGACGATGCGTTCAACAGCTGCCCCGGGTTCCGAGTGTTCACCCTGCTGGCCGTTTTACTTTTTTCCCCAAAGGTGCGTAGGTTTTCTCGGTTTTGGGCATTAATAGTCGTCGTCGGTCGTAAAAGTGAGCTGCGCTGGATATAAAATAAAAAAAAACCTAAATCTCCATGCTCCATTTATTTTTCCAACTCGTTTTTTTTTTCGTCGATTTCATCCCTTTTTTTTGTTCTCGATGCTGGACGGTAAAGAAAAGGGTTGGGAAAATAGCAGCTGACAGTTTTTTTTTTCCCTGAGCGTGTGCCAGTGTGTGTGTGTGTGTGTGTGTGTGTGCGGGTACCATTTTGCCCCTCAAACCAAACCACCCCATGATACGTGTCGATATTCCGATAAGGAATAAAAATAACGTTATTGGATAAAAAGCGAATTTCAAGCTCTTTACGCAGAAGGTATGGAAGAGCAAATTTTTCAATCATCAATTTTAAGGCACGAAAAAGAGGTGTACAATCCCTTAACCTGAGTGGAAATAAGCTTTTGATAAAATATATTTTTACTATCCTTACAATGAACGTGAATTAAAAAAAAGGTTAAAATTTAAAAAAAAAAACAAAAAAAGACTTCATGGATATTAATCGGTCGTTTGTGGATAATGTAACAAAATGATGAAAATAAAACTTTTGACAACATTATATACTTTTGCAAGAAAGAAACCTATCAAGAAAGGATCATTCGATGTGTAGCAAGATGTTTTAGTCACTTTGAAAATTAAGTTAACGATACTGTTGCTCTCGAATTTAAGTAACTCTCTTTTCAAACATATTTTAAGCACATGTTTATAATCCTTTTTTGTTTAGATGTTGATGATGGTTTAATGAAATATTGGTACTGTTATATCTATTAGAAGCATCACCAGCATTAGTATGAATATTAGAGAGGCCTTTCATTCTATAATCCGTCGTTGTACATCTTTCTCTTCCTTTTTTGGAACCACAACAACCTCAAGAGGGCTTTGGAATGCCATTTCTGACTTTTCAAGACTTCATTTCACACTTTGCGGATGACGATTCTGATGGCTTTAACCTTGGTGAAAGCAACACTGTGTACGGAGTCATTCACGGAAACACGAGAGTAGACGGAGGGATTGGAGACCTGAAGTTCTCCATTCAGTTTTAGCCATAGCAAGATGTCCGCATGGACCAGGGCTTACAAGACGATTGCATTTACACCGATTTGAGAGCCGCCTTCGATAGCATATTGCGCGATATACTATTGCAAAAACTTCAAAGGTTGGGACTCTCACACTCAATCGTCGCTTGGCTCAACTCCTATCATCGCAAACGAAAGTATCGCGTCCTTTTATTGGTACCTCTGGAGTAGCCCAGGGCAGCAATCTGGGACCATTGCTGTTTATTCTATACATAAACGACGTATGCTCTCTTCTGCCTGACAACTGCTACTTGCTGTATGCTAATGACGTAAAACTATTTATGCCTGTAAAAACGTCTAATGACTGTGCTAAACTACAGCAAACTCTTTCAGTGTTCAACAACTGGTGCGTCCTAAACTGTTTGTCTATATGTATCGAAAAGTGTTACGTGCTGTCCTTTGCGCGTGCGAGATCTGTGATAACATATGACTATAACATCAATGGTGTAAACGTCTCAAGAACCACACAAATGCGCGACTTAGGTGCTCTACTTGACCAAAAATTGACGCTTGGACTCCATTATGACAACGTTATTAACCGCGCCAAAAGAACTCTAGGATTATTATTCAAGCTGACTCGTGATTTTGACGACGCCCGATGTTTGAAAGCTTTATATTGCTCAATAGGAATATCGATTCCATACACAAATGAATGGTTCGATGGGCTTGAGGCCATTCAAAGAAAGTTTACACGCTACGCAATCCGCAGGCTAGGTTGGGCCAATAGTACCTTGGTCCCATGCTACACAGAACGTTGTGAACTGCTAGGCCTCGAGTCACTGGAACATCATCGGCGCTATATAAGCCAGACCACATTTTTAGCAGGACTCCTTTTAGGCACCATTGACGATCCGTATTTGTTGGGTGAACTGAAATTTGTGACACCTAGAGTATCGGCTAGACATCAGCAACTGTTACATATCCCATGTTCGCGCACTGAGTACGGTTTCAATGCTCCACTTACAGCTATGTCACGCCACTTTAACACGCACTCGCACCTGTTCGATTTTAATATGTCCGTGTTTACGTTCAAAAATTTGTTACGCGTCCGACCACTTAGTACTTAAGCAAATCAATGTAATATTATTGTAACTAAGATTCTGCATCGTTAAGCCGTGAACGGCGGACGATTAAATAAAAATAAATAAATAAATAAATGTCCTGCGTACGGAGAGGCGATCCGGATGAGATTTGGACACCGATCCTATCGTCTGAGGACTGGTGCCGCTATCGCCTCGGCTACCAGACCGCCCCATTGTACATACATTCAAATAGTAACAGTTTAAACAAATTTGAAATTTAAAGGTGATACTTTAAACTGAAAAATCAGTCACATTTTTGAATCATCCCTTTTTCTATTTTTAGATCTTCATTTTTGCCACACTGCAAATTCTAAGCAAAGGTTAACTAAGATTGCTATAAATTACAAAGAAGACTGAGCTCAAACCTCAAATGTGAAAGTCTAGTGAAATCAACTATAATTGGAATACCATACTGAGAAAATGCTTTTCAAACATTCTGAAAGTCCTTGCATAATATCTGCAGGCTTGTTCCTTATGGATTGCAGACACGAAGTTGAGATCGTCCATGCAACTAGAGGCGTGATGATTTACTTTAGAAATAATTTCAGAAATCCTAACTGATAATTATTTATCAAATCAGTTTAAAACAATTGGTACTCTGCATCAGGCAACTAGTCAACACCTCAGTCAAATCTACCAGGGTAGAGTCAACAATTCTCAAGAGTTTCCGGAATTGATAATATACACAAATATCCAAAACTTCCGTGTAAAACCATTACTATCGTACATTTCCCACCTGCTGAACCTTATTGAATCGATACCAATAAAGATATAAGAATGCTTAATTACTCCGAAAATTCAATAGGCGTACAAGTAAGCTAAAAATATACTCATCAGAAAATTGAAACCTCATCATGCCAACGTTGCAAAAAGCATCAGCAAAGACATCACAATCTTCCTGTGCTCCAGAAGCACCTTCCAATGCTGTTATCGCTTATTTGTGAGTGTGAGAGTGAATAAATTTCCCACCCAGCACGTATGCATCAACCAGGTTTCCTATTCTCCCTTCGCGAACGGTACCAATTCCCAGTACAGTCAAACTATTGATGACGTTCGCGAATGAAGCCTTCGTGCGTTAATGATGTAAGGAAGGTAAATTAGTTTCTATTTCCCGGTAATTTGCCAAAAACCGAGGTACAGAAGGTCTGCACTCTTTGCGGCAAATTGGTTCACAATCGTTCCCAGCTGGCTTTTGTGCTGTACAATGAAGTCTTAATTGCGGAACGTATGCTAAGTTATGCAAAAGCGAGGGAAAATCTAATTGAATTGAGTTTTCTTGCCGATGTCAACAAATTTCATTTAGTGCGTGGTCAATTTTTTTACTGAAAAGCTCAATTTTTTTAGCAATTTCGTTTGCGATTAAATATACGATGGGGTTTTTCCCGGCCAGCAAAACTCGATTGTGGTTTAATCTGTCTAAGTGCCACCATAAACTGGCTCAAATTTCTGCTTCCCTATGCGCAATCGAACAACCGGCACGGAAGTTGTTCTAATTTGCCCATCGAAACTAAATAGAATGACTTTCAATTACTCAAGCTTTGCTCGTCCATGGGAGAAAGCTTCCCATTCGATGGGTTCAGTTTGGCGAAAATATTCTCCTTTACATTGGTCACTCAGTGAAGCTTTTCGGAAACGACCGGGGTTTATGTAGGGGTTTTTCGTATTTTTTCCTGTGAGTACTTCTACTGAAATTACCATCACCCGTACCCGGACCCGGGACTGGTAGAAGCGTCGTAAATGGGAAAATAAAAGGCAACCCCAAGCATGTGAAAATCTGCCCCTAACACTTGGTCTAACATTGCGGTCAGCTGAGCTGAGTGACGATGGAGGGCACACACAAAAAAAACGAAATGGAAGGAGGTTGTCTCGACAAGCAGGAACTACTCTTTTTCTACTTTTATTTTCACTTTCCACAGCCCGGCCGTTACGACACGAGTCTCGTTTTAAGCGCTGTTAATTCAATCCCTGACGGCACCGACCGATGCCTCGTGATGTCGTGGGCGAATATTCACACGGTCTACTTCGGTGGGGTGGGTGGCACATTTTAACAGCACCACACCAAACTACCCAAGTAACGAAGCAACAAATGGCGCTTTAGAAACTCTTGGTGAATGGAGCGAAACAGTGGCAAGAGCAGAAGTTGGGGGATGGCAAATCAGGACACGCTAGGGACACTCATTTGCGTATGAATTATAAATCATAAATACCTCCTCGCAGGTTCAGCCCCATCCGCCCACCCAACAGCGATCATCATATGCGTGTGTGGGTGTGTGGGGCGCTCACAGTACGAGACACATGTTTGCGACGTGAGCCGCATACAGAAGACACACACACACTGAGGCGCGGACAGAGTTTGGTCTACGGCTTTTAAGACTTGATTGTTGAAACTGTCACACTGCCGACGAAACCGATAAGCAAATGGCGCACGCAACCATTTTGGAGCCTCGCGATCAACTCGTCCCTCGCGTACCGCGACTTGATGGGAAATTAAAATTCTTTCAAACTCTCACACTTTCTACCATCGGTGGATGGTGGTGCGCACAAGGGCTGCCTCAAAATCCTTCCAACGGGGATGTTAAACGAGAAAAGCGCGTTCTCGCATCACCTGATCACCAAACCACCCCAATCCCCAATACTCTTGGGAAGGTGGTTTTTCTCTCTATCGCTCTCTCTCTCTCCCTTCCGGATAATGGTTAGTAAAAATGCGCTCCGCGCTCGTTCACTCATTAAATTCCCTTCAACGTCAACGGGCGCACAATTTCAGCAACTTCCTAATGGAATAATCTCATTAGTATCCCTTTTCCATCCACTGTCGCTAAGGGGGTTGGGAGCTCCTTTTTTTTTTGCTGCCGGGAATGCCGATGTTGCCATTACCGGGCTGTGTGACTGACTTGTGCGTGTGTATTTTAGTGCTTTGGAACCGAATCCTGACGCTGGTGGAGGTGGGGTACGCTGGTAGTAAAAATAGAATTTCCCACAGGAAGGGCTGTATCGTCGTGATGTCAACGAACGGCTCGTTAAAGGTTACATTTCAAGCCGCTTTTTGAGTAATATCCTTTCGGGAAGCAGTTCGAATGATAAACAGGCACATGAACAGGGTTCCGAAAATAAATTTGTGAAAATCGTTCAAGAGCAACTAAGAACCGAGGATCATGACATCGAAATTATCAATATTTATCGCTTATTTAAAGCTTAAAGCACAAAGTTATGACTCACACGGATACTGCTTTTACGATGGGATGTTTGTAAGAACAGTACCCCTTTCTACGGTAAAATCTATTTCAAGCGCTATTTGTCTTCATTCACCGGAATAACATGGCACAAGAAAGGAATTTCTTCCTTATGACATATTTTCTAATCCTTGCTCAAAAGAGAGGAAAACAAAATCAAAAGCTGACTTAAGCAGGAATACGCTAACTATAGCACCTATTGCCAAACTCCAATGTTCGATAAAAACTCTCTAAAACAGCCACATCGATAAAAAGGCGTCACTTTTTTCTATTCTCTTGAGAGAAGAGAGGTAGCGAAAGTATCAACTTAATCGAATCTGTTGCTTCAACTTTTGACATTGACTCGTTTTGAAGAAGTTCGATTAACCGTAAAATAAAACCACAATACTGCTAGGACGATCTTTTATAACAAAACAATAGTAAAATATTGACCAAGGATCTTCAGTGAGTTAGGCATTAGTTCATGACTAATAATTAACAAATGAAAAACTTTGGAAAATTTGTAGGTGAATTGCTAAACAAATATTGCTACAGATGACTTTGAACATTCATCAAAAAATCTTAATTCTTCGGCATGTAAATTAATCTTTCTCTTCCTTTAACCTACTACAAAAAAAAAATATATAAAAATGGCCTGGCCACATTGCTTATAATGTATTACTTTATTGGCAAAAATCAGGTTTTATGACCGATATGATAGAGATGTATCTACTGTCGTAATGATTTAAACAAATTTCGTCATTTTAGATATTCAGTACAATATACTTCACTACTTTTCGGTTCTTTTTATTAGGATCACTGCAGAAACATTCAGGCTGAAAAATATGGCAAAAATCACTTGGATTTCATCTCATATTCAACATCTTAATCCTCTTCTTACGTTCGCGTCTTCCATTAGCCGACTTGGAAGGCAAACTCACGCTTTAATGGGCGTCCAGTCTGTCAAATTGATGTGATCTTTAAACGCTTGTATCAAAGAGCTTAACTTCCAAAAATTACAATGCATAATTACGCTTTGTTTGAAGAGTCCGTTTATAAAAATCCCAGCGCTTCTTCCTATTTTCCCTAACTTTGGCAGTTTTACTACGAATTGTTAAATTGTTAATTCACAGAGGAAAGAACAATTTTGTAAGCAAAAATTCATTATTAAATAAATACCAAATAAAACAAAATAGGTTAGAACAAACTGTGCAACAATAAGTTTTGCTCACAATTTACGTGTCGAAGAGGAATCACAACTTCTAATGCTTTAAAATAATACCGATCGCCAAATTGGACATCACACAACCGATTTGTCCTCCACGTGATTTAAGAACGGCCCGGTGGTAGATGCGAAAGCGGCGCCGGTCTTCACACGGCAGGACCGGGGTTTAAGTTTTATGTGGGCCGTTCCCCCATAGTGAGGACTTGACTATCCAACTATGCGGTATCATTGAGTTTAGTAAGCTAGAAATGACAGACATGACCTAAGAGGTCGTCAGGCCAAGAAAGAAGAAGAAAAGTGATTTACCATCACTTGTTCGAGAATCTTTCGGTCGTTTGAGTTTCGCAATAGGGCGACCTGTTCCGTACCTCAGGAGAATGTATGCTGCGAGTAATCACACATACCGAAACTGGTGAACGGTCAGCCACAGAAAAGGGACATTCCACCCTTTCCCTCGCCAGCACCAGCGAGGAAAGCAACCTCACAGCTTACACGGTTCACTTTACTGCCATGTTAATCTGGTACGAATGAACCAACCGCCAGCAGCAGCACTCGGCAGGACCATCATTCCCAGGGACGCCAGGGAGACATTTATTAAATATTTTAACCTTCCCCCGCTTTTCGGTACGGCCCTTTTGGCCGAAGTGAAGGAAAAGGATGCTTTTGACAAATTTTCTCACACAAATATTCATATTTGTGTCGAGTTTTCGTTAATATGTTAGCCTCCACACACACGCACGCACTTACACTCACTTCCGTACAGACTTGCACGGATTCCCCATGCTGAATGGCTGAATGATGGCTGAGCTTTGTCTTTCAGGCCAGTTACAGGACAGCAGTAGCATCCACGTTTTCCCCGGGAGCTTTCCTTCAAATTAATTGCTTTCGACTGGTTGTAATTGGATTTGCCCGTATCCCACCAGCAAACATCTCTTAGCCGGGCCTCTAAGATGTATCGGCTAGAAGAATGATGAAAAATAGCCTGTTCACGAGGCGGGGCAAGTATTTAAAATGAAAAATAGCAAACACTAGAATTGGAGTATATTATCTGTTCTTCCTGCACGTTCTGCCATTCGAAACTCGTTCTCCGTTCGCTATTGCACCCAGCAAATGTATGTATCGCTTCAGATTATTTCTGACATTCAGCACCATCTTCACAGAAGCACCGTGTCAGTTCGTTCCCTTTTTTTTCCTTTGCTGTTCTTCCTGCCAGCAAACGACGCAACACAGGATGGCGAGCGAATGGGAAAAAGAAAGACGGAAAAGATTGACTTTAAAGTTTATTGAATTAAAACTTCAACCGGGCCACGATGAAACATAACACCGAAACCGTGACGGCCACAAGTTTATCTAGCGAGCGCTCCATTACCGATTGCCCTTTTTCGCTACCCGTGTACAACCCGCGTTTGGTAGGATCACGGGCAAAGAACTAAACTAAACACCGCACCGTGCACTGTTGCATCGGCAAGCATCAGTTTTGCTTCATTTCCGAGTTTCAAGTTTGTGGTGGAACTCACCAAAACTGTTAACTACCGCCTAGGCCGCTTGTATGGCAAATAAGGACCAAAAAAAAAAAACGGAGGGAGAGAGAATCCCTCAAAACACCATTCCGAACCGGGCGAAGATCACGTAGGAATGATAAATTTTCACACCCTATAAACCGTCGGTCGCTGAGATCGGTCTCGGTACATCGGAGCCCCAAAGAACAAGGGGGCGTCCGGGTGCCTCCTTGCCAAGGAAAGTGAGGCGCATGGGAATGGGTTGGTGTGAAAAAATCAGAAACTTTCCGATTCTGAAATCGAGCCCAATGGTGAAGATGGTGCTAGGAAGAAGAAAAAAAAGTTAACCTCAACACTGGCCCAGAAACAGTGGAAGACTGTATGAGCGAGCGGAAGAGTGTATGAAAACATGGGCCAACGCTAGAACATGAAGCTATAAATGTAATATAACAAAAACCAGGTCCAAAATTGAGCACAACTAAATTTGGCGGACGAAAAGTGGACGAAAGAAACGGCGGCACAATGGAAAGTGCGAGAAAAACCGGGCAGCAAAAACACAAAAAATAGACAGGAAAGATCCTTCGCCTGTTTCAGTTTGCACTTGCCTGCCTGTGGGTTGTGATTTCAGTTCACGCTAGTTTTCTGTTTCGGGGTTTTCTTCCTTTTGCTTGACTTTACTCGACACACACACACACACGCAAGCTTTTCCGTGACTTGTAGCAGAAACTTTGCCAGAACTTTTTGTAGTGTGTTTTTCTCGCGCTTCCTTTTTTCTCTGCTTATTGCTCTAGCCACCATTTTTATTTCTTCTCACCAACAGCTTCCTACCGCGTAGAATGGAGTGGGCCACTTGGGTAAGGGGGGAAAATCGGTTGTACACTTTGCACTTTATTTCGGAACACGGTGGCCTCGTTCCGGGGGAAACACACACACAGTTGTACTGGGTCGTAAAATAGACAGATAAAAACACGAAACAACGAAGGGATGGCGGGGCCGCGGTAGAAGCATGGTAAGGTGGCATGGAAACATGGAACCACTGCCAATGTTGCCTGACCGCCGGCCGGACTCGGGTTGTGTTGCGCGTGAATTGGGAGAAGCATTGTGTCAGCGAAACCATACCCGTGTGTCTGTGCTGCGAGTTGTTAAAGGAAGTCCATTCCGAGTTGGCAAGAAAAAAACGGGAAAACAAAAGCCAGCAGGAACCGATGGCCAGTTTTGATGTTGGTGAGCCAAAGCGTAACGATTCGATCATCCGTGAAGATGATCTTAATGTTTCAATCGGGTCCGGGTTGGCGGGTTGGTGCCGTTTTTATTTTTATTTTGGGGTGTGAATTTTTCCACGTTTCCCGCAACGTGACACTTTCTTGCGCTAGATCATTTTCACACTCTCTCTCACTATCTTTGGAAGTAAGTAATTGTGTAGATTGGTGGCGGCTGTGATACTCTGGTAATGGCTGTTATTTTAGCTTCAAACATGTGTTATTGGTTCAATTAAGTAGTGATTTTAAAATGATTTTGTAGATAAAGAAGCTTTCATAATCAATTTGAAATGGTCACTTTTATAAAACCCATATAATTTTTAAAATGTAAGCAACATGTTTTAACAATCATTCTTTCATCCTTCCTGCTAGAATCGATGTTATGTTCCATTTGAAGTCTATTTGATAAATATTTTACTGGTGTTTGGGAATAATTTTACACCTGACGCTCTGATAATCAGACAGATAGATAAAGGGCGCTTCTAGAAAGAATCTTTTAAAAACTTAGCTTTTAAATATTTTAAGATTTATGCAAGGCTAAACGCTCGGCAAGCTGGGCGTTATTATTCCTGTCATTATATTGTATGTGACCTTTGCCTGTTAGTGTTTATGTCAATAAGACAATTATTTTTAACTGAAAATTGTTTATTAATAAGTAAGATTGTCTATAATACCTAATATTTCACTTACACCGTATGACTATGCAAATCCAGTTAAAATAAATACCAAATCTACAGAATTACAATCAACATAATATTGCTCTAGACATCTGAACCCCAAATCCAGCCATCATAGAAACAGAAACATAGAACCGGATCCAATTAACTAACTTTTCCATCATTTACACCAACAACCTGGATACACACCCCTCAACCACTTCACACTCACAACAGAGCATGCCCGGGATAAGGCAAATAACAGGGAGGAAATGCCTTGTTAATTTTTGTGAATTTTTAAAAGTGAACACATGCGGTGTTGACAATACGGTGTCAAGTAATAATACTAAAAATATAAATAAATAAATAAATAATATTCCTCTAGAATAATAGTTCTGTGATAGATAAATAGACTTAATTTTTTGCTCTGACTCGTTTTTAACTTGCTAACTCAAAGCCAACTCATGACATCACCGATCTCAGCACAGGTGTATCCTGCCCTGCTCCGATCTTTGTTCTTTTTCTTTTTCTATTCTTATGTTCATATTCTGTCATCCAACTGACAGGACGTGGGGAACCTTATACATCTACAGCTCTACAAACATTGCGATTTCAAATTAATTATACTTTAAGTTCATTGCATATTATGCTTCACATTTCTGCCAGAAAGAATGATTTTTAGCATACCATAACAAGGATTGCTTTTTTTTTAAAAAAACATAGATTTCAAAGTAGTATCGTGATTTATTTATTGTTTTTGGTATTTAAAACAAGAAAAAACAATGGTATTTTTTTGTTAATCCTTATTCAGCATAAGTATATAAATTCAGATTGTTCGATTAAATGTATTGTTCATGGGGAAGTGCAATTGCCGGGCCCTTTTTTAAAGCATAAAAATGTTATTTGTAAAAAGTGTTAATCAGTCTACTATTTTGTTCATACTTTCATGTCCGATAAAGCCAATTGAGTAAGATTTAAAAAAATGAAAGGTTAAAAGAGATGCCCTTTAGTTTAATACAAATATATTCATACAAATTTGGTTTCAACTTTGTTGAAAAATTTTTTAAGGCTATGAGATTTTCAAAAAAAAATTTTATACGTATTTAAAGACAAATTGTGCAGTATTTAACTGCAGTTTTGCAGTAAAATATTTTTTATCAGATTTTGTTCATCAATATTTTGGTTTTATTCGTTCGAGCCTTTATTTTGGGATAACAAAGTAGCTAACTGCAAATAATTTAATGTTAAGCACCACAGTAGTAATTTTTAAAGCTTTTATTTGTTCAAATAAGAAGATCTGGCTGTATTGCATTAGTAAATTTTACATTAACATGAATACAACCCATTAAAGGAATTATGCTTTCAAATAAACTTAAAGACTAAACAACTAATGTTCATGGTCGCTGATAATGCTTTTCGCGATCGTACAGAGTCAAAAGAATAAAACGAAGTTCCGGCTTGTTTAGTTGTGTATAATAATCTACCTCAAAACAAACGAATCTCAACATCACAACTTCCGTTTGATCAAATATCAAACTCGAAGAACAATTTATTCGTCGCATAATTGCTTTGCTGATGGTAATTTGCATTGCGTGCAATTTAAGAAAACAGATAGACTGTACTTTAAATCTCACCACACCTCAGTGCAACTCCTCGTTTAATGGTCGAAAATTATCCTATCACCCTGCTGAACTCCCTTTCGTAACACCAAACCCGATACGGTGTAATTGGCGTCAGCACTGTGCAAAGGGAGAGCTTCTTCGGACAAACCCATCCGTTTCCGTTCGAGAAAGCCCGAACGAGCGGGGACAGCCCTATCCCCATTCGCAGCAGTGTCACTTCACTTGTTCACTCTAATTAATATTAATTTGTGCTCTCTTTGTGCTCCCAGAACCTTGGGGGGAAAAACCCACGTTGGCTTTGTGCCCGGCACAAGTGGGGCTAAAGTTTGCTTTTGCAAAATTCTTTTCTCTCCGCTCTTTGGTGGCTTCGAGTTATTGCATCGTTCACTTAACTTTACTTCTGTCCAGGCGGTTGGTTGTGCTGGCGTAATGAGGGTGGGTTTGCAGCTTACTGGTAATGTACCGGTTTCGTTTCGTCTTCGTCGATTCGTTTGAAATGAAAATCATCACCAATTGGCGAACCGCGGAGTTGGCAGGGTAGCGGGCAAAAGGCCTTTCGGAGGTGCTCTCTACACTTTGCTCATTACCATCAGCACTCGGCAAGAAAGTGTAGGATTGGAAACGCTGGCCAGGCTAACGTTGACCTCGGGAGCACAAAGAGAAATCAATTTGTCCGAAACATTCAGCTTCCTTCGGAGATCCTTCCGTTTCTAGATGCAGATTTTGTTCTTTAATTATACTGAAAGCAACCAAACTACTGCTACCAAGAACGGAATTGTAAATGTGAAATCGATACGCTGGGTGTAGCGGGAAATTGAAAGAAGCAAGGACAGACTTAATGTAAATCGCATTGAAATTGTTCGGTGTGAGTAAAAGAGACGAGAAAATTGGAAACCATAACGTGTCTTTAATTCTATTTGAAGGAATCAACTGGACCAAGGCCACTGAGTTGCGGATCTAAGAACTTATTGATTGAATGTTAATAGTATTCGTCTCTTTAGATAATAAGTGATGGGAATAACCACTCAGCAACGTGAACTAAATCAGAGCGAATGAATTAGAATAGGGAGTTGAATCTTTGACAATCTCACCAAGAGTTGAAGCTCAATAAATGATTTGATAAATGAACGACTAACCCCACACTCATTGCCTTTTTACTCACTCATTCGCTTTAAATCACTCAGTCGTTTTAGCTCACTGACTTCATGGTAACTCACTCGTTCGCTTGAGTGCACTCACTCACTTGAGTTGAATTTTGCACTGGTAAATTAAATTGTCCCATTAAATCAGTGAATTTATTCGTGCTGAGTGAGTTTAAACGTGGTGAGTGAGTTAAAACTTAAAAGCTTCGACTCCTTCACTCGTTTTGTCTCAGTTTGGATTTCACCACTGAATACGATTTTTGAACGTTTGACCTATTTGAATAACAACTGTCAAAAACCTCAAGAAAACAATTAACTAATGAATTTTCGTTTTTATGTCCAAGATGTTCAGTATACCACACGCTCAGTAGTATACAATCTTCAACCACACACACACCAACAAGAAAAGTGAGGCGTGAAGGTATGGTAAATTTTATGTTTACTGCCCCTGCTTCCGACACGCAATAAAATCGAGACTTCGTCCCTCCTTCCCCCAAAACCACCATCACCCATCGCCACACCATTCGCCGGTTCGGGAAAGGCACTCCATCATTTCGGGCCAACATATTTGGGATTCCAAAAAATCCTTACCCACCGCAACCTTTCTCCCCGCTTTCTCGTTCGCATTCGCTTCAACGGTTGAGTTGTTGTTGTTGAACGATTTGTCTGTCTTTTCTGCGGATTGTCGAAATTTGCCAACGACTGCTACGACTCCGAAACCTGGAACTCGGGTCGAGCGAGTCTGGTGAAAAGGATGAATTATCCTCCTATTTTCTGTTACCATCGGTTGGCTTCCCCGCTACGCCGGGGGTTCGGAAGATGGAGCGTAATATTTATTTCCCCCGGTTCACTGTGGGAAATTGCGTGTGTGTATTTTCTTTGCGTTTCGTGTTTAGGCCGCAAAGAAGGAGGCAAGCATTTTTATGGTTTTCATCATAAATTCAGCAATTTTATATCCGTGTTGTGAGTTGCTGGTTTTTTAATCCTCTCAAAGTGTGTCTCGGGATGGTCGAGAGGATGTGTTTGAACCGGTGAAGGTGAGGAAGACTTCGACATTCTGGAATCTATTTGATTCGCAAGAAAGCCTTCATAATGGCACATTCGTTGAAGATTTTTTTTTTCGATTGTTTTGCATTACTTTCAGGTGCGCTTAGACGCTTAACCATATGTCTGGAAGATGGAACCTCATACGTTGTGAAGCCGGGTTCAATAAAGTCATCTCTCATTCTAATGAAATAAATTGTAAAATATGCAAACTACGCTAGAAATGGATTACATTTTCCGATTACAATTATTACCAATGAATGCTTTTGAATAATGATGACTTGAATGTCTCGATTTATTTGAAGGAACATTTTCTTGAGCACTTGTCACTATAATTTACATGGAATTATGATTCTCGTAGGTAAAAGGTTGCTCTGTGAGTGCATCGTTGTGTTGATTATACAAAAAACTACTTTTTATTCTAAATATTTAGAAAACTTGGTCGTCTTTTGCTCCTACTTTTTATCAATGATGCCGCCTTATGATTGATTTCTTCTTGATTTCTGTTCAAAAATGTCAAGAACCGTCTTTTTTGACTAAAATCTTCGTTCCTTACCTGACAAATATAATTAACCATGCTAACCTGATGCTCGTCAGATAATTTCTAAGGTTTGGGATAGGGAATCGAATATACATCCTATATGCAAGAAGGTAGGTAGGCTAGAGTGCAGCAACTAAAGGGGTTATCACGGTGTTGAATATCGCTCAAAATATTTTAGTGAAATCTCCCTTATACTACAAGACCGATTTGCCCCATCCGTCGAAGAAATAGTTGGAATCAACCACTGACCAGATCTTCATAATGCTGCAAATCTAACCATTCCATCATTTATTTTAACGCCGCATATGACAACCAGGGTAAGGCTGTATGACGCAATAACAGCACAAGCCAGCTGAAGGTGGATGAAAAGCTCTCAGGGCTCTTTACTACCACCAAGGGTTTTCACTAGGGAGCTGGGTGTTCTAGTCTTCAAACTGGAGATAGACAGGACCATCGCTAACTCGGAGGGGGAATCTTCGCGGCCATCTTCTAAAAATCGATCTAAATCATTACATACATATACATAAAGATATGTGGACCCCTAAAGTCATTTTAGGCCGTCCACACGGACATAGAAGGCGTGGTAATTGAGCTCAAGTTAAGACGAACGCCAGACCGGCCGTGATAGTGGATTGGCAGACCACTGTGCGCGACCGTAAACGGTTCTGAGGATTGTTGGTCTTGGCCTGACCGGTTGTAAGATCCGATAAGAAAGGAAATTAGTAAGTTAGTAAGTATCCAGATGCTAGTCATTATCTTTAGAATAACCAAAGAGATTCGCAATCAAACCGCTATGAACGCAGCTTTTTTGTTTTCTAGTTTGATCATAACATGATTGCTTTGTTCAATGCCCATCAGCCCCGACCTGGATTCGACGTACAGAAACGATCCAACCAAATGCTTTGCGCCGTCAAAGTCCTCCCATTAAGATCAAAATACTGGAAGACTCCAGTCGCTTGCAGCACGACGATCGACAGCACAGTGCCTGTTTGTGGTAGGGTCGATAAGCAATAAAATTGTCACACCAGCTCTCGTTAACTTCTTGAATGCTCAAAGCCATCGTGAAGTTTAAGAGTATGACAAATAATTCGTATAAGACACTATAGAACAGTGATATCACAGCCCGATCCAATATGTGTCATGTGTAAAGTATTTATCAAAATCTACTCAATTGGTTGGTCACAATCCTTGTTTCGCGTATGTTTCCACCATTATAAAATATTCCTCGCCAGTGAATAGCATATTCACTACGAATGATGCATGTCAAATGAATTTATGAAATTTATGAAATACTATGAATAGCCTGGTGAACATTGCCCTATCATTTTCATCTCAAACATTAAGGAATCTTTCTCTTCTCGAGCGTTGGCAACATCCCTCTTGCATTAAAGTACACCAAGACAGCATGCAAATTATCTCACATAAAATCTAAACAGAAAAGGAACATCAGTTCAAGCAGCTGCCCCACAAGAATGGAACGTTTCGGTCGAGAATTTCCCTGGAGTACTGAAACGCCACAATGCCAGAAGCATCTTTCCATGGTGCATGTTGTTCGAACTACACCCTTCGGTACGTATCGACCGAAGCTCACAGCTTACATTTAGCCAGTGTTATCTTTACATTGTTCTTTCTTCGTCATAGTTTTGATAGAAACAATACCGGATGGCTGGTGGTGGTGTGAGGCACAATCTGAGCTAGACAAAAAAAACGATCCCAAAATGCATAACAAACCCTGCTTGTAGGGCCACTGCAAAGTCCCAATGCAATCACGACGGAAACGATTGGGAACGATAGCTTAAAGAAGAAAAGGTGAATCACGAAATATGTGTCGGGTGGAATACGGGGATCGATTTTCATCATAAAACTCTGGCAGAGCGTATGGTTGGATGAGTAACGATCCAGATAGAGTGGGAACAAAACTATTCTACTGCTGCAAATTGAAGTGCACTTGATTGAAGCAAAACACACCGGAATGGGTAACGTGGAACAGGGATCGTTTTTAACAGGTGTACAACAAGATCTGGACATCAGTTGGCACGCTTGGCTGGGCAAGAAATTCCAGGACGGGTGTGTTTAAAGATGGGTTCATGTTATTGAAGTTCATTTATATTTCATAAAAAATCCTAAAAAATGCATCAAACTGAGGTCTTCGTTAACTAGAGACGTAGAATGTCTCTTTAAGATATTGGTTAACGAAATGAAACTTTTGCGTCTATATATACGCATTCAATCGATCCGTTCAAAGCAAACTATATCCGCGGAACGCAACCCTTGGGAGGTGTCTCCATTTCGCCATCGTGCTTATCACGGAAGACTCACTTATTGCGATAACCACGCATGGTGATAACGGCGGTGTACACTGACACAAACCTCACTACGACCACTCTCACACGCATGCACACATACACACACACACGAGGAAAATTGATATGTTGCCCTTACGAGGCGTGATTCACTCGATAAATTGGGCGAATTCTTCGGCTTGGCATGCTTCCGTTCCACGAATTCCAATGATCTGTCACCAATGTCACGACACAGAAATACCAACGCAATGCACCTCATCTTCATCTCCTTTTTTTTTTAATCCTGGTCTTTAAGGTTTAATCTCCTGGTGGTCATTGTGCAACATTAAATTCATGCTCACTTACCCATGCTACGATGTTGAAACAGAACAGCGTGTACTTGATGCAGGCGATTTGATTCGACAGCCTGGCCACACTTTCACCTTTACCCTCACCGCGTGCCATTTTTTCGGTTCAATCGAGTTTCCACCAACCAAGCCACAGTTTCACTCACGGCACTCCCGATCAAGTATCGTTAAAACACTATGTCTTGGAACTTCACTTGGATTTTCAAAACGTTAAAAGATGCTTAAAATTGTGCGCGAACAACACCGAACGTTTGCGACTGCAATGGCACCTGTCCTCGGACCGAAGGGCTAAGTTACGTTCGGTTTGGGCCAATTCTCGGCAACATCGAGATAAGATAAGACGATAAGGCGGAACACCCCAATGCGTACACGGGATGGTATGGGGGTCAGTTTGTTGCTTTATATTTGTTCGTGCGTACTTTTGTAACGTTTGCTGATGAGTGTGTTGGTGCCGGTGATAAAAGAATATGTGTATTGTGTAGAGATTTTGCAGCGCGACAGGTACGACGATTGCTTCGGTTGCTGAACAGGGTTGGCTTGATGGATAGCTGGAAGTGATGAAAGCTTCATGGCGATGTTTTGGATGCGATGTTTCTATTCAAATTAATGACTTCATCTATTCTTTCTTAACATGACAGTTGCTGTTTTATTTATAAATTTCAATTTTATAGCATTAAAATATAAGTAAAAGAATCGTATTTAAAAAAATATATTTTTTTTGTGTGTTTTGAATGTCTTTTTTCAAACATGAAAACTTTTTAGAAGAAACAGTCATATATCATTGCAATACCGAAATTGAAAATCTGAAAAGCAAATTATTGTTCAATTAAAATTTAATTAAAATTTATTTTTTATTCACAAAGGACGACCTGGTCATATTGCTAATTTTAGTTGTAAAAAAAATCCGAAACGAATTTTTGATTGTAACTAAGTTTTCCGCTTGTAAGCTAAGCTATGAAAATCACTATCTTATAATATAGTTAGTCTGTTGAAAATAAATACTCACTTAAATTTGCGGACATCCTTTTCAAGGCCATGGCTTCACTACTATATCCTGATCAAGTTCTAAAGACTCTACCGTAAAATGTACTAAGAGTCGACAAAAAATACATCTGAATGAATCAGTTCATTTAGTTCATTTCTATCGAACTTAAGGATTAATTGAATTATATAGGATACTATTCACAGGGTGGAAGGTTTGTTAAAGGAAAGGAAAGCTGGAATATGGTAAAAGCTGTATTTCTGGTGAACAGGATGTCAGACACGACGAGCGTAAACGCACTAAGTCTTGCCTGATTCTGTCTTCAATAAACGGCACTTCTGCGAAGGAGTGAAGTCCAATGGTTGGGAATCTATTTGGGAGGTTATTTATCATTTTTAGAAATTTGTACTCTTTGTATTGAGTTTAGGTTATTAGGAGAGCAAAAGCCCCATACATTTGACCCATAGGTAATTGTTGGAAGTATTACCTGTTTGAATAATACAATTTTACTAGACAAAAAGAGAGAGAGAGAGAGTGAGAGAGAGAGAGAGAGGATCTACGTTTTAGGAGTGGGTAGAGACTCATCAGTAGACCGAATGTATTTGTTTTTATTGTGTGAGTATGTTCTTTGAAGGGCAATTTTCAGTCAAAGATTATACCCAGGCACTTTACAGTTGAGCTCCATGGTACATTATTGCCTTGCACGTTCAGTTGTCTCACTTTAGGACATATAGTGGACTGTACTTAAACGGGGAAAAGTGGTTTGAGCCTTAGAGCTATTAATTATAAATTTCCAGTCCCTAAGATATTTTGTGTATATGTCTAGTCCCTTCTACAAGCCAAGATACAGCCGTGAAAAGAATCTATGTGAGAAAAGTACGGCACTATCATCAGCATAGAGTAAAAGATGAGTGTTTCTATCCAGCGATGGAATATCGGATGTATAGCAATTGTACAGAGGGGGGCCCAAAACACTTCCCTGTGATACTCCAGCACAATTGCTGTAGGGATCTGAGTGTATCGTACCAAGATATACCGACGATGTTCTAGGACAAGTAAAGACGATATCAAACAAGAATGCTGAGGCTTGTAAAAAAGGGCATAAGCCTAAAAATTGCGCATAAGTTATGTTATATTTATTTATATTTTGCACCGTTATATTTATGACGCAAGCACCGTATTGTCATAAGCTACGTTATAGTTGAAGTTGTAGCTCAGCATATTACAATTAGAGTTTAAATTAGAGTCCTCTGGGGTGGAAACTTACTTGGATTACGAAATCTAGCGGCCGAGTGCTTACAGCGTTTGATCAGTGGAGTAGTGATTAGCATTTAAATGCTTCAAATGGTGTTTAGCTGAGTGTTGCACTATCTAACATAGGCAAACTCCTAGATTCTTAAGCGCTTCTTTAGACTTTTATTGTAGCTTAAACCGATATGGCAGGCACCATCAAAAGATATTGGGCTATTTGCTGTTGTCCATGATTTAGCTAACCTGTAGCTGGATAGTCTGCACTTTGTACGGGGAAGCTGGTCAGTATTTGGAAAAAGACCCCGAATTTACTCGAGTTCAGCGAAGAGGTCTCTTTCCGGATGAAATGGATTTAAACTAGAGTTCTAAAGTTTCAAAAGGTTCGATATTGAGACAAATCCAATCCACACGTGGTTCACCGAGTCGCTAGCTCTCCTCAGAAACTCATCATTTGTCTGTACATCTTGAACTGTAAAGAAACGTGTACTCTCTAGGCCAATAAAGTCAATATGCTTTTTTGCGTTACGTTCGCATACGTTATCTTCGAAAACTGGATTTTCTGAATGAAACACGTTTCATATCACTGAAATATAGTAATAAAGTGTCATATAGAACACGAAAGATGGGTTAATCCTTCCATGCCACGTGGATTTTTTATAATCCGTCGTATGCGAATCTTTGAGCGCCTATTCGTTCAAAACTGTCAAACTTTGTGAAACAGAGCGACTGTATCACGTTTGATTTATAACGGAAATTAATGGGACGTAGTTGCTGGAGTTTTAAGAAAATAAGGAAGATTTGATGATTCGGATAACACGCACCAAGCGGATATTTTGTCGCACAAACTAAAGAAAGTGAGCCTGATAGCTGCAAGGGTGTAAGCAAACGATGGTTGTACCAGATCATTAGTAAGAGAGTAAAAAAAATCAACACACCATGTACTTTAGTAATGTTGGAACAAGTCATATTTTATGTGGATGAATTATCTGAACGTATGTGGGATAGGATATTTGGCAAATAATAAAACCCAAATGAAGTATCTTCACGTGTGAGTTAACACATAGATCGACAATTGACGATCGATTATGTGTTACTGGTGACAACTGATGACCCAGTTATTCCTGCGTCGTTAGCTAATGCTTCTCATCGAACGTTCACTAGCACCGTTAGAATCGGATAGCTTAGCAACCGAGACGCTGAGTCAGCACCACCTCCATTTCTCGTTTACCCCAGACCTTATTCCAGTCCACCCAATCCACATACATGTTTCAGTAGTTCAAATAAATCACTCTTAATTTGACCAGCACAGGAACCAGACATATTTTTTCACTTCTATGTTCATCCAAAAATAATATTTTTTACTTTCGCATTATGGCCCAGGAACAACTCTTACTAATTTAGATCCAGGAAGTCAAAAAAAGAAGGCGATGCATTAACAATTGATGGACATCAGTGTTGCCTAGCTGAGTTGTGTGACTTCTGTTGGTGCACCTCAGAGAATTCCTTTCAACTTGAACATTGGTGACCATCCAAATATGAGCGACAATCACTTAACTATATCATTGACGCATCACGATCATTCAAGGAAGTTTTCTTATTAATTTGAGAAGGAAAATGAAATTATGAAAAATTAAAGTTGAATTTAGGTTGAATTCATTGAATTTTTATTGAATGATATTATCTGTACACATGAATGAAATTTAACTTTCTTACCTGTGTCATTTAGAATACCGTTGTTGGATAGTTTTATAAAATTTAAAGTTCATCAAAATTCGGATATCAGACATAACAACAGCTCCAGCTATCAATAGATATATTTTATTAAAAATTGTTTCGATGAATACAATTCGTCTTGATTATCTAGCAAAATCAATCGTGTGATTGACGGTATGAACGTAAAATAATGAAGGCAGGGAAAAAGATATAACTTATTTACAACAGACAGGGAAGTAAATCAATACAAAATAATGTAACATTAAAACAGAAAAAAGGGGAACAGAATGTTTTGTCAGTGCGCATGAAGCTAGTTTAAAATGTAATATCAATAACCATTAAACCTAACGTACATGTCGGAACCAATGCGGGTCGTGCTGTCACGATGCGCAGGGCTGAGTATTTTCTGTCGCCTTCCACCGAATCTTGTGCACTTCGGTCGATTACAAATAATAGCTATTTCTAGGGCAGCGAAATTGCAGTGGTCATGAGTAGCGAATCGTTTATGCCAATATTGCTGACCCGATTACGATTGGGTAGGTCGAATGTAAAATACGCATCACGAGTGCAGGCTGTAAAACAGTTAAGTGGCCATAAGATTTTTGCACCACCATGAATGATGTCCGCCCATAAAGCGTAACGCAAAGTTCTTAAAATTCATACTGCAAGTTGAAAATGAAAAAGATATTACTATTTACAATAGAGACTGCCACAAACAAAACTGAAACCACTTTGCATGATTGAGCTTTCGGGGGTAAGCGGTCAGGGTGGCTTCGAGAATCTTTCGACAAGTGAGCTAAATACTGCAGGTAAGGAAAACAGCAGAATTATGTCCGGTCCGGCGCGAGGATTATAGCCGTAGTAGACCGGCAGCACCACCGGCAGGATTGGCGATGGGTTCGATAATCGTATAAAATATTTACAAAATCATCCGTTTATGAATACGCGACTCGGCTAACATTCGCACGCCCTAGGAGAAGTTAAACGGGACGCTTTCCCTTAATCCAACTTTCCAACTTTCCTTTTCAACTTTAACGATTGCACTTTTCACTTGAATATCTTTCTCGTCGCTTCTCCGGCGTTCGTTCGAGCGCCCTTGTTTCGTCATAAACCGTTTTATCCTTTGCCAGCATAAAATAAAACCTTGGTGGTGGAACCTTTCTTCACTTCACGTTTTGTTTCTTTTAGATCTTCCCGTGAACGCCTTTAAAAAACGCGGGTGCATTAACCCTCGTTCAAAAATCAGTCCTTTCCTGCTTTCACTCCTTTTTTGTGTGCTTTTCTCACTCTATTCGACAACATTTTCACCGTATTATGGAGCTCTAGTTTGAATTAAATTTAATGCTATTCTTAAGGCAAACGTTTCTTCCATTCGCTGTACACGCGCCGAGGACAACAATAGCAAGCAACGGGTGGAGAACGTTTGTTTCGTCCCCATAAACGGAATGGAATATTTTATGTCCGGCCGGCGCGGTTTCGGGTTCGTCAGTCGGTTGGTCCGGCAAGAAAACGAAAAAAAAAAAAACATGCAAATAACACTAAAACATCGTTTCAGCCGACGGGGAGACAGAGACGGGATCCGGGTACGACTGTGGCAAGATTCCTGTGCACGGACATTTAACCTTTCACATCCTTCTCGACGGCTTTTATCTCTATCCTGCTAGCTTCGTTGCACCGTTTGGATAATTCCACCGGCCACGGTCACCGGCCATTCCGGGAGAAAAGGGTTTAGGTATCGTTCGGAATTTATCATGGCGAAGAAGATTATCCTGGCCGACCGACCGGCACCCTGGGTTGTGTTCACGTTTCCATTAGCATTTGCCGTCCCCTCGCGCGCGATCGTCTATAAATCAATGTAGGAAAAGAAAAGGATTAAGGATCAGTATGTCTGGGTGAAGTAAAAAGTAGCTATCGCTAAGAAGGAGAGAAGAAAAGGTTACGTTTACAGTGCGATTCGTACGTTTTGCCACACCAACATATTGATATATTGCTCAGTGAAATGAAATGCAAATCACCTTTACTTGACTACAGTTTCTAAACCTTTTTAAACTCGTCTTAGAAACAAATTTCCTTAAACAATATTAAGTGCTAACAAACAAAATCTCAAATAAAGGTTTGCATTCATTAAGCCTTAAAACAAGCTGTTTTAATAATAAAACTAATTGTCACTCAACAATATTCTTCTAATATTTTGTAGCTTCTTCTTTATCCTAAGTGCTCTTTCGGAATTCTCTTGGGCATTGAATTTACAAGACTTTGTTTCACTTGAACGTTTCCTTGACGAATTGTACCATAAACAGCCGTATCGTACGGGTAATCAAAATCATCTTCTAGAACCTCGCAGTAAGAGTTTGAGTTTATTCTCGAGGATATCCTTCCTGTATTCCTTCTCCAAAGTTTTTCTAAGGTCGAATTTGGTCTATATGATAAAACTCGAATCGATTTTGACCTTGTATTTTTTTTATCTGCGAAGATGTATTAAGTACACCGCTAACAGTACTTAAGTGCACTGGAAGATACAGTTAACTTATAATCTGGCGGCCGCTCAAGTGATTGTATGTTCCGAATTACTGCTTGGCAGTCAATGTTTAACAGTCTACCATATTAAATGGATCTTTTCAGATAATTTCATTTAACCTTTTTAGATCATATGATATTGCGGGCAATCTCACGATAATATTGACTAAAATCATCCAAAAAGCCAGATTGTAGGTCACTTTTCACCATCGTCCAATCGTTACGTTCTTCTCATGGGTTCCAAAATCACTGTCATATTCTTAAAAAATACCACTGAATAGCAAATAGTTAGAGGCTCTCTTTTGTAGCAGAAGCTTAGCAAATAAAGGAGAAAGCGGCACCAAACCACAGCGTTGGAGATTAACCAGGCTAAAACCTAAATTATGATAGCATCACCAGCGACCCTGCTGACAAATGTACAGATAAGTTACCTCACGTTTGAAGTCATCCTTAATTTTATCTATCTGGGGTTGAAACTCATCATAGACAACAAAATTGATGTTGAATAACGCTCAAGGGTGCTGGTTATCAGTCGGTCATACTACAGTCTGAGGAAATTTCTCCACTCAAAATACCTGTCGCAACGGACTGTTCCAACAGTCTCAGATCTCACATACGCTTATGAACGGATACGGATTCTGTCTGAAGATGCTTGGAAGGATTTTTTGACTCCATATGTGTGGAAGGTCAAGGGAGGAGCCAGTGGTGCATGAAGATGGTTGGAGACCCTGAGCGGAATCACAATTGAGGCCCCTAGCATTGTGCTATTAGAGGGAAACAACAGGATTTCCTTCGCCAACGCGGGCCCCTTAACCAACGAGGCTCCGAGCGGCCGCTCGGCAATAACTCGGCAATAACTAGCAATACGAGTTGTTCAGAGAACGTTGGTGAGTTTCAGCGAAGTAGACTCGCCATGTTCCGGCTCATGTCGTGAGAATGACACTGGACGACCCTGCCCGTAGGGTCTTTTAGGCCGTCCACACGGACAAAATAGGCGTGATTGGCCCAAATTAAGCTCAAGTTAACGCGTCCGTCAAAATGGCCGGGAGAATAGATTAGCAGTCGACGGCGTCAACTAGACCGTGAGCAGTACTGAAGATTAAGAGGATTGAAATAAGCAAAGAACAAACTAACTTCAATGCAGAATTTACTAAAGAGTTGCGAAAAATAATGGTTTTTCAAGTACATTAGCGATCCATAGGCACTCACACTATATACAAATGCATCACACTGTATTTTGCGATTGTAGGGTTGAATGTTCTGTCACTCTCCTTCGAAAATGGTTTTGAATTCTTTTATTTTCCCAGCAAAAACGCACTTTTTTAAAGTTTACAAAGAGTTTTAAAGCTTATGCGAATGTAAACTCTAGCCATAACTCACAATACAATACGTCCTTACGATTTCACCTCTTTGGAAACTCCCCCTAAATTGCATGGTTTGCTGAAACGCTTTGATGCACGCTGAAAAGGTGCATACAATTGCATTCATTAAAAACATTGTGCCAAGAGAGAGGCGCACCATCAGAACATCAAGAGGCCGTCCCTATTCCAAGTAATGCTCCAAACTATGCCAAGAGTCGTCCAAATTCCTGGTCCAATTTATTCCCTCATTTAAACCTACTTCCCCCGAGGGGGGGGGGGGGGGGGGTGGCAGCCATTGTTGCTGTGGATCCCGGACTTCACCCCTGGATGGGTAAGTTTGCAAATTTTCCAACCCGTTTGAAAAGAATTTTTGCATCACAAAATTGCGGGTCGAACAAACTTTCTTTCGAGCCACGCAACGAGACAGCCGACGACGAACCCAACCAGAACACATAAATCTTTTGACCGTCAAGTCTTCGGTTGTCTTGCCTTTGCCTTGCCTTCCATCGGTTTCCTTCTTCTTATTTTTTCGTTGTACCAGTGCTGCAACTTTGGATTCGACCGTAAATCAAAGAACCATCATCTTAACGGGCGCACCGAAAAACTTCAAAAGTGTTTTTAGCACTTCCAGCTTTTCGCCAGCCGGTTTTTATATTTTCGAGGTTAAGCGGAATATAAAATTTGAGAAGAGTTTTGGCCATTTTTGGTGCTTCCTTTCGCTCTCTCACTCGCCTTCCCTCGACTGTTTGCTTTGGTGGTTTAGCTGTGAAGTGGTCAAAATGAGCATGCCACAGCTCGAGGATAAATTGCATATAACTCACAGAAGGTGTTTGGAGACTGCTAATAGCTGCTCACAATCGGAAAGGAACCCTCTCGGTGTGGTTAAAAAGTCAGCATAAAGGACACAACCACACACACACAGACACCGTTGATAGCAGGCTCGTACGTTTGCCGAAGAAGACTTTCCAGACATTCCAACCGAGGCTGCATCTTTGCACCACGCCCGAATGCAACCCGAATGTGCCGTAGCGTTTGTTGTGGTTCATAAGGTAAGGGGAAAGAAGCACAAACACCTTCCTGCCCAGGTGCCAGGCGTCGTGGCACCGGTTCATCCACAAATTCACGCAACAATTCACACCACATTGTGTTGTGGTTTTTACCGTTCTAATATTGGATTGTGCTCCGACACCCAGCCCGGGATGAGACCGGGAACCGGAAACGTCCCTAATATACGACGAAACTGATCGTTACCAGGGTGATCTAGGCATCCGGGGCATACACTGCCGGCGTACCTGGTTGTGGTGAAATATTTTCACACTAATTAGTGTCACTTTAGCTACCTGCTACAACTGACTGTGCTCTGTGCTGTGTTGTGTGGCGGTTTGTTGGGTGACAGTGCGTTAACAGTCTGTGCTAGAGAACTACTTCTTTAGGAAACTTTTTTTTTTGGTTTTGTTTTTTTCTGATGCAACAAGCAATCTGAACAATGCTATCTGACGTTTGATGTGGTTTCGATGGAACATTCTTCAAGCGTTGACCATCTCAGGTGGAAATCGAGGCAAATATCGTATTGCTTGAGGTGTGGTAAAAGTGTTTCCTCAAGTTTCTTGGGAAGCATTTGGCATTTACATAAATATTTTAAGAAAAATGTATTGAAATTTGCATTGGAATCCTGTTTTATAGCCGCACTTGATTTTTATAAAATCAATGCATTGTCGTTCAATTTTATTCTGCACATCCCTTTTTTGTTTAATTGTTGAAGTCAAACTAACCTTTTCCTTGAGATTGATGGATTCCGGTATTATAAAATAATTTATTTGAGCTTATGTTACACCTTGAATTCGGTAAAATAAGCAACACAACACAGTAAAAATCAAACACAAAATGTTAGTCATAGGGAAGCATAGGAATGAATCTCTCAAAATGAACTCTAAGAAATGAACTAGTATATTTAATTATGTGTAGGGCTAAGCGAATAAACAGTAGAATATGAGAACTCGAAGGTACAACACATTAAAACGAATTTTCTTCCCGATCAATGAAAATCCCTACCGATATAGAAAACCATTTCATCCAAAGAACGAGTGAGTGATGGTTTTGCTTTAATCATAGACATGGAAACAAGTCCTGCTTTAAATTTAGGTTAAAATACGGTAAAATCTGTATTATATTTGTCCTTAGCATATCTGTTACTCGCAGAATCAAAAATGATACTGAAAAGTATGTGGCAAGTAAATTTGATACCCTTTTCTGAAATATCATTTATGGCAAATGCTGGTATACTATTGTTTACAAAGAGGAATTCATCAACTTCAGATGTCATTTTACTGCTCAGTTGGTTGTAACTCTTCTGGAACGTCAACTGATGTAATGAAAAGTTTTTAACTAACTAAGATAAACTTTTCAACCAGATGCTCAATTCAATAAAAAGAATTAAAAAAACTATCTAAAAACATTTAAGATGTATTTTTCTTGAGATGTACTTAAGGTAAGAGAGTATTTTCGTACAATTACTTCTTATATACTGAGATCCAACTTGTACTACTTATTAGCATTTCTGGCTTGATTTTTCTTCATCTTACCTGTAGTCTGATAGTTAAGGAGTTGATTTCAGGTACTGCCTAGTGAAGACAGGCACCACTATCGTCTCCACGACTGGACCGCCCTCTATACTGAATTGATAAGAATGAGATCCAGTAGAAGAGGTAAAAGCCAAATATTACCATCAATAAGCTGGATAAAAAAATGGCTAAATCCAACAAAATCAAATATTTCAACATAAATCAACAGCTCTTTTTACAGGATATCAAAACTGCCTGTTTACGAATCCTTTTTGCTGGTGAGAAGAAAATGTTGCAACAACGAGAAATATGTTCTGAGAAATATCTCGATGTAATACAAAGGTCTAATAATAAATCAAAATCGATAATAATAGGAATAAAATTTTAAATAAATTTTAAGCCTTAAACTATAATGATTTAAATTGTTTCGGAAGTATCATTGGGATACAACCTATCAATGTTTGATGCTATCCCGTGCATATCAGAACTTTAAAACTTTGAAAATTAATAGCACTCAACTATTGATTTCAACACTTCTCAACCGAACCAAACGAAGATGTACTACATGTTACAGAAAAGGCAGTTTTCTATTATTTTATCAGCAACTAGCTACGACTTAAATTCACCATGCAACCCCGTTAGTCCCCGAGCAAACCTATTCACCACAACTGACAATCCCGAAGGGAGTCTTCCCTCCCCTTGGATCAAATATTGATGCTGTCCTTTTGAAATTGCCTACCACTTTATTGAATCGGAAACTGATTGAAACACCGATGGCAACGGTTGAACGAGGCCCATTGTCCTTTTTTATGTCCCACATGCCGATTTGTGCGAATCATCTCAACAACACACTACAGTCGATGGTACTACCCCATACATTCTGTGGCCAGCGTTGAAACTACTTTACCGCTCTTATTCAAACGACTCGCAAGCTTAAAGTTTCGGTGCTGTAAGAGAATAATCGGTCAGACGGCTTGGGTCGCTAAATGTTATGAGCTTTTGCTGTCTTTGTTTATTTGCTTTACACAAGCCTCAAGCTCGAGCACGAAAACGGACGCCATTTCTAATCCAATCAATCGGGCTCGATCGTTTCCTCGTCCGTACTTTTGTCTCTCCTTTTTTAAGCTAACCATAAAAAAGGCAACATCCCTTTTCGTTCATCCCGTGGGATGCATCGTGGAAGGAAAGCGTTTGGTTTGGTCGGCCGAGTACGAGAAGTGAAAAAAAAAACTAATCCGTTTAAGGATTTTCAAAAAACCACTCCGCACCGAAACAACCCAAACGGGTGCAATAAAAATAACCGGAATAGAAAAGTCCCGGTGGGTATGTAGGTTCGGCTAGCTACCCGGGTTTGGGTTGTAAGTCTTTCACGCGTCTTTTTCTTCGATTTTTTTTTTCGGTAACAGCTGTAGGAGCAAGCTAAGCGCACCATAAAGCCCGAACGGTCTCGTTTTTCTTTGGCAAACAAAACAGAAATCTTGTACGAATAGAGTCGCCGCCATATATTCATGTAAAATACAGTATCGTTCGATCGATAGAACCAATCGCGAATCGAGACAGAATGCAACAATGACAACGTAACAATTGAGCGTACGCAGCGGACAAGCAGATCCCCCGGTTCGCTAAACCCAGGTACGGTAAAAATGCTTCAACAACTAAACTAAAGTGAAGTAATAAAGTAAGTTCGAATAGCGTAGTCTTTGGCCTAAAAGAAGGCATAAAGTACACGCAAAAAGCGCTCCACAAGACACACAGAAGACAACGGAAAAACGGGACTCACGGTGCGTCCGCCCGAACTGACGACAAAAGTCGTAAAATAAAAGCGAAATGAGCCATGGCCGCCATACTTTGCGCTTGCCTTAGTGAGCACATACACCCTCGAACGCTGGCGGAAGTTGATCTTCGACGGATTTCACGCGCATCTGAGATGAAAAAATCCCATTCAGGAAAAAGGGATAGAAGTGCAAAACTTTCCTCCTCGCCATCCCGCCCATGTTCCTTCCCTTCCCCGCAACCTCATGCTGGACCTTACAGGACCAACAGTCCTGCTCCGGGACAATGACAAAGTCTCACAGTACGCGTACACATCGCCAGCCGGACGTTGGGTTTGACTTTGGCGGGTTTTAATGATCAGCTTGATGATGATGATGATGATGATGCTGGGACGATAGACAGAGTGTCACCCGACGTCGTCATCCGCAAAACTACTGGCAGGACAAATAGTAAATGAGGAAAAATCGTCCTTACATCGCCCCGTTCCTTTGACGAGTAAAGTTGTGCCCAGTTGGGCCGGCGGTGCACTGTGAGCCGGGGCGGAGTAAAAGTTTGCGAAGCGAAATAAACTTCCATTCAACAAGAGAATTAAGATGGCTTTTTTTTCTCCACTACTTTTTGCTTTGCTGTCCTTCCTTCTTTTCGCTGTCTCTCTCTCGACCCTCATACTATATCTACTAGCTCATGAAACCAATCGGTAGTACATTCGGAATGGGGTTGGACTGTTATTAGCAAGTTTTCTGTCCGGGTTTTTTTTCTGAATCCTTCTGGAAGACATCTGTCCAGATTGGTTGTGTCCCTGTTCGCCGGACAAGTGGAAGAAAGGTGGAATTGTATGGATTTCAATCAGCTGAACTGAAGTCATTGTCTAGCAGACATTTGCCGGCCGTGGAGATGAGGACTCATCGAATGAATACGATGATAGGAGTTGGTGCAGTTTTGCAGTTCTTTTTTTTTGTGTAAGTCAAATCCTTAAAAAAGATTTTTGTATTTAAAAGAGAAAGGACTTTGTTTTCAATTTGTAAGGTAACGCTTAATCTGTGTTGTAACATTTGCTTCAATCATGCATCTCACACATTAACCTTCCGATTCCAACCATTAACCAGCAATGGAACCAAATAAGAGCGGAACAAACCATAAACAGTACCTCCCTGTCTTCAATCTAATTAATAGCATTATATTGCCCACAGCCAGTGTTTAACCTCCTTTGCAAACAAACTTGTTGCATCGGCTGCACAAAACGGCAACCAGATCCGGGGCGGGCGGGAAACGATTTCGATCTTGTCTTGGTGAAAAGTTTAATCCTACGCTTTTCTAGCAACGATGCAGGCACGACACCAACTGCAACTCACCGAGCTCCGTTTGCGTTGCTGGCGAAGGATGATGGAGGAAAACAAATTTTTGGGGCCGAAACTCTAGCAGCGCCCGGATGTTTTGGCACGATAATTGCGTGCAAAGCGGCGACCAAACAAGCGATGAAAGTTTGGCGGAAGTACGACAATCTGTCCATTCGATTAGTTTTGCGCGAGCAAAATTAAATCATGCTTTCCGTTTACTTTGTTTACGCCCTCCGCTAGGGTAATTGCGTTCGAGTGGACTTTGAGAAATTCTTGCGCTGGGGTTGAAGAATTGCTTTGCCCGTTGCATAATTTTAGGGGCTCTAAACTAGGCATGGAACTTTGTGTAAGAAAGAAGCATTTGAAGCAACACAAAAAACTGATTTAAAATGCGCTTGTTTGTACCTACCTCTGCTCACTCTCACTGTCATCCAGCCGCTCTAGTCAATTCGTTATCCTAAGCTACCAACTAGGCAAGCATACTATACGCTAGCATTCCGCCCTTAGCCGACGAACGGGAACGGTGCGTAGGGGTTCGGGAAGAAGCCTGGGAAGGCGGCGGCCGCCGTCGGCTGCACGGACACCGACTGGGTCAGGTAGGTGGTCAACACCGTCGGGACGACCGTCGTCGAGTAGAGCGTGGTGTAGGCCGTCTTGGCACCGAACGTGAGCTTCAGCACCTTGCTGTTCGTCTCGGTGACGATCGTCTGCGTGACGACTGGAGTCGATTGGATCTGGAGCTGTTGCTGCTGCTGCTGCTGTTGCTGCTGTTGGAGCAGCAGTGGGTTAAGCTGGGGGATCGGTGGGATCGGCAGTGTGGGCAGCGTTGTCGTCACCACCTCGTAGCTCGTCTTGGTGATGGTGCCGATCGGGCGGGAAATCGTGCTGAGGATCGTGTTCGCACCATTGATGATGGGAAGTACGTGCGATTCGTACACGGTTTCGAGCTTGATCACCGGCTTGGACGAGGTAATTACCGATGGAATCTGGGCCGCAGCGGCTGGGTTGAGTAGACGAAGCAGTGCGAGCTGCTGTAGCTGTTCGGGAGTAAGAGCTGGCGTCGTTACAGGCGCTTCGGTCGTGACACGGTTATCCTTGTTGCTGCCCGTGATCTTCTTCTTCGGTCGGATGTTCTCCGGGATGTTTGTCTTGTCCACTTCGGACAGATCAAAGTCGGAGCCGATGCTCGATAGGTCCAGATCCGAAGGTAGTCGTTCGCGCTTGGGCTTATCGTCGTCGTCGTTTTCGTTGTCATCTCCAAACTCCAGCTCCAGATGCAGCTCCGAACCGGCCTCGT
This sequence comes from Anopheles stephensi, assembly GCF_013141755.1. NCBI lineage: Eukaryota > Metazoa > Arthropoda > Insecta > Diptera > Culicidae > Anopheles > Anopheles stephensi. Next base: position 29,216,433 of record NC_050202.1, on the reverse strand, counting down.
CCAATCGGCTGTTGAACTCGTTCAGGGTACGCGACGGTACGAAGTGGTACAGCTCCATCGGTGGTAGTGTCTTGGTGGCGGTTACCAAACGCGTCACGTGGTACGTCTGGATGAGCGTGTAGCTCGTAGTGTCACCGTCACGGATCACGGGCAGAATGTGTGTCTTGAGCATGGCCTGAGTAGTGCTGAACGTTTCCGTAAGCGTCTCTAGTGGCGGCGTTTCGGTGTCGAGGCCGAGCGAAATCGGTGGCAACGTGGCAATGCTCGAGTCCAGCAGATTGCTCTCCTTGTCGATGTGAGTCGTTGTGGCCAAAATGTTCTCGGTCAGTGGTTCCGTCAGCGATGGTGTGATGGTAGCCGTCTCCTGCTCCAACACCTTCTCGATAGTCGAGGTGACGGTGATGTAGCGTGTGTTCTTCACCGTTCCCACCTGGAAGAGGAGTAACAGTAGGACGAATAGTAGGACGAGTCTTCAGATATTGTTTGCTGATTCGCTCTACTTACCTGGAAGGTGTAGGGTGACTTGATCGTTGCGATCTCGTAGTACGTGTCCCGGAAGTCGGCCGGCGTCGATATCTCCACCTTCAGCGTCTCGATCGGGTACCGGCGCTCGATCTGGTTATCGCTCTCCGCGTCGTTCAGCACATTCCCATGCACCGAGCCGGACTGGTCCAGGTCCGCGTCCGTGTCCACCTTTTCCGCGTGTTCGGGCGACTGCGCAATATCATTAGACTGTACGGATGTGTCGGAAATCGGTGCGGTCGTGAGATTTTCCAGTACCTGATCCTTGGGCTTGACCGCGCTCTGCTTCCGGATCGCGACCGTCGGCTTGGCGGGCGACTTGTACTGCCAGCGGCCCGGCGACCGGTTCAGCTTAAACTTGTACAGGCTGGTGGTCTGGCCCGGTTCCTGGTCCAGCGGTGCGGACGGCTGCGGTTTCGGTTTGAACGATCGTCTGGTCGCCGCGTCCGGTTGCTGCTGCTGCTGCTGCTGTACGGTCGACACGCTGTGGGATGATGTTGGTTTGAAACCGTTACGTGAGGACTTATTGCGCCGGTTCTGATAGCCCGAGCCGGGCGTCGGGGCCGGCTCACTATAAACGGATACCGTGGCCACCTCCACGCTAGATGTAGAATAACGGTTATATCTTGTACTGCAAAAACACGGTTAGCGGAAGAGAAAGGAAGGGATGTGTTTTACAATCACCGGTGGGTGGGCGTGAGCGGGTGTCTCTGTACCAGTATGTACACATTGCGTGCGTGTGTGTGTATGTGAGTGTGTGATTTTTTTTTGTAGTTGGCCATTTGTTTGCATGCAGCACTTTGCCCCAGAAGAAAAACAAAACCCCAAAACGAAACGCTCGGTGATGGTGGATGACTTTGGTATTGCGTCGGTATGTTGTTGTGTGAGGATGGGCGAATGATTGTGTCGAAATTGAAACAAATGTGTAATGAGAGGTGAAATATGTTGGGTGAACGTTGTTGAGTGAGGAATGAGATGCAACTGTGATGGAGTAGTGTGATGGTGTTGATGTGCTCTCATGCATAACAATAAAATCATAGAAAAAACAAGACGAACCGAAACAAAAATAAAACAAAACAAACGTGCAAAATCAAACAAAACAATAAAACAAAAGAAAAAAATAATAAAAAAATAAAACACATATGCTGATGAACGATACTCGCACACACAAACATTCAAACTGATGAAGAATTGATGGTGAGAAGTGAGTTTGAAGTTAATGAATATCGATAAAAGATGAATATGAAGATGAACATGGATATGTAAAAATGAAACAAACCCAAAGCACAGTCATACAGCTTATGCACACAAATCCACGCACACACACAGGGGAATTTAAACAAGGATGTCTTTTTACAATTTTAAGCAAATAATTTACAAATTTTTTTGCATAGAATTTCGAAATTTTACAGAAATTTACATTATTTGTTTAATATTCATCCAAACACGTCGCAGAAATAAGAAAAAAGTCAAAATAAAAAAAGAAAATAAAACAAAAATAAAAAAACTTCTGCATGCGTTTGGAGAGATTAAACAAACGAATTTGAGAGACTGAACAAATAAAATCATTTAAAGAAACAATCGAAATCGTAAAGAGATCCATGGCTAAGGAAAGTAAAAACATAACAAAATCAATAGTCAACTGCAAACACTCATGCATAACATTCACTTACACAGGCTATGAGAACGAAATGAGAACGAAATGAGTGGTCCGACCGAAACGACTGTGCGGACGGACGTAAGTGTTCGCTTTTGAAATTTTGACTTCCGATGCAAATACCGTGGACCCCGAGCAGACCCCCGGGCACGCTTCGCATCGGGCAAAGTCCTTGCAAGCAATACATACGCTGTGGCCGGTCCGGGACAACAGTGTCCCCGGTAACCGTAACGCTACGGTACTTACTTCTTGCCGACGGGCTTAACGATTTGCGTGTTGCGGTACCGGTTGGCCGGCTTCTTGCCGTAGGTGGGCTGTGGCGTAACGGTGGACTGGGGCGTGACGAGCTCGCTGTCAGCAGCTCGCTCCTGCTCCTGCAGTTCGTTCTCGTCCTTGCTGATGCGGTTCTTCAGACGGTTCTTGAAGTTACCGCTAGCGCCACCGGGCAGCCGGCGGGATGGTCGCACCAGGCTCGAACTGGGCTGGCTGGCGAACAGGTTCTCCAGCGGCAGCCCGGTATCCTCGAGCGCGTGCGTGGCGGGCGACGGCGTAATGATCGAGGCCGCCTCCGGGCTGTACCGTGGCGTCTTGTTGAGTGCCGGTGCCGCCGTCTTCAGGATGCGTAGCGTCGAGCTCGGGTTCAGCTTGGGCCGGCGGCCATCGCTGGCGGCCCCTGCTGCACCGTTGCCGTTCGCTGCCGCTCCCCCTTGGTTACCTTGAATGACATGAGATGTGCTTTGTAGGACCTGCGCATACTTTCCTGAAATGTAGGTGCCGATCACGCTGGTCTCGTGGACGGTGGTAACGCCCTCCTTAACCACGGTGCCACCGAGCGTCGTCACCAGGCCGGTCGGGTGGGTTCGGCCCTTATTACCTCGCTTCGGTTTGGCCGCCTTCTCGCGCGGTGCCGTTGCTTGGGCGGTGGCGGCTGCCGGCTGTGACGCAGCTGCCGTCGGTCGCAGATTCACGACGCGGAACGTTTCCTCCACAAACTCGGACGGTTGGCGCGAAAGAAAGTCGTACTCGGGCTCGCCGATGTTGTTGCCTATCTGCAGCACTGGTACCGGCTCATCATCTTCCTCTTCCTCGTCGTCGTCGTCGTCGTTGTCGTCCTCTTCTGCGTTGGATGGCTCTTCGTCGTTCTGCTGCTGTTCGGCAGCTCCAGCCACGGCAGTAGCGCTTTGGCTCTCCTTCACCTCAGCAACAGGTTTCACTTCATCTTCCGAAATGTTGGAGAACATTATCGGCGAGTGTTCTTCGTGCTGATCCTCGGACGGTGCCACCACTGCCACTGGTTCCTCGGTCGTCGTGGTAGTAGTCGCTGGAGTCACCGGTTTGACAGCTTCCACAACATGCATCTTCGGTTTTTCTGGCTCCTGAACCGGTTCAACCGTTTCAACATTTTCTACTTTCTGCTCGATCGGGTTGACTTCGTGCTGCTGCTGTTCCTTTGGCTCGACACTTTCCTCTTCTCCTTCTTCTTCCTCTCCCTCTTCCACGTCTTGCTCCTCCTGGTGTTCTTCCTCGACCAGCTCCTGCGGTTCCTGTTCCTGCTCAAACTCCTCTTCCTCCTGTTCTTCCTCTGATTCAATTTCCGGAGCCGACTCGGTCGTCGTTGTCGTTGGTTCAACCTTCGTTGCGACCACCTTCACAACCGGTGCCACCGGCTTAATGATAACCGACTTCGGAACTGGCTTGACGATGAATCGATCCGGCTGAGATTGTTCCTGCTGTGGTGCGGGTTGTTCTGCCTTGACCGGAGCCACTTCGACGATTTTCGGCTTTGGCTTCAAGATCGGTTTGATGGCAACCTTTGGTACGGCTTTCGGGACGAACTTCAGTGGGCCAATCGGTTTCGTCGTTGGAGGTTTCGGAGTTTCCGGCAGTACCTGCACGATGCTAACCTTCTCTTTGGGCTGTACCGGCAGCACGACCGTTTTGCTCGGCTTAATCTCCCTGACCACTTCCTCCGTGGTAGTGGTGGTGGTGGGAGTCGTTTCGATGATCGTTGGTGGTGGAGCCGTCGTTTTGGGTGGTTCTAGCGGGAAATGGTGTTTGTTTTGGTGGGAGCACATGGAATATAAGGATGGTTAGTAAGGAAAAACAAATAAACGCCGCAAGGTATGCAATTGATGTGCATCTGAACGGCAATTAAGAATATAACAGGTTTAAATGGAAGAATTTGCTTATTAATATGAAAAATGTTACTTGTTTAAGTACAAAATATGAAAGTTTTTGATTAAATATAATCTTATCACGTAAAATAACGACCGTAAGCAATCAGCTAATTGCAAGACAAACCTGTCTGCTCAATCAATGAACCAACCAACCAAGCAAACCAACAAGCATGGAAGTTTGGAATTGTTCGCGAACCAAATTGCAGGTCCCGTGATTACCTGTCACAACCGGTGCGGCACTTTGTGGTGAAAAGATCATCACCGTGTTGCCGATGGTGGTGGTAAAATCGAGAAATCCATACACCGTCTGGGTCGTATAGTAGTCCGGATTGACGTCCTGGCTCGGCAGTACAGCAAACACTGGATCCCCACCGGCATCCTTCGGCGACGGTTCTGCTCCATAAACGCCACCACCTCCGGGTGAATAAACGGCACCGTGTGCTAGAGTGGGAATGAAAGGACGAAAGGAAAAGCGAGCGGTAAGCATAGTTGTTCAAATTATCAATCGTTGTAGTCGGGACGGTAAGGCTAGACGAGCTGGGCAAAGATAAAATGGGAAACTTAAATAATGCCACTAATTTTCACGAGCGTGCCACGGGTTCGTCCTCCTACGATTGTTGGGGGTGGGGGAACGAGGATGGCATATCGATAGCGTAGCGCGTGGCATGTACGATCGTTTATTATAAAATGGCGTCCAACCGACAACCGGCAGCGCGCTCGAGTTTGGGCGTAATAATTTGCTCAAATATTGACGCTGGGAGTTTTCGGCATTTCTCATCAGCTCAACGGGCTGGGTCGGCTGTAGGAAATGTCAGGAGGCGGATTGTTTACAGTTTTGCTACCCAGAAGTTTTGCCGCTTTACTAACAATAAACAAACAGTCAGCCATCGATTCATCAGCGCGGTACCGAAAGGTTGCGACATCGTCCCGTGCGCTCGGGCGAGTTTCCGTGGGTTGTTTTATTAAAATTCGGTAGCTGATGTATGCTGATCCGTAGGAACAAGAAGGTGTGAGCAACGAGGAGAATGATATAAATTTTTCGAATTTCGCTAAGACTTTTTTATGAGAGCGTTGGGGAAATGTCTTTTGGTGTAGCATCTGAAACCAAAACGAATTTCTAGTGAATTACGGATAGATTGAAGCGGTACTGACTGCATCGCAGCGTGAAGTACTAGTTAAACAGGATCATTTTCTTGGTGATGTAATCGACAAATGGACGCACTCAATCGGAAAGGTCATACATGTAGATTCTTCATGACTCAAGGAATGAAAATGTTAGAGTGTGTCTGTTGCGAACGCGACAAAATGAAATAGAACTATAATAAATGGGCATGCAAGATATACAGAAACAATCCTAAATCAACTAAATATCTTTCGTTTAGAACAAATTCTCTCAGGCAGTGAAGATCACTCAGCGAATAGGGTAAACGAAGCACAGGCAAAAGATAGGAAAATAAACAAACGCACTTGAGGTACAGATTAAGCCTATCAAATATGCACAGGACCACACGTGACCGCATTACCTAAGGTCAAAAAAGGGATCGCCCACTTGATCTTACGGTCTGGAAACACAAACAGCTAAGCGAACGTCGCTTCAATGTTCGGGATTGCGATGCGTTTCATTAGTAGGGTTTCTTCTACCGATCCGGGAAAGTTTCATCTTTGACTTCCCTACGGACGTTGGTCCCGCACTTCTTTGGTATTTTCCCACCCCGTCGGAAGAATTAGGCGAAACTAGCTTGCTTCGTTCCACGGTTCAATACTTCTCCTGGTCATCCAGGAAAAAAGGCTAACCCGCTTGACCGCTAAAACTGGTCCTTCCCGTTGTCCAACACTGCGTAGGATGATGCGCGAGTCCGCCGTTAAAAACTTCTCGGGGTTATCCAGGAAAAAAGGTCAACCGTCCGACGCTAGCGATTCTAACAAAGTAAAAGAAATCTGCGCGGAGGTTTCCGAATCGAGCACTCCTTCGCGTGGTCGGTTCAACAACGGTTCGTTATCGAACTAACAATGTCATTGTTACAGCATTAAGCTTTTAAGATACTAACTGTTGACTGCATTTTGCAATCATCATATAAATCATAAACACAATAAATTTTGATCTATTACAAAACAGAATAGAAGACAGTTTATTAAACTCTTAGCGTCTGTCTTAATGGCAAGTGATTTCTACCAAAAATGCATCGATCGCGTGGAATCGATCGTCAAGGATTTTTTGGATCAGTTCAGATTTACCTAGCTTAGGTAGTGATACTCTTGATGCTCGTCATTCGAGGCGAATGACCCAATTAAAATAGACTTTGTTAAGTGATGCACGAAATTGGAAGAATGAACACATTAGGTGGTTACCATGGATAGACTATCTAACTACGTGATGTCATTACGCCTAGTAAGCCAGAAAGGGCAGGCATGATCTAAGAGGTCGTTAGCCCAAGAAGAAGAAGAACCATGGGCAGAGACACTATTGAGCACTCTAAATGAGAACGATCGCAGCTTAACGATAGATGATATACAGCACTAAAAGACTAGGGTCAGGGGTTAGATTAGTGAATGTATATTCCAAATTAAACCATTTGTAGAACGTTATTGCCGTAGAGTTATACTGATGTTCATTAATCAATAGTAAATGATGCACTTGGCTGAGGTCAATTAGTTTTCAGTCTGGTCCAGATGATGGAACATGAATAGAATTCTATTTCAATATTTTTTATAGCGTTTTCATTTTGGAATTGAGTAGCAATGTGGCTTAATTATTTCTTATGAATCAATTTTCATTCAAACTCTATTGAGGCTCACTAGCTCTTGTCCCGCCGCTGTCCTTTTTGAAAGGAAACATTTTTAATATTCGAGGCTTTTGCTTGAAAAAAAAAACGATGAAGCTCTTTCCAATTGAAAAGCGATATGCACTTTGGTGGAAAAATCAATCACATTACAATGCAACCATTGCCTTTCATTATTGCTTGACGGGGAAAATTTGAAATTCACTACCTTGAATCATCGCGCTGAGGTGAATCAGAAATAACCCCCTCAACAAAAAATGAAAGAAAATCAAAAAGATTTCCACTAGAGACGTCGCCATGATTATTCAACGCCCTAGCAGTTTGTGTTGTAGGATTAAAATGAGCTTTTTCTTTTCGTGCCTTCGTCACCACTTCAACCCCGGTGTAATATTTCCATCAATCCGACTGTTGAATGGAAATGAATAAATTTTCCAGGTGCTCTCGTCTGGAAGATGGATTTCAGCCCTCCTTAGCTCATGGGGCAAGCAACGGCAAACATCGGCAAGCGGGGAAAGATTCAAATTTATTCCATCCCTCGACGCTTCCGAAATCGATCAACGCAGTCTAGACGAGTCTAAGTCGCTCTTTTTGGTCCCTCGGTACGGTGGATGAAGGCGCGTGCTTAAGGACTGTTTTGCGACGCGGTGCAATTGTGCTTCGGATGGTCAGCAAGCAATGAGCTGAGCTTGCCCCAGCCACACAAAACCAAATCGAATCCAATAAATCGTTCGGCGCTGTGTTTTATGCAAAGGTTGCCCAAGCACGGGGAACCCTTAAATGCCTCCACTAACTGCTGCACTAGCCTGGGCTATGTATACTAGAGGTAAAGAGAGTTAAAATTGAAACGACAGCAAATTATCCGAAAAACGTAATGAAGCTTACAGGCCTGAACGACCCGAATGGGGCCGCAGTGTGTTTATGCTCTCCCCCTTTTTTTTGCTTTATGCTTGCTTGGAGAAAGTAATCACTCTTCAAAATAGCCTCCTTCCCTTGGTTTGGTGGTTGGAGAAGCTCGATGCAGTAACTTCCCTGGGCCAGTACGGGCTAGAGATGGGTATAGAAAAGAGTAGAATTGGTTGCGTTAGATTCCAAAAATAATCGGAACCAGTTCAAAAAAGTAGGTGCAAACGAATCATCCGGAACTGTTCGAACCGTATTATCCATCCGGAATCGTTCGAAGCCGTCTCCTGTTGGTTGGACGGTTTGCGGTTCCAGTGATTCCGATGGTTCCAGGCGGCTCCGGACAGATTCCGAAAGGTTTCTCAAGGAACCAACGATTCCATTCCCTCGGAATCGGAACCGGAGTATAATCGGCCGGATCCAGAGTGGAATCGTGGGTGCATTCCGTAGAACCCATCACTCGTACGGACTCCGTCGGTCATTAAAGTTGAGGTAGAAAAAGTTGAAAATTTATATTCCCTCCGTAACATGGCGTTTGTTGCAGTGCGGTCCTGAAATGGACCCGTTTTCAGGCACGATTAATCAGCAACAGCAGCAGCATGTTTTATGGGAAGGAAGGGGACCGTACCGGAAGGGGTACGAGTCTGCCACGAAGGACAATCACTCACACCAACTACTCGAAAGGATATTTGCAAATTACCACTTTGCGTGACGAGCCAATTTTAAATAGAATTATTCGTACGAGCATGAGGCATGATGATGTTTGCACTCTGCGCAGCGAATGCACCAGCGGACGCGGGCCCATATGATGCACCTGTTTTTTTGCTGGCTGGGTTGTTGTTACTGAAAAGGGAGTAGGACTTTGGTAGACGCTTCCTTGGACCGGATGCGAACGGTGGAAGGAGGCTTGGCGAGAGGGACAGTGCAGCGGACAACTTCTTCGCCTTGGGCATACCCAGATAGGGACGCCTTATGGAGGCAAATATTGAATTCAGCTGTTGGGGAAAAGTTTTTACCATGCGTTTCATTTCCCGCTTGCATGTAAGTGTGTGTGTGTGTTGGTATTGCTGATGTTTGCAACTAAGTTGAATAGCAGTTAGGAAAAACTAGAAGCTCTAGGGAAGTGAGGCGCCGATAATGGTGCCGTGAAGGTTTGATGATTGGAGGTGGAAAACTAGCCAACGAAAGCAGTAAAGTTGAGGTAGTTAGATCGAGAGTTTTCCAACAGTTTTGCCGTGTGTGTGTGTGCTCCGTCTTCTTCCGCTTGTGAGTATGCTGTCTGGCTTCCAGTACCGCTGTAAGGGGCTGGAAGTTTTTCTCCAAACGATTTACTCTGCGTAAAACGGAGCAGTCGTGGAACATGTGAAGGCAACTGATTGAAGCATGCGTTCAGATTTCATCATGATTCCATCTCACACCGGTGCTGGTTGCTGGTAAAGTTTAAAATGGTGGAAAACCGAATTCGTAACGCACACACACACACACACACACACACACACACACACACACACACACACACACACACACACACACATTCACGCACGTGTTGTCCCGTAGCCATGTGATATCACCATTGAAGAGAACTTCAAGAAAAAGTCCAAAACTGATGCATTTGAATGCAAAAAAGGGTACAAGTTCTAACGCAAAACTCTTCAACCTTTTGGGGACAAAGTTGTTCGGTTCGCGATTTTCACCCATCCCCCCCGCAAGGCATGGAAGACCTCCAACCCCGAGGGTGCTGCAACCGAAACAGAACGAAAAAGCAATCGTCCGGACGAAATGTAACTAGAAGGTTTTGCGATCTGCCGTACAAGGACTTTCCGTTTGCCAAGGATTGTGCCTGTGCCTGTGTTATGTCGTTACTGTCCTTGCGTCGCCATTGGAATAGCAACCAAAAAAAAAAAAAATGGAGTACATGTGCAGAAAGTTTCTCTCCCAGAAAGGTACAACATGGACCATTGGGCCCGCGTAACACGTGAACGTGAATGTATGTCCTTTGACTAGCAGTGGCTCACTGGAAGAAGTCTCCGAGCAGAGAGCGACGAAAACCACGAGGAACGAGCAACGTGGAAAGCTGGGATTGTTAACGAGCTTTTACCAACTTTTACCTACCATTTACATGCCAGCACACATATTAAATTCTTTCACTATTCTAAACATGAAGAATCTGCTGGAAAAGCACGATCGAGGGAAGCCTTTCTATCGGTTAGCACAGGACACACGCCAGGCGCTTCTCAATAGCACAGGCTGCCCAATGGTAAGGAGTTGCCCATTTTCTCACGTTTGCCACTTTTCCAGACGACATTTTGGGGAGTTTTTCTTTTGGTGGATGCTGCTCCCGCCTAAACGCTAACCCAGGTTCTTCACCACCAAACTTCCGAGCAAAAGCAATGCAGGTGGAAGTCGCCTACTGGCTGACTTTAACAATATATCAACCGCACCATTCCTTCCTTCCCGCCTGCCTTCCTCACCGAAACCAATCGGACCGTTAGCAAAGTGGTCTAGATCAAACGATAAGTAACCGGCCACGATTTGCATACCTAACGATTAGCTCGTCGAAACCGTTCCTTGCCTTGCGATTCGCTTTTGATCTTGCGCAAGGGGTGGAAGGGGTCGCAAACGAAGGTCCGTATTTTACCTACGCCATTCAATGGTGTAACTGATGCAGCACGTGAAGAATGGCATTAATTCGACCCAATGGCAACAGTGGGCTAGCGTCTTCGCTTGATTGAACGATTTGTGTGTGGAGTGGGACGAAATTGAAAAAAGCCTGATGTTAGTTACACCATCAGGCGTTAATGATGTGATGAGGCAGAAAGGGTGTAATGTACGTAATACTTTATTTGTATAACAAGATTTTTGTGATTAGTATTCTTTTCGATAAGTTTGTCAATGTAATTGATTTGAGAAGATCGGCAAGAATCTTTGAACGAGGTTATCGTTTTTTACATCATGTCTCTTATGCATCCAAAGTCCTTAGTTTTTTTCGAGCAACTATGGTCAAAACAGCCAAGTTACTACGTTTGAGAATTCTTCAGCTCTTTCCTCGTATGTAGAAGTTGAAGATGAAGAGTTAACTTCACCTTTCACTGATGCAGGTTCTATCAAAGTCTAGAGAGAACGAGAGACGTTAATGTCTAATACAGCCAACTGTATCATAGCACTGTAAAACTTTATTGAAAACTGGAGAAGATAACCGAGGTCTTGATGACTTTCATGTGTTTTAAACCGTAGTTCGCCTTTGAATCTTGGTTGAGGCATTGCGTTGGCCGAGACGATAAAGGTGTCAAACGACAAGACCAGGATTGAAATCCCGTCCAGATCATCTCTGAGTCCGACACTGACTATCAAGTTAAGGATAGCTAGAAAAGACAGGCCAAGACCTGTTGAGGATGCAGAGCCAAAGAAAAAGAAACCTTGGTCCCAGAGGCCAAAGTATTCTTAAATGATATTCAGGAAGCTCTTAGAACAAATGGGAGGACATAGGTCTTGCATTCTGGAAGGCTATCTGGGTGAGATTTGAACCGCCGGTCCTGCATAGTGATGACCGTAGCCGCAATTGCCTCGGCCATCAGATCACCCATACAGTATACACCGTAGACCGTCACCACTATCTTTAGTAGTGATTTTTCACTCAGTAAACACTTTGGAGTTTACTCTCCAGACCAGTGTTCTACTGTGTCTCTTCTTCCTCTTTCTAGGCTTAACGACCTCTTAGGTCATGCCTGCCATTTCTGGCTCACTAGACTTCTTGATACCGCACAGTTGAGTAGTCAGTCCTTTCCATGGGGGAACGGCCCAGTAGAGATTTGAACCTCGGTCCTGCCGTATGATGAATTCTTTTTTGTTTCCTTTGTGTTGATGACTAACACTACAGATGAGATTTTATCGATGTTCTCATGAGCATTCCTTTTTGGTATAGCCATTTTGTTGATTTTGTATGATTCTTGAAAGTCATTCCTCCAGGAATGATAATTAAGGTGTCCATAGTGTGTCCAAAGAATAAATTTATCAAATACTGCTCTACGTCGATCCAGTAATTTATTTTGCGTTTACATTTGCCATCAACAAACCAATTTAATTACCCTCGAATAAGCCATACGCATCTTTAATCTTCTCTAATCACGTTTTACAAAATGTTACAAACGATCATCAAACGATTCCTTTAAAGACGAGAAAAGCCGTCAGGCTTACATCGGTGGTATGAGTGAGCTGAGAGACACGGATATCAAAACATTTACCAAAATAAACGCAATGAAGCGTCAACATTGGAAAGGAGACATACAAGACACGTAAACACACTAACACAGACGGGAATATAAATGGGAGGTTCAGTACGATGTGTGGACCAAGACATGCGATGGGCTCACAAAAACCTCACCAGTATCAGTGCTTTGGCGTGATACATTTTTCGTCCATTCGCTCGCAGATTTCGTGTTTCGTTCTTCGTAACCTTTCCGCACAAGATCAAAGGCATAGAGGAGTCCGGGGCCAGGCACAATCACTGTCGTTGTATTTTCCAGGCGCTACCAGGTAGCACGATGCCGCGGATCGCCATCGGCCTTTCCCCGACTCGCAGCCAAACTTCTAAAGCCACGCATGTAAACATCTCAATTAGGCGAATGTTTCACCGAGAGTGGTTTTTTATTAGCGCCGGGGAAATGTTTATCCGTGCTTTCCGCCCCATTCGCAGCACTCCCTTCGCTTGGTGACAGTTTTATTTCTGGATGATGTTTTTTCTTCGCTACCTTCCTGGGTAGATATTTTACGCTAAGCTCCACCAAATGTGTGCATGCCTGTTTATCTTCGCGAGGCGGAACTGGATGAAAGTGATGCTTCAAAAATGATTTCTACCTTCTTCCACACATTTCCACGAACTCCCATCCTATGCTGGGGTGAGATCGCGAGAGGTGCTGAAAATGCAGCATTCCGCAGGCTTTCCACATTTTCCACACCATTTTGCAATGCTTCATTTGATGCCAGAACGTACGACGCTCCCCACGTGGCGCATGTGTAGCATTTGCGTATTTTTTTCCGTCAGCGAAGATTAAGAAATTCTTAGGATTCATCCAAGCAGATGCAAAACAAACGGATAAACACAGAGGGCGAAGACGGGCAAATTGTGTCGTTTTCGGAGGCCACCGAGCACGGTTTTGCGCTCCACCCCTACTAAATTCCAGTTTCATTCATGTTTGATTGCATCCCACACCAAGCCACGCAAGCACCGAGCGTATTACACGCTGTTAGTGTGGGCCTTGATTTTTCCCACGAGTCATTGCGCTTTTCCATTCTGCCGCTGGTCGGTTGTTTTTCTTGCCTTTGCTAGAAAATATGAAAAGGATTTTTCCTGGAACGGAGCGTTATTGTCTTTCGGCGCGAGGAATATTCCCTCCCGCAACCAGCCGGAAGGATGTTCGTTGGTTTGGTACCTTTTTATTTTATTTTTGCATTTCGTCATGTGTTCGAATGTCGCCCGGTTCCCGCGAGGCAACTGGAGAGCGCTCTCACTTTTATGCCTTGACATAAATTTAATGGACGATTGTCCCCAAGGCAGCCGTCTCTAAATGGTTGTCGGTAGGTTTTTCTTTTTCTTTTTGTTGCTGGTGGCTGGTTTGACAACCGTAAGCACGACAGCAAAACACGAAAATCATTGAGATGGGCGAGATGAAAAATGTAAATTGGATGAAGCTGGCGGCAGGTGCGAGCCGAATTCCCTCTCGAGCTAATTTTACCTCATTGTACCACCAACTTTCGTCTGCACGTTTGTCATTTTGCTCTTCAAAAGCGGTGTTTGAGCTTCAATTTTCACCGTTTTTCTTCCTCACTTGGAGTGTAAATTGGCAAAGAAAATTGAATGTTTTTTTCCCCCGCGCTTTGTTGAGCCAAATCTTGTATCATTTTATTTGTTATGTTGCCTCAAATTTAGCATTCCTGGAAGGCACAGCCTAACAAGATGAAATCGGTTCACCCTATTGTCGGTGTCCCTTTTTCGAGCATTCAATCCTTTTTCACCACTCGAGGTGGGAAAAGTTTTTCGCTGCAGATTCGAAATAAAATGGTGATGTGCTGTCGGCAGCATGGAACTTTGAATGAAGAATTTTTCACCGCACAGTCTACGCACAGCTGTGATTTTTTCCTTCTGCGACAGTAAACAATATTACCGAGGCTTCTTTTGTGTGCTCGTGCGACATTTTTTAACAGAGGAGTATTGTGAACAGGAAGTATGTCATTAAAATCGTATTCAATGGCGTTAAGATGTGGGATGTAAATGGGAGAGGTTGAGGAAAACCCGCACGAAGAACATGTATCAGCACCAAGTGTTGTCAATCGACAAGAACAGCTTGCAATGTGTGCCACAGCAAAGATTAAAAATCTACCAGTTTCGTCAGCTTTCAAGTAACATTGCATCATAAGTAGCTTAAAAGGTTGTTAGCTTGAATTCAATGTATTGTTGCTAATTTGTTGATAACCTAGACATGTTTTGTGAAAGTTTTTAAAATTAGCTTCTCTTCTTTAGCTTATTTATTAGCTCTAGAGTACTACAACCTCCGAAAGGCTTGTTGCCTTCTCTTGGATGTTAAATTCATAATGTGGAAGTGAGTTTTTTGGATGGATGAACGATCAAGGTTAAATATGATACCGATCCTGTCAGGTAAAATCAGTCTCTGATAAATTATTTTCAGGTCTTCCACTTGGATAAAGTATGTCTCATTAGCTCAACGTGAAGTGACGTGCATTCGCCGATATCGCGAACTTCTTCAGAAAACTGAGAGCATTGGTCCAATTGCGAAAAGACCTTATACCAACTATCGTAGACCTGGTACATCGTCTAAATCAAATCACTAATCGGCAGACTTCTTAAGAATGGAAATAGAACTACATAGGAACATCTACATAAGCCGGATCTTTCGCGTAGGCTTAATGGCCTACACTTGATTATCAGGGGATCAAAGCATCAATTCTTCGTTTAATTTACTACATCACTTACAAGAGAAGTCTACAGTTGCTAACCAATCACGATGGAGGCCTTAGACGGAATGGAAATAGGAGATCGTTTCAGCTAGAGTTTGATGAAAGATTTATCAATAGGGGCTTTGGGACTTTGAGAGGAACAGCTAGGAATTTAGAAGCGTGAGCAGAAAAGAGGAGGTGCTGAGCATCTTAAGGGAACACCAAGCTCCTTATATAAGTCCACTTACACTAGTATCGATCATTTTTGTATTTAGCCTAACGGGGTTTCTTAGAGGAAAAGGTCCTCCTGACGGGCCGCCAACATCGTCTATCCGTCACTGGAAGTATGGGTTACAGTTTGCAAACTATCGACAACCTCAATCAACATTCTTATATTTGCTGGACTATCTGTGTTTGAAGATAATCATAAAATAACAGATAAACATGCAGTCTCAGCTACATAGACCCTGCCAGACTTCAAGATTGCTGTAAAGTTGCGAAGTATATCTTGGAGAAGAGAAGGTAGAAAATTCAGACAGCTATTCTCCAAGTAACAGAATAAGCAAGAACTTATTCTTCTTGGAAAAATAAACCAAACATCAAATATAAACGATATAAGCCGAACAACATTTCCAAGGAGTCTGCAATACCCATTTTATAAAACCGATAGGGCATGAAACATTAGCTACATCAATTAAATGTAAAACATGTATTTCAAACAATTGAGCACTCTCCAGATAATCATTCTAGCCAAATATTACAATAAATCTATTTTGAATTTTATTTTTTCTGGTGATTTACTTGAATGCTGTCCAAGCATAACAGTTTATCACGAAATGCAATCAACATTTAATAGGCCTTCCAATAATAATTAGGGGTAAAATCATGGATACTAATTGAATGAAGAGCAACATTTATAATGAACTAACACGAAACGGCAACTAACTGCGGCGAACTTTCTCGGTAAGAAACAACATTAATTCCCTTTGGCAAAGTTTTGGGTAATTTCTTGCGCCGAATATTGTATACGGCCACATGTGAGCATATCAATTACATATCTTGTCTAAATATAGCACAAGCTCTCTGAAGTGCGTACGTTTCAGCAGCAACACTCAGTGCCGCACCGAACATATGGAACACCCTGATGCTCGTTCCCAATCGTTCCTCGCTTGCTGCAAAATTGAGCTTTAATTGTGGCGTCGAAATGAAGAACTAATGGGAAAACTTAAAACACACCGGAATGGAATGCCAACGCACCAACACCACCATCAATGGTGAGAGTTCACTCGTTCGACGTTCGAGTGTCGATTCAAGCGGACCAACTGGCCGTACGGAGCAGTTCTGACACGGTCAAAGCCGTGTCCCAGTGTCGTTCCTCCCCACCGAACGGAGTTTGGGATGCTTCCATGGTAGTGAAATGAAGAAAAATGGACTTCACACTGCCATTGGCATTGGTGGCGGTAAGGTTACCAGCCTTGTGCCATCGTTTCCACCGGTGGCAGACGGAATGAAGTACAGTGTGCAAGATAGTTGGTACACCGGTGCGGGATGGTTCCGGATAAGAAACATGATCGAAAGTGAACCAACCCAACTCTCGCCCAAAACAACATCCCACTGTTCTGGTGCCTTACAAATAGCAAATGGTTTGAAATTTAACTTTAATTAGAATTTTCTCCAACTTAATTTGCATTTAATTGGACTGTATCCATCTCGTGCCTCGTTCCATAAAGCTCTGGTTGCCTGTTTGCTTTCGACCAGACAGGAGGGCAGGTTGTATTTTTCGCATTCCGTGTTCCGAAAGTTTCGTTCCGTTGGCTCATTGGGTCCATTTTTCGCACAACTTCCGCCTATTAGTGGCAATAAGCTTTCGAGTCCCGAAGGTGTTACGTGTGTGGTTCGAGCACCTGGCATGGACCAACCCAACTGATAACCTTCCTGCGGGAGGGGGACCAGTCGAAATTGGTCGTTCGAGGTGTGGTGCTAGGAAATGAGGAAACTTTGACTAACTGCAAATTAACCGTAACTATTTCCTTTTTTTTTTTTTTTTGTTTGCTCAACATTCTGTGCCATCGTTTTGGTCGAGGAGCTAAGGATAGGCGAGATGAAAGGTGTTTAAGTTGGTGGTTTGGTTTTGTTTAAACGTAAAACCGAGTCACTACCAGTGTATTACATCCTTGCTTTCGCCTTTGGATTCTGTTTTGTCAGTTCAAAAAATGCATTTAGAATGTTCACTCTCAGGAAATAAGAGGAAAAAGAACTCCAAAAGGTAGACATGAGTCCAAAAACCACACCAACACAAAACAAATATGATTTTTCTCCTAAATCGTTAAATCACAAAATAGTTTTGATGCACTCATGACGGTTTTCCCTTTTTACTAATCAAGATAATGGCCCGTCCCGTCTGGGTGGAAACCTTTCCCCGCCAACTGCACAACCATAATGAACGCCCTCGAGCAGAAGGCCGCCCGTGTAACGAAACGAAGAAGCTTCAGTCGACAGAGGGCCCAAACGCCCAGCGGGATTCATACCAGTCCGGTTCCGTTCCAGTTCCGGGTTCCGGGTCCGGTTCCGGTGGGAGGAAAGTAAACGCATCACACTCGAACCGACCGACCGACCGACTGGCTGGTAGAAAGTGTTCGGGGAAATCGATACCGACCTCTGCCCCTAATTGTAGGCAACCCGCCTTGCACGGTAATGATCGGTAGTGTATATGGGCGGCTCGCACACATCGTCGCTTTGCCGACATTCAGGCGAAATTACTTCGCCCCATGGGCTTGCACGACCCGTGTCGCGTTGTTCCTGTCCGGTGCTGTCTGGTTTTGCTGGCCCAAAACACAGTGTATCAGGCAAGATAAGAATGTCCGAATGTGCTGTGTTCGACGGCAGAATAAAAAAAAAAACTCAACTTTCCAACTAACCTACCCAGTGCAGTCGAAAAACAGACATGAGAGAAGCAACCAGAAAAAAAGCCCCAAACGAACGATGGTAAACAAAACTTTTCCTTGCCCGGGCACAAAGCATTCCCCGGGCTGAGACGTTTCGCTTCCGACCGACAGACAAAGCCGGCAAAAGTCGATAATTGGCGGTACTTTCGTCTAAGAGCCCATACGTACTGTGAAACCTCGGTAGAGCTGGTTCTTCGTTGCACCTGAAGCTCCCTTTGGAAGGAGCACTTCTGATGCTTGAGTATAATCAACAACCAAACCCGAACACCGATCCTTCCAACCGATACTGAGCATACGGTAGCATACGGTAGGCGTGCCCGTTTGGCCAAATGGGAATTTATGTAAATTTGTATCAATGGAACATACACAGGTATTTTATTACCGGACGTCGGTTTTCGTGGGTGCGAATGGTAACATCCCTTTTTTGCCCGAGTGAGCCCCGCAAGGTAGGCAATCCGCATTACACCACAGGCACACAGGGGGTGCAAAACGTATGCAAAAAAACGAGAAACAGACAACACAGCTCCAACCCTTGTTTCCGGTGTGTTGTATGCGTGTGTGTCAGCATTTCCCCCCGCTGGTGCCGGAAGTGTACAGCCAACAGCAAGAAGTAAATACAAAAAAAAAAATTGTGTAGAACTTCTCTTGCAGCCTTTTGTCACTGGCGAGGAGATACTGAGGTATCTCTCGTACGATCGAACGTCGGGTGGGCGTAGGATTGGATTGTAACCCGAAGCTCTCTAATGCTGTTATCGGAAATTGGCTACAAAGTAGATACACCTGCTACCGGATACCGGTCCGGACCATTACTATCCTATTATCGGAGCTGCCTCACGTCCCCATCCCAGGCCGTTCTGGTAGGCAAACAACGTCACACAAAGTGGATTGGTTCTAAGAGGGTCGTAAAAATATCTACGACCTTCGGGAACTAGCTCTCCCCCATCTGTGAGGCAGCTAACCGGAGAAGGGAGAGGTTTTTGAGCAAGTGCGAGTTCAATATTAAAATCTAATGGAAGGATATCGCTCGGTCACGTCAAGGATACTTCAAAAATTGGTTCACTATGAAGCATTTCATATAGTAGTTGTAAAAATTCGTTTAGCTCGGTAAGAAATGCATTAATCTTCTGGAACTTCCCTTAAGACTACTCAACCACTGTTCTGTTATCTCCGACACAGCACGTCCGTGACATTATTTTATGCGCTTCTGTTCGCCCTCGTTTCTTCCGCTGCAACCCACCAAGAACGTCTTTCTCGAGTGATTATTTACTCAACGCTCTGGCCCATACATAACTCCCGGCCCGGTTCTCGACGCATACGAGCGACTGCAGTATGTCGTTCATTTTCGACGCTGGTTGCGTTTATTGTGGTGGTAAATTGCCCCCCCCCCAAACCGTCGCAAGTTCCCGTCGCCCCCCTTCCAAGACGCCTCTCGGTGACCAGTTTTTGTCTGTTTTCCCTCAGATAGTGTGCTGCACTGTTCGAATCGAATGCCACTTATAGCGCTGTTAACCTCTGGAGGTCATAAAGTTACCCTCTGCAGGGGGGGGCCGACTTCCCTCATCGATGCTTCCCTTCACCCACCCTTACCCATTGTCTCGAAGATGTCTTGGTTGTGTAGTTGGGCTTTCTTGAGAGAGAGAGAGTGAGAGAGTGGGAGCGTCCTAGGAGGAAGACTTTCCTTACCGAAGGGACAAAGAAATATACGACCAAAGCGAACCGCAAAGTGAAGCGAAGAAAATTATTTTGTAGGTTAGATGGCACTTTTCATTAAAGTTTTCCTCCCTGCCACGCTTTTCCTGCATGAGGTTTTCTTGTTTCCTTGCTCTCGGCTCCCTCCCTTCCCGTCAGGCGGCTTCCGGTGGTGTAATGACATTTGCATAAACATAACCATTTCTTGGGCGGCTCAAGCAGCCAGCGACCCACTGCTCGGCCTGACCTAAAACAACTTTTACAGCACGCTCGGGCCGCCAGGAAAAATGGGAAAGAAAATGCAAACTATGGGACATGTTATGTGTGTGTGTGAAAAGCACAATACAAAACACACACCATCACAAAACCACTCACCCGGACAGGAAAGTGAACGATCACGACCATCTTGATGCAGTTTGCCGCGTGGCGTGACAGCCATTGGCTTACTTTATGCCCCTTTGCGAAATAATTTGCGTGCCTGTAATTGTTCAACCATTTAGAGGAAGATTTTTTTTTCTTCCTGGCCTTCGTCCCTTCTACGGGACACAAAGTTGACTTTCGCGCCAGCAAGCCAAACAATGTGTGCCGCTGCAACACACATCGCAATGTCGTTTGGGCGAGAAAATTTCCTCCAACCAAACGGTGAAGTTTGGAGTTCACGGAATATGTCACGCAAGCTCGGAAAACCTCACGACTCCAAAACGGCGCGGGACGACCGTTCGCTAAAAGGGTGGTTTGAAATTCGGTGGCAGTTACAAATGACTGCCGCAGCCGGTACCGCTTCGTGCTTCGAGTTTGGCAATAATTAATCACTGATTAGGGCGTTAATTTGCGGTATTTAATGGCGTGACGAAAACAAAAGTGATTCTGCGTGAGCTGCTGCGTTGGAGAGGGAAGCTTAATTTAAGGTGCTTTTCACAGGTCACTTCACACACTCATGGAAGGTATCGATTGAATTTGGGTGAAACAAGTCAGGTGACCTTTTCGACGATACCAGTTCATGTGACCTGGTTTTGAAGGTAAAATAAAGAGCCAATAAATGCCGGTGCAAAATGTTGTTCACTTACCTTTTGCTAAGCAAACGCACAGTAGCAGCAATTTAGGTAAGATTCCCATTGTGGATGTTCTTTGATGTAGCCGGAAGCCTTTTTTGTTTTCCGCTTGTACAGTTTAGTAAAGGTAAGAATCCTTAAAGATGTGTGATTCGTGCACTGGAAGTTAAGAATCTGGTATTTGCATTATTTGTGCAATCAAGCTAAAGATGGTTGTAGAGAGGTTCTGCAAAGAAAAAATAATCAAAAATTTTCGGTTAGGAAACAGTATTGAAGTTTAAATAAATTAAATGCAGGAAACAATTTGTATCTGGGTCAATGCGTTTAGACAAAAGTTCTTCGATTTGTAGTAGTTCTCCGAAAAGTAGTTTACATTTGTTAGTCTTCATCGAGAGAGGACATGTTATCGCGAGTATCGTTGTCTTCATTTTCTAATGCCATATCCTGAGTTTGCTCGGCTCTGTCGGAGCTTAGAGCTATTTTTGGTGATTTTTTGACCAACTGTTCATATTTTACGAAGCATTCGTACACATCATTGCATCAATAGAAAATCGAGATAGATTCACTCTCACTCTAGATTCAGCGATTATCTCGAGATCTTACTGCGATGATCCAACTTCGGCTATAGATTGTTACTACTGAGTGATTTGTCTGTGAGAGATTGTTTGAAAGATGATCAAACAACGAGATCAGCGCTAACAACATTTGTGTTCATTATTTGACTTGGTGTTTTGTGTCAAGACCCATATGTGAAGATCATTTATGTTCCACTTAGAAAGGACAATCACGAGCCTTTGGTGGGCTGGCATGAGAATGGCATTTTACGACTCAGCTCGTTGAGTATTTTGAGGATGTTCATAAGGACAGAAGACCCGTGGTAGGCCTTCGCTGAGATTTAGCGATGACCTTCTACAGGTGACGGTTCTAGACCGTAAGAGAGCTCTGAGTTTTTCTTCAGTAGACCAAGACCGCGGAACAGTATCAGCTTGATAAGTAATTAAGTAAGGTATTTTCAAATAGAGAAAAGTTTGCTTAAATAAATATGTCCAGAGTTAAACTCAATCTAAATAGGTTTATCAAAACTGTTTCTGTTTATAAAGACTTTGTTTTAAGGGCAATATCAAACCCCTGAGAAATTTTCCAACCATTTCTTTAATGTAAATATATCTAATGATAGTTTACATTCAGATTGTTCATGCTAATGTTAAGATCGACGAATTAAGCAAAGGACTGAACAAAAATTTCGATGTTTAAACAATTAAGGTAAACAATTTAATTTCAGCAGAACGGCCAGGACATCCTTTATGAATAAAAAATAACAGTTATTATTTAAATAAGTTCTGATGATCGAAATTAATTTACATTCACCACCAAAAAGCAAAAGATAATCTGCACCGCAGAAAGTTCACAAAAAATATATGGCTATCAGTTCGATACTCATTAACTTGACTTCTTGACTCATTGACTTGTTACAAGGAATTGTCAGAGGTTTTTTAGATTTAATAATCTTACAAGAAATTAAAGTAAACTGTCGTGGGATGTGTGGAAGGACAATGGAGGAGCCTCTATTAGACTCGCCAGGCTCCGGTGGGCTGGTCACGTCATGAGAAAGAGACACCAGACGACCCAGTCCGTAAAGTCCTTTAAGGCCGTCCACACGGACAGACTTGGTAGGCCCAAATTGAGATGGAGTGATGGCGTTGATGCGTCCGCCAGAACGGCCGGGATAACGGATTAGCAGACGATGGTGCTAAACCGTGAGTGGTATCGAGGATTGTTGCAGCTGGCCAAGACCGCAAAGCGGTTGTAGGGCCTGATAAGTAAGTAAGTCGTGGAAAACACGGATTCTTGATAATTGTTTTATTTTGAGAAATTTTGTGGTTAATCAACCAAAAGCTAGAGCTTATTTTTAAATAAGTGCTTAAGGGTTTGTTGTAAATAAATGATAAAAATTGTTTGATATTTATATTGCATACATACAGAACTCCTGTCCTGTCAAATATCTTATGATAAAACCAAATCCAAGTCAAAAAGTAGTTTTTACTAACCAAGTATAATTTTCGAAAGCTTGATTCTCATTCGCAAACTTGCATACGTCAGCATCAGTTGCTCATAAACTTTCCACCCGTTTATTAACCAAACAGATAAACGCTCACGAACTGATATGCTGCTTCTACAAAACTTTTCCCCTCCCAGAAGTCATTCCCACACAATTCACCACCAAATTTATTGAAGTAATTTTCCCATCCATAATCGAACTCACGCGCAGCCACTCCGTTCGATGCGGCAACAAATCGCATCTGCCATTCGTCGGCAAATGAAAGGCAAAAACCGATTTGGAGACGATAAAACGAAACAGCAAACTACAGCTGTGGCCCGTGTGTGTGTGTGTGTGTGGGTTTATGTGCAATATATTTAAACCACCAAAACACCTGCGAAGCAAGAGGCAACCAAACAGGAGCGTTTAGCACCGGCAGCAAATCGACCTGGGTGCGGGTAAATAGTTTTAATTACTTTAGTTTTATGATTTCGTACCCTTGCTACGAGCAACAGCGTACCGAGACGCGCTTAGAACGTGTGCTGCAGGTGAGAAAATATGCACAACGACCGTACTCCGAAAGAGTGGCGAAAAAAGAACAAAAGCAAACAAAAATTGAGGATGGGATGAAAATTTAATAGTGGCCTTACAAAAGCGTCCGTAATCATAATTCATGAGACGGAGCAGCGTGAGCTTGGGCTGGTGGCGAAAAATAACGCTCAAGGATGGTTCGAACATTGGGCTCGACTAACTATGTAACAGCAACAGCAAAAAACCGATTCAGTGGGTCAGTTGTGTACTCGATTCTACTCGAAATTGGTCTCACTTTCCCCTGGCACATGGCAAAGCCAGAGCCAGAAAAAAAAACAGGAAAATCCATTCCAGCGCTCGATCGCACTAAAGCTAGTGCCAGTAGGTGTGCAACTTTTCAGCGCCCCACACACTTCGACCAGTAATTGGATAATAAACTGTCTGGAAACCGGTACCGGTGGTGTTTGTGTGCAGCGCATAAGTTATGATTTTATGGTACCGAGGATGGTCCAGCCCGGAACTTCTGTACGATTTAATCCTTTTTTCCCTGGTAAATCCCTGTCTCCGGGTGTGTGTGTGTGGGCGAACGCAAAGGATACGAGAGAGTTAGTTGAGCTCAATTAGTTCTCGAATGATGATGTGTGGTCCAATTCGAATTCCGTTCCGACCGGCGGCTTTATGTGCCATATGAATGCCGTGCCGAATGGCCACAACATATTCTGCGTTACAATGCGGGTTTGGCTTCTGCCCATGTACAAAGTGCGCGATCAATTGCATAAACGACAGCATTGGCGTGAAATGTATCAATTCATCATTCACGCACCGTGCCATCTAAGGAAAAAAGCTAAGGCCATTCCCCAAAGGAATGATTTGCCACCCATCGATCGACATCAGCAACCATCTCGGGGTGTGCGTGGAAAAGAAAAGATCGCACGTAGATAGCGAAACCGAACAACGCCCCTACATGACAGCTCCATATCAAGTTATGAACGAAGTAAGAGATCATGTTACCATGACAGGCCGAAGTCACCCAGATTGCCCTTCCCACCATCTGGGCAAGGTGCAGAAAAGGTGGAGCCAAAGAGTGTGAACTAAAAGGGGCAAAACAATCTACCCTACGACTTCCTTTTGGTTGATCGTGTCCTATTTCTTCTTTCGGCTGCGTGCCATTCACAAATTCTTCGCTTCAATGGTTCGACACGGTAAGCCCATGTTTAGCCTTAATTGCTTTAAGTGGAGGCTGTCTCCTCTGGTGTTGCAGTTGGCTTGTGAGGGATGCATTGGAATGATAAAATGGATTATTAATATTCGCGGCCGTTTGGGTCCGTTCGTCACCCTAAGCTCTAATTGCTACAACAGTGACAATTAAGCCATTGTGGCGCTCCCTGTGCTCTCGTTGCTAGGCGTGGCAGCGTAATTTTACGCTCTTTGAACAGATCGGCTATGTTTTTTTTCGTTGGTTGTTAAGTTAAAGTTGTTAATTTAATTAACGAAAAATGCAGTTTTTCACCGGTGACATTTAATGATACAGTAGCATTGATTAAAATAATTGCAATCGATCGTTTTTTTTTTTTTGGTACGATCTTTGTCGATCATTTAAGAGGTAAGACAAGTTAAATGGAGGAAAAAGTAGAGTAAAAAGAGTAATTACTTAACAGCATAACCATTTCATTAAAAATAACAAAAAATCACTTAAAATCCCCGAGATATTTAGTGCTCAACTAATTATCCTTATTTACGTAACCGTTATATTTGAGACGTTAAAAAAGTAATGATAAATAAGTGACACTTCAGGTTTAACTGAAGTATTGAACACCCTGCAGGTGTACGAATGCCATAGATAGCAGGTACGGCTGTAGAATTTGATTTTTTATACTCTCATCGGAGATCGCAGCATTAAATTATATATCCTATTTGCTGGTCATCATTTCTCTGAACATGGTCCGACGAAGCGATTGTCAGATGTAACTAGGTATCGATCAGATCTCTCCAATTCTTTAGCCTCTCACATAACATTACAACATCAGACGGAAATCTACCAGGCATTAAGGATTAAATAGAGAATCAGAGCCACAAATACAAAGAACCTGCTTTGGAAATTACCAGGAAAGCAAGGTATCAGTTGACAACCATGATCTAGAAGTATTAGAGTAGTTCGAACGATTTCTGGATCCTCGCTGTTCAAGGGAGTTGAGCGTACTGCGGGCTTAACAACAACAAAAACTCTGCGATCCAGGAGACCCGCATACAAAATTCACGATAAATCGCACACCGATATGTCCGGTTATTCACTAAGGTCACTATTCCTTTACTATACTGTAAGACGACGCCTATGCACAAGCAAGATTTGTCAAGATGAACGTTAAGGACTATTGTTGGCCATAGTTGTGTGCAGAGCAGGATGCAACAGAATGCCGCCATAGACAGTGGCGGATTAACCTAGGAGCGAAAGGAGCGGCCGCTCGGGGTCTTGTTGGTCAGAGGGGCTCCGTCGGCGAGGGAAATCCTGTTGCTACCCTCTAATGTCACAATTTTAAGGGACCTCAACTGCTTTTCTCTTCGGGGCCTCCAAATATCTTGACCCACCACTAACCATGATGAAGAACTGCAGCTCTGAACCGAGTTCCCAGGAAAAATATTGAAGAGCTCGTCATGTCTCTTAGTGTCTCTTACTATAGGAAACCAAGAAAAAGAATTCCTTAAGCAGAAGTGACATCTGAAGAGCATATTGAGTAAATATTTTACACAATCATCTCAAATGAGAAAACTTGCGATTACTAGGAGATGTGTGACAACTGAACTACTTCAGAAATTATGCTGAATTGCGGTTATATTTTTAATATAATTTAATGCAAATTATTTTTAATTTTGCTCAGTTTTAAAAAAATCAGATTGGCAGTTCTTGAACATATAAATATATCGTTACTGATAAGTGCTTTATACATCTACTTATATTAGCGAGAAAGAAGTTATCCTCCCATATTTGTTCGGACTCTTGTCCGTATTTCTATATTAAGAAACTGATTTACTCTAGTTAGAGTTCGATTATCCTGAGTCACATGTTTTAAGGTTCAGTCTCAAGGATTCTGTTCATGAATTGATGTTGCAGCTGTAAAAATAATTTAACAGTTCTTCATCAACCAGTTTTGACTTAATACATTTGTAGCGTAATGATCAGTACTGTATAAGGCCTCTGATAAAGAAAGGAAGTCATTCTGGTCCTACATTTTTCAAAATTGTTCATAGTCAAAGAGAGTTCCTTTTCAAAATAAGTTAAAAAGAGAATAAACCTTATTGCTTAATATTTTTCTCAACATCCCTGCCTATGACTTTTCTTCCCATTACTCTTACGCTTTAATAGGTCACAAAAATACAAATTACCCTGGCGCAAAGGTCACTTGAGAAACCTCCGCAGGATATGTTTACATTGCTTATGTTTTCATTACGGATCCCTGCTCCCGCCAGAGTGTAAACCAGCACCAGGGAGGAACTTTCGCTTCTTAATCCACCCAGCAGCCCAATCTCATCTATTTTCCTTCGCCATTAAACTTTTTCTTTTCTTGTGCTCTTGAAAAATAACGCACACAGACAAATTCATTCGAGGAAAAAGTTTCTCCTTGAGCGCATTAGCAAGTGCACCGTGGGATTTTAAGAGCCAGAAACACAAACAAATCAGAATGCTCGATGGTGTTTCGGTAATCCGCGGCCGGATTTGAAACTTTGCCAGCTTCTAATTGCAGGCTCACTTCAGTACTGGCACACGAAGAAAATGAGTTGGAAAAGCCTGGGTGCCTGGCAAAGAAGTTCTTGCCGCTTCTTTGCGCGTCCGTTCGTATTAGGGTTTGGGATACAATTAAATTGAAATAAAAATTCATTTACTTCTACCTCAATCCAAGCAGGACAATGTGGGACATTTTTTGCTATGCCAAAAATCGTATAAGATGGGGCTCTTCGATCCTTTAAATTTCTGTAGCAGACTTGTTTACTTCATGATAAACGAGCATGACGGCGGTTCGAGTTCATTTTTGAGTGCAGTTTTTGTTCATCCCAAGCAAACTAGCATGCTTTACTGATTCTCAGGAAAAACAACGATTACCTGCCACAAGGAGGCTTACTGCACAACTATCGAATCCGCTTAACCCAATGCATTATGCGTGTTTACCACCGGCGGTATCGGTTTCATGCGGAGTTGGCATCCCGCCAACCCTATTTTCCACGGCGGCACTCATAAAACTTTCCACCCCACTTTTGGCATGCCCGTACGCTTTCCGCAGCAAATGAGAAGCTTCGGAATTGCCTAGAAGGCCACATTCTCCAGGCGGAAATTAAATGTCAGCAGCCCTGTCGGTTTCGAAGCTATCCGAAACTTTTGCCTAGAAAAGCGTGCCGGGCAAGGGTCCTTTCGCGGAAAATGGCTCGCACATAGGCACAAATGTGCCCGCCTAAAAGGTCCGAACGCTACGTTCGTTCGGCCTGTTTAACTGCAAAAACGCACACCACGAGATATTTGCTACACCTTTTTGCGCCTTTGTACACTTTCTTTACTGCTACTTTATTGGTGCTCTCAACCCGATCCGAACCCAAACGTCCCATTCCGCGTGCCGCAATTGGGGAGGGAAAAAGTTGTTTTTTTTTTCTTTTGCTATCGCTGGCCCACTCTCAGCTCGGGCCAAAGAAAAGTCACCTCGGGGAATTTCATGCCACGTGCGTTTCTCTACCTTTTTGCACCGTTTGCTGTTGGTATTGATATAATTAAAAAGAAATTAAAAAGTTTTCCCTTCAAGATTACTTTTAATTTGATTCTGGTCGATGCAGTTCAGGCGGGGATTCTTGCTTACGCCTTACGCTGGTTTCAAGTTGGTGAGCACCGGTGTGGGAATTTTCCTGGCCTGGTTTTGTTCTGCCGGATTTAAATGCTAGGTTTGGAGTAGTGTTGGGTTTGTTCGGGACTTGGAAGATTCGGGATGATCCAATCCCTAAAAAGATTCGGATCGGATTGGATTCTTTATGACAGATTCCAATTCAATTTGGATCTTCGGAAGTTTTCTCGGAGCGATAGACATCCGAATCAAATCCGTATCCATATCCATAAGCCGTCCGGATCCAATCCGAATCTGAATCGAGTTCGATCCAAATCTGATCCATTTCTAATTAGGATTCGATTGGGATTCAATTAGGTTTCGATCGAGATCCGATTAGGATTCAATAATGATTCGATTAGGATGCTTTTGGGATTCGATTGAGCTTTGAAAGAGATTTGATTGGAATTGAATAAGGATCCGATTATGAAACGATAAAGATTCTAAATTGAGATAAAGGTTCTAAATTCGATTGAGATTCGATTCGGATTCGATAAGGATTTGATCGTGATTCGATTAAGATGCTATTCGACTAGGATTTGAATGAGGTTAAATAGGGATCGCATTAGGATCCAATTGAGATTCAATTAAGATTCGGTTAGGATTCGAGTAGGAATTGATTAAGACTCGACTGAGATGCCATTAAGAACCGGTTGGGATTCAATTGGATTTTGAATGGGATTCAATTCAAATATTCAAATCCTCACTGGGATTCATTTTTTCCCACCACTATTTTGAAGTGAGTGATAATCTTCCCTTACTTTGCTTCGTTTTACTTGAAAAAACGGTGGATCTATTTTATGTTGAACTTCAAACAAAAACCTCTCTCATTGCACAGTAAGGCCAATAATGAAATCCGAACGTCAATGCATCATCGGGCCTACATACAGAGCAACTTTTGATGTGCAAAGTTGTGCTTGAAAAATTACTCCGTTCACCGTTCGCTTGTTGAATCATTCGCCAAATCGCACTGGAATCGCCATACTCGCGAAACGAAACCAATCCCGACGGAGATCCAGACCAAATCACTTGCCATTAGATTTATTCCAAGAAACGGGAACGTGGCCACAAGTAAGCTATGGTCGCAAACGCAAAAGTTCACAAAAGAGGTTAATTAGGTTTTATGGGAAATTGTAATTGTCTTTTACCGGCTAGCAATGGGATTTGGTAGCAATGGGGATTGCCTACGGTTGATTTGCTGCCGGTGGAGAGTGGATGGGACAGGACAGGTTCACCGGGAAAGGGGGATTTCCCCTAGAGGGAAATAAAAAATGTCTACCCTGGTGAAATCTACCGCGAGCAAGAGACGCGACTGGTATCGTATCGTTCTTCCCAGAGCTTCTGGGTGCAGAAGTGCATGAGTTGGTGAAATTAATTACAGCGCAAATTAAGGGCAATGATTGTCAGATTAGCGGTGAATTAAGCATCCATCCTAAACAAAGGCAGAGTGTGAAAGAGTTGCGTGTTTAATTGCGTTTTATCTTGTTCTAGTTGCTGTTTTGGCTGTATTAATTGCTTTATTTTGAGAAACTATAATAATTTCAAACATTTTGTTTGTCTATTTAAAACAATTAAGACAGCATTTGTTTTTATACAGGTATTTAAATTATCTTATCGATATTTTACACACTGAGCTCACCTTTTTTAAAACCAAACATGACTAAATTACTCGGATTCGAAATTTCCCGAAAAGCTCATTGGATTAAATAGAAGCGCCTGAAAGGTATGCAAAACGCATCACCATGCGAATGCAATTTTTGAAATGTCTTCTACAAATTTAACATTTTATCGCCATGCATTCAAAATTCCTCCCAGCTTGGGAGCTATCACACCACGTATGCGGCTCATGACTGATTTGCCCTGCTGTTATGCAGTTTTCTCCAAATAAACGCACCCAGCCGTACACGACCCAGCCGTATGCAGGGAACGGACCTCAAAACTCGTCTGACGCCAGAACACATATTCCAGCAAACCCAAACATGCAAAAAATGAATAAACATCCAGGAAAAATGTACCTTACCGTGTACTACCAACCTCACACATATCCCCCTCCACTCCGGAATCTCCGTAATGGGAAATGCTTTTAATGAAATTAAAAAATCTCATTTGATAATGTGCTTCTTCCGCTCACTGGCTGAGTGCCGCAGCGCAATCAATGGACCCACGGATTCAGGAAGTTTGAAGTAATGGTTGGGTAAACTATGAGTTACAGCGCGTTATGTTTGACTCGCGAACCATGGGGCGGGATGAGATTTTAATCATAAGTATAAGCTATATGATGCATCAAACTACTGGTGAAATGCATTGCATGTTCGAGTATGATGAAGTGCATCGGGAGAAGGATTGCGTTGACTCTACTGGAACGTAATGCCGATTGAGTTAATCGGAATATAGGATGGCAGTAAAATACATCGTCCCAGAAAATTTATGTAAAACATTAAAGAAGGTAGAAATTTCACTGATATTGCTGGAGAAGACTTCTCCACTTAAAAAAGCAACCCAAAGTACGACACTGCGACTGTATAAGGTGTTTATCTCATTTATCTCATTATCGCACTACACACAAACGCCCCTAAGACATAAAATCTGTTCAAAAATGACTAAAATCTCTTTGTTTTGTCGCGAAAATTCGGATACGATTCTACAATGTACAGTGATGCCATCATTACACAGTTCAATAGTCTTGCCAGGTTCCGGTGGGCTGGCCATGTCATGAGAACTCTACTAGCCGATCAAACTCGTAAAACCTCGTGAGGTCATCCAATTGGACAAAGGAGGTTTGAATGACCGAAGATTAGATGCATAATGCTCAGATAATTCTATTTGAACAACCTAAGTCCTCAAAGTCGTCGTAATGCTTGAAAAGTTAGCTATTGAAACTTAAAAGGTAAGCGATGACTAGCTTTCCGAGCTGCACACTGGTCTCATTACAGTGCAGCAAACTAGACTTGCTAGATTCGGATAGGCTCGTCATGTCAAGAAAATGACACCAGATAACTCACTTCTTGCAGTATATGAGGCCTTCCACAAAGAATGGAGAGAAAATTAATCAAGTATTTCTACAAAGTTTTGACTTTTTTTATTCATAAAGAAGGGCCTGGCCGTATTTCTTGCATTGCGTATTGACTTATTATCAACAAGAAAAGGCAACTTTTACCAAAAATTATGAAACGAAAACAAAACGAAATTCAAGCAACAGGATAAAGATCAAACTTTATCCTTGGGCCTTATTCATATCACATCAAAAACCAGATCAAAATCTTCTGTGAAATAAATGCAACCTTCTGACAGCATAATCCAACCAGACCATACATTCTGAGACGTTCGAAAGCACTGTTCCTTCACATCACGCCTCAGCTGCAAGTAATGCGATAAAACATCATCCATTGTATGCAAAACGCATTTCCATTTCCTGGTGTTAAAAACTCTTGCCTCGTGCTTTAACCACCAGCCAAATCACCAAAGTAGCTGGCTCTGTTGAAAGTCCATCAACCTAATCGCTTGCCTCGATCATGTTTTTTTCCCCGGGCAGGGATCCAGCTGCCGCACGATGCAAAGTCGTTTAGAAAGGCGAAGAACCAGACGATGCGCGCTGAGGATGTCCATCAGTGGCACAGAAATGCATACACATCCATTCCGCCGGTCCGGTCCATTGGCTCATCTGCAGTTTTGTTGCAATAAGTGGACATTATGTCATCGTAAATCATCGCGAGAGTTTTATCGGGATGGTTCCCGCGATTCGATGGTGTGAAGGAGAGAGAGAGAGAGCGAATCGTGGTGGTTAAAAATCACTACAGAATATTAGACGACGGTGGTGGTCGACCGTGCGTCAAAAGCCACAGCCAGCAAGAGCCAGCCAGCCAGCCAGCCAGCCGGTGCAGACATAAGACAAATGTTACGCACACCGTCTTCGTTTTGTCCACCGTTTAGCGAAATGATGCCGTGAGCTGATGGCTGCGAAAGGAGATGAAGAAGCTTAAATATGTATGCAGAAAAATGCATCACCATGTGTTGGGAGGGAAAGCACCGACCGGCCACAGAAAATGCGCCCTACGATCCCGCTGCAAAACGATGGTTTGCAAGGCATCATCGGCAAAGTACGCCGCCAAGTGCATCATCATCATCGGGCAGAGAGATCTGTACTGCTTTCGAGGAGAAAGAGTCACTGATTGCATTTGCGTCGAGTTGTGTTGAGTCGGGCAGGCAGCCCGTCGTTGCTGCTGTTGAGATAACTTATCACAAACAGTGCATCCTATGTTCCCGGTTTGGTATTTTGGATGCTTCGTTAGATCGTAAAGGATGGTTGGCTCCTTCGCATGCAGTCCCATCAACCCCCAAAAGGAGCGACTGAGAGAGAGGGAGGGAGCTAGATAATAGTGTATAGGAGCCAAGGAACAAAAAAAAACACACAACCGAGAAACCACCAAACTGTTGTTTTGTAAACTGTATACGAGCGCGCCTAATTCTCCGTGACAACTTTGTCATCCACTCGAGCAAAACCGCTCGGGTGAAAAACGCACGTCAGTAGCAAACGGTCGCGCGTCATGATGGCGTCGCGTTTGCGTCGCGCTGGGTGAGAGAACAAGTGCGCCCGTTTTTCCACGCTCAAACTCGACGCGTTTCCTGGCAGTGGGCCGCCAAACGGTCCTGCAACAGCAGCTAAATTGTGATTACTTTCCAGCACGATGTATGAACGAGTGGTTTTGTGCTTTTGATGCTGTTCCTAGAGGGGTTTTTTTTTCAGTTGGTGCGAGCAGCTCTCCATGATGCTCCGGAGCCATTTGTTATGAGTAAAGTTTAAAATTGAAAATTGTTTACAGTAAAATGCATGCGGCATGCCGTTAATAACCACTTGCGGGAAGGCTATGAATTTTAGAGTTATTAAACGGAGGAAACTAGCAGTTTGGGGGGGAGAGTTTAACTATTTGGGTCAAAAATAAGGAAATTTACTTCAATATTCACGGTTTTGCAGTTAGTGGCCGGTAAATGAATTATTTTTTAAGGGTACAAGCATCTAAATTTGATTTATGTTCGATCAAAATATTCAGTTCGCCTGAAAGTATGCAATTGGTGAACGCTTTAGTTTTACAGAGTATTCCGAAGTTTCTTGACGCGTTTTTAAATATTTTTGTTTTCGTTCCACAATTTTTTGACGTTTTTCTAGATATTTTTGTTCCCTTTCCGATATTGTTAGGTTTCGTTTATTGTCTTCAATCTCACTTTGGTACGCTGCAGTTTTAGGCAAATTTCTCTCAATTATCAGGCATTTGGGGCATTATCAGGGGCAATCAGGGGCAATTTGAGGCATTATCAGGGACTACTTGCTAAAATTTAAAGATAATATGTTATTGTTTTTTATTATTTATTATTCAGTTTTGCTGCAGAACACATGCTTTAACGGCACCCAAAAGGTGACATCGCTAGTCTTCACAAGACAAGAACGAGTATAGAATCCTGTTTGGACCGTTTCCCTGTACAAAGGACTCAATACCCTTCTAAGAATAAATTTAAGTCGAGAGAAGCCAATAAATATATTTCAAGAAGGTTTACAATTTTAAACATGTTAAAAATCATACAAGGAATCTTTATTGGCTGGGTTTGGCCTATCGCGTTAAAAAATGCGGGACAAAATCAGCAATATATGGGAATGTATTGAAATATCTTGGCACAAAAACAAAAATGACTGCACATGCTTAAAAGAAGCAATGGAAATGCTTAGAAAATCATCGGGATACCCTGTAATTCTATCTTCAGGCTCTGATGGAAACTTTATTTCAATAACGTAATTGGCAATGTCATCTCTTAAAACTTTTTAACTATTCATAAAGCAGCTAATATAGTTTTCGAATCACCAACTGTACACCAACTATTGACTTCAATTTTGAGCAATAGCCAATTATTGCCAATGCACCAGAAAAATAACCATCCATTCTGATCGGCACCACTGCCCAGTCAACACTAATGGATCGAAAATAATCCTTCGCAAACATCCCAATCGTACTAAATGTGAAAATTTACACCATCATCAATATCGGCCACACTTCGGCCAACCCTTTTTCCCTACCGTCCGAACCCCACACACTAGCGCCAAAACCACGTCGTAATCACATTAACACGAGGCGCTAATCTGTAATTTATTGACCGATGCATGAGTTCGAGAAATCCTTTTGCCCGAGCCTCTGTACTGGCGCGGAACAAAGTCCGGGCGATGTGTCGAGTTCGATAAATTTCCTACACACCAACGGAAACCGATGACAGCTACAAAAAGCTTGCTCGAGCTCATTTTAAGCGAAATAGCTTCCACCAAAATCGTAAACAACGGTCAATTATCTGATTAGGAGTTTAATGCCAAAAATGGTTCGAATAGTTGAATAGCAAACCATAGAACCTGAATACTCCGAGCAACAACAAATGGTAAGCTGCTTCACTTGTTTTTGAAGTAAAAATAGAGGGTGAAAGCATAAAGGAAAACATTACATCCCACTCATGTTTCTGTGGCAAATTTGGCCAGATTTTACACCAGCTGTTACGATGCCGGTGGTGAAGTTCATCGTTCGCGCTGTCTCTGTGCTTCTCGGGGGAGAGTGATACCGTTGCCGGACTCGCCCATCTCCCATGGTCGCCATGGTGTCCCATTTCATTTGCCAACAACCATGTACACCCGGCGGATGGCGCAATCGACGGGAAAGCCATTTGTGTTTGTTTGTGTTTAGCGCGCAAACTTTAAGACCCACAGATTATCCCCGAACTCCGGGGAATAAAATGAATCTTTTTTTTTCGAGCATTAACCTGGAGATGTTTGCGTGTCAGCTTTTGTTGCTTTTCGGCGTTAAAGCTAAACACCCTGTTTTCTTCTTGACTGGCAGCTTTGACGTATCGCCTGGGGAAAACATTTCAAACGACTAAAACAAGCTTTTTGTTTTCAGTAAGCCAGTAACATTACAAGGTGTTGGCGATATTTGGTTTGAAAATACATCATTGAAAAAATACAATACATTGAATACATCTTTGCAAATCAATAATTAATCCGGTAATTCAATTAGACCTCCAACTTCTGAACCTTTGATCCTGAAGCTCATCGAGTTTAATGTCAAAATCAAATGTAGCTCATAACTCCTGAAACATCCCCGGCTATCATCAACCACTGACTACAGAGCAATACATCAATCCACAACATGGAGCGAAATAATTAGCAGATGTACGTCGAATTGGATTACTAATAAATTTTCTGTCCTCACCGTACACCGGTTTGACATTTGCCAGCACGCGGGAAGCAGCTGACAGCTACACTAATAAGCGTCAATTAAGCAGCCCAGCTTCTTGGAACCTTCGCGCCCAAGGACATGTCGGGCTTGAGGTGAGTTTGTGGCCGTTTGTTTTACATTTTCCAGCCTAACGCCCACCGAAGAAGTGGTGCTCCGGTGGTTTGCTTTTTCAAGACATCAGGCCGTCGTCGCAGTCGAAATGGGCTGAGTTATTGTACGGCCTTCGGAGGAACCTTCAGGCCGATCAGTTTTCCTATCGGGTGGATGAACTTATCGGTAAAGTTCAATGAATTTCAACGACGCTGGTTGCTGGTTGCTCAGAACCTTGATCACGAGTGCTTTTAGCTTCATTGCAAGCTAAAGAGACAGCTGAAGGATGTGCTAAAGCACTCGAGATTGATGTTTATTCCACTTGTGGCGTCGTTCAAACTATGCCGGGCGAGTATACCACCAAACCGGCCTAGTCTAGCCTGGCGGGACGTGCTTTTCGCCGAGTCGAGAAAAATCAACCACTTCGGAATATTGAGGAACTCCCGAGCACTTACAGAGTACAGTTTCCCCGTTTACTATTTTCCTGTAGGATGCGCCCCTGGGGGCTAAGTGAAGTGTGATGGGAGCATGTTTTATTTATGAGATATTTACCGAAAATAAACCGCAAGCAATCAAACACGTACCCATCACACCAACACACTTCCCCACACACGGCGCAATCATTAATCTTTACTCCTTGAGGAAAATCGACGAATATGCTTTACTCCGAACGGAAGCCGGTTATTCATGAAAAAGCCCGGTATGTAGGAGTTTTGTTTCGATCGGTTCGCGACTGATTGCTTGATAAAGATGCGTTACGCCAGAAAAAAAAAGGGTAGAAAAAGAAGCACACACGTGCCGTATTGAACGTTTGCACCGGCTAAGCCAAGCAATTAAGGTCACTTATGCAACGGCTCACCACCACGTAAACATAAACCTGAGCTCGTTGAAGATGGTTCCATGAACGCAGGTACCGGTTGTCATTGCGAAGTACACATCTCACACGATGGACACATCAGACGAGGCAATCGCAAGGCAAAGGCTGTTGACAGCCACTGCACGGTCTTTCGAAGCAGCTCGGGGCGCAAAGTAAAGCGTTGAATTTATTAGACGCTGCTATTGAAGATGGCAAGCGAGGAAACGTTCGACCTATCGATACGGGGCTGATTGTGAATGGGTGATTTGGAGGGATGATTTGTTGGGTGATTGAAAATTGAAGATGCATCGGTGACAACTGTCTGGGAGGGACTGATTAATGATAATGTTTCTAATTATGGTTTGACTCGACTGACTGACTTGTAGCTGAAGTAGCAAATACGCTGAGCAAACATTGCAACACCAAAACAACCATTGTTAAACTCGGATATTAGCGAACAGATATCCGAAAGTACCAATCGTTTAAACGACAAACGGGGAGCTTTCATCATGGCAAAGTAAGGTTAGAGTTTTTCTAAGCCCTTACACATCTTGAGAAAGAGGAAGATGTCGTGAAGAAGAAGCTCAA
Source organism: Anopheles stephensi (assembly GCF_013141755.1). NCBI lineage: Eukaryota > Metazoa > Arthropoda > Insecta > Diptera > Culicidae > Anopheles > Anopheles stephensi. The sequence goes on along the minus strand of NC_050202.1, from coordinate 29,179,533 downwards.
TTAGCTGACGATTTACTTACACAGGAATATCAATTCGTGTATAAGATGATTACAAAAGCGTTGAAAGGAAATTAATACTTGGACAGTGGTGACTACCGCGAATATACGAATACAAGATGCTTGAGCTACTATTGAACTAAGTTGAACTACTATAACCCAAAGACAAAATATCGCTTTAATCCTAATGTAATCCTTCAAGGCTTCTTTCAGAGTTTTCTGCATGAGAATGGCTGTTGCTTTTCTCGGAAGACACATCAGGTTTCAATAACCTCACTACAGTTATCCACATGAGCTATAGGTTTTTTATGTTTCTGGGCGAGGTTCTAAGGGAATAGGACTTTCTCCTTTTGCTCTTCGTGATAACAAATATTCTATTTTATAGTAATACTCCTCTGTTTACATTTCGTGGTCGACCTCGTGGGAGCTATCTCAACAATGACAAAAATATTGAATATCAACTTGTAAGAAGTTTAATTGCATATGATGTCCGACATTAAGGCTACACGAAATTGCTATATCTCTAATCTAATCTTACATACTAATAAGAAATGGGGAGAGATGTGATTGGAAAGACCAACACAAGGATTTACTGGGCGTTGTTGATTAGTTGGGTTCGGAAAGTGGTTGCTGAGATATTAATGTCGAAGTATTCGGTCAAGCTATTAAACGATTTCATCTCAAGAAGAAAAGGATCATTTTGGTCGTACGTAGTGAAGTGAGATGAAATGTGCAGAGGACGGTGGGAATTGAGGCGACGACTGGGGACATGGAGGTATGTGAGAAAATGTACTTCTTGGCTAACAATACCTAGGCAGCGTTTGCCATAATGTGGCCTAGGTGCATCAGAATGTCGATGCAATGTGTTGATGGCAATGCGAGTAAATATTCTCTCGACACTTACTACTCTTCGGAAGGCGGTGACACTAGCCATATTGAAGTTACGCTCTAACCCAGCAGCAACACGGTGTACATTACACGGTAAAACATTAGTGCAGTTGTTAATAGGACTCTAGGCACTGAGGACAAACTTCTTTGGGGTACTCCAGGTATGCCAAAAAATTCATGGGACCAACCAAGAACTACTAACTATAGGACAGTAATGACGTTTAGACAAAAAGGTCCGGAAACAACTTAAAAATGGGTCTTTAAATCCTAGTTTGTTAAAGACTACTTTTCAACAAGCATGGTCAAAGACTAAAT